>NC_092384.1:42155552-42887218 GCF_030028105.1 Mobula birostris
GGGAGTAAGGAGAGCAGTCCTTGGTAAAATAAACTGAAAAATGGATTTGGAAATTGAGGTTAGCTCCTTTCACTTTTTAAGTTTGTGCAACTTTTAGCATTTTTTTAGAACGGTGTTTCAAAGAGCATCACACTATACCATTGAGTGTTGTTGCAGGAAAGCAGCATCCATTATCAAAGATCCCACCTTCCAAACCATGCTCTCTTCTTGCTGCTGCCATTAGAGAGAAGGAACAGGAGCCTCAGGACCCACACCAGCCATTTAAAGAACATTTATTACCCGTCAAACATCAGGCTCTTGAACCAGAGGGGATAACTTCGTACAATTTCACTTGCCCCATCACTGAACTGTTTCTCACAACCTATGGACTCACATTCAAGGACTGTACTTCTCATGTTCTTAATTGAGATAATAAAGGTTACCTACTGGTAAATACAGATTCTCTCTGTGCCTTTCTAGTCCTTATTACTAAGGAATAGACCCTTATAAAAATTGTATCTTTCCTTATTCCTTCCATATAGTGTAATTCCTGTGGCTTCAGCCATAGTGGACACTGGTTAATCCAATCCCTTTTCTGGTTCGGAGAATGATTGTGCTCCAACTGCAGTTGTGCAGGAACTAATTTAGCCATGGAGGGATGCCAAACACTAACTGAGTATCCAAGGGATAATGGTGCAAACAGTAACCATTCAAGGAGTCCTGGAGGAAAACCCAACCTCCAAGTCACACTTCCCTGCTAAAAGTCTACTAGAACTCACCCTGGTACCAACTAATGCAGTCCTGTAAACCTTGCTAAATAAATATCATCACATCCAAAGTAGCAAATGTAGTGTCAACTCAAGAATGACCTTGATTGCCATGATTAATACAGTTCTCCATCCATACAAGAAGATATTGTCACAACGCTCTGTAGCATCAAATCATTCATATTTAATACTGACTCTTTCTTTATGAATCTGGAATATTTGTCAATGCATTGCAGTTTATTCAGTGCTGCTTTTCAATAATCCTCTTCTTTTTTGTGGGCGTCTGGAATAAAGTACCCTTCTCCTGCTGAGTAGGCTTGGAAAGGACAGAAGCTCCCATCACAGCTCCCTGCCCTGGTCACCTGTCTCTCTGTGTGTTCACTTGTAAGTGTTGGAAACACAACCAGCTGTGAATTGGTTGCAATGGAGTTCAAGTATGAGATGGATGCAGGGACAACATGGCCTTGTGTCATTGTATCCTGAGAACAAATCAGACAAGACAGTGACTGCATTCTTGCTTTGATCATGAAAGCTCTGGCAAAGAGGACACATGAAGCTGTTTGGATAAGGAAAATTTTTGGAACGTGTATTTGAATGTCATATTTTAAATACTGTTGAAATCAAAACAGCATGCATAAATCTTGTATGACACATTAGTTGTTGGTATTTAATTGTGAAATTAGATAATATTCATCACCTCACCTCTAACAGCCATGATATTGTGATATTAATATAGGCAGGGCTCGGGCTTGGGAGCAAGGAACAACCTGAGGTTTGGACAATTTAAGTGCCCGGCCAGATTGAAAAGGTCAGGGCGTCGGTGCCGGAGGCAAGGGATGGGCTGGTTCAGATTTCTGCTCCGCGAGATTTACTGGTCTCTGCGCTGAACTGAGACTGTAATTTGCAGCTAATGGGCTCCTGAATTGGCTGCAGTAATGACTGACTTGATGGCTGTGGACTCACATTTGTGATCTTCAGTTTTGAATGTTATTTGCTTACTTTTATTGCTTGCACAACAATTTTTTTCTGCACATTGGCTGTCTGATGCTCTTATTTTAATGGGTTCTGTTGGGTTTCTTCGTTTTTTAGCTGCCTGTAAGGAGAGGAATCTCAAGCTTGTATATAGTATACTTATTTTGATAATCAATTTTGTAGCTTGGGGAAAAATACACACACGGGCCAACAAATACTTTTTTGGGTCTTAAATTCCTTTATCTGTTTTAGGTGTTTTATTGCAGAAAGAGGGTTTCAAAATAAAAACAACAAAGTAAATTTTAAACAGCAGTTCCCACTAATACAATCTCATCTTAACTTTGGACCACACCCTTGTTACATATGCAGTATGAAAATAACAAAAACAAAATATATAAAATCAATACGGTAGTGGTAAGTCTAAAAAAACCAATACAACAATGTCAGAATCCCACTAACCCTGTACCTTATACACAACATCAAAATATGAATAAATACATCTCATCTTAACTAAGAGACATACTCGCTTTGGCACACATGTGCTGCACTTCCTAACACATATAGGCTAGACCTTGAAATGAGTTCTCATCGTTCATGCTAGTAGGCCGATTAGGGAACTTTGCAATCAGGTTATCCAGCGCTGATCAACTTACTCGCAAAGACCTTCCTTCACCAAACCTGGGAAAAGCATTCGAACATCGTCCTTTCTGGAACATGGCAACCCTTCATTCTACTCCACCCATGCAAAATGGCATCACTGTTTTCTCTTAAAGGCACAGACAGCTATTTTAGCATTACCAAAGTGAATACACAAGTGCAGTTTAACAATAAAAAAATGATATTCAACAGTCAACACTGTTATATGCTCAAGGAGATTTGTTTTTTTTTGTGAGAATGATGTAATGGTCTTTTGGAGGTCACCTGATGTGATTTTCCCGCCAATGTGAGGTCACGTGATGCCATGTTCACCATGGCTATATAAGGGTCGACCCAGGTGACGCAGTTAGTTTTTTTGTTTGTAGATTTCCAGGTAGAATATACTGTGTCTCCGTTTCTGTTGCGTGTTTGTTTTTGTGACGCAGTTTCATTTTTAAGACGGTTGTGCATTCTATTGCAAGATACCATATTATTAGACTGGAAACTTTTGCTAGATGTGTTGATTTACTCAATTCCAACAGTAGAAGGGAGAGTGAAGACTTTATCGAAGTACAGGATGGAAGGATCGAGAGGAGTTGGCATCGTTTGGCAGTTTAATAAAGGATCGACCTTACTGAGTTTTCGTTGGAGGAGTACGACCTGCATCAAGATAACTCTTGCCAAAAAGAGCAAGGAGTTCATGCAACTGTTTGCTCTCTCTCTAAAAGAATTTAAGGTCAGTTGTTTTAAACTGTTTATTTTCGGCATCGTGAATCCTGTGCACAGAACCAGCAGGAAAGTCGTGTCTGAGAAGAAATCCTTCTCCAGAGAAGTCTCTCCCAATTGAACGTATAAATCCGTTGGACTTTCGAAGTTATCGCTTTAAGAACTATATTTGACTTTAAGAACTGTTTTTGCATTTAATGCTTTAAGAACCAGTGCCGAGTGATGAGGTGTTGAACGGCTGCATATCGGTTAAGTTCCGGTTAAAGTTTTCGTTTGTTTTTTTCCTTATCATTTATCTGTGTTTAATAAATGTTTGGTTGTTTTTATATAACCTGTCTCGATTGATATTCATTGTTGCCAGTTATGTAACAACACACACACAATGCCGGTGGAACGCAGCAGGTCAGGCAGCATCTATAGGAAGAACAGTCGACGTATTGGTTCGAGACCCTTCGTCAGGACCATTTCCAACCTCACTCCTTCCAAGCGCTCTGCTCTCCACTCCCTCTGCACCAGTCCTAACGAAGGGTCTCGACCGGATAGGTCGACTGTTCTTCTTCCTATAGATGCCGCCTGGTCTGCTGCGTTCCACCAGCATTTTGTGTGCTTTCTCGAATTTCCAGCATCTGCAGATGTTCTCATGTTTGCATATTCAACAGTCACCTGGTTCCATTAATGTATAGAAATATAGAAGCAGTACAGATATTCCTAATTACAGGAGGTAATTCTTTACTATCAGGATAGATCCTTTCAGAAGAACTGGACAGTGTGGTTAAATGTAATATTCTCTACTTCTGAATGGCTCTCTCACACAGTCAATCTACATTTTGATCACACAATATTTTTAATGCCAACTTCGATTTGATAAGATTACTAGTTAATGAAAAAATATGTGTGAATATCTGTACCATTGATGAATTTTTTGTGAGGTAGCTGACCAACCCTGCTTTACCATTTATATACCATGCCATGCCAATACAATTGAAAATACACGTGGACTAAGATGTTAACTGTCCTGTGCTGTCACCAGTGGGATTATCAGTTGATCTGCCACCTGCCTTCAGGAGTTTCGGCACGCTTATGATCAAGACTCCCTCGAGGTGGTGGGCCAGCAGTGCTAAAGCACCACCTCCCACTGGTGAGCTTAAAAACTTGGCATCTGCCTCTATCAGAGTTGTTGGTCGCTTCTATCCAACAGATAGTCTACTCTTCAGGTGTCTATGCAACTACTGAAGGGTTTGCAAAAGATGTATACACTGTCCGACTATCTGCCCCTCTGGACGTATTTGGTCCACGCCCATGCTGATCCTGTCTCTGCTGCCTCAGCTACAGCCCTGCTGGTTGACTTGATCTCTCTTCTCATGAAGCCAAGGTCACCAGCCACTTCTGGAAAGTGAACACAATAAACCCACGGCAGCCTAATTCGAATGGATAGCATGAGACCTTCCACCCTCTGTCTCTGCACTCTGATCTTAATTCTGCATACTTGGTTAACTTGCGCTCATGGGCTCCATCGATGTTGTCTTCCCAGGGGACTGTAAGTTCACCAATAACCATTTCTCTACTGGTGTCAGACCATACAATTATATCTGGATGCAAAGTGGTGAAAGCTATTTGCTCCGGGAAACTGCATTTCCCATCCAAGTCGGCCTTGACACACCAGTCATTGGCTGAAGAAAGTTTGCTTGATCGTGAGCCTGCGCTGTACACCCTTGACTTGGAGCTTTCTTTCACAAACGATGTGTGATGTTCTGTGCATGAGATGAGTTGTGCTGCAGTACTCTCTGCTCAACCGCTTCTGTTACAATTTTGAGAACATTGTTATGTCTCCAAGTGTACATGCCACTGGAAAGATTGACTGTGCATGCACTTAAAATATGTTGAAGTGTTCTCTTCTCGCCACAAGCAGCACACCTGTCTGTCTGATCTTCATACCAGGTGCTGAGGTTGGCAGGTATTGGGAGCAGGTCATATGCTGCTCTGCATAGAAAAGAAATGCAGAGCGGTTCCATCTGCCACAGAACATCCCAAGATAGATGTCGTTGTTCAACACTTTCCCACCAGGTCCAAGCCCTTTGTTTGGCCAGGCCAGCTGTTTTAGCTAACTTCTTCTCTTCTTCTACCTGTCGTATTTCATGTGTTACAAGCTCACGGCACTCCTTACCTGTAGAAGATGACCACCACCTACAGACATTTACAAAAAAAAAATCCTTTTTGCAAAATAAGTAATATATTTCTTTAGTTCCTTTTCAGCCACAATTTTCCTCTAACCCCACCACACCCCCGAACTAAATGGGGATTCTTGTTAGATCACCAAGAGAATTGGCTTGGAAAATTTGTTAGGCCAGTGCTTTAAAACTTAGTACCTTCCTCATATCTATTCCTCTCACAACATAGCAACTGTTTCAACTACATGTGTTGTATGAAATACTTGTACTAAACCTGAAAGAGCAACGGGATGCTTTAACTACCATCACCATTTTAAAACTTAGATAATGAGACTCACTCAGTTAAATCATCAAAGTAAAGCACTCGTTAAAGGAACTACTAACCAATACCCCGCATTACATATTCCTGAACATTAATGCAACAAGGTGTCTCTCAATGAACCATGGAATGATTTCTGGTTGTACCTTTGTAATGAAGGCAAATAGAAAGTTATGCTTTGCATGCGTGTGCAAATAATTGAGCAATAATAGACTCACATAATCATGGAATCATGCAGCACAGTAACAAACTTTTCAGCTGACTAGCAACTACCTACTGGCACTAATTCCATTTGCCTCACCTAGTCCGCAGCCTTTTAGTCTTTGGTGATTGAAATGATTGCCTTGGTACTTCTTGAGAGTACGTGCCTCCATAACCCTCTCATGCGATGCATTCCAATCATTCTTTCCCTGAGATCCTCTCTAAGTCTTCAACCCCTTCCCCCTAAACCAGTGTCCTCTAACTGTAGGTATTTCTCTTATGAGAAAGGTTTCCTGCTACCCTCCTTAGTTTTGCACTATTTACCCTCACCATCATTTTGTTATGTGAACACAGGAGACTCTATAGATGCTGGGACATCTTGAGCAACACACAGAATTCTGGAGGAACTCAACAAGTCTATGGAGGGGAGTAAACAAACAACATCTCAGCCTAAAACTTTGGATGTTGATTTCCCTCCATAGGTGCTGCCTGACCTGCTGCTTTCCTGCTGATCAAGATGTTCCTCAAGTTGTTTTTGATATTTTCATGCATTGCACCTTGTGGAAGGAGCTTAGTGTTTGCAAGACCTGCCTACTCTGGATGTTACCTTGCTGCCTTTGAGAATGTGAATATTACTGTCAAGGCGTTCTGTATATAAAAAAGTGTATGGCCATTTCAATGGACGATTTCAGCTCCCATGGAAATTCTGATGTTGATTATTCACATCCACCCTCACTAGTAAATTACGAATCACCATTCTGGTTCTTACTAGGATTGGTACATTTAAATATATGATCCAGCAGTGAGATAAATCTTTGATGTGTAACATTTGCTTTTATTCTGTGGTTTCTAACAGAATCGCTCATCTTTTTTGAAATAAGTGTGTAGCTTCTGCACAAAGTAAAACCTCGCTCATTTTGCTGTAAAGATCATTATAGCCCAAAGTTCAGTATTCTGTCATGGCTAAATTTTTATTACTTTACATACGTTGCACCTCTTCAGAAAATAGTTTTAGTTTATATTGTAGTAATACTGAGTTCAGCCTTTTACTGACATACCTTTAAGATTCACAAGGACAGACAATAGACAATTATTTGTTTTATCAGTACATTTGACATTGGACGAAAAACAACAGGAAAAGGTTGATTGCTCTAGTTCATATCGAAGTTTCACAAAAGCTTACATTCTTCAATCTAGCTCAGTACTTTGAGCTACAAATCAACAATTAAATCACCATTTAATCTATTTAGAAATGGGCAAGCTGATTATTCCAGCAATTTTATTAAACAGGCTCCAAACAAGTGTCTTTCATTCTCCAAATACTGAATGTAATACATTGCAATGTTCCTTATGATCACAATAAACCCATTCAACTAAATGTACAAAACACAGAGAGAGCAGTGCGCATTAAAATAAACCAGCCTCTTCCAATTTATGTAGAAAGTAGATACTTACTGACTACAACTTTGAAAATTCCAAGAAAGCAACAGGAATCTGCCCATGAGTTACACAAACATGCTTAGAATCTACCAGGATTTCTGACAGATTTAATTCTGCTTTTACATTGAGTTCTTCATCTTCACAAAAATTGTAGTAGCCAAGCGTAAAATCAATTAAAACAAACCCACTGTTTCATACAAAATGTTGCCACTGGATTGCTTATCTTCTGCGCACATAAGACCCAATGTTTGTATTGTAGTGGTATAGCTGCCACCAAGATTGAAAGCTGCCAAATATGCTTCAGATATAGTCGCTCACTAATAGTGTGTGAGGCAAAATGATTACTGTTTGATATCAGTTCTGGGTACATAACATAATTAAAATGGTATCTTGTTTTCAGTTTGGTGTATTAATTATCAAATTATAATTTCCAAAACGACAAATATTCATGTTGCTGTTGATAAATAATTAAACCTAAAGAGGAAAATATAAAGGCTTGTTAAATCGGCTTATAACCATGTTTTTGATGAGACAGTAAAGAATGAAGCTACTTTAAAAAAATCTGGCAATAATGTGGTTTAATTTTGATTATAGGTTTATCAGCATTCTCAGCAGAAACTGCAGCAAAAGCATAACTGCTTTCAGAAATCATTGCACCAATATTAATATGAAAGCAGCTTGTAATCTTACAACACAGAAAATGACACAGACAACCATTCTAATAAAAGCTGCAATTTTATTTACCAGAACTAATAGTTATACAGCACTACAACACAGAAGCAAGCCCTACAGGCCTTCTAGTCCATGCCAAAATATCAACCTGCCTAATCCCATCGACCTGCACCCAGACCATAGCCTTTCATACCCCTACCATCCATGTACCTATCCAAATTTGTCTTAAATGTTGAATTTGAACCCGCGTCCACCGACAGTTTGCTCCACACTCTCACCACCCTCTGAGTGAAGAAGCTCCCCTTTATGTTCTTGTTAAACATATCACCTATCACCCTTAACCCATGACCTCTAGTTCTATTCTCACCCAACATCAGATGAAAAAGCCTGCTTGCATTTGCCCTATCTATACCCCTCATGACTTTGTGAATCTCTGTCAAATCTCCCCTCACTCTCCTATGCTCCAGCGAATAAAGTCCCGACCTATCCAACCTTTCCCTATAACTCAAGATCCCAAGTCCTGGTAACACCCTTGTAAAGTTTCTCTGAACTCTTTCAATCTTAGTGACATCTTTCCTGTAAGTAGGTGACCAAAACTGTGCAGAATACTCCAAATTGAGCCTCACCAACATCTTAAACAACTTCAACCTAACATCCCAGCTCCTGTACTCAATACTTTGATTTATGAAGACAAATGTGCCAAAATATTTCTTTATGACCCTATCAACTTTGAAAAAAATTTGGATCTGTATTCCCAGATCCCTCTGTTCTGCTGCACTCCTCAGTGTCCTACTGCTCACTGTGTAAGTCCTACCCTGGTTTGTCCTCCCAAAATGCAACACCTCACACTTGTCTACGTTAAATTCCATCTGCCACTTTGCAGCCTGTTTTTCTAGTTGATCCTGATCCTACTGCAGTACACGAGCAGTCTTGGTATCATCTGCAAATTTACTAATCTGGTATACCACATTATGTTTGATATAGATAACAAATAACAACAGACCAGCACCAATCCTGTGGTCTCCAGTCAGAGAGGCAACCATCTACTACCACTTTCTGGCTTCTCCCACAAAGGCAATATCTAATACAATTTAATACCTCATCTTGAATACCAAAGCGACTAAACCTTCCTGACCAACCTCTCATGCAATACCTTCTCAAAGGCCTTGCTAATGTCCATGTAGACAACATCCGTTGCCTTGCCTTCATCAACCTTCCTGGTAACTTCCTCAAAAATCTCCATGAAATTGGTTGGACATAACCTAGCATGCACAAAACCACATTGACTATCCCTAATCAGTCCCTGTCTATCCAAATACTAATATATTCAGTCTCTTAGAATACCTTCCAATAAGTTACCCACTGCTGATGTCAGGCTTACTGGTCTGTAGTTTTCTGCCTTATTCTTACAGCCTCTCTTAAACAACCAAACAACAATAGCTATCCTCCAATCATCTTATATCTCACTGTGGCTAAGGAAATTTTAAATACCTGTATGACGGTCCCTGCAAATTTTGCACTAGCCTCTTGCAGGGTCAAGGGAACTTCCGTGGAGTTTGCGAAGATTCAGCATGGCATCTAAAACTTTGACAAACTTCTATAGATATATAGTGAAGAGTATATTGATTGGCTGCATCACAGCCTGGTATGGAAACACCAATACCCTTGCACAGAAAATTTTACAAAAAGTAATGGATACGGCTCAGTCCATCATGGGTAAATCCCTCCCCACCAATGAGCACATCTACTTGAAATGTTGTCACAGGAAAGCAGCATCCACCATCAGGAATCCCCACTACCAAGGAAGTGCACTCTTCTTGCTATTGCCATCAGTAAGAATATACAGGAGCCTCGGGATTAACACCAGCAGTTATTACTCCTCAACCATCAGCCTCTTGATCCAAATTGGATAACTTCACTCAACTTCGTCTGCTCCATCACAGTCTATAGGCTCACTTTCAAGAACTTTTCACCTCATGATCTCAATACTTATTGCTTATTAATTTTTTATTATTAATTTATTTTTGCATTTGCACAGTTTATAGTCCTTTACACTCTGGATGAATGTCCAAGCTGGTGTAGTCTTTCATTGATTCTATTACAGTTATTACCTTATTATGAATTTACTGAGTATGCTTAGTGAATCTCAGGGTTGTATAGGTGACATATATGAACTTTGATACTACAATTACTTTGAATTTTGACAGGCCCTGGGGATTTAGCCACACTAATTTACCTCAAGACAGTAAACAGCTCCTCCTCTGTAATTGGTAAACAATCGATAACCTCGCTGCTGCTTTGGCACACTGCTATAGCTCTGGGTCCATCTTCCAAGTAAATACAGATGCAAAAAATCCACTTAAGATTTCCTCCATTTCTTCTGGAATTACACACATAAATAACCACTCTGATGTTACAGATGACAAATTTTGTCACGTTGTTATCCTTTTGCTCTTAATATATCTGTAGAAGCCCTTTCACTTTATCTCCTTGAGCAACAATGAAGGCATTTAGCCCTCCTGATTTCCTTCTTGAGTGTTCTCTTACCATGTCTTATTCTCCTCCAAAATATCACTTGCTCCTTCCTGCCTGTATCTTCTATGCACCTCTTTCTTTTTCTTAACCAGAGCCTCAATATCTCTGGAAAACCAAGGCTCCCTTAACTTGTTATCCTTGCCTTTTATTCTGACAGAACGTGCAAACACTGTAGTCTCAAAATTTCATTTGTGAAGTCCTCTCACTTAGCAAGTACTCCTTAGCCAGAAAACAACCTGTCCCAATCTACACCTGCCAGATCCTTTCTGGTTTGATCAAAATAGGTCTTCCTCCTCAGGAGCAGACCTAGTTTTCTCCATTATTATCTTGGAACTAATGGTATTCTATTAATTTTATCAATATAACTCTTCTTCTTTGGAATTATTTTAATATTGCTTTTAAAACCATTCTTAAACTATTTAAAATTCTAATTTCCTGTTCACTTTCCCAAACTCTTCTATAAATTTTAGCATATCAATTAATTTTCTTCCTAACCTTCTGTAGTAGTAGTTGACCCTGCCCAATACGTTACAGGCACATCACTCTCCACCAATGATATCTAACAGAGGTGCTGCTTCAAGAAGACAACATCCATCATCAAAGATCCTCACCATCTGGACCAGGCCACCTTTTCACAGGTACCATTGCACAAGAGAAACAGAAGCCTGAAGCACAATACCACCAGCTTCAAGAACAGCTTCTTGCCTTTAATTTTTTTCTGTTCTTGAACCGCCTGGCAAAACCCTGATTACCAGCACAGTTTGGCAACACTATGCTCACTCTAATCTCTTTTCATCACAATGGACCTTGACTTTTTTGGCTTTGCAAAATTGTGTAGAATATATGCTTAAAGTATGTTCTTCTTGTGAATGCTGCTTATATGATGCTGCTGCAAGTAATTTTTCACAGCACCTATGTGCAATAACTGTTTGTGGATATGACAATAAATTTGACTCGATTCGACAATGTCTCTGCTCACAGACTGTCAATCAGAGCTCAGACCTATCATAACTTTGGCCTAAACTCATGCCGAAAACGAGTGAGTACGCTATCTTGCATTAACTAATGCGTTTATGTAGCATCATTATTTGATGGCTCTTGTAAGCTATGCCTATTTGAAAACCTCAATTCATGCAGATCTTCTTACACATATAAAATAAAAACATAAAATATTCAGCAGGTCAGGCAGCAGCGGTGAAGAATGAAACCGCTGATTTTTGAGATCAGTGATCTTTCTATCAAAGGTGGGAATTTTTAGGGAAGAAACATTCCCTAAGATGAAGGAACTGATGCTACATTCCTGCAGATTCCCTGCAGCTTGTAATACTAACTGTTAGCAGTTAAAAAGGGTAGCCAGAGACATATTCCTACTTTCTGTCATTACTGTGTCAATTGCATTTGTCTAGTTGCCTCTCACCTGACTAACAAAATGTTTCTCAGAACTGCATTTCTAATAGACCACATTTATAAAGATAAACTGATTTGCTCCATTAAAAATATATTTGAAGTGATAAATAAAAAGTTAGCAGCAATTATTTCTAAGTAAGCAATAATCAAGTACTGATCTTCATTAATTCATTACCATTATTAACGCTGAGACATATTGGTGCCAGTCTGGATATTGAATTAAAACTCAGAACTGGTAATTATATATTTTGTTGTTAGAATACACCCAACTAGAGGCTAGTTTTACTGTTAGTATAATTTGTGTTGACTTAGCCTTCCCAGCTGTCAATGCATCAGCGATTAGACTCGGGTATAAAGGTTTATATTATGGACAATGAAAGCTTGGTGCCTTAGGCTGTCAGCCTTTTACTTCAACACATTCTAAAGGAAGAGCAATGTGGAGCCAGTAAAGCTCCAGCTGTTGTACAGCTGAAATTGTTTCTTCATTAAGGGCACTATGGACCTTCAGGCAATAGAAGACCTTGACATGTGTTTGAAGTAGTATATAATCAAACAACATTAAATTATCACAATCTGATTAACTACAAAGATTACCAGAAAGTGTCATGAATTTCAACTGTTCTGATTTAATATAATGATTAGGAATCACATGACTATTTTAATGCATGCTTGGTATCTACAGAAGCTGACTCTTTCCAAATAGAAAGCATAAGCTGTCCTATTCCTTTGAATCAAATTCAAGGAAAAAGCCCCTTCCTTTACAGCTTTACCCTTGCATTGAAATGTTTGAATAAATTTAAAGAATATGTAATGTTAGTTTATTTTGGCTCAAATTAGACCAGAAAGGGATTCGTCGTAAGGTCGCATCTGGAATTTCCAGTTGGCGGACGATTTCCCTCCACGACGCTCTGACAGATTGGGAAATCATGTTCGTGGCAAGTTACATCAGTGGTTTGCTTTGCCTTCGGCCGGGTGAGTTTAAAGAGATCACCACCTCTTGCAGTGGATGACCAGGACGTCTAAGTGCCTTGTTGTGCTCTTAGGGCTCCACAATGCAGGCTGGCCTGCCTTCTTGACGTTGGACTATTAATTGGTCTCTTCCGCTCAATCCGCCATGGCCGGACTTCACACGCTGGGACAGATAGATCCCCTACCTCACCGAGGGTCGAAGACCCATCGGCTACCCTCACCTGGTTTGGCCCGTCTGCCGAGATGGTTTACTGGGGTGTGTGGCGGCTACATGCGCTACAGTTACTTGGAGCCACAGGTGAGAGCAGAGTGCCAGGTGGGGACCAAAGTTGGACAAGCTGTCCTGAAAGGGCAGAGCAAGCCCCCCCACCAGAGGTGCTACCTAGACACCCCATACACCCCAGAAAGGGATTAAGTACTTTTTTCTACTTCCTGGTTATACTTCACTTGATAAGAAGAAAACAAACTCTCATCAAAATGACAAATCTATTTATTTAACCACATAGACCTATATTCAAATAACCTATAATTTTGTCGCGGAGCAGAATCCTGGATATCTTCATTGGGTCAGAAAAATAAGGTTTCCATCTCTTATAGTTCAGCCATTTTCCAGTGTCAAGACACATCAGGGGAGTTGCTGTTTATAACTCTCCCAGCCCCTCAAAACTCTTCCACCTTGTCACGGCACAGACCAGTAATTCCCTGCCTAGCGTCCCCTATGAATTCTGCCCTTTTACCATTGAAAGACCTCTGTCGCAGGCTCCAGAAACACTTTGAAGAGGGAAGATTGATTAACTTTCTGGTTCTAGAAAATGGTTCCTGTGGGAGCACAGTACATATCTCAGCTTCTAGCCTTTTTTTGTCCCACAGTCACCCCTGGCTAATTGGGTTTGAAAGAGCAGATTAGGTTGGGTGCAAAATTTACTGCAAATAAAACTATCCACACATTGACCCAGAGTTGTTGCATTTAGTCAACATTATAATTACAATTTATTCTATTTCTTTCTCTCAACAATATAAAGCTATTGTGTTTCTGAAGCATATATTTAAGAACCAACAAGCAAGTATAATCTGCTTCTAAAAATCAGCAGCTTTTACTAACTGCAAAAAAAATCTTAGTCTTAACATGATAAATTTAACTCCTTTAATAACAAAAATATGTTCTTCAAATATTGTCAGCATTGATTGGCAGTTTATGAATGAACAAAATCTGGAGAAGGGAGATTGAAAATATACCTAACTGCTCTATTGACCTTGCATGAAAACTGGTGCAATTTTCCTGCAAAGTGCCATTTGCACATGTTTTAAAACACAGAATTCCTAGGCCTTTTTGACTCTCCATGTGTGCTATCCAGTGTGTTGAGTATGTTCAGCATCCCCAAGCTTTTATTAAAGGCAAAAGCTCACTAGTAATAGATAACAAGAATCAAGATTCATTTATTATCACATAATGAATAAATTATACAACCTTGAGATTTACTTGCTCACCAGTAGTCACAAAGCAAGAAAACTGAAAGAACCTAATTAAAAGAAAAAAAATAAAATAAAAGACCAAAACTCAATATGCAAAAGAATGAAAATAAAAACATGTCATGAAAATAATTAAAGCGAGAAACAGCATTCCGAACCAAAACAATGTCCGTAGATCTGAACCACTGTGCAGCCCAAGGTAGGCCCAAAGCCTTTGCTTATCAGTTCATCACAGTCGTTGGCACAGAGCAACAGCCGGAGTAGTCTTCATGGCCTCAGTGCCCTGGAGATGACCATTGCAGAGAATGAGCAAAATCAGCTCTTTTCCCGACCGACAACCCGTCTTATCAGTCTACTTGGGCCTGTGTATAAATTGATCCAACAAGGAACAGCGAGTAACTTCAGCACCCAGGAGAGAGGAATGAAGATCACAGAGCACCAGTGAAATCAGCTCTTGTCTCTGATCTAGGCCGACATTTACATTGTCAAAGTGGCATAAGGTACCTTGCACTAGGACCCAGGCACCGGGCCTAGACCACGTTGCCCAGTGCCACACTCCAGCCCAGATTCCATTGCCCAGCCAGAAGCCACTCTTAAGCCCTTCAGATTAGCTCAGCACCCAAAGCATTCCAACTTTGCACCCTGGCCGGTTGAACGAGCATTGGAACTTCTCTGCCCAGGCCTCAAATTCAGTGCTCAGAATGGTCTATCCTTGCTCTCGGGCTGGCTGTATGGGCATTCGAATTCTAACTGCAACGATTCTGCAACAAACCATCTCGGCTCATTCTCCAACCTCGCCTAGCAGTTACTCACCCCTTCACAGTTTGCAGCAAAATCTTAACGCAACTTACCTCAGATAAGGTATTTTTTATGATGTTTTTAGTCAGATTTTTTATCTTTTTGACGATCATAAGCTGTTGACCATGTTCGGTTGGCAGTCCTTTTTAACTGGAAGTAAATTTCCTGAACATAACTGAGAATTATGTTGCATGATTTCCTTTCAACGTACTTAGGCTGTGCATATATATATATAAAAAAACTAACAAGAGATACTGCAGATGGTGGAAATCCAAAGCAACACACACAAAATGCTGGAGGGAATCAGCAGGTCAGGCAGCGTCCATGGAAATGAATAAACAGTCAATGCTTCACGCTGAGTCTCTTCATCAAGACTGAAAAGGAAGGAGGAAGACACCAGGATAAAAAGGTGGGGGGGAGGCGAAGGAGGATACGAAGAAGGCGACCTTGTAGTCAGGGATCCTCTTGGAAAGAGCAATCATAGTATGATTGAATTTTGCATACAGATGGAGGATGAAATAGTTAGATCTAAAACTAGTGTATTATACTTGAACAAGGGAGACTACAACAGGATGAGGGAGGAGTTGGCTAATGTGGATTGGGAGCACAGGCTATTTGGTAGGAAAGTTGAGGAACAGTGAAATACTTCCAAAAAGATTTTTAACAGTGCTCAACAAAAGTATATTCCAGTCAAAAGTAAGGACAGCAAGTGTGGGGAGAGCCAGCCCTGGATAACTAAGGAAATAAAAGATAGTATCAAATTAAAAGCTCATGTATACAAAGTCGCAAAGAGTAGTGGGAGACTGGAGGATTGGAAAAACTTTAAAAAGCAACAAAGAACTACTAAACAAGAAATAAGGCAAGGGAAGGTCGAGTATGAAAATAAATTAGCACAAAATATAGCAAAAGTTTTTAAAAATATATAAAGCCGAAAAGGGTGGCTAAAGTCAATGTAGGTCCCTTGGAAGATGAGAAGGGGGAATTGATATTAGGTGATAAGGAAATGGCTGAGGCATTGAATGACTATTTTGTGTCGGTCTTCACGGTGGCGGACATGTCTAATGTGCCAAAGAATGATGTGATGGACGAAATGGGAGGTGAGGATGTTGATAAAATCACTGTCACTAAAGAGATAGTGATGAGCAAACTAGAGGGCCTGAAGGTAGGTAGGTCCCCTGGGCCTGATGGGATGCATCCCAGGATGCTGAGGGAATTGGCGGAGGTTATAGTAGACGTACTGGTAATCATTTACCAAAACTCTCTAGACTCTGGGCAGGTCCCAGCAGATTGGAAGACAGCAAATGTCACACCTCTCTTTAAAAAAGGGTGTAGGCAAAAGACAGACAACTATAGCTTAACATCTGTAGTCAGGAAAATGCTTGAAACTGTCATTAAGGAAGAAATAGCGAAACATTTAGAAAGGAGTGGTTCCATCAGACAGACACAACATGGATTCAGAAAGGGCAGGTCCTGTTTGACAAACTTACTGGAGTTCTTCGAGGACATAATGAGTGCAGTGGATAGAGGGGAACAGGTGGATGTCATATACTTGGATTTCCAGAAGGCGTTCGATAAGGTGTCACACAAGAGGCTCATAAGTAAGATACGGATGCATAGAGTTGGAGGAAGTGTATTGGCATGGATAGGGGATTGGTTAACCAATAGAAGGCAGAGAGTTGCTATAAATGAGAGTTTCTCCAGTTGGCAGTCAGCGGTGAGTGGGGTGCCGCAGGGGTCGGTACTGGGCCCGCAGCTGTTTACTATTTACATTGATGATTAGGAAGAGGCGACTGAGTGTAGCACAGCAAAATTTGCTGATGACACTAAACTGAGTGGAAAAGCAAATTGTGCAGAGGATGTGGAGAGTCTGCAGAGGGATATAGATAGGTTAAGTGAGTGATCCAAGGTCTGGCAAATGGAACATAACGTTGGTAAATGCAAGATCATCCACTTTGGAAGGAATAATAGAAGAGCAGATTATTATTTAAATGGTGAAAGATTGCAGCATGATGTTGTGTAGAGGGACTTGGGAGTGCTTGTGCATGAATCACAAAAAGCTGGCTTGCAGGTACAACAGGTTATCAAGAAGGCAAATGGAATGTTGGCCTTCATTGCTAGAGGGATTGAATTCAAGAGCAGGGAGGTCATGCTGCAACTATACAGGGTACTGGTGAGATCACACCAGGAGTACTGTGTGCAGTTCTGGTCATACTTGAGGAAGGATACACTGGCTTTGGAGGCAGTGCAGAGGAGGTTCACTAGGTTGATTCCAGAGATGAAGGGGTTAATCTATGAGGCGAGATTGAGTCGCCTGGGACTATACTCTCTGGAATTCAGAAGAATGAGAGGGGATCTTATAGAAACATACAACATTTTGAAAGGGATAGATAAGATAGAAATAGGAAAGTTGTTTCCATTGGTAGGTGAGACTAGAACTAGGGGACATTGCCTCAAGATTCAGGACGGAGATGAGGAGAAACTGTTTTTCCCAGAGAGTGGTGAATCTGTGGAATTCTCTGCCCAGGGAAGCAGTTGAGGCTTCTTCACTGAATATATTTAAGATGCAGTTAGATAGGTTTTTACATAGTAGGGGAATTAAGGGTTATGGTGAAAAGGCAGGTAGATGGAGCTGAGTTTACAGACAGATCAGCCATGATCTTATTGAATGGCGGGGCAGTTTTGTTGGGCCGGATGGCCTTCTCTTGCTCCTATTTCTTATGTTCTTATAAGCTAGAAGGTGATAGGTGGATCCAGGTGGGTGGGAAAGGTAAAGGACTGGAGAAGAAGGAATCAGATAGGAAAGGAGAGCAGACCATAGGAGAAACAGAAGAAGGAGGGGCATCGGGGAAGACAACAGGCAGGTGAGGAGAATTGTAAGATGCTAGAGTGTGGAATAGAAGAGGGGGTAGTGTGAGTGGAAAAGAAAAAAAGAGAAAAAAAAGACACCAGAGGGACAAATCAATATCAATATTCATGCCATCAGGTTGGAAGCTAACTAGACAGAATATGAGATGTTGTTTCTCTACCCTAAAAAAACACTTGAAGATTTTATTATTAAGTTATTGAGTGTAGGAGTAGGGGCATTATGTTGCAGTTATATAAGTCATCGATAAGCCCATACTTGAGTATTATGTATAGTTTTATTCACCTTGTTATAGGAAAGACATTGTCAACTGTGTAGAGAAGAAATTAATGAGCATACTGCCTGGACTAGATGGCCTGAGTTATAGGGACATTTGGCCATGCTGGCTCTTTATCTCCTGGAGTGCTTTAAAGCTTTATATCCTGGAGAAAATGAAGGGAGAGCTCATAGAAGTTTACAAAATCAGGAGGAGTATGGATAAGGTGGATTCTCAGTCTTTTCCCCAGGGTTGAGGAGGTCCCAGATACAAGGTAAGGGAAGAAATTTTAAATCTGACCTGAGGGGTAACTTCTTTACACAGATGGTAGTAAATAGCTGCAATAAACTGAAAGAGTATGTCGCAGAGATGGGTACAATTGCAACATTTAAGCAGTATTTGGATAGGTATGTGGAAGGGTCCTACAGACAACTTGGAGCAGCATGGTAAATGCTGTAATAGGCATAAAGCAGTTGGCTTGAAGGGCCTGTTTTCATGCTGTATTGTTCTATGACTCTGTGATTAGATTAAATTAGATTAGATTATGAGGACACTCTGTCCTCGTTTATTGTCATTTAGAAATGCATGCATTAAGAAATGATACAATGTTCCTCCAGTATGATATCACAGAAACAGAGGACAGACCAAGACTAAAACTGACAAAAACCACGTAATTATAACATATAGTTACAACAGTGCAAAGCAATACCATAATTTGATAAAGAGCAGCCCATGGGCACGGTAAAAAAAAATGTTTGAAAGATTACAGAGAACTGGGCAAAGGTGGAAATTTGAGAGACCGATATTCCAAATTAAGGATCCTGGGTCAACATACTAACCTCATGTTGTCCGTTTCCTTATCATAGACAAATTCATAAAATTATTTGCAACAGTAGAATGTGTGTTGGTAGATCTGCACCCGTTGTTCATGAGCTCTTGAATTGCACATTGACTCAGTCTGTCAATGGAATATTTGAAAGGTAAGTATGAATGTAAACATCTCATTATACGACTTTGCTGGGGCAATCCAACAGTTACGATTTGGGCCTGCATTAGGAAAGAATCTAGGTTAGAAGTTCTTAAGCACTTAAGGAATATCCTTGGTTCCCCTGGCAACATCTATAAATTTTTTAGGCAGAAAAAGCAATTAATATGGGTGCATATTAAAACTAGACTGGAAATAAGTCAGGAATTCAGTTTGACTCCTTTCAACTATTAATTGCATTAAGCAGTGCCCATACATGTAATGAATACAAATATATTCCTCATTAACTAAAATGTGGTGAAAAATCATTGCATAACAAAAGGTGTTTTTCCTCACAATTACCATAAGGGTAATGATTTTTAAGTAAATTTTGTCCGGTATGTGTTAGCTGATGAGAGAAGCTGCTGGGCCACCAGCTGTGAAAATAACAAGAAACCTGTGACAGGACATACAATTTAGGCATGGATATGCCAGAATCTGCTAGATTAGAGGTACTGGTATGAGTACACTCAGACCCTGCATAATGCTACTCCACATAGTGCTGATTCGTTAGTGTGGGGTGATTCAATTGTTTATTGAAATTTTTTAAGATGACAAAAATTCATTCTAAACAACACTTAAAACTTCTCAAGAGGAGCTGCCATCGCAGTAAACATTCAATCAGCCAATGAGAGCGCTTTACATAAACACTGTGCCACTCACAGTCGATCATTTATTAGTTCACGCTCTGCATGCCCCATGTGTGTTCTTGCTCTCTTGCCAACTTATTCCATTTATTTCACCCATAATGTTTGGACAATGGCCTACAACTTCCAGTGGGCACATCTAAAATGCCAAGGAAAAGTATTAGCATAGATATGAAAATTTTAGGATTTCAGGTGGAACTGGTCATCCAAAGTATTGTTGAACTGGCCAGTGAAGCAGGATTTGAGGATGTTAATGATGGCAATCTTGAAGAGTTACTGCACTCTGATGGCGAGAGCCTTAATAACAGAGAGATTCGAGAATTGGCAGAGCAACACATCCTGGGTGAATCTGAGGACATGGATGGAGAAGAGGAAACACCAGCAAGAGCTCTCACACAAAATTCCTCACCACAATTACACAAATCATGGATCAGCTCATCGATAATGACCCTGAATGGCAACGAAGCAATATGGCAAAGAGAGGTGTTCTCAACATGATTTCCTGCTACTGGGAACTGCTTCAGGAGAGGAAACTCAAGAAAAGGTAGTCAGATCTTGACGCCTACTTGAAGAAGAAGACAAAGTTAGAGGAGAACCCACAACCTGGCCTTTCCTCTCAGATGTAACCACCGCCCGCTTCCCTCCCCTGCTGCTGCCATGTGTTGCTGCTCCAGTGATGTACAGGTTGGGCCTATTTGTGTGTTTGTTACACCACAGATTACCATGTATGCATAAAATTATCAATCATATATCTCCGGTTTGAATTTTTTTTAATGAGGACACACACGCCCATTTATGTAATGTTATAATGACCCCGCATAGCGCTCTACCTCTAAGGAATGCATCCTCAGCATTAAGCAGGGTCTGAGAGTACTGTGTATAAAACTGACCAGTCTGAGTATAGCACCCAACATGCTCAGTACTTTACCAAAGGTCAGTTGAGTTCTTCTAATGTATCAATTTCCTTCCAAAGACTATACAAGAGGACTAACATCAGTAGAATATTCCTCCAAAGGAATGTTCCCTATAACCTGTATTACAATATTCAGTCAAAGTTACTACCCAAATTTTATTTTGAGCCTTTGGGCTTCAGAGATGTAAAAAATTCGAATTTTCAAATAAAATACTTTTGATATTGGAAGCTGGTGTGAGAGTTTTCTTCAATCGCATCATTGTAAGGAGTGTAATCGCTGATAATTTTTGTTTAATATCCTAGCTGAGATAGTTCTGTCCAGACTCCATCCTATTAAATTTCAAGTTACCTGATGTGCAAATAATCATAATCTACTGATCACTCAGATTAGAAGTCAGAGCTATTTTCGCAGTGATGAGTCATAGTTATTGAGCATAGAAACAAACCCTTTGGTCCAACTCATCTGTGTCAACCAAAATGCCTTCCTGAGCAAATTGTAATTGTCTGCATTTGGCCCATATCCTTCTAAGTCCTTCCTATCCATAAACATGTGCAAATGTTTTTTAACCATTGTAACTGTACCTGTCTCTGCTACCTTATTTCATATACTGACTATCCTCTGTCTGAAAAACTTCACTTTTAGACACCTCTCAAATCTTTCCCCTCTCAACATAAAAACCATGCAATCAATTTTTAGACTACCCCACCTTGGGAAAAAGATTCTGTCCATTCGCCTGTCTCTGTAGCCCTCATGATTTTATAAACCTCTATAAGATCACTTCTCAGTGTCCTTTGCTTCAGGATAAATAGCCCCGGTCTATCCAAACTCTCCTCATGACTCAAGTCCTCAGTCCTGCAAAATTCCTTGTGAATATTTTCTGCACTCTATCTAGCTTAATCACATCCTTGCTATATTACGGTGACCAGAATTACATGCAATACTCCAGGTGCCACTTCAGCAACATCTTATACAGATGCAATGTGACATCTCAACTCTTGTACTCAGTGTGATGAGAGGCCTAGGCGAGGATGTTTCAGACCCAAGCGTAGGCGTATCCGAGACTAGAATCAAGACACGATATGAAACTGAAACAAAGACAGGGTTCTAAACTAGATGCTAGATGAGAACGTGAAGTACAGCCTCAAACTTCAGTTCAGGTGTTCTTCATATATTAAAATCCTGGCCCCAAGAAAAATGCCACCAATTAGAGAGGCAGGCCTGAATTTTTATAGGAGTTGCACAGCTATCTATGTCCCGGAGATCTAAGCCCCTGAAGCTGGCGCGGTCGGGGGCTTATCCTGACACTCAGTGTTCCATTTGATGCAGGCAAGCATGCCATGTGCCTTTTTCACAACTTTATCCACCTGTATCATCATAGTAAGGTATGAAATGATCTAACGTGTCACAAATAACAGGAGCACCTTCACCATTCACACATAAATGATGGACATATGGTATAAATATAGACAAATATTTTTCATATGACAACTATCGTCTTATGTGATGCTGTTCCATGAAAGCTTTTGGTTGCATGTCACATGTGACAATTAACTTGATTTTGACTTCTGTTCCAAAGTTAGAGGTACTAAATAGTTTTGAATTACTGTCTTCCAGTGCACACATTTTGGGGCTACACTTCAAATTCTCACTTTACTTTTTCAGCAGAAATATTGACCCGCTTTTTTCTTTCAGGAAACAGAGGAATTTCTAATGCATTTGTAAATTAGTGTTTCACCTCCCATAGCACTCAATTTAATGTTTTGGGTTTAACTAAAGATTTGCATTTCAAATTTCAAGGTTCAAAGTTGACAGTGCATTTATAATCCAAGTATGTATACTTTATGCAACATTGAGACTTATTTTATGAAAGACACAAAGCCAGGCATCACTGCAGCTGGATCAGACCATGGTCTCAGTTCAGCTTGGAGCTGAGTAAACAATGCAGAGCAGCGAGCAGAACCAGGCAGAACCAGCCCCTGCCTCGCCTCCTGTCCAGACACCTTGACATTTTCAATCTGATCTCTTAAGTCATCCAAACATCAGGTCATTCTTTACTTTTGGACTGCTCTGGAGCCTGAACTCTGCTGCCACGATTCAGTCCATACCTGACCTTTCCAATTCAGCCCAATGCTTAAATCAATCAGACTCGGGACTTCCCTCACTCTTGCGTACACGACGACGCTGCCTTGACTCTGCTTTGACCCTGCCTCCGCCTTCACTTGCCTCGACCATGCCTTCCCTATGCCTCCACCTCTGCCACCACGTGCCTTCACTTTTCTCACCTGCACCTCTGCTTCTCTCACCACCCTCAAATATCTCTCCATTGTTAGTCTTAGTCATTATTAATAAAGTGTTATTAATAAGGTATTTAGAAGCTTTCATTGTTTAGTTTTTTGCTGCCAATAAGAAGTCACAGGGCATCACCAGTACCACCTTAAACCGTAGGTTTTATTTCCCCCAAACCCGAAGCAGAATTTGGAAAATTATGAAATAAATCCAAAAAAAAGAATGCTTTTCTTTTTTAAAAAAATTACAAAGTGAACTATTTTGACGTAGCCTCCCTTCTTCACAAGTGATTGTTCTTTTGCTCGTATCTTCTCATAGATTTTAAAATCACAAATAAATTCAATTAAAATCCCTGAATTTCAAAGGTTCATTTATAATCAAAGAATGTATCCATATACAACTCTGAGGTTTGTTTTCTCCAGATAGCCACGAAACTAAAAACTCACAGGTAGGAGAAGCTATCCCCCACGGCTAGACGTTTCCTCCGGCTCAACCCAGGGTCATCTACTGGAGACCTCAGCCTTGGAATCACACCTTCATTACCTCTTTCTTCGTTCGCGTTTCTTGGTTCTTATTTGTTCAGGGAGTAGATCGATTAAGTTTTATTCTGCTAATTTCAATGATATACTGACAAATAAATACACATGGCTAAGGACAAAGTAAAATTCATTTCTTTTAATGTCAATGGGCTGTTAAATCCAGTCAAACACAGTAAAATTCTATCCAAAATGAAGAAAGAACAAGCCCACATAGTATACTTACAGGAAACTCACTTAAGTGATAATGAGCATGGACTCATTTGTTTTTCTCTTCATATAAATCAGGACATAGGAGAGGAGCTGCTATTCTCATTTCGAGCAAGCTAAATTTTGAAAAAAGTATTCGAAATGGGAGATAAGGAGAGCAGATATATTCTGGTAAGGGGGAATATAGACAGAAATTAGTTACTCTATTGAATATATACACACCCCCAGGAAGTGATACTAGTTTCTTCCAGAAAACTATTAATATTATGATAACAGAAACAGAAGGTCTTTTGATATGTGGGGGGACTTAAATTTAAAATTAAAACCAAAGTTAGACTCTTCCAATAGAAAAACTTATGAAACAAAGTCCTTACGTAAGAAAGTTAACACACTTTTTGAGGATGTTGGTCTAATTGATATATGGAGGGACCTTTTCCCCGACAGAAGGGATTACACTCATTATTCTGCCCCACATTCTGTATATACAAGAATAGACTATTTCATAACATTTGGAAAAGACAAAGACAAAATGAACACCTGTAGAATTGGGACAATAGATATAAGTGACCACGCACCTATATATTTATGTTTTGATTTTGACCTATAACCAAAGAATACTATTTGGAAACTAAATTCAAGTCTACTCAATGATCCCTACTTTAAAGAACAAGTTAAAAAAGAAATTGGTCTTTACTTAGAATTCAATGATAATGGAGAGGTTTCACCTCCCATTCTATGGGATACTCTGAAGGCTGTCTTAAAGGGAAAATTATAACGATATCTACATATAAGAAAAAAAATAAGGAATAAAACATTAGAGGAATTACGAAATAGGCTGAAGGAACTAGAAAAAATACAAATTGAATTTGGCAGAGGATACATTAAAGGAAATTTAAAAAACTAGGAATGAAATTAATAGTTTGGCTACACAAGAAATCAGGAAAAATGTAATGTTTCTGAAACAGAGACATTATGAAAATGGATCTAAGTCTATCAAAATACTGGTGTGGAAACTGAAGAAAAAGATAGCAAGCAGTACAATTCATAGAATTAGGGATCCAAGAACAAAAATGATAAAAAAAAATAAGCTAAGTGAAATTCAAAAAGCTTTTGAAGTGTTTTACAAAACTCTATATTCCAAAGTTCCAGGGGGAGGCATAACCCAAATTGACACCTTCCTGAATTCTCTAGAGTTACCCACTTTGTGAAGAACAAAATAGAACAATGACTGCTGACATAACTGAAGTTGAACTAAAAGCTGCAATTAGTAGGCTTAAATTAAGCAAGTCACCAGGTTCAGGTGGGTATACGGCAGAGTGATACAAAGAATTTAAAAATGAGTTAATTCCTGTCTTACTCCCCACACTGAACTGGGCTCTCAAAACGGTACAAATGCCACCCAGCTGGAAGGAAGCGATAATCTCAGCTATACCGAAAGAAGGCAAGGATAAAATGGAATGTGGGTCATTTAGACCAATATCTGTTCTTAATGTAGATTATAGATTATTTACCTCCATCATGGCCAAACGATTAGAAGAGTTTCTACCCACACTGATACATAATGATCAGACAGGTTTTATACAACAATGCCAAACACAAGACAATATACGAAGGACACTTCACATTATGGATCATATACAAAAAAATAAAATTGAAGCTATAGTGATAAGTGTGAATGCTGAAAAGTCATTTGGTTCAGTTAATTGAAATTTTCTATATAGAGTTTTACATAGATTTGGTTTGCATGACACAATTATTAAAACTGTACAGGCACTATACGACAATCTTACTGCCAGGATTAAAATCAATGGATATTTATCTAATGGTTTTACCCTAGAAAGGGGCACGAGACAGGGTTGTGCATGGTCACCGCTATTCTCCGCATTATATCTGGAACCATTGGCTCAATACATCAGACAAAATGAAGATATCTGGGGAATTACTATTAAAGGGACAGAGCATAAATTGGCCTGTTACGCTGATGACATTTTGATCTATCTAGGGCAACCAACATACTCTTTACCTAAATTGATGCAATCCTTTGAACAACATGGTCAATTATCAGGATGCAAGATCAACATAGATAAAACCCAATTACTTTCAAATAACTATAGCCCACCAAGAGAAATAGAAAGTAGATATCCCTGGACATGACAAACAGAGTCTTTCAAATATTTGGGTAACATTATGTCAAAAGATTTGGCAAAATTATCAGAATGCAATTATCTGCCTATATATAAAAAAATTAAGGAAGATATAACAAGATAGAACGTAATTCCTGTTTTTTAGTCTCAGTTCAAGGATTGAATCCATTAAAATGAATATATTTCCCAGACTATTATATCTCTTTCAGACCCTACCAATAGAGATTAATTAAAATTAATTCAATGAATGGAACAAAATGTTATCAAGATATATATGACAAGGTAAAGGGCCTAGAGTTCTTCTCAAAACTTTGCAGTTAGCCGAGGAAAAGGGGGGATGGGGCCTACCTTCTCTTAGAGATTACTATTTTGCAGCACAGTTGAGAGCTGTGATATGCTGGTGCAACCCATCATATGACGCTCAATGGAAAAACATTGAGGAGAGGATACTTTCCATCCCCCAAACAGGCAATTTTGGCTGATAACAACCTACAAAGTTACATAAATACTATTGATAACCCATGGGTGAAATGGACTCTTAAAGTATGGAAAGCTATTATAAAAGAATATAAACTAGAGGGTGATATTGCAATTCTTAAATGGTGTGCATATGACTCGGATTTTATGCCAAGTAAACTGTATGCTAGATTTAAGGACTGGACAGCTAAAGGAATAACATTTCTTTGCAATATAATGAAAGAAGGAACACTGTTCAGTTTTGAAATGCTTAAAGAGAAACACTTATTAGAAAAACAAGACTTTTATCAGTATTTACAGATGTGACAGTATGTTAATAGGAGGGTTAAAAATGTAACCAAGGCAAAACATGTTTGTTAGAGCTATTTAGAAAAGCATATAATTCAGATAGTGGTAGTAGAATCATTTCAAGCGTGCATAAGGGTTTGTCAAATCTTAAAACACATTGGACTTCATATATTAAAACAAAATGGGAGAAGGAAGGAGGGATAATTATATCTGAGGAAGAATGAACAATAATATGGAGGTATCAATGGAAGTGTACCAGTTCACAGAAATGGAGGGAGTTTGGATGGAAAAACTTGATAAGGTATTTTGTTACACCCTCTCAAAAATCTCATTATGATAGCAACTTTCCTGTTTGCTGAAGAAATTGTGGAAGTCAAAATGCAAACTGTTATCATATTTTCTGGGATTGCTCCGTTATCAAAGACTATTGGAGTGGGATACACAATGCCCTACAAGACATTTTTAAATGTGAAATACCCTTAGAAAGTAAGATCATATATTTTGGATATACACCTCAAGAATATGGCTAATGGTTGAAAAGAGCTAAATATTTACTGCTGGTGACTGGTAAAAAGACTCTTACCAGGAAATGGTTATCACAGGAGAGCCCAACTTTAAATGCGTGGATGGAAATTACAATGGACATTTACAAAATGGATTCATACTGGAAAAAATGGTTCAACTACATAACACTTCATAGGCCTGATTTTATTCTCACAAATCAATGAATATGTTGTAAAAAATAAAATCACTCCCTACTTGTACATAGTTTTCTCCTTTTGCTTGTTCTTTTTTTTCTTTCTTTTCTATAAGTGCGTACCTCAGGTAAAAATTATGTGAAGATTTGTGGCAAATATGAATATATGATATGTACATATACAGTATCTGAAATACATCTTATGGAAATGTTTGTTTGATGAAGAACTTCAATAAAAAATAAATTTAAAAAAAAGTCATTCAGAGAGAAACATCAAACCCATCCCCCCCCACAAAAAAGAACGGCATCCCGATCGTCAACCCCCAAAACCCCTTCCACTACATAAAAATGGAGCAAAAACATCAACCACCAAAAAAACAACCTCTCCCCCACACAAAAAAACTAACAAAACATCAACCCCAACACCCTCCCCTCACAAAACAAAACAGAAAAGGAACAGGTGACAAAAAACACAGAATATAAAAACCATAATTCTGATAAAGTCCCCAGTCCATCAACGCAGTAGCCCAATCCATAATTAGAGAACCACTACACTTTCCTCTGATATCACTGATATTCATCAAAAGAGAAGGACACCTCACAAGGCGGAGAGGCGTAACTGCTTGCCACAGCGAGCCACACAGCAATAGGCTGCTCATAGACTCCTTCCCCGGCAGCAATCAAAAGGAAAGCGTGGGCACTGAACTTTCACTCACAATCTGCATTCACCTCAGTGTCGCAATCTGCCTTGATGCTTTAATCGGTGACTAATGGACGCTTTAACCGGTGAAATGGAGTTGAACTTTGGTTCGCGTCCTGTCTCGTAGTTTTGTTGCGTCAAGACCATCCAAGTATGTGCTCGCTTCCCAGAATCTTCTCAAAAACAGCAATGTGCTGGATCACTCAGACGATCTCCAAACTGTAAATCACAGGCTCTAACAGTCCCAGAAGCACAGTTAAGGTGAAAAATAGATGCAAGAGAAGTAAAAAGGACACTTTCATAAGCTATCTGGAAGATGTTGACCAAGGGAGCATTGTACACTAGTACTATCCAATAATGAACTGAATAAATGAACTAGTACATTAAAGAAAACAATTGGATAATACAGCCTCTGTTATTTCAAGTTTACAGGAGTTTTCTGTCTCCTCTGTGAAGATGAAGAATTTGGTTCTCACCTAAGTTTTATTTCATCTGGTCTCTGCTGATTCACAACAGCTTATCTCTGAACTGAAGACTCAGTTAATGGCTTTGAGTAGAGAATGATTCCTTTTAGGTCCTGGAAATCTACTGCCTACATGCTACAGGTCACTAATCCTCTGTCTAATATACTTCTCAAAAGATACTTCAAAATCAATATGACAGGTGGGAAATCATGTGTGTTCGCTGAATCTGTATTTCCCAGAAGCTTAAATTTAATTTCACAATGAACTGCTTGAAACACAGGGCACTCTTTCTTGACCTGTTCAGTTTAAACCAAAGGGCTGCAAGCCCAACAAACATATGACAAAATTTATGCACCATTCAGAATTTCAACAGTAAGTAGCCAACTGAAAAGTCATTTGCTTTGTTCACGTTTTGTTTTCTTAATTTTTATTTCATTCCCATAAATATTGATGGCTTAAACATCAATTAATTCATTTCATTACTAGTGTAACATTAATTCAAAGTATGCATTAAGAACTTAACAACTGACTAACCACCAAAGGAAATTGTTGAACTTTACCATTGATATGAAGTGGCTTTAAATCATAGGCTCCTAAGAAATTTACAATGCACTTGGCCCTCTAGGTCCATGCCAGATGAATAAAAACTTCGCAGCCTACTTCCATTTCCAGCACCACATCCATAGCTATGCTGGTCTCAGCCATTCAAGTACAAAATAGGGTTTCAGCCTTAATTTCTCTTTCAGGCAGTGAGTTCCAGGAAACAACCATGATTTATGTCAACAAATATTTCCTCATCTCTTCCTTAGTCATTCTACCAATTAAGTTAAATCTCTGCCAATCGGCTTTAGAAACCTCTGCTAAAGAATACAGTGCCTATAAAAAAAATCACCCTCCCCTTGGAAGTTTTCATATTTTATTGCTTTACAACATTGAATCACAGTGGATTTAATTTGGCTTTTTTGAGTCTGATAAGCAGAAAAGAATCTTCAGTGTCAAAGTGCAAACAAATTTCTACGAATTTGTCTAAATTTATTACAATTATTAAACACAAAATAATTGATTGCATGATTACTCACCCCCCTTCAGGGCAGTATTTAGTCGATGCAGCTTTGGCAGCAATTACAGCCTTGAGTCTGTGTGGATAGGTCTCTATCAGCTTTGCACTTCTGGCCACTACAATTTTTACCCATTCTGCTCAAGCTCTGTCAGATTGCATGGGGATCACGAGTGAACAGCCCTTTTCAAGTCCAGCCTCAAATTCTCAATTGCACTGAAGTCTGGACTTTGACTTGGCCATTCCAGGACATTGACTTTATTGTTTTTAAGCCATTCCTGTGTAGCTTTGGCTTTATGCTTGGGGTTATTGCCTTGCTGGAAAACAAATCTTCTTCTAAGTTGCAGTTCTCTTGCAGACTGCATCAGGTTTTTCTCCAGGATTTTCCTGTATCTTGCTGCATTAATTTTACCCTCTATCTTCATAAGCCTTCCAAGGCCTGCTGCAGTGAATCATTCCCAAAGCATGATGCAGCCACCACCATGCCTCACGGTAGGGTTGGTGTGTTTTTGATGATGTGCGCTGTTTGGCTTACACCAAGCATAGCACTTAGTGTGATGGTCAAAAAGTTCAATTTTGGTTTCTTCTTCCAGCTGACTTCAGAGTCTCCCACTTGTCTTCCGACGAACTCTAGCTGAGATTTCATGCCATTTTTGTCAACAGTGGCTTTCTCTTTGCTGCTCTCCCATTAAGCTGCAACTGGTGAAGCACCCGGTCAACAGTTGTTGTGTATGCAGCCTCTCTCTCACCTATCAATGGAGTTTTAACTCCTCCAGAGTTGTCATATGTCTCTTGGTGGCCTCCCTCACAAGTCCCCTTCTTGCACAGGCACTCAGTTTTTAAGGACGGCCTGCTCTAGGCAGATTTACAGCTGTGGCCTGTTCTTTCCATTTCTTGATGACTGACTTAACTGTACTCCAAGGGAAGTTCAGTGACTCGGAATTTTCTTGCATCCATGTCCTGATTGCACTTTTCAATAGCCTTTTCACAGAGTTGCTTGGAGTGTTTTTTTTTGTCTTGATGGTGTAGTTTTTGCCAGGATACTGACTCACCAGCAGTTGGATCTTCTAGATACGGGTGTATTTTTACTACAATCAATTGAAACACCTCAACTGCACAAAGCAATCTCCATTTAACTAATTATGTGACTTCTAAAACTAGTTAGCTGCACCAGTGATGATTTGGTGTTTCATATTAAAGGGGTAATGCAATCAATTATTTTGTGTTTTATATTTGTAATTAATTTAGATCAATTTGTAGAGATCCATTTTCACTTTGACACAAAAGAGCCTTTTTCTGTTGATCAGTGTCAAAAAAGCCAAATTAAGTCCATTGTGATTCAATGTTGTAAAACAATGAAACATGAAAACTTCCAAGCGGTGTGAATACATTTTGTAGGCCCTCTTAAGTCCTCTTTAATTACATTATCTAGCTTCATCACAACCATATACGCATCAGTTAAGCCTTCCCTTAGCCTCCAAAGAAGATAACTTAAACTTTTCAAGTCTTTTCTCATGGCTAAAATTTTCCACTTTACCTACATCTTCATATATTTCCTCTGTTAACTCTGTTTAGTTTATCTCATTGTTGTCATAACTTAGTAGCCAAAATCAAACATACAACATAATCTATAGCCTAACAAGTATTGTATAGAGTCAAGCATAACTTCCCTTCCCTAATACTCTATACATTGGCAAATAAAGTAAAACAAATGTATCAATTATAAGGGAAGGGAATCCACCTTATCAGCCTGCTCAGCTCTCTAAATGGATCTGTGAACATAAATCCCAAAATCTTCCTGTTCCAATCACCTCCCCAAATCATCCAATTTATTGTGTATCTCTTTACTCTATTGTATTTCCCCAGACATATAACCACCTCCCCAAATCGTTCCATTTATTGTGTATCCCCTTGCCCTGTTGTATTTCCCCAAGCATATAACTTTACATACCTGAATTAAATATTAATTGCCACTTTTCTCCCCACATGAGGATGGTGCTCGGAAGGCTGTATCAGAGGGGCTGGTCTGAGGCTCGAAGTTCTTGGACCGACTCAGAATCGGCTGTGGTTTTTATGCTTCTAATGCATCGGCAGTTGTCGGCGCCTGGAGGTTTATGGCAGGGAGAGTTTCTCCCCTTTGCCATCTGCTATCGGGACTATCGGGAGTCGATCGGAACTTTGAGACTTTTTTTTACTCTGCCCATGGTCTGCTCTTTATCAGATTATGGTATTGCTTTGCACTGCTGTAACTATATATTATAATTATGTGGTTTTGTCAGTGTTAGTCTTTGGTTTGTCCTGTTATTTTTTGTGATGTCACTCTGGAGGAACATTGTATCATTTCTTAATGCATGCATTTCTAAATGACAATAAATGAGGACTGAGTATCCTCATAATCTAATGACACTGATAGGATGCAAAACTGGGCTGAGAATTGACGGATGGAGTTTAACCCCGATAAGTATGAAGTGGTTCATTTTTGTAGGTCAAATATGATGGCAGATTGACTCTGTGGTAAAGAAGGCATACAGTGTATTGGCCTTCATTAATCGTGGAATTGAATTTAGGAGCCAAGAGGTAATGTTGCAGCTATAGGACCCTGGTCAGACCCCACTTGGAGTACTGTGTTCAGTTCTGGTCGCCTCACTACAAGAAGGATGTGGAAGCCATAGAAAGGGTGCAGAGGAGATTTACAAGGACATTGCCTGGATTGGGGAGCATGCCTTATGAAAACAGGTTGAGTGAACTCAGCCTTAACTCCTTGGAGTAACGGAGGATCAGAAGTGAACTGATAGAGGTGTATAAGATGATGAGAGGCATTGATTGTGTGGATAGTCAGAGGCTTTTTCCCAGGGCTGAAATGGTTGCCACGAGAGGACACAGGTTTAAGGTGCTGGGGAGTAGGTACAGAGGAGATGTCGGGGGTAAGTTTTTTACTCAGAGAGTGGTGAGTGCGTGGAATGGGCTGCCAGCAATGGTGCTGGAGGCGGATATGATAGGGTCTTTTAAGAGACTTTTACATAGGTTCATGGAACTTAGTAAAATAGAGGGCTTTAGGGAAGCCTAGTAATTTCTAATGTAGGGACATGTTCGGCACAACTCTGTGGGCCGAAGGGCCTGTATTGTGCTGTAGGTTTTCTATGTTTCTGTGATCATATCTATAACAGTGGTTCCCGAACATTTTTGGGTTACCGCCCCCTTGGCTGCCAGACCATGTCCCCTACACCCACTCTCCTTTTCTGGCCATTATATAAAAACTATAAAGAATTTTGATTTACAATGTACAGTGAAAGAAAATAGAAACTACAAATTCAAGGCAGTAGCAATAATTGCAAAATTGTTTCAAACCTATTTAAAGCTGCAAATAACATTATTTCTTTATTTAATTACAGTAAAAATAATTTTGATCAACAAGTTTAGAGCATATATTAGTAATCCAACTATTTTCATGTGGTATGCTGGCCTTTATAAATCAGAGCATTGAGTATAGAAGTTGAGATGTAATGTTGAAATTGTACAAGGCAATGGTGAGGCCAAATTTGGAGTATTGTGTACAGTTTTGGTCACCAAATTATAGGAAAGATGTCAACAAAACAGAGGGAGTACAGAGAAGATTTACTAGAATGTTACCTGGGTTTCATCACCTAAGTTACAGAGAAAGGTTGAACAAGTTGGGTCTTTATTCTTTGGAACATAGAAAGTTGAGAGGGGACTTGATAGAGGTATTTGAATTTATGAGGGGGATTGATAAAGTTGACGTGGATAGGCTTTTTCCATTGAGAGTGGGGGAGATTCAAACAAGAGGACATGAGTTGAAAGTTAAAGGGCAAAAGTTTAGGGGTAACATGAGGGGGAACTTCTTTACTCAGAGAGTAGTAGCTGTGTGGAACGAGCTTCCAGCAGAAGTGGTTGAGGCAGGTTTGATGTTGTCATTTAAAGTTAAGTTGGACAGCTATATGGACAGGAAAGGAATAGAGGGTTATAGGCTGAGTGCGGGTCAGTGGGTCTAGGTGGGAGTAAGAGTTCAGCACGGACTAGAAGGGCTGAGATGGCCTGTTTCTGTGCTGCAATTGTTGTATGGTTATGTGGTTATGGTTATTCACTACTTCATTGTTTTTACACTTTTCAATGAGATGGATGTGCTTGGTGTCTTCCACGTTCTCAGACATTTCATCCATTCATCTTTGAACAGAGTTGCCACTGAATGGAATGACTTATGCAAAACTGTACTCAGAAACTCCTTCACTGCAGGCAGAATCAGTTCTTCTCCAATTGTGAGCAATTAACTGTTGCATGAACCATCACTGTTTTGTTGTGAACTGCTGGAAAACATGTTTTGAGGTGAATTCAGTTTCCGAAAATTCACAGAAAGTGACTGAAAATAAGTCAAGTTCTTGTTGGCTTTACCAAAGTGCATTTCTCTTTAACTGAAAGGTTTCATTGCCTCATTAAAAAAAAACATTTTCACACAACAGACAAATTAGCTGTTGTTGTTTGCTTGATGCTGGTAAAAATCTATATTTTAGATACTCCACACTACAATCTACACCTCTTTTTCATTTGGTCTGCTTCTTGCCGTTTTCATCATGGATTAATGATCACTGTTAATCGCCTATTTTTTAAGTCAAGCCTCAAGTGCTGTGACAAATAAAGTTATGATGTTATAATAGCTCAAGCAAAACCTGACTCTGCCTGAAGATACATGAAGTGGGGCAGAAGTATCTCATCTGGGCCATGGGCTAGAGAAATACGGTCAAGGCCCTTCAAAAGAGCAGATTCTGAATGTTACCCCATTGAATGCCATACCCTAATTCACAGGAAATGTGTCACTTTGTGATTAGAGTATGGGAATTGTGCTAGCTAACACTGTACTACAGTTGTGAACAGCCCAGAAGTAACATGATTTCTTCAGTCCAGATTTCTCATGATATGCCAAATATAGAAGTGTGACATTGCTTTTCAACAACCATAATGTGCTTCGAGCAAAATCTAAGAGAACGGTGGGTTAGCTGGAGACGAGGTGATTATATGATCATTGTAATCAATTATGAGGATCAAATGTTTATAAAAAGTAATTCATTCCTTAAATTAAACTGCTTCTCCCTCAATACCTCTCAATTTACTTCTTTACATTCTTTTAACAACATGGGTGAAATGGGGTCATGATTGATCAGACCCAAAAGACTCAAACCAATGGAGTGTGCAGGAGATGTGGTAACAAGCGTACAAGCATAACAAAGTAACTTAAGCCTAATTTATTATCATAGAGTAGAAAGTACAAATAAATCATGCAAAATAATATGTAGTAAGTTACAAAGATTCCCATAAAGATTTCAGGGCTTACAATACTCAGCCACCACTTGTTTACTGCTATTGTCGGGGGAACTCTGAAATTCAACTCATGAGATCACCCTGGATCCATCCTAGACACCTATTGATCACAATTCTTCAGTCTCAGTAAAGTCCCAAGAACTGAGGGAAAGGTACCTCAATAAATTAGGGTTCAATCCACAAGCATTGAGAGATACACAGTCAGATAAGCTTTTTGGTTGCTTGTTCTCACGCCACTAACTCAGCGTGATTTATTTCATGCAAACAACTCATGTTCATCGACAGACATCCTGATGCCACTTGTGCCTTGAAGCCAAGGAAGACTCCAACTACTATTAGCAAAAATTAGACATTAACAATATTTAACAGTGGTTAACTTGTGCAGACACCTTGACACCTTACTTGCTGTGAGCTCACAAAGAGTTAAAGTGTTACTTGGAGCTGTTCAGACTTTCATCCAATATTTCACAAAAATTTAATAAACCACAACACATGGGTATATTTTATCAACACTTGCTAATGAAAACTGAAAACCATTAACAGTTTATCATTTATGATGTTTATCCCATTCAATATTTCACACCCATCCTTTCTGTTTCAATTACAATATCGTTCCTTTCTTTGTGAACTCAGCCACAAAATACTTATTAAGATCCTTACGCATTATCTGTATGACAAATGGATAACCTTTTGGATCTTAACAGACCCTAATCTTTCCTTATTTATATTCTTGCACTTTATATTTTGAAAAAATGCCTTTGGATAAACCCTAGATACTAACTTCATGCCATGGATCTTTACCATTAACTGAGAGGTCCATGGACCCCAAGTTGGGAACCCCTGCAACTAAATTGCGATTTTAATATGCATATCAGCAACAAAATGCAATCAAGACTTTTCCATTTCCAAGCACGATGATCAAGCTGCATACAACTCCCACCTCCATGCACCATAAACTCTAATCCAGGGGGCTCTATTGTATTTGAGCAGGTAGATGGGTAGTAGCTATACATGCAGACAAAAATCGCCAGTGTGAATGTTCTCCCCCATGCTAATTGGCATAGATTTGTAAAATACACAGAAAAAAATGGCAGGTAACAATCAAGTGCATGATTACAGACTTTCAAGTGTTTTGAGGCTTTGAATTCAGACACATTTCAGCTTGTTCTTAATCAAAGAAAGAAATTTCTGATAGTTGTATTGTTTGTTTCAAGACATTTTGTTCAAGTTTGTTGTCATTCAACCGTGTACATGTATACCACCAAACAAAACAATATTGGTCTGGACCAAGGTGCATATGTATAACTCACACAACACACAGCACATAAAGAAATATTACCACAAATAAATAATGCAATATATTCCAGAAGATTGACACCTTAGTGTATGGTGCATTCACAACACGAGTTAAAAAGTATTAACATAACATATGAGATGAGACTTGGTTGATGACAGGGAGTTCAGTAGTCTCATGGCCTGGGGAAGAAGCTGTTTCCCATCCTTACAGACCTTGTCCTAATGCTACCTCAGCCCCCTGCCTGTTGGTAGAGGTTCAAAGAGATTGTGGGACAGATGGGAGAGAATCTTGACAATGCTAAGGGCCCTTAAGGCAGGGTGTGTACTAGAAAAGAATGTCCTGCAGAGACTAGTGGTGAAACTGTCGCTGCTTGGCCTTAGCACTGCCATTTGTTGCTGGATTCTGGATTTCTTGACAGAGAGACCACAGTCAGTCCGTGTTGGCAGGAACATCTCTGACTCCATCACACTGAACACTGGATCCCCACAAGGCTGTGTGCTTAGCCCATTGCTGTTTACACTGCTGACACATGACTATGCAGCCAGATTCAAGAAGAACCTGATCATTAAATTTGCAGGTGATACCACAGCGGTGGGGCTCATCAGCAAAAATGATGAAACTATGTACAGGGAGGAGGTCAAACACCTGGAGAGCTGGTGCAGGGATAACAACTTGATGCTTAATGTCACCAAAACCAAGGAGATGATCGTCGATTTCAGACGGTCTCAGCCTGAGCACACACCCCTCAGCATCAGTGGCTCCACAGTTCCTTGGGGTGCAGATCTCGGACAATCTCACCTGGTCCAGGAACACTAATGGGATTGTGAAACAGGCCCAGCAGAGATTGCACTTTCTGAGGAAGCTTAAACAAGCATCACTCCCCACTAACATCTTAACTACTTTCCACAGAGGCGTGGTTGAGAGTATGCTGACCTTTTGCATCACAGCCTGGTACTCCAGCTGCAGTGCTGTCGACAAAAGAGCCTTGCAGAGGGTGGTTAGGGGAGCAGAGAAGGTTCTTGGGATCTCCCTACCTTCTGTCCAAGACCTCTTTCAGAGTCGATGCCTCTAGAAGACACGGTACATCATTAAAGACCCCTCACACCCTCTCCATGAACTGTTTGTTCTTCTGCCATCAGGCAAACGTTACAGGAGCATCAAAACTAAAACCACAAGGCTACTAAACATCTTCCTCCCACAGGCAGTCAGACTGCTAAATAGCTGCTCCACTCTGCTTTGGACACTTTTAACTTGCAATGGACACTTATAACTGATTTTAACTGACATGTGGCTGTTGTGTTTTACTATTTATTGTTATGTTTATTATTTAGTGTTGCGTTTGTTATGTTATGATTGCACTGCCCCTGAGAAACGCTGTCTCATTCTGCCCTGCAGAGCTGATGTATGGTTAGAATGACAAAGTTTTTTGAATCTTTGAATCTTTGAATCTTTCTGCAATGACGTGATAATGATCAATGATATTTGATTGTCACTTGTCATTTCCTTGTTTGGGAAATGTATTAATTTGTGCCCGTTAACATGAGGTATATTTGTCTGACAAGTACAGAAAACTTCAGATCTAACAATCTTTAAAACAGAGTTCCCTACAATGAGATTACTTTGCTTGCAAGTACAGGGGAAAGTGGACTGCAACTTCTGGCATTCTCATGGGCTCCGTTAACTAAGAAAATCCTGAAGCTCCTATTACAGATGTTTTGTTCCTACATATAGAACATAGTTGTAATCTTTGCCAATGGGCTTATAATATATGTTTATTAGGGTATTTTCATTCATTTTGAACTAAAGATGGAGAAAAAGACAGGGATAGTAAATTTACGAAGAAGTGAGTCACAATGTATTTATCTAATGTTAATTCTGGAACCTGATTGATTAAAAGGCCTTTTCTTTGCCATGTCCAGCAATTCTTGAAATCTCCCATAGAGAGTGTAAGGCTTGGTCAGAAGGGAAATGACCACTAGCTTTCATATTAGAGTGAATTAAATCTCAGTGAGATAGATGATGGATAAGCATCTACGAAGATGCTAATTACGAAGTCCAGACTATTCGTACTCAGGAGCATTCATTTGAATTTATTTGCATAAAATTAATGGGAAAAACATTGTTTAAATTCTACTGTTTCTAATAATTCTGTGCAAACAAGATCTATGCAAATTCTATGTAAATAGAAATAGAATTAATAATTCCATTATTATATTACCCAGCTTCTACAGAGAATTTGCACAAAACTGCATTATTTATTGAAAGAAATCCACTGGGATTGACTTTTTTGAATATTATCTGTTTTGCAGTTAATTAGCATCTGCTGCTATTTTGTGTTAAAAGTACCACTGTGACACCATAATTGCAGATATTCAGGTTATATTAACACTTTTCATTTATGCCAATAGCTAATTCCCTTAGTTGGTACAAATGTCTTTGCTGTTTTACACCACTAGGTTTTACAACAGAAAATACTGGAAATATATTGTTTCTCTCTCCACAGATACAGTCTGATCCACTGAGGAATTTCAATTCTATTTTTACATCCGGCAAAACCCGTTGTTCGCCTATATATCATCTGCTAAAGCTATGGTTAGAGATCCAGAACTCTTCAGGATTTCTTCTTTCCTTAAAAATAGAGTGTTTGTTGTCAATTTTAGACTCACCATGTATTGAGGAAAATCTAAATTAAATTATGCCCCCAAATAATGCTTTTCAATGGATGTGCTCACTAATTAAATGACCTGTACAGTAGTTCTGAAGTTTCAAGTCTCAGCTAGTAAGTACTGTGGGGAGGAAATTTTCAATCATTCCTTTGACTTTTCTTTAATTGGCCCCATTTATCAGGACTTCAGTTATAAAGTCACAAAGTTATGAGGGGGATAGATAGAGTTGATGTGGATAGGCTTTTTCCATTGGGAGGTGAGATTCAAACAAAAGGACAAGAATTGAGAGTTAAAGGGCAAATGTTTAGGGGTAACATGAGGGGGATCTTCTTTACTCAGAGAAAGGTAGCTGTGTGGAAAGAGCTTCCAGCAGGAGTGGTTGAGGCAGGTTTGATGTTGTCATTTAAAGTTAAATTGGATAGCTATATGGACAGGAAAGGAATGGAGGGTTATGGGCTGAGTGCAGGTCAGTGGGACTAGGTGAGAGTAAGAGTTCAGCACGGAGTAGAAGGGCCGAGAAGGCCTGTTTCCGTGCTGTAATTGTTATATATAGTTATATGGTTATGATTAATTTATTCCCAATGCCCAGGTAAGGTCAGCCAAGCAAAATCTTTAGACTCCAGGTAAAACCTATGTTTTAACCTACATATGTGGTGACGTGCTTTCAGATAACAGAAAGTTATTGATGTGTTACTAGCATTTAAAATTTAAGAATTGTAGCAAACTCAACAATAAATCTATTTTCAAGGGCTTTTGAGTCAAATGGTTGAAGACTCTGAATGATGCAATAAGTCCAATAAGCTGTGATATGTTTTCCCTGGACCTTTTTTTGGCTTTACAATTGTTAAATGACAAGGTGGTTATGTAGTTTAAAAAGTAACAGTTAGATAACTCAAAAAGTTCTATTCAAAAAGTTCAAAGGAACATCTAAACAAGCCTGATGCATTTTGGAAACAAGTCCTGTGGACTGATGAAGCTAAAATAGAACTTCTTGGCCGCAATGAGCAAAGGTATATTTGGAGAAAAAAAGGTACAGAATTTCATGAAAAGAACACCTCTCCAACTAAGCACAGGGGTGGATCGATCATGCTTTGGGCTTGTGTTGCAGCCAGTGGCACGGGGAACATTTACTGGTAGAGGGAAGAATGAATTCAATTAAATACCAACAAATTCTAGAAGCAAACATCACACCGTCTGTAAAAAAAGCCGAAGATGAAAAGAGGATGGCTTCTACAACAGGATAATGATCCTAAACACACCTCAAAATCCACAATGGACTACCACAAGAGGCGCAAGCTGAAGGTTTTGTCATGGTCCTCACAGTCCCCTGACCTAAACGTCATCAAGAATCTGTAGATAAACCTCAAAAGAGCAGTGCTTGCAAGACAGCCCAAGAATCTCACGGAACTAGAGGCCTTTTGAAAGGAAGAATGGGAGAAAATCCCCCAAACACGAATTGAAAGACTCTTAGCTGGCTGCAAAAAGCGTTTACAAGCTGTGATACTTCCCAAAAGGGGTGTTACTAACTACTGCCATGCTGAGTGCCCAAACTTTTGCTTCGGACCCTTTTCCTTTTTTGTTATTTTTAGACTGTCAAAGATGGAAATAAAAAAGTTTTCTTGCTTAAAATATCAAAGAAATGTGTCATCTTTAACGTTATGCCTTTTGGAAATCAGTTCATCTTTTGCTTGCTTAGCTATTCACAGTAACAGAAATTTTGACCAGGGTTCCCAAACTTTTGCATGCCACTGTTATGTATTGTTAATTTCTCCTTCCATGAATACTGCCTGACCTGTTGAATGTTGCCAGTATTTTTACGTTGAGAGTAAACTGTCTATTTGTTTTAGAAGTGCTAAGGTCCAACAATGGACAAAGTGCATGATAGTCTTTTGTGAATGAAAAAAATGAGCAAATAAGCATGAAATAAAACAAAACATCAAATACTGAAAATTGAAATATTGAAAAAAAAAAGTGACGGAAAAACTGAACCAGTCAGGCAGCTTCCTGTGGAGCAAAAAATAAAGTCAATATTTTAGATCATTGGCTTTCCATTAGAACTGAAAAAAAGTGTTAAAAAACATGTAGAGGTATATTTTAAGTTGCAAAAACGGAGCGAGTGTGTAGAGAAAGAAATGTCTGTGATTAAATGGAGACCAAGATCATCCAGCTCACAGAGTACTATCAGGGATTAGCAAGAGTAATGAGAAAAAACACAAATGAACATGCTTGAATTGTAAGAAGAACACAATATTTGCTGGAAGTAAGAAAGAAAAGACAATACTAGAAATTACCAGTAGCAGGTATTATCGGTAATGTCTATTAGAGATACCCTGTCAATTAGAGAGCTTGTGTGGAGAGACAAAAACTGAGTTAAGGTCTTCCATCAGAACTGGAAATCTGTAGGTTTACTGAAATTGTTGAATTCAGTGAGTCCCAAGGGTTGCAACATACCAAGAGAGAAGATGAACTGCTGCTTCTCCAAGTATATTGGTAAAGTGTGGTGTAGGCATATCTTTCATACAGTAATGGCGTTTACATACATATTATTGAGAGAATAGAAACATTCTGCTGGATATGGTTTAGTAACCGCATCAGCTGTCTACTGTTTCTACATTGTAATATTAAGATGAACGATTCAAGCAAAATAAGTGCTTGAGAGGTGCACAACACATCAGAAATATTACAAGTAGGTAAATATTTTCCATCTAATGGATAACTATTTTTAATGCTCTTGTTCTTGCACTGGAGTTCTTCTGAGATTTGGTAGCATATGCCTGAACAGCTCTAGGACACATTAACCATGTCTTCCTGAAGATATTTCCTTTCAGGTGAGTGCTTGCCGGGATAAAATGAATAGGAACTGATTATTCCCATCTGTCAACATTATGTACAGCTGCATCAGTAAAACGCAACAAACACACTTCACTTCCATAATCATCGGTACTTACACCTTGTTGAACCCTGGCAGTCTCTGCTAGATATTACCAGGTAACCCTATACAGCCTGCTGATGTGCTGAGTATAGACCAGGACCATGATATTTGAATTCAGATATGACTGTGTGCATCTATGCCAAATGTGATCTGTCCTGGGCTTGACTAGAAAGTTGTAGGAGAGCAGCAGTGCTTTTGAGGATCAGCTAGGGCATATGCCAGAACAGTGCCAGAAATTCGCACATCCACCATTTGACATTGGGCCTTAGTGTTCACAATGAGGTACTTGACGTGAAAATAGTTTATCTGCCCCAAACATTATTGGCCAAAATCAGACAAAATCCTTTACCCAAATTGACTAAAATCACATCTACACTGAGCACCGTCACAAGAAAGCAGCATCCATCGTTAAGGAACCCTCCATATAGGCCATGCTCTCTTCATGTTTCTGTCATCAGAAAGGAAGTACAGGGGCCTCAGGTCCCACATCACCAGGCTGAGGAACAGTTATTACCCCTCAACTAACAAAGGGGATAATTTCAACTTCACTCAACATCACTCATTCCATCACTGAACTGTTCCCACAACACATGGACTCACATTCAAGAATTCCTCATCTCATATTCTCAAGATTTATTACTTATTATTATTATTATTATTATGATTGTTTTTTTCTCAACTCAAGCTGGTAAAAACTGAGGTATGGGCATTGCCAAGCACATTCATTTCTCAATTGGTAGGAATATTCAGACTAATACAGTGGTGTTTAGTATTGTAGGTTTCTGGAGATTCACATAATTATTGCGGTATAGGCCTCATTGTTTATTGCTATTATATAGTAACTTGGGGATGATAGCAGTTATTGATACTACTATTGGGACAATGTATACTCTGTTTATGTTCCATAGTCTTTCAATTTCTTCTTTTAATTCAGCATAATTTTTCACTTATTGATTTCTGTATGTTATGTGTGTTTGGCATAGGTATATCTATTAAGTAAATTGTTCTTGCTTGTTTATCCTAAAATATTATATCTGGGCAGATATTATGGATTGTCCTATTTGTAACCATGGAGCAGTCACCATATAACTTGTAGGACTCTGACTCTAAAACTGAATCAGACTTGTATTTATGGCAAAGTATGGTGTCTTTTATGAGTTTGTATTTTAAAGCAAGATTTTGGTGAATAATGTTTGCCACTTGATTGTGCCTGTGTAGATAATCAGATTGAGTTTAACTGCTGCAGGATCCTGAAATGTGTTGAATTGCTTCTGGTTTCTCTTGAAATTTTCTACATTTATTGGCTTGAATCTGTGGGTCTTTCATTATGTCTTTTGATATTTTTTATGTGTGAAGCACCTGGTCTTGTATTGCCGCAAGGAACACTTCTTTTTCTGGGAAGAGTTCTCCAACTCTGAGCCAGGTGTTCGATGCTTCCTTGTCGACATCTCGTTTGCTTAGATCATGGGGCTGTCTTCCATGGAGAGTCATGCTCCATTGGTTACCATCTTCTTCTATAGTGATCATTTCTTCATTTTTCTGGGTCATGCTTTCATTTAAGTTTAATAATATGTAATTCTTATCAGTATTGCATATGTTTGCATGGAATGCTGAATCCTGTTTTTGTCGATGGGAGTATATCCGTAGAAGTTTTATCTAACTGTTGTGTAATTTTTTTTATTTCTGTCATTTCTCTTCCTCCTTCTGTCCTAGGTCGTGTTAATCTAAGTGCATTTGAATGTACAATACATAGAGCTTTCTAAAATTTGTCATTTCAGTTCTTATATTTCTTTATATATTTTCCAGATCTGTTTTGGACCAAGAATTTTTTGTATTACGCAAAAGAATGCATTAATATGGATATAGTAAAAGGGTTTATTGTCTTTCTTATATTTTTACTGTTAAGCACTGTTTGACAGCCTTGAAGTAAATTCTGTCAAAAGCTCTTTCTTTATTGTGCTATGATGTATTTTCTTTGCTTGTTAATATCCCAAATACTTATAAGTTTCATATTTGTCCATTGGTGGTATTGTATCATGCTGCTCTGTTTTATATTCTACTAGCTCTATTGCACCTTTCTTTATGTTTAATATTCTGCACTTACCTCATCCAAAGTTCATGTTTATATCTTTCAAAAGTAGTTCTACTGTTTGAATTAATTGTTTCAGCTTTACTGATGAAGGAGCTTATAGATTCAAATTATCCATGTATAGAAGGTGTGTCAAGGTATAATTTGTTTGTTTGTTTCTGGTTTGATACCCTATTTTCAATCCGATTCAGTAAATTGGTAGCAGGTTTAAGACAAAACTGTATTACACTGAGGCAGTCACCCTGAAAAATGCCTCAGTTTATTTTGATCATTGTGCTTGTTCCTTTTCAGTCGTTAATAGACAGGGTGATTATAGTCTGTTAGTACTTCATCAGATGCTGTAGGAATTTCACAGGTATTGGGTTTAGAACATTAGAAAGTTTACAACAAGATCAGACCATTCAGCATAACAAAGCTTGTCAGATTACTATTCATATAGAGTGTTAAAGTAAATATTGAGTTTAGATTTGAAAGTCAGTAAGGTATTACTCTCAACCGCACAACTAAATAGTTTGTTCCATGTGTTCACAATTCACTGTGTAAAGAAATGCTTCCAAGTCTTAGTCTGAAGTTTCCCTTTAACTAGTCTCCATTTATGGTCCCGTGTCCTTGTTGATGGATTAATTTTGAAGTAGCAGCTGACATCCATCTTACTTATACCCTTAATGATTTTGAACACATCTATCATGCCTACTCCCATTCTATGTCTACTTGGGCAAAGAAGATTTAATTCTTTCAATCTTTGTTCATAGCTCATACCCTGCAGACCTGGAATGAGTCTCATTGCCCTTCTCTGAACTCTCTCCAGCGCCTTCACATCCCTCAAAAAAACATGGAGACCAAAATTGTACACAGTACTCAGGGCGTGACTTCACAAATGCATTACACAGCTTGGGGAGAACATCTCCAGATCTGAATTAAACTTAGTGCATTATGTAACCCAACATTCTATTAGCCTTCCTTATCACTTCTGTGCATTGTCTAGATGTTGATAGTGGTGACTCTACCAGGACGTCCAAATCCTTCTCATACAGTGCACTAGCTAACTCAAGACCCCCACCCCACCCCCCCCATTGTATATTTATAGCTAATATTTCTACTTTTATATACATTATTTTACATTTATTTACATTAAATTTCATCTGCCTGCATCTAGATTTTGATTAGATCTATCTGTACTGATTATGCCTTCTGAATGTTATCAGCCCATCCCCCTAATTTTGTGTCATCTGCAAACTTTATTAGTTTATTTGTTATGTGCTTATCCAAATCATTAATGTAAATTAAAACCAGCTGCAGCCCCAAAACTGATCCCTGTGGAATTCCACTTTTAACATTTTCTAGGTGTGAAAATGATCCTGTCACCCATAACTAGTTGTTTTCTGTTTCCATTTGCATACCTTGCCCTGAATCCTTACCTCCTGTAATTTGGTTCTTAGCCTCTTGTGTGATACGTTATCGAAAGCCTTCTGAAAGTCCAAGTAAATGGCATCAACCACTCAATCATTATTGTAAATTTTAGTTGCCTCTTCATAGAACTCCTGCATATTAGTAAAAGATGATTTCTCCTTTCTGAATCCATGCTGGCTTTCAGCTAACATGCCTGTTCTTATCATCTAATTTCCATCTCATTCTTTATCAATGTTTCCATTATTTTATGTACAATATACATTAAGTTTACTGGTCTATATTGTATAGAACTTTTAATAACCATGAGTGTGAGAAGGAATGAAATGCTTTTTAGTAGTCAATATAACAACATGAAAGATTTATTCTTTTATTTTAAGATTTATTATTATTATTATTTTGAATTTTAACAATATTATTTCTATTATTATTATTTCTTCTTTTCTTTTTTGCATTTGTAGTTTGTTGCTATTTGCACATCAGTTGTTTGTCCATTCCGTTGGAGTGGACTTTCATTGTTTCTTGTTTTTACTGTGATTGCCCGCAAGAAAATGAATCTCAGGATTGTATATGATGACATATATGTACTTTGATAATAAATTGAATTTGAACTTTGAACTTTAAATATCTTCCTCAGAGGCAACTGAGTATTTGTAGCTTTGGCAAATCATTTATACAGATTAATGTTTCTATTCCAATAGGTGGTGATGCAATCAGGAATATATGATACCTCGTAAATTGTACCATTGGAAGTGCTTTCAAAATCACCTAATTCCTGAATTCATTGCATGAAAAGATTGTCAAAATAATTTCAATATCAACTAAGAACATTCCAACAAGGATTACCAAAAAAGAAATTAAAATTGTACTTAATTTGCTCCACCTAATCCCTCAATTCCAGGCAAAGAGCATTGAAGTGAAACAATGAAGTGTTAAACTTTACAATTAATATTGGGTAAGAAGTAAAATCCAATACACTGCAGCCAAAGATCAACTCTATACCAGCACTTCAATCTCAGCTGGATTGATAATCTTGATGTAGATTAAGTATTCTGGTAACTATATCTGGGTAAAACCTCTCCCTGAAACATCTCCAAACTAATTCCCACACTATGCAAAATATAATTGACGGGTACCGGTTAAACAGCGCATACTTAATGCGGAGGATGTGACTTTCCATCAACAATCTTCCTCACTTTTTAAGAAGATTGAATTTAAACCTCTCTCCAGTCCCAAAAGCAACATCTCAACACAGGAGTCTGCAATGATTGACACGTTACCATTTCAAGACAATAGTTTAGTGATGAATTCTTTGTGTAGCAGCTCTTCAGAACATCTGACAGACAAGTTGTTCTAAATTCTGTAAAGATAAAATATTTGCTCGGTTTAGAAAAACTGCTGCTGCAAAAATGAATTTATTTCCTTATACAAATTTATACAGATCTATTCAGCTGTGTTCATAACTGCTAAGTTCTGTATTTTAAGCCACAAAACAACAAATTTCATGACGTGTCAGTAATAATAAAACTGATCTCATTCTGATTATGTCTTAATATATTTTGCATTGTTATATAAAGAACATAAACTGTACATTCTGAATAAATTGCATTTACTTGAGAGATACTTGGTGATTATCGATGACATTTTGTTTGTTCTTTGTTTTTTTCTTTGTATTTTCTGCAATTCAGTATCTTTTGCTCTGCCTTTTGAAGAACATTGACTATTTCACAATTTCCTTTACAGTTTCTGAAATGTTGCTACCTTTTTCAATCAGCTTTGTATATTGATGGTTAGAGACCATTTACACTGGATTAAGTATACAAATACTTCTCTACCTCTTGCTGCCTGAGCTGCTATTGAGCAGTACAGAATCCGGACACTACAGAACTGTGTCATGATGGTTGAAGAGCTAAATTATTCTTATCATTAGTTTGTTGGGGTTTTAGTTTAAAAGAGATGATGTTTTAGGTTTTCACAAATAAAATGGCGTGAAGCATTTTATATTTAAGAAAATCCCTAACAACTCACTTATTGTATTCCAAACACTGAACACAAAGCACAGTAAAAATCTTCCTGTAATTACATTATTGCGTCAGATCAGCCTCTTAATGTGAACCTCAACTCAATGTCAGTGGCTGTGAATTGCATATGTTCCCACCAATTACGTTACCCTACAATGTAAAGCACTGACTTGCTTCACTATTATATCCAAGGCCTTATTTAAATTTTTTTATGTTACAATTATTAGAACAAATATTTCAGAGTACACATTCCATGTCCCTGCCTCTGGCAAGCCACCTAGTCTACTACACTGGAGAATGGAAAATTTTGCACCTTATCTGTTATGTATCTACTGATCTGTTTGTATTTGAAGTTTTTCTTCTCAGGCAAAGATCTGGCAAATATACCTTAACTCTGCTAAAGATATCAAGTGTGAATTAAAGGAAAGTGAATTGCTGCACCAAGATTCTAAAAAGGGTAGAAGTTGCTCTCACCCCTGCCAATTTCAATCATTTGGTAAAAAATACAACTCTTCAATTAAACTATTATGTTCTAATGCTAAGATATTTTGGCTAATAGTCCTAATTAACATAGGGACACAAGAGGCTACAGATGCTGGAATCTAGAACAAAAGGGAAAAACAAGCTGCTAAAGGAATCAGCAGGTTGATTGTTATCTGGGGTGATGGAAGTACTGATGCAGCACCCCAACTCAAAACATTGACTATCTCTTCCACTCCCACCACCCCCCCACACCCACAGATCCCATGAATGTGGCTTGAATTGCTGACTTCACCAGCAGTTTTATTTTTCTTTCCAATTATCATAAATGTCTAACACAAGTCATACTGCTTGTAGGTGTGTGTCATCATTTTGAATGTTTTTACAGTAGTTTATGAGACTAAAATGGATCATCAGCATCAAAAGTTACACTATGTTCATGGAGGAGGATACCACATATTTTATTTATTACATGGCATGGCATTATTAAATGAATTGGAGAATTGTCACATTGAATTTAAATGCATATATATTACTTCAGGCAAGTTAGAATATATTCAATGTAACAAAGTTGCTTTGTTAGTAATTTTATATTTCATTTTTTGCACCAATATTTTCAACAATGAATGACTGCAAGAATAAGAACAAATGAGTCTCAGGGCACTACACAGAACATAAACTTGGCTCGGTCTTGCAAAAACACATGTTCAATCAACTAGATAGTAATAATCTTTCCTGAGCATAAGCATTCATTATGAATGGGAGTCACCACATCTGAAGACCCAAAGTAGATGTTGCATGGAAATGACAATGAATCTGCTATTCAGAACAATCTTCAGATTGGCTTGAAAACAAGGTACATAGTCTAATTGCATTTGTTTCTCAGTTTGATGTTGATTTACAATAAGAAAAAATACTAAAACTTCCATTGGTCACCATAAAGATTATCCTCTTGATTCCATCACAGTCGAAAGAGGGCGTGGTGGTAGATGTGGACTTTATCAGGGTCTTTGATAAGGTCTTGCATGGTAGGCTGGTTAGGAAGGTTATATATCAAGGATCCAGGGTGAATAGACAACTGGCCACACAATTGGCTTGGTGATGGAAGTCGAACGGTGGTAATGGAGGGTTGCTTTTCAGAGTGAAGGCCTCTGACCAGTGATGTGCTGCAGGGATTGTTTTTGATCCACTTTTGTTCGTCAGTTGTTTTAAGGATTTGGATGAGAATGTAATTGTCATGGTTATTAAGACTGTAGATGGCACCAACATTGGTGGTATCTAAGAGTACAACAGGATCTAGATAAAATGGATTGGTGGACCAAGGATTCAGAGAAGCGTGAAGAATTGCATTTGTTAAGTTAAGCACAGTAGTAAAGACCGGTAGAGTGCTGTAGAACAGAGAGTACAAGGACATTGTTTCCTGAAAGTAGCAACACAGGTAGTCATGATGGTGAAGGAGTTTGATAGCTTGTCTTCATTGATCAGGGCACTAAGTACAAAAGCTGAGACATCTTGTTACAACTGTACCAGATATTGGTGAGACTACACTTGGAGTATTGTGCTCAGATCCGGTTGATTAGGTGTAGGAAGGATGTCATTGAGCTGAAAAGGGTGGAGGAAAAAATTCATAAGGATGCTAACAGGACCAGAGAGCTTACATTATAAGGAGAGACTGGATAAACTGTTTCTTTCCCCATGGTGCCTAGAGGTGAACATAAAGAGGTATGTAAAATCATGAGGGGCATAAATATGGTGAACAGTTACAGTTTCTTTTTCCAGGGTTGGGTAACTGGAGGAAATAAAATTAAGGTTACAAGACAAAGATTTGAAGGTGACCTGAGGGTCAACCTTCTCACACAGTGGGTGGTGAGTATGTGAAACAAGTTGCCAAAGCATGTAGTAAAGATGGGTACAATTACAATGCTTAAAAGAACTTTGGGAAGGTACATGGATAGGAAACAGGAAATGGGACTACCTTAGGTAGACAATTTGGTCAGCATGCATATGTTGTGACAAATGGCCTGTCTCCATACTGTATAACTCTATGACTATAATGATATCTATGGTAAGCTTTGGTTTTCTTTACTTCATGGCCTGAAAATGAATTATGTAATCACTATTTCATTTAATTTATAAAAGGACATTGCTCTGCTTTCCAATATTCAACTCAGAAAAATTACCGCTGGTTTAGGAATGGAGGAGAAAATCAACCCTATCTATTTTAACTCTGCAATCTCCCTGTTTCTTCTGGATAAAGGGATCTGAACTTCCCTCTATCAAGTCAGTACAGAAAGCATATTATGGCAGAGTAAGTGAATAAATTTATGTGTCATGATTTTAACTCCAGACTCATTTTCAAGTTTTGAATGATGGCTGAAAATCATCTACTGATTTGGAAAACAAGCCCACCTAGTACACCACACAAGGCACATTATTTAAGAACATATAAGTTTCCTAGAAACAAAACTGACCATTTAGGAAATTCTGCCAGTTAATTTCAGGGGCAGGGGTAGAGTGGCATGAAATTGGGGGTGTAATGAAAGATCCTTACCACCCAGGCAAAGCTCTTTTCTCACTGCTGCCATCAGATAGAAGGTACAGGAGCCTCAGGACTCGCACCATCAGGTTCAAGAACAGTTAATACCCCTCAACCATCAGGCTCCTGAACAAAGGGGGATAGTCTCACTTATTTAAGAACTTTCTTACATTGCTATTTCATGCTCATTATTTATTGCTATCTATTTATATCTGCATTTGCACACTTTGTTTATAGTTAACAGTTCCTGGTGTTTACAGTTTACAGTTACTGTTCTATAGATTTGCTAAGAATGCCAGCATAAAAAGAATCTCAGAAAGGTTGTATGTGGTAGCATGCATGTACTCTGATAATAAATTTTTACTTTACTTTGCTTTAATAGCAACCAGAGATATTGGAGTCATGGAGGAAATTCTTGATATACAAGTTTCAGGTAAATCTTCCAGATCACTAGTCTTCCTGGAGAAAAGGCTGGAGGAGTAACATACGTTCTCTTTCCAGTAACAGGGAGAATTACCTCCAACAACACAGGCCCAGGACAGAATGGAAAGCCCATCCACAAATTCATGGAGTTGCAGAGATAAGGTCAGCTGCCCTTTTCCCCATTTCCCACAGTGCAACAGGTCTTACTCCTTTTCTTCACATTCTAATTTATTTCTACCCACCCCACACTACATATCTTCCAGCACTCAGTAAAGAATCGCCTTTTGTTTCTTTTTCCAAAATACACTCACCTCATTCACCCTTCTGAAACCAGTCACTGTATTTTCACTTCACTTCACTTCACCCTTTGGGCAAATGGGTGCTGCCAGAAAGCAAGTTTGCCTAGTACATCTCCCATGGCTCATTATTTGAACATATGAAGATTTCCTAGAAGGTAACTTTACCTATGATGAATCGTAGGTAGTTCAGTTTCTGAAGCAGCATGGACTCTTACGCCATGTCCTCTGCTCCTCATAGTCCACACTTTTGCTTTCTGCTCGGACACCTTCATCCCGACTCAATGTTTTTGTCTCCACCCCACTGAGTGCAGAAATGCCATAGATGTGCAGTTCCCCCCCCTGTATCGGCTACTCACCCAGCTCTCACACTGATTCAGTCATCAGGACAAGAAACTGTACAACACAAATGCATGATGACAAAATAAGACAAAAGAGTCCCTGCTGACGTCATGAACTTCTCCCACTCAGGCACTGAACCAACTGGAGACTGTATGCATCGGGATTGTAACCATTATGCATTTGGCTCAGAAATCACGTACTGTAAAATATATTTAGAAATATTCAGTTACATACAGGACTTCCTGAAATAAGAATATGACCTTAGGCATGAACATAAACATAGAACATAGAACATAGAATAGTACAGCACAGTACAGGCCCTTCGGCCCACAATTTTGTGCTGACCCTCAAACCCTGCCTCCCATATAAGCCCCCACCTTAGATTCCTCCATATACCTGTCTAGTAGTCTCTTAAACTTCACTAGTGTATCTGCCTCTACCACTGACTCAGGCAGTGCATTCCACTCACCAACCACTCTCTGAGTAAAAAAACCTTCCTCTAATATCCCCCTTGAACTTCCCACCCCTTACCTTAAAGCCATGCCCTCTTGTATTGAGCAGTGGTGCCCTGGAGAAGAGGCACTGGCTATCCACTCTATCTATTCCTCTTATTATCTTATACACCTCTATCATGTCTCCTCTCATCCTCCTTCTCTCCAAAGAGTAAAGCCCTAGCTCCCTTAATCTCTGATCATAATCTATACTCTCTAAACCAGGCAGCATCCTGGTAAATCTCCTGTGTACCCTTTCCAATGCTTCCACATCCTTCCTGGAAACTTCATGAAAAACATCACTAGCGCATAATTGAGATGTTACCACCTCTGAAGGCAATACAGGATGTAAACACTCATTTAATATAATAAATATGCCATTTCTCGCAGCTACCATTAGACAGGAGGTCCCACATCACCAGGTCCAAGAACAGCTACCTCCCTTCAGCTACTGAAGCATATGACAATAAACTGGACCGACTTTGATATGCACCGAGATAATATTCTTTATGCATCCATCCAGAGCAATGGTTTACTTTCAAGCTAATCAAGGTTGCAGTGCTAAGGTATAAACCACTGGGATACAGCTTATTATCCAATAAAGTTTTATAAATGTCAAGGAGGGTTTGACATAGATAGTTTAAATGACACGATTGACCCAAACGTTTGTATGACCCACACCACTCCTCTTTCATATGTTCCCATATTCTCATACTACTTAATAAATTAATGCTTCATTAGGTGTACTTGGAGAACTTGCACAAACGAAAGAAACATTATCCGCAGTGTATTTAAGTATTTATTAATACTTGCCAAATGAAAATAGATTCTGCGCCGTGCTATCTGAACCCAAACAGCAACCTACATCTCACAAAGTGCCTTGTCAATATGATCTAATCTGGAAACACAATGGCAAATTTGTAACAGAAAAGAAGACCTATGCAAACACTTCATACATTTTTATATTAGTTTTGTTGAAGTATCAGTGAAGAAGTGAACAATCTGGACCCAGAAAGCGCTCTCGCAACACATTAATGAGGGATCACAGTTCGCAAATGGTTTGTCATGAATCTCAACATCAGCTCATCAGTACCTGATGGTATTTAATGAATATCCTGAATGTCAGATAAACAAGCAAAACTATAGCAGTAGTGAAATGTGGACCTTGATAATTGAAACATTAGAAATTTACTTAAATCATTCACAGGGATTCCTAACCTTTTTATGCCGTGGACCCATACCATTAAGCAAGGAGTCCATTGACCCCCAGGCTGTGAACCCCTAAGGTGATTTTCATTCATGCTTTTGAGATCTTTTGATCTTCCTAGATTTAGTGAAGAGAGCATTTTGGGCTAGGAAGCTCCAAAAAAGTTTTGTATTGTTTGAATTAATAGGCAGAACATTAGGCAGGACACCCCATTTGATTTTTCTGCATTCATTGAAAATATTCAGTCAAATAGCCTGCAAGCATAAAATGAAAATGTGCTTTGTAAAGTTACGTACTCAGAATATATATGCATTGTATACACCACTGACTGCAGACTATATTCTCTGCTGTCACTAACACGAAGATAAAATAATTTTATCAAAACATGCCAGAAGCTTTGTTCCCTGAGAGTATCAGTTATGAAAATGTTTTAATTTAATTTTGATATAATGTACTTGAGGAATCTATTATGTTTTTCAATAGAGCAATTAAAAGTGAATTGGAATGCATTCTATATGGATCAATTTATATGGGCATTTATCATGCAATCAGATAGTTGAGAATACCTTAAAAAGTTCTGTAAGCAAAGTATTTAAAAGGAGTTAGAGAAAAAAATCTCTTTATTTAGGGTGATTAATTAATTATGTAATGCATGCATTGAAAGCATAAACCTTGACTTATTTAACATCAGTGTCATAAGGTGGTGGCTGGGAACGGACCCAAAGGCAAGACACAGACACTGAAGTACTAGGGACAGGACTAGGATACAGGGTGAGGGCTAGGACATGGACACAAAAACCGGGAACCCAGGACAGGACTGGACAAGAGAGCTAGGAGCCCGGGCTTGGACTCCGAGCCAGAGACTGGACAAGGACACAGAACCTGAGTCTTGCCTCTGGCTCGGACCCCAGAACTAGGCAAGGACGTGACCTGGCTGGCAGGCAGGACGAGGCTGGAGTCTTCAGACTTGAGGCAAGGCTGGAGACAAAAGACTTGAGGGGAGTCTTGAGACTACATACTTGAGGCAAGGCTTGAGACTAGAGGCTTGAGGCTTGGGGTCTTGAAGCTCCTCCTGGGCAGGGCGCAGTACTCCTGGGCAGGGTGCAGATCACTTGGGCAGGGCGCGGATCTCCACCGGATGGAGGCAAGGGACAGGAAGGGACAGAACCAACCGTAGGTAACGGCAAGACAACCTGGCTTACCCGACGGAGGCAAGGGACGGGAAAGGACAGAACCAACCGCAGGGTAACGGCAAGGTGGCCTGACTTACCCGGCAGAGGCAAGGGACAGGAAGGGAGCTAGGTACAGGGTGGCTCCAAGACAAGACTTCAGGCGAGGCAAGAGTTACCGGCAAGACAAGGCAAGGCTTCAGGCAATGCAAGGCGAGGCACGAACTTCAGGTGAGGGAACAGAAGGCAGGAGAAGGGATACAAGGAGTAAGGACAAGAACAATTCAGCAGGCATGCCCTGGTCTCTGGAGGTATTTATGCAGCCAGCCCCAATGAGAATCAGCTGCCTCAATTAGTGCTCAACAGGAACAGAATCAGGGTAGACAGGAAAACCTGGAGCATGGGTCGATGGACCAGACTGTGAACCGGAATGCAATCAGGTACAAATATTTCTCCACAGATTTGCCATTAATTGTTTGGACTTTACAGAGCCTGATGATCAAGGCAGCAAGACTTTACTTTTAGCCCATGATTGACATTTGTATTATAAGCTGCGATCTCAAATTTAGGTTAATGCTAAAGCCAATTATATTGTGAAAGAAAAATATCGTCTTTTATACTTCACATATTATATGCCTGTTTACTTCTACTTCACAGTAAAAGCACAAATATAAACATATGAAACTACAGAACAAACTTATATTGAAGGATATTTTAAAATGATCCTAACCTAAAGTTCAGAGAAATTAGTTTCCTGCTTATTACCCCATTTTATTTTCAGAAATGTTTCCATAGATTTCAAATATTTAGTTGTTTGAGTGTAAAAACAAATTCTAAGAGGTTAATCATCACACAATAAAAGTGTTATTATTCTGAGAATTAAAGATAATACATCAAATAATTATAGATTATAAACACTTGAAGACCCTTTGAAATAACATATAATCCCAACAATGCTTCTGTAAAAAATAGTGAAAGAAGAGTCTAACAAAGGAGACAATATGTTATTTTTTATTCCTGTTATCTTTTCTGTTGCTGCCCTGAGGGCATTACTGTTTTATCTACATTCATTTTTGCCAATTATTCTCACCTACAAATCTTCGCTATCAACTGGTATTCCAGCCTGTCTGAAACAAATGCTTTTGTATCAATGTTCATCAGCACAACCTCAGAGGATTACAGATCCTTTTTGAACAATGCATCAAATCCTTTTGGTATGGAATTTCAAAAAGTAAATTCGATTGAAAGTGGAATAAATTTGGTCCATCAAAATCCAAATATCTCAACATAAACTAGAGTATCAGCTGCAACAGCTCTTGGAGGTCTAATTCAATCTCTTGCTGAATAATGCACAGTGATCGTTCTGTCTTTATTCTTACAGATGTGAGAAATGTCCCCAGCAGCAGGGTACATGACTCAATGATTGGCAGCTACAGCACACTGACTTGAACCCTGATTGAAGCATTGAGGGCATCTTTTAACAGCAATGCTTCAAAAAGGCGGCATCCATCGTTAAGGACCCAGGACGTGCTGTCTTCTTTTTAATACCAACAGAGAGGAACTGCAGGAACCTGAAGACACAGACTCAATATTTTAGGAACACCTTCCCTCCCTCCACCATCAGGTTTCTGAATGGACAATGAACCAACCCATGAATTTGATCTCTTTTTGAACTAACTGCTAAATTTATTTTTGTATATATTTTAAATTGTAATTTATTGTATTTTTTATTACTGTGATGTACTGCTACAGCAAAACAACAAATTTCATGATATATGTTAGTGATATTGAACCAGATTCTGAGAAAAATAATTTGCATTTATGTAGTTTCCTTCATAATTTCAGAATTTCCCAAGCTACTTCATTTTCATGGAGGGTATTATGTCAGACCATGGAAATGTGTATCCCAATGTAAAGTTTATGGATTGTGGTCTTTGAGAACTGTAATAAAGGCTCAGTTAAAGGGTACAAAGGAACGTCAACTTTGTTGTTTCAACATGTGAGAAGTACGGAATGCTCTCTTCCAATGTGACGTGATTTCTCATTTTCTGCTCCCAAGTTTGCTACTTCAAACTTATATTCAATTACTTAGAAGGGATTCCGAAGGATGCTTCAATAGATTTGTAAATTGCAATCTCCACTCAACACAAAGTTCAAAAAGGAGTTGCTCATTTATAGCTGCTGGACATTTAATTTGCATCAGGCCAGAAAATACTATTGTTTAACTTCAGTACTGAATGTTTGCTTTGCAGTTTCCCTTGGAGTCATCATCTGTTGAAGTGGATTAATTAAAGAATTAAACTAGACAGCGGAGAAAATATAGCAACCACCTTAAGCAAAGCTGATTTTGTGGCTTTTTGAAAAGCATTTATTCAACTACAATTTTTTATAAGACTGGGAAAGGTGAACAACCAGTCAAATAAATTCAAAGTGTGAGCAATGTTATCATGTAGGATAAAATAATAATAATAAGTGCTGTGTAGAAATTTTGTTCATAACTGAGATGTGTATGTGACCGGTGTTATAGATGTGAGGATAAACTCAAGATATTTCAGTGCTCTCAACGGGCAGGGAAAATAACTGAGAGTAAATACCAACAAGCAGAATATGGGCCGAATGGCCTGCACAGTGCGGGTGCTGACTTACGGAATTCTGCTGCAATTGTTCATCTCTGGGTCTATGCTGGCCCTTGGACCAGTCCCACCAATCCCATTTCTCGCTTCCTTGAAAACTCTTTCTCTTAACACGTCCATCTTTGTATGTGTGGTTTCAGCCTCTATCACCTATCCCCAAAGAGGCAATGCACCACTAGTTTCTGAAGTGGAATGTTGGATTGTTGAGAGTAAAGTTGTATCATTATCAGCATTTCCATCCTCCTTTCCTGCAGCCATTTCTCCTGTCCTCCTACCACTCGTACTCCTTCTTTCCCACTTACTGCGTATTCCTCCTGTTCCTCAACTCCCTCTTACCCTGCTGCTTCTTCTCCCTTGACTCTACTTCTCCTGCACCTCGTACTGTTTATGTTCCCATCTTCCTTCCCTGCTTGCAATATTCCTCCCACTTCTGTTCCTCCATTTCCTCAGCTTCCTACTCCTCCTCTTTCCCAGTTCCCTTTGTTTCATCTGCTCCTCTTGTTCCCCCCCCCACCCAATTTCCAACCCTCCCCAAATACTCCTGCTCCTCCTGTTCTGAGTGATGGTGGTCAGCACTGAGAAAGCATTTACTGACCCCTATGGAGTCAATAATGTCACAATAAAGAAACTCGGGCAGTTTTCTTTGGAATAGTGAAGGCAAAGGGGCAACCTACAAATGTCCATAAAATATTGGAATCAACAGAGGGTTCAAAGTGAATCTATGATCAAAAATTAGATTTGATTAGATTAGATTCAACTCTATTGTCATTGTGCAGAGTACAGATACAAAGCCAATGAAATGCATTTAACATCTGACCAGAAATGCAAAGAATAGTGTTATTTACAAAATAACTGTGAATAGAAAAAGTGCTACAGCACACAAATATAAAAGTACTGAGACAGTACAATACGGATGCAATACTGCTTAGCGCTGTGATGAGAGGTTCAGCAGTGTCACAGCCTCAGGAAAGAAGCTCTTCCTGTGCCTGCTGATGCGGGAGTGGAGGCTCCTGTAGTGCCTACCGGATGGGAGGAGAGTAAAAAGTCCATGGTAAAAAGAACATATATGTCACCATATACTGCCCTGAGATAAGCCTGATATATTATCCTGAAATATAAAATAGAAGAGGGCATAGATTTCAGGTGAAAGAGGAAATGTTTAAAAGATATTTGCCAGGCAAGTTTTTTTTCATACAAGGAGTATAATATATCTGGAATGTGTTACCGAAGAAGGTGTAGAATTAGATTCAATAGCAATGTTTAAGAGGCACATAAGTAAGTAGGGAATAGAGGGATCCAAATCATGTACAGGCAGATGGGATCAGTTAAGACCATAAAACCATAAGACAGAGAAGCAGAATTAGGCCATCCGGCCCATCGAGTCTGCTCAGCTATTTCATCATGGTTGATCCATTTCCCTCTGAATTCTGTTATCCTGCCCTGTCCATGTAAATCTTTTGCGCCTTGACTGATAAAGAACCAATCAACCTCCATCTAAGGTGCACTCAGTTACCTGGCGTGAAATGTGCCTCCACGTATCCCAAAACCATATCTCTAACTTTCAACTCCAGCCACTGAGGACAGGCTTATTGGCCAATAATTTCCTTTCTTTGGCCTCAGGAACAATGCCAGAAGCCATTGATTCTTGAAAGCTCATTACTAATCTCTTCAGCTTTTCTTTCAAAACACTGGGGGTAGACCATCTGTCCATGTGACTTATCTGCCTTTAGACATTTCAGGTTCCCAAGCACCTTCTTCCTGGTAATGGCAATTTCCACTTTCTCCCCTCCAACACTCTCAAACTTCCAACATACTGCTAGTGTCTTCCACAGTGAAGACTGATGCAAAATACTTACTCAGTTCATCTGCCATTTCCCTGTCCCCCATTACTACCTCTCCAGCATCATTTTCCAATGGTCTGATATCTACTCTCACCTCTCCACTACACTTTATATATATGAACAAACTTTAGTTATCCTCCTTAATATTATTGGCTAGCTTAACTTCGTATTCCATCTTTTTCTTCTTTATGACTTTTTAGTTGCCTTCCGTTGGTTTTCAAAAGCTTTTCATACCTCTAATTTGCCATGAATTTGTGCTCTAATGTGTGTCCCTTCTTTGGCTTTTCTGTTGGCTTTGACTTCTCTTGTTAGACATGGTTGCACCATCCTGTCTTGGGAATACTTCTTTTCCTTTGAGATGAGCCTTCCAAATTGCTCCCAGAAGTTCCAGCCACTGCTGTTGTGTCGTCATCCCTGCTAGTGTTTCCTTCCAATCAATTTTGGCCAGTTCCTCTCTTGTGCCTCTGTAATTCCCTTTACTCCACTGTAATAATGATACATCTGACTTTAGGTTTTCCTTCTCAAATTGCAGGGTGAATTCTGTCATATTATGATCACTCTCCCTAATGGTTCCTTCACCTTAAACTCCCTAAGCAATTCCAGTTCATTTCACAACACCCAGTCCTGAATAGCTGATCCAGTGGTGGTCGCTACTACTGGCTGCTCTAAAGAACCAACTTGTAGGCATTCTACAAATAACCCCACTTGGGATCCAGTGCCAATCTAATTTTCACAGTCTACCTGCATATTGAAATTCTCCATGACTATTGTAACATTGTCCTTTTGGCATTTATTTTCTACATCTTGGCTACTGTTTGAACATCTGTATGTAACTCCCATCAGCGTCTTTTTACCCTTGTAGTTTCTAACTCTACATACAATGATTCTACACATTCTGATCATATGTCACCTCTTTCTAAGAATTTGATTTCATTTTTACCAACGGAGCCACCCCACCCATCTGCCTACCTGCCTGTCCTTTCAATACAATGTGAATTCTTGGATGCTAAGCTCCCGTCTATAATATTCTTTCAACCACGATTCAGTGATGCCCACAATGTCATACACCAATCTGTAACTGTGCTACAAGTTCATCTAGTTTATTCTATATACTGTGTGAATAAAAACATAATACCTTCAGTCCTGTATTCATCACCCTTTATGATTTTGTCCCCTTTTTACATTGCAACTCATCCCAGTGACTGCAATTCTACCCTATGGTAAGCCTCTGCTTGCTAGCAGACTGCCTCTGTTTCTAAACCAACTTCCCCATCCCTAGCCCTATCACTCTCATTCCCATCCCCCTGCCAAAATGGTTAAACCCACCCAAGCAGCTCTAACAAACCTACCCGCAAGGATATTGGTTCCCCTTGGGTTCAGGTGTAACCCCTCCATTTTATATAGATCGTATCTTCCCCAGAAGAGATCTCAATGATCCAGAAATCCGAGCCCCTGCTCCCTTTATGAGCTCCTCAGCCACGCACTCACCTGCCAAATCATTCTATTCTAACCCTCACTGGTGTGTGGCATAACAGCAATCCAGAGATTACAACCCTGGAGGTCCTACTATTCAGCTTTCAACCTAACTCCCTAAAATCTCCCTTCAGGATATCCTCACCTTCCCTACCTGTGCCACTGGCGTCAACACATGCCAAGACTTCTGTTTGCTCACCCTCCCCACTTAGAATGCCGAGACCAAATCTGAGACATCAGTAACTTGGCAACTGGGAAGAAACATACCATCGGAGTGTCTATTGCATCTGTTCTTCTAGCTATGGTATCTCCAATTATTGCTGCAGTCCTCTTTACCTTGCTTCCCTTCTGATCCACAGTACCAGGGACCCGGTCACTGCAGCTCTCCCCTGGTAGGGTGTCCCCCTCAATAGTATCCAGAATGGTATATTATTGAGGGGAATGGCCACAGGGACACTCTGCACTGGCTGCCAATTTCCCCTCCTTCTGCTGGTAGTTGCCAAGTTCCAGATGTCCTGCAACGCAGATGTGACCACCTCCCTGTAGCTCCTATCTATCACTTCCTCAGTCTTCCATATGAGCTGAAGGTCATCAAGTTGCAGCTCCAGCTCTGTAACACATTCCCTGAGGAGCTGCGGTTCAGAGCACCTGGTGCAGATGTGGTTATCCGGGAGGCTGGAGGTCTCCCAGAATTCCCTCATCTCACACTCAGAACAAAACACAGCTCCAAGAGCCATTCTCACTGCACTAACTGTGCCCTCACAGACCAGGAATGAAGAATAAAGAAACTTACGAGATACTCACCTTGCCCAACAAAGCCACTCCAACACTGGCACACTCACCCACTGGCTGCTCTGCTTACCCCTGCCTTATTTTTATTTATTTTTATTTTGGGTTCCATTCAACTTCCCCAGAAGAGATCCTAATAGTCCATAAATCTGAATCTCTGCCCTCTGCACCAGTTCCTCAGCCACATATTCATCCGGCAAATCATTTTATTGTTATCCTCACTGGTTGCGTGGCAGAGGCAGCAATCCAAAGATTGTTAACATGGAAGTCATGCCTTTCAGCTTTTGACTTTTCTTTGTTATATACCCTCTCTTTTGCTTTAATGTTGGCTTTGACTTCCCTTGTCAGCCACAGTTGCATCATTCTGCCTTTAGAATACTTCCTCTTCTTTGGAATGTATCGATCCTGCACCTTTTGAATTGCTCCCAGAAACTCCAGCTATTGCTTCACTGCAGTCATCCCTGCTAGTGTTCCCTTCCAATTATAGCCAGCTCCTCTTTCATGTCTCTGTAATACTCTTTACTCCATTTTAATACTGATATATTTTACTTTAACTTCTCCCTCTCAAATTTCAGGATGAATTCTGTCATATTATGATCACTGTTACCTAAGGGTTCCATTACCTTAAGCTCCCTAATCATATCTGCTTCATTACACAGCGCTCAATCCAGAATTGCTGATCCCCTCATGGGCTCACTACAAGCTGCTCAAAAATCCATCTCTGTGGCTTCCACAAATTCTCTCTCTTGGAATCTAGCATCAACGTGATTTTCCCAATATATCTGCACATTGAAATCTCCCCATGACTAATGTAACACTGGCTTTTGAAATGTTTTTTTCTAGCTCCCACTGAAATTTGTAGGGCTGGCTAATTTTTGGAAAACAGTAAATAATTTCCATCAGGGCTTTCGTACCCATGCAGTTTCTTAACTCAACCCACAAGGATTCTATCTCTTTCAATCCTATATCATCTCTTTCTAAAGATGTGATTTCATTTTTTTACCAGCAGAGTCACTCCTCCTCCTCCTCTGCCTACCTGTCTGTCCTTTCAAAAGATTGTGTATCCCTGGATATTAAGTGCCCAACTAGAATTGTCCCTCAGCCATGACTCCTTGATACCCACGACATCATACCTGCAAATCTCTACTTGCGCTACAAGATCATCTACCTTTCTTTGTATACTGCATGCATTCAAATGCAGCACTTCAAACCTGTGATTGTCATCCTTCTCAATTTTATCCCCATTACACTGCAACCCTTCATACTGACTGCAATTTTGCCCCATCGTCTGACTGCCCTTCCTGACAGTCTCACTATACACTACCTCTGCTTGTAAACCAACATCCTAATCCTCAGCCCTATCACTCTGGCTCCCACCCCCTTGCCAGACTAGCTTAATGCCTCCCCCAACAGCTCTAGCAAACCTGCCCGCAAGGATATTGGGCCCCCTCAGGTTCAAGTGTAGCTTGTCCCTTTTGTACAGGTCATACCTTCCGCAGAAGAGATCCCAATGATCCATAAATCTCAATCTCTGCCCTATGCACCAGTTCCTCAGCCATGTATTCATCTGGCAAATTATCTTATTCTTACCCTCATTGGTGTGTTGCAGAGGTAGCAATCCAGAGGTTGTTACCCTGGAGGCCCTGCTTTTCAGCTTTCTATCCAGTTCTCTAAGTTCTCTCTTTAGGACCTCCTGTCTTTTCCTTCCTATGTCATTAGTACCAATATGTACCAAGAATTCCAGCTGCTCACCCTCCCCTTTCAGAATGTTGCGCACACAATCCGAGACATCCCTAACCATGGCACCTGGAAGGCCAACGTACTGTCTGGGTCTCTCTGTAGTGTCCACAGTCTCTTCTGTGGAACTATGGAATCTCCTATCATCACTGCATTCCCTCTCTGGCCCCTTCCCTTCTGAGCAACAGTACCAAACTCAGTACCAGAGACCTGGTCTCTCTGGGTTCCGCCACCCCCGCCACACCCACCCACTGGGTAGGTCAACCCCCTCAACAGTATCCAATATGGTATACCTGTTATTGAGGGGAATGGCCACAGGGGACTCTGCACCAGCTGCCTAATCCCCTTCCCTCTCCTGGTAACCACCCATTCACCTGCCTCCTTCAACCTAGGGGTGACTACCTCTCTGTAGCTCCTGTCTACCTTTTCCTCTGTTTCCCTTGTAAGCCAAAAGCCAGCGAGTTGCAGCTCCAGTTCTTTAACACACCCCCTGAGGAGCTGCGGCTCGGTGCACCTGGTTATCCGGGAGGCTGAAGTCTCCCAGAATTCCCACATCTCACACACTGCCCCTGGAGCTATTCTTACTGCCCTAACTATACAATAACAGGTGAAGAATGAGCAAGAAAAAGCTTACCAGAGACTTAATGTCACTTCCATCTGGCTCCTGATCAAGCTTCAAGAAAAAAAGGCTACAGAGCACTGATTTATAAAGCTCTCGCCTGGGCTTAGGTGAAGACACTTTTACTTGTCGCTTCTGTAGGAGATGTTTATCTATTTTCTGTCTGTTGGAGCTATGTATCTATTTTCTGTCTCTATTTTGTGTTTATTATGGTCATCCATCATGTAGGTTGGGGCATAGTAGAAGCAAATGAGTGTAGTTATGTATTCACACTTGTGGTTAGTTAGATTTTAGCTTATTTTGTGTTTATTATGGTAATCTATCATGTAGGTTGGGGCATTTTAGAAGCAAGTGAGTGTGGTTACGTATTCATGCTTGTGGTTAATTAGTTGTTTAGCTTATCTAGTGGAGAGAGGCTGAGCCATAGGGAATGATTTTTTTTGTCGACTGTTCATTAGCACATTATTGAAGCTCTCACTAGATCACTTATTTTGCTTAAGTATGATTTGAACACTAATTCTGATATTGCTTAAATATGCCAACTTTGCTAATTGGAACACTAATTTAGTTCAACCACTAATTATGCCTAGTATTGCTTAGTTGCATCATTAATTAGAGTGCTTGGTTATGCTAATTTGAATGCTGAGATCACTATATCACTAACTTAGTTAAGTTTTTTATCGATAGAAGATTGTCCGTCTTTGCTGGTTTCTTATTAAAGAATCTAACATACTATATCAACTTGGAAATTCATTACTTGAAAGCGTGTCATACAATGTTGGTTAACCTAGCTTAGTCTCTCAGCAGTTTTGGTTTGTTGTCAGGTAACCACTACAGCCTCTGAACTCTGATTGACCGCTGTTCAAGATCTGGAGTTAGATCGCTATCATAGTCAATGCAAATATATTGTGTCATTCGGCCTGTTTCTGTTCCGTACTTTGTTCTAAATAATATCTGCCCCCAGAGTTCAGCATAGATGGTAATGAGAAAGTCTGCTGTGAATTTAATCAAAGGGGATATGGTCATCAGAATGAAATATTATTGGAAATTAACGAGTGGATTTTTAAAAATAGTGTCTACTCTTGAGGGGATTAACCTCTGTGGCTCCCTCTATCCATAAGTTGTAGGATGGCTTCCTCTAGCCGAGGGAGACATTGAACTCCTGAGGGCCCCATATAAGAGACCTCCCTCCACTCTTGGTCCTTACTGTCTACACTTGTCTGAGGACTTGGACATTTGTTGAAATATTAATTATCTTACCTTTGGAAAGAAGTGTGTGTGTGTGTGTGTGTGAGAGAGAGAGATGAGGTGTATTGGGAGAATAAATCTGTTTCTGCGTCATGCATATCAGTCCATGGTCTTTCACCCAAATGGCAAATACATATGTGAAAGAGTTGGCCATTAAATCAAAGTTGTAGTTAAAGAACGACAGTGAACAGTATGCTGCCATACAACCACCTTCAGCATGCATGATACACATAGAGGCCTCAAGCTCTGAAAAGTAGGAATTGGGAGTTGTAAATAGTTTGATATAAAAGTTCCAACAAGTTTAAAAGAATAAGATATCTCCAAGGAAGCTATTCTAAAATTCAGTTTAACTGCCATTGTATTTAGCTATTTAAAATTGTATATCTAATATAATGGCTCTTGGCTATACTATTTTATGAAATTCATTCAAAAATCAATTCCATTGAAGTTAATAAATAAGACAGAATGTTACTCTAGAGAATAATAATAAGTGGCTTAATGACTGAGAACACACTCACAGTTCACCCAACAAAGGGGTGGAGATAGCAGCTTTTAGGAAGCTGTTTTTCTCAGCTGAGAACTTGTTCTTCGCCATTTGCCCCAGCCAGAGTAGCAAAGGGGAGGAGATGGCAATTTTTAAAAAGCTGTTTCTGATTGACTGAGTTAGCACAAACTTTACCAATGAAAAGTAGGCAGTGCCAAGCAAAGTGGCCATTGTGAAAGAGGACTAGGGCACGAACAGGGAGCTGAGACTTTGGTTAGGAAGGTTTAGGTGAGGAGCAGGGGAAAATCACATAAAGCTTATTTACATGTTAATCTGTGACTTTTGACACTAGTTAAAATGGTAGTCAGGGCAGTGGAGTGCTCCCCCTGCAAGATGTGGAACCTCACTGTACCCCGATGACTACATCTGTGGGAGGTGAACCCAACTGTAACTCCTAACAGACTAGGTGAAGTAACTGGAGCTGGATTTGGATGTGCTCAGGATCATTCAGAATTCTGAAGACATCATAGGTGATCGTTTTAGTGAGCTGGCCCACCTCAGGTGCAGGCTACAGATATTTGGGTGACCCACCAAGAGAAGCAAGGGTTGCAGACAGACACAATAGGGATCTCCAGTGATCCTTCCCCTTGATAATATTTTAACCCCTTTGGATACTGTAGGAGCGGGTTGACTCCCAGAGGCCAACAGTCGTAGCCAGGTCAGTGGCACTGCATCCAGTTCTGCATCAATGAATGGGAGAGTGCAGGCAAACAGAGCAACAGTAACAAGCGACTTGATGGTAAAAGAGAAAGATGAGCATCTCTGTGGCTGCAATCAAGACTCAGTGTAATTTGTTGCCTCCCTGGTGCCAGAAGTCAAGTATATCCTGCATTGGATAGGATATTCTGAGAGGGGAGGATGAGCAGCCAGAGGTCATGGTGCATTAGATACCATCGTCATGGGCAGAAGCAGGGATTAGGTACTGATAAATAGAAACAGGACTTTCATGGTTGTAACCTTAGGCTTACTACCGATACCATGTGGCAGTGAGGTGAGAAATAGATGCATAGTGCAGTTCAATACATGGCTAAGGAGCTGCTGCAGGAAGGAGGTTTTCAGTATCATGAATCATTAGCTTCTCTTCGAGGGCAGGTGAGATCTATACAAACAAGATGGTTTGCATCCGAACTGGGGGGAAACCAATATCCTTCCTAGGAGGTTTGCTCGTGCACATGGAAGGTTTAAACTCAAGTGGCAGAGGATCTGAACCACAACAGCAGGGCAACAGGTGGCAGGGCTGAGGCAAGAAAGATGGTATCAGAAGTAGCATTGAAAGGAAAGGCGGGGAGGGACAGGCAAATAAAGATGGTGGATCTGATGGACTAAAATGTGTTTATTTCAATGCAGAAGCATTATGGATAAGGAGAATGAACTTACCTGGAGTTGCAATGTTTTGTCATTTCAGAGACCTGGAAGCATGAGGGCCATTTTATATTTGTATTAAGAAAAGAGCATAACTAAGCAGAGGGTAAGTCCACTTGATGATTAAGGATAGTGCTTGTAGTCAGAGTAAGTGGTTGAAGTACTAAATATGTACTTTGCATCTGTATTTACCAAGGAGAATAAATTAGACTATAGTGAAAACAGAGTGGGGTATGTTGAGTTAAGGAGAAGGTAATGCTGGATCTTCAGCAAAGCACTAAAGTGAATAACCCCCAGGACTTGATGGCATATATCTCAGAGTACTGAAAGAAGCATGTGAGGAGATCGCTGAGGCTTTGCCAAAGATCTTTTTTCCCTCACTAGCAACAGGTGAGGTCCTGGAGAACTGGTGACGAGTAAATGTTGTACTTTGTGTAAAGAAGGGAAACAGGAACAATTCAGATAACGATAGGCCAGTGAGCCTCATGTCAGTGGTAGGAAATCTATAAGAGAGGAAACTGAGGAATAAGATGTTTGCACATTTGGAAAGGCATGACCTGCCTAGGGACGGTCAACGAGGCTTTGTGTGGGGCAGATCACGTCTTTCAAACCTGAGTGAGTTTATTGAGAAAAGGACAAAAGTGCTCAGTGAGGATAAGGCAGTGGACATTCTGTACATGGACTTCGTCAATGGTCTCATGGTAAGTAAATTCTGAAGATAAAGATGCATTAGACTCAGGGTAAATAGCATGTTTTGATTCAGAACAAGGTTGACCATAGAAGACAGAGCTGTTATTCTGCTTTGATGCTGGGACTTCTGTTTGTGATATATTGCATACAACACTGCTGCTTTGGATGAAAATATAAATGGATGGATTGGCAAATTTTTAGAAGACGTAAAGATTGCAGGGGCTGTGGACAGTATAAAAATCCATCAAAGAATGGAGTGGGATATGGATCAGCTACAGATATGAGTGAGAGAAGTGGCGGGTGGAACTTAATCTAGGTAAGTATGAAGTGTTACACTTTAGGGGTTCAAATGAAAGCAAAATGTATACAGTTAATGGTATGTCCTTTGACAGCATTGAGGCTTAGAAGGATCTCTGGGGTTCAATTCCATAGTTCATTGAAAGCGGCTATGTAAGTAGATATGGTGGTAAAGAAGGTACAGTATGTGGAATGCTTGTCTTCTTTGGTAGGAGTTTTGAGTATGACTAAAGAAATTATGCTGCAGCTTTATAAAATTTTAGTCAGACCACACTTGGAGTATTGTATGCAGTTCTAGTCTCCCTCTTATAGGAAAGATCTGAAGATTGTGGAAAAAGTAGAGAGGAAGTTTCTCAGGGGGCTGCCTGGAAATGAGAGTATCAGCCTTAAGGAAAGGTTGGACAAACTTAGGTTGTTCTCCTTTGAGTTTCGGAGTTTGGGGGAGGTTTTAAAATTATGAGAGACTTAGGATATAGAGTCAGAATCTGTTCATCAAAACACATCCTTTTAAGTTTAGAGAGGGAAAAATTTAAAAACAACATGAGGGCAAGTTTTTTTTTATGCAGAGTGTTAGATGCCTGGACTGGGTTCCTGGGGTAATAGTGAAATCAGGCAGTTTAAGAGGCCTTTAGATAGACACATGAATATGAAAGAAATAGAGGGATATGAATGATACACAGGACGAGAATATTTAGTATAAATTGGCATCAAAAGCAGCACATTTGGCTCATGATGTACAGTTCTATGGTTTTTAAGTAGTGTTTAGTTTACATTAATTTGTTGTTTGTGGTAGTAGTACATTGCAAAGCATTAAAAACTATTGGTTACAAAAGCAAACAAACAAACAAATACATAGATATTGCAAAAAGTGAGCAAAATAGTGAGGTAATGTTCATGGACTGTACAGAAATCTGATGGCAGAGGGAAAGAAGCTGTGTGTCCTCAGGCTCCTAGACTTCCTCCCTGATGATATAAATGAGAAAAGGGTATATCCTGGATAGTGTGGGTACCACATTTTGAAGATACAGTATTCTCGATGGTGGGGTGTCTAGTGCCCTTGATGGAGGGAGCTGGGTGAGACTACATCTCCTTGCAGCTTTTACTGATCCTGTGCATAGGAACCTCTGTACCAGGCAATGATGCAACCAGTCAGAATGATCTCCATGGTACATCTGTAGAAATTTGCTGGAGTCTTTGATGACATAACAAATCTCCTCAAGCTCCAGATGAAGTATAGCCATTAGTGTGCTTTCCTCATGATTGCACTGAGATATTGATGCCCAGGAACCTGACTCTGCTCGCTCTAATTTAACAAACCTGATGTTATGTGCTTTAATACATTTAATTATGTCACTTTCATTTGTTCCAAAGCCTCCTCCCCACCCCATTTTGGTGAACAAGGTTGAATTTTAAAGGACATTTAGGCACTAGTTGCATTTTCCTCATAACCAAGACAGTGCGTTGCCCACTGACTTACTGTTGCAACATACAACACCTGAATGAAGTCTACAACATACAGGCTTCCACTCAACCCAATTCACGTGGTTCATGTAAGTGATCTGTAGCCTGATCCTAGTAATTAGAGATTACTAGAGAACCCTTATTCACCAATTTACATATAAGCATGCTTTACTGTTTTCCTTTTCTGAAAAGGCGTTACGCATTTATAGAGCAAACCCTAAGCTCAGCTTACTACAAAATCAGAAAAAGCCAGATGTACTATCAGAACCAGGCCTTACATCCCATCGAGTCATCACCCACTAACACTAATATTTCACTCTTACTTTATTCCAATCTGCCTGTACACCAGGGCAATTTACAGTGGTCCATTCGTCAAGAGCCTGACTGTGGAAGGAAAGCCACAAGATCACAGGGAGAACATGCAATTTCACATCTACAGAGCCAGGAATCAGTGCTGAATGCAGATTGCTTGAGGTGTTCCACCAGCTTCTCACTGCCCCTCATGATTGTTCAAGGAAATTTGTCATAAATTGCGTATTATCTTATACCGAGCTTCTGGGAATATCATGGGTTGCAAGAATTAATCTCATCTCCTCAACTGTACATTCTTCTGCTGTTCATGATCACACAAGTCTAACTTCAATATGTTTAGAACGAGCAACAATAACAATCAGAAAATTGACATTTTCTTTCTGACAATGATCAATGAAGGCTCTGAAATGATCTTGTCAGAAAAGCCTACATAGGTAGGGGTGTCTCTTACACTCTTATTCTGCAGCTTTCATAGACCGCATATGTCAATGAAAAATCTGCTAGATCTTTGAAAATACTTGGCCAATAAATGAAGCTTCTGGAAATAGGTTTCTTAGTTACAGTGCTGGAATGTTTTAAATTAATCTTCTCTAGACATTGAGGATGACCATTCTACATCCTGGCATTAGATTTAGTTGACCAGTGAACAAATACTCCATGTATTTGGACTGTGCTTACGAACTAAATTTCAGCATTGTTATCTTGTGGTATTACCTCTGTGACAATTATAACTGTGGCTGGAAATTTAGATCATATAAAGATTATGTTCCTGTCACAAGCTTCAAAATCTTTGTGCCATAGCCAAGATAAAACATTTATGTTAGGATTTTGCTTGTAAAACCCCTGCTCAGTTTTGTAGTTGTGCTGCAATAACAGTATATCTGATAATCTGCAATCTGGAATATATTTCCCAAATAGAAACTGGCAAAATTCTTCATTCTACGATGACATCTAGTGCTTTCTGCAGTATTGAGAAGGGATTCCATAGTTAGGGGCATGGGTAGGAGATTCTGTGAACATGATAAAGACACCCGGATGGTACTTTGCCTCCCAGGTGCCAGGGTCAGGGATGTCTCGTGTCGGGTCCATAACTTTCTAAAGTGGGAGGATGAACAGCCAGAAGTCATGGTACATATCCATATCAACAACATAGGTATGAAATGGGAGGAGGGCCTGAAGAGTGAATGGAGGGAGTTAGGTAGAAAACCAAGAGCAGGACCACCAGGGTAATAACCTCTGGATTGCTGACTGTGCAACACACCAGTGAGAGTTAGAATAGGACGATTTAGCAGATGAATGTGTGGCTGAAGAATTGGTGCAGGGTGGAGGTGAAGGGTTACATGGGGGCAAAATCAAAAAGGGTGATAAATACAGAACTGAAGGTGTTATATTTCTATGCACACAGTATATGGAATAAGGCAGGTGATCTTGTAGTGCAATTAGAGATTGGCAAATACAATGCTGTGGGCATCACTGAATTGTGGCTGAAAGAAGCTCACGGTTGGGACCTTAACATCCAATATTACACATCGTATCGAAAGGGCAGGCAGGTAGGCAGAGGTGGTGGGGTGGCTCTGTTGTAAAAAATGTACTCAAATCCTTAGAAAGAAGTGACATAGAATCAGAAAATGTCGAATCCTTGTGGTTAGAGTTAAGAAACTGCAGGATAAAAAGACCTTCATGGGAGTTACAGTACGCACAGATCTCAAAATAGTAGCCAGGATGTGGAATACAAATTACAGTGGGAGATAGAAAAGGCATGTAAAAAGGGCAATGTTATGATAGTCATGGGGGAATTTCAATATGTAGGCAAATTGGGAAAATCAGGTTGGTACTGGATCTCCAGGAGAGAAAATTTGTAGAATGCCTACAGAGTGGCTTTTTAGAGAAGCTTGCAGTTGAGTTCACAAGAGGAATGGCAATTCTGTATTGGGTGTGATGTAATAACCCAGATTTGATTAGGGAGCTTAAGGTAAAGGAAGCCTTGGGTTCATAATGTAATAGAATTCACCCCGGAGTTTGAGATGAAGATAAAGTCAGATGTATTAGGGTTGCAGTGGTGTAAAGGGAATAACAGAGGCACAAGAGAGGGGCTGGCCAAAGTTACTTGGAAGGAAACACTATCAATGATGATGGCAGAAAAACAATGGCTAGAGTTTCTGGTGACAATTTGGAAGGTACAAATTAGATACATCCCAAAGATGAAGAAGCATTCAAAAATTTGGATGAGATAACTGTGGCTGACAGTGGAAGTCAAAGACAACGTAAGAGCAAAGGAGAGGGCATACAATACAACAAATTTAGCGGGAAGTTAGAGAATTTGGAAGCTTTTAAAAACCAACAGAAGGCAACTAAAAATGCCATAAGGAGAGAAAAAATAAAATATGAAAGAAAGCTAGCCAATAATATAAAAAAAATCAAAACCTTTTACAAACATATAATAAGTAACAAAGTGGCTGGAATGGATACTGAAACACTGGAAAATGACACTGAAGAGGTAGTAATGGGGGATAAAGTGTCATGTCAGGTGTTGGCTTATAATGGCAGAGGAACTTAATAAGAATTTTGGTCACTCTTCAATATGGAAGACACTAGCAGTATGCCAGAAATTCCAGAGTGTCAGGGGGCAGGGGTGAGTGTTGTTGCTATTACTAACAAGAAGGTGTTGGGAAGATGAAGGGTCTGAAGGTAGTTAAATCATCTAGATTAGATGGACTACACCACAGGGTTCCAAAGGAGATATCTGACAAGGCTGTAGAAGCATCAGTTATGATCTTTCAAGAATCACTTGATTCCAGAGGACCGGAAAATTACAAATGTCATTCCATGCTTTAAGAAGGGAGGGGGGCAGAAGAAAGGAAATTATAGGCCATTAGGCCTGACTTCAATGGTAGGGAAGATGTTGGAGTCCATTAGTAAGGATGAAGCTTTGGGGTATTTGGAGATGCTTAATAAAATAGGCCAAATTCGGCTTAGTTTCCTTAAGATGAAACCTTGCCTGAAAAATCTATTGTGATTATTTAAGGCAATTACAAGCAAGATAGACAAAAGAGAGTTAGTGGATGTGGTTTACTGCTATTTTCAGAAGGCCTTTGAAAAGAGATGAGACTACTTAAGAAGATAAGAGCCCTTGCTGTAAGACCATTAGATATAGGAGCAGCATTTGCCCATATGGTCTATCAGGTCTGCTCCGCCATTTCATCATGCTGATCCATTATAAACCATTATTACAGGGAAGATGCTAGCATGGGTAGAAGATTGGAAGATCGGCAGAAGGCAAAGAGTAGGAATAAAGGAGAACTTTTCTGGTTGATTGCCATTGACTAGTAGTGATTTGCAGGGGTCAGTGTTGGGACCACTTCTTTTCACGTTATATGTGAATGATTTAGATGTTGAAGCCAAGTTAATGCACAATACAATGATAGTGGAGGGGCAAGTAGATTTGAGGAAGCAGGGAGTTTGCAGAAGGGCTTAGAAAGATTGGGAGAATAGGCAAAGAAGTAGCAGATATGGTAGAGAAGTATAGGGTATGGAATAAAGGTGTAGACTACTTTTTAAACAGAGAGGAAATTCAGAAATCAGAGGTGCAAAATGACTTGAGAGTCCTTGTGCAGGATTCCCTAAAGGTTAACTTGCAGGTTGAGACAGTGGTAAGGAATGCAAATGCAATGTTAAGATGCATTTCGAGAGGAGTAGAATACACAGTAAGAGCAAGGATGTGATGCTGAAGCTTTATCATTTATTGGTCAGTCCACACTTTGAGTATTGTGAGCAGTTTTAGACCCTTTATCTAAGAAAAGGTTTGCTGGCATTGAAGATAATCCAGAGGAGGTTCATGAGAATGTTTCCAGGAATGAAAAGGTTAATGTATGAGGAGTGTTTGATGGCTCTAGAGCTGTACAAACTGAAGTTTAGAAGCATGAGGGAGATCTTATTGAAGCCTATTGAATGTTGAAAGGACTGAATAGAGTGGATGTGGTGAAGATATTTCCTATAATGGGTGAGTCTAGGACCAGAAGGCACAACCTCACACCAGAGGGACATGCATTTAGAACAGAGATAAGCAGGGATTTCTTTAGCCATAAGGTACTGAATCGGTGAAATCCCTTGTCACAGGCAGCTGCGGAGGCCAAGTCACTGACTATATTTAAAGTGAAAATTGATGGGGTTTTCATTAGTTGGGGCATCAAAGTTATGGGGAGAAGGCAGGAAAATGAAGTTGAAAGGGATAATAAATCAGCCATGATGGAATGACAGAACAGATTTGATGGGCCGAATGGCCTAATTCTGTTTCTATGTCTTATAGTTCCCTCTATCCACCCATGCAACCATGTGTTTCTCTTGGCCATCACTCATTAAGTAACTGATAAAGGTATCCACTCCAAAAATCGAAATACCACATCTGGACTTCAATGTACTTGTCAGTTCGGTAGCATTACTAAAAATCTGGAATAAGTGTCTACTTCTATTGGGCAGGAGGTATAGGAGCCTTAGGATTCATCTCACCAGGTTCAGGAATATTTATTATCCTACAACCATCAGGCTCCTGAACCCATGTGGATAACTGCACTTACCTCAACGCTGTACTGACTCTACATCCCCTATAGACTCATTCACAAGGACTCTACAACTGATTTTCTCAGTATTATTTGTTTACTTCTTTATTATTAATTTCACAATTCGTCTTCTTTTGCATATTTTCTGCTTGTCACTCCATAATATATAGATTTTCATAAATTCTACTTTATTTTCATGTAATTGCCTGCAAGAAAATTAATCTCAAGGTAGAATATGGTGAAATATATGTAGCTCAATAATACATTTACTTGAACTTTGAACTTTGGACAAATATTCTTTTCTTATACTTACAATGACACGAAAGAAAATGATACAGCCAAGGAGTGAGTACACATCAGATCCCCTAGAATAATTTTGCCTCTTATTTCATGTACCTCTGCAGTTTGTTCTCGTACCCACCGTCATCAACTCCCCTTCAATTCTATCAATGTCAATGCTATGGATAATTTATAGCAGCCAGTTTGTCTTTGGATTGTATGAAGAAACTAGAGCACATGGAGAAAATATAGGCAATCATAGAAAAACAAACATGCAAACTTTGCACAGACAACATCCAGAATTAAGATTAAATCTATGTCCCTGCAGTTTGTAGAGCTTCACTGTATGTCTGTTCAACTATAATACTTCATTGGACTGCAGCATTTGTATCTGCAGCAATAATTTCTGCATCTTGTACTCACACGGTATTGATCTTGGTTTGGGAATGCAGCTCTCGCTACTGACTTCTAACAATAAAGCATCTCCATATTTGTGCTTGTTAGTTTGTCAAAATTACTCAGCATTTTTATGCTGCTATTTCTATTAATAGCAATTTATTGCAAATGTGCAAGCCAATTCAATAGTGAGGCTCTGACTTGATAAATTGGATTCAATGTATCATAAAAACACACATAACTATCTTACAGTGCCTACCTTAAGAGGTCACCAAAGTTTAATGCCTGGATAAACATTTCAAGTATAGGACTGTTCCTCCTGCTCTTTGTATTTTTATGTCAAACTTCTAACTCTGTCACTTCAAAATGCTGTGGATTGAAATAATTATCCAAGTGCAGTACTGCTTTGGTGAATGGGACACCTTTGGCTTTTTTTGAAGTTAGCAGATTAGGAAATCTGATAAAGATCACAGAAACAACTTTTATCAATAGGTTTCTTATTTGCTTTTATAACACCATTTTATACCTAGCCTGCACATTTTCAACATAATTCTCTACTCCATAAATATTGTTAACCAAAACCATCTGTAATGGTTTTTCATGTTCAGTTACACACTGCTTTGCAACCTATCTAAGCATATTTGAGCCTGAGAGATATATCCTTCCTCCTGAATCAAGTTGACAGCTCTTGACCACATCACATCCTCTTCCTGCACCTTTGTTTTTGACTCTTTTCCTCCAGGACAGAGCAAAGATAAAGTTTCCATGATTCTCCCTATTCATCCCAAGATTCTTCATATTTATTAGATCATCTTTCTCAATTTCTGCCATCACTAATATAATTCCATCACCATTCATATCTTCCTTCTCCTTTTCTTTCAGCATTTCAGAAAGACCATTTCCATTCCTGCTCCAGAGTCTACCCTTCCATCTCCACCAGTCATTTCCTCCCTTGAATTCTTTCCTCTTTCCCATGAAAATCTTTCTTCCTTTTCCATTCTCTCCACCCAAGGACCGAATAATTTATTCCAAGTGAAGCAGTGATTTACTTGTACTTTTTAACTAATGCACTGCATTTGGTGTTCATAGTTTGGTCTTTCCTGTTTTGAAGAAACCAAACACAGAATGGGTGACTACTTTTTAGATCACCTTAGATCACTTGTGTTCCGTCAACAGGAACACCTTTGAGCTGCCAGTTGTCTGCCACTTTAATTTTCCATCCTCTTCTCACATTAACCTCTCTGTCTGTGACCATAAGACATAGGAGCAGAAATAGGCCATTTGGCCCATTGAGTCTGATCTGCTAACCAATTATGTCTGATTTACTATCCCCCTGAGCCCCATTCTCATACCCTCTCCCTGATCTAACCTCCTGCTCTGATATAAAGAGATCCAATATAAACTTGAGGAACAGCACCTCATCTTTTATATATTCACATTGTTTTCTTCAAGGCTCAACTTGAGCTTGCTTTACCTGTTTATATCAAGACTCGAAAGTTCTGCTGCAGGTCACCTATCTGTAATACCGATTTTCTCTCTCCTTCTAGTGAGTATTCAAATGGGTTTTGCTTGTCCTTTTTTGTGTTCCCTTTTTCAAATTGCTCTAGTTAATCTATCAATCAGATGGTTTCATATACAGCTTGTCACCATGGCAAAGTGAGCCTCATTCTACCAGAGGTTGTCCTTTTATCCTAACCCTCCCTTTCTCATCTCCTCTGCAACTTAACCTAACTTGCTTTCTCACTTTTCCATAATGACAATGTGAAATATTAATTCTGTTTCTCTTTCCATGGATGTGATCACACGTAGGGTGTTTCCAGTAATTTATGTTTTTATTTTACCATTTCAGCTACTGTTTTATCTCATTTCCTGCCCAAGAAGCCATATTGCTCCACTTAAGCTTTCTTAACCATCTGCTCTCATCTCCTTTATGTTTAGTTCACCTGGCACAAGTTTTTCTCTTAAAGCTAAAGACAACCGCTGTATTTCTTGTTTTGGTTTGAAATCACTACTGTCTATCTAGCTTTATTGACTCACTATCCCGCCAGGAAAACTTGAACGTCTGAGTAAGTTTCTCCTCTCTGTGATTCTGTGGTCAATGCAGTTGAGATTGATAAAGTCAACTTATTGAAGTCTCAAGGCACTGTATTTTTTCCAGAGCCAATACATGTTGTACTAGCATGTCCTGAAGAAGGGTCTTGGCCTAAAATGTCATCTGTTTGCTCATTTCCCCTGATGCTGTCTGACTTGCTGAGTTCCTCCAGTATTTTGTGTGTGTTGCCCAAGTACATATTGTATTGTTTTGCTTATTTATTCATTTTTTGAGAGGGAACATCACTAGTAAATTTAGCATTTACCCCTCACCACCACCCCCTACCCCGATCTTTAAGTACCTTACTGTTCTTCTGGTGAAGTGGAGGTCAGTGGGTATCATCACAGACTTGTTGGAATTTTCTGGTAAATTATGCACAAAGACATTCTACCTGTTATGTCTTCATTTCAGTTTTATTTTCTGAAGTTTCTAGAATGACAAGGGCATTGAAGAAACTGATTTCCATTTGATGTTTTTGCTGGGAAATAGTTTGAAGAATTATTTCAAGTTGATAACTCCTTACCACTGGCTGGCAAGGTCACAATTACACTGCAATTTAGTTCAATTTTTCTGACTGCCAAATTTCTTTCAATTTTGAGAACTACTCACATTCTCCTCTCTTGCCATCTTGAAAAAGATATTTTACACAACAGGACATCAAATGGAAGTCTATTGAATAACAGCACAAAGATCAACTTTGTGTAGGTATCCACACCACTAACGCTGACATATCCACTTCGGTAACATCACCGGACTCTCTCCCTGCCTCAGCCCATCTGCTGTTAAAATCTTTTTCCACATCTCTTTTATCTCCAAACTTGATTATAGCAACTCACTTCCAGCTGTCGCCCAATAATCAAATATTCTGTTGCGTTTTAAAAACAGAGCCACCTATGTTATAGCTCATACCTTGAACATATCACTTAACTCCCCATTGTCAAATCTACAGGCTTTCATTTTAGAGGAAGCTTAAGAACCACTTGGATATGATTTGTGACCAATACATTAGTTTGACAAATGACCGACTCCTACACAATTTCACCCCTATGCTCTTGTTAAGAACACCTCAACTTTAAATGTTTGTGCTTTCAAATTCCTCTATAAGAAATCCCTCGCGTGGCCAAGTGGTTAAGGTGTCGGTCTGGTGATCTGAAGGTCACTAGTTCAAGCCACAGCTGAGGCAGTGCGTTGTGTCCTTGAGCAAGCCACTTAAACACACATTGCTCTGCGACGTCACCGGTGCCCAGCTGTATCGACCTTAGTGCTCCTCCCTTGGTGGGGAGGGGAGACGCAGCATGGGCAACTGCCGATATTCCATACAACCTTGCCCAGGCCTGCACCCTGGAAACCTTCCAAGATGCAAATTCATGGTCTCACGAGACTAACAGATGCCTATTTATTTACTATAGGAAATCCCTCTCTACTGTAACCTCCTCCAGAACAGGAAACCACCAAATATGTCTGTCCTCCACAATGTGATTGATAATATTTCAGTTATTTTATTGGTTCAGTTATATTAATTCAATATTTTATTGTGCTCAATCCAGCACATGAATGCATCATTATTGCTACTGGCTTTGAAATTGACTTTGCTTGATTACACTACTTTAAACAACCTCGAGGTGTTTTCATGTGAAGGTATTGTTTAAATCTAAGTCACAGTAAAGGGATACATGTTCAAAGACTATGGCTCACCAGTTCAGCCAGCTATTGCATGTTTATCAGCAGTTTTGTCAGTGACTAGTTTAGGTATGACTTAGCTTCAATGGGTTAGGCACTTCTTCGTTGCATTCAGCAACGATAAATGTCATGTTGGATGCTTCATGAGACATGTTTGCCTTCATCAGCCAGGACGTTGAGTGTAACAGGAAGTCACATTGCAACTATGTAAAACTTTGGTTAGGTCACCTTTGGAGTACTGTGTGCACCTCTGGTCGCTGCATTATATGAAGTTTGTGGAAGCTTATGTTGGGTGTTATAAGCTCACCAACATGTTTCCTGCATTAGAGTATTAGCTCAAAGGAAATATTGGACAAACTTGGATTATGTTTTGTATTTAACATTTCAGTAATATTTGAGTAATAGTATAAGTATATCGTTTGCTTAAGCATTCTTTGTTGTCTAAATAATTCATTAGGGTTATATGTAAAAGTACATGAATGGCATAAGACATCACATCACCAGTTAAAGTAAAAAAAGAGGTTTGATATGTTATTTCTGGCTCCATGTTTTTTATTTTGTTTAGTTTTATGCTTTGGAGTTAGAAAACATAACAGTGATGATGAGGAAGTTTTAAATGAACCCGAAACAACTACCAAACTGTAGACGCACAGTGAGACAATAGAGCTTTAAAAAAATCACAGCATATGTTCTTTAGAAGGGAAGACACAGTTGAGCTTTTTTAAAATGGCAGAAAATGGACATAAACAGAGTTTATAAACAGTGAATACTGGGTGATAATAATCATAAATTTTAAAAAAGAACAGAAATGGCTGGCTACAATGGACAGATGGACACATTTGGTTGCACAAGGGATAACTGGAATATATACACAGAGCAAATTGAGCAGTATTTTGAAGTAAATGAAATAGCCAATGAGAAATAAGTACTAATTTTGCTGAGTGCATTGGGTTTAAATGTATACAATTTGTTTAGAAATTCAACTGCTCCAATCAAACCAGCCAAAATGAGCTTTACCGATATTGCGAAAGTAAGGCAGGAACATTTAGAAACGAAACCATTGCTGATAGCAGAATGCTTTAGGTTTCATAAGTGGTATAAAAAGGAACGGGAGTCTATTTTGGCATATGCAGCTGAATTGAAGATGATGACTGAGCGTTGTTACTTCAGTGATGGGCTTAATGATGCACTGAGAGATCATTTTGTTTGTGGAATCTTACAAAAAAAAATTCAAAAATGGCTCCTAACTGAAGCACATTTCAAAGAGTGGTTGAAATTGCTGTATCAATGGAAACAGCAGACAGATGCAACTGAGATGCAGTCAGAAATGAAAGTGAGCATAAACAAAATTGCAACATCTAAACAGTGGCAGCGCCAGAGATTTTTTCTTGCTGGTGCTACAGTGGGGCTGAATTATTCAGTGATGGTGCTGAGGGATGTACCCTATGGTAATATGTATTCGCAAGGCCAGACGCGTGGTGTTCAAAAGTCAGTTTCAAGCATTATCTGCCTACTATAAACGGCTTTGTTGATTCACAAGCAACAGCAATTGATAAATATAATATAGAAGTGAACTGTGACAGTGTCCACAGCATCGGAGACAACCCGGGCTACACAGAGCATAAACAAACAAACCAACAGAGCATCCAACCCACAGCGCACAACGAGAATCACGCACCAATCCCGCAATCAATGTCAAGTGCGTGCTTTTCAACTGAAAAAAACAACACTAACCCACAATGCCCACTGCTATTCGCATTACATAGACAGACAATGCCAAAAGATACACCGTTATTAAAGTCAAATAAGGCAAACAACAGATACAAGGCTTTACCAGGAATTGGACAAATTGTACTCTGAACATGCAATACCTCAATTAATTTGGCTACTGAATTTAAAACAAAAATCAAAAGAATTACTGCTTGGAAGTCTAAGCGAAACCAGTAGGCTTAATAGCAGTAAGTGTAATATTTTGGGATTTGCAGGAAACATAAAGACTATGGGGTATCCACCACAAAATAATAATAATAATTAGCATTAGTCTTGGACCAAATTTTTAAAAAATCAACTGTACTCACCACTGATATTTTCAGAGAAGCACAATCCGTCTGTTGTTGTGATTGGTGGTGAAAGCTTCAATGATTTTCTGGATGTCAATTGCTTTGATCCTCCGGCTGTTTATGGCCAACAGGGCCAAGTTGCTGTTCTGAACATCGCCGCTGCTATTCCTTAGGTAGTTTTTGAGGCGTCTGAAGCAAGAGAAACTCCGTTTACATGAGGCAGATGTCACAGAGTCAGTGATATGCATATTAGTTTGTATAAATCTATAAATGCATCGCAGTAGGGTCTCATTAGAGCTAGAAATTCCTCCTTGTCATTCACTGACTGTCCTTGCTGGAGACTCAACCACTGCTCTCATATACTCATGATTTTCTTGGACAATCTTTGCATGTCCTTTCTCAAACATATTTCCCAATCTTGAACTGTCTTTTTTCTCTCAATCTGAATTCGGCCCGTGCCTCCATAGCAAACTTATGAGCTGCACTTACATGGTGGGTTTTGAAAGCTGTTGTAGCTGTCTGCCAGTTGCAGTAACTGGTGACAGTGAAGGTAGACTCAGAGTGGAACCCATGTCCTCCACACAGGAAATGCCTGCATGCGAAGCAGAACGTAGTATCTTTCGTGATCGAATATTCCAGTCAGTCAAACCAGCCACGAATAAGACTCCTTTGCTGATTGCCAAACTGTTGCGAGCAGCGAAGGGTACTTTTTCAATGCTAGCCGACGGGGTCCTTCCTCAGACTGCTGGCTAACATCGCTAACAGTATTCCCACTAGCACTAAGAGCAGCTTCATCCATGTTCTCTTCCGAATCCCACTCCATTTCTTGTTCCTCTACTTCACCCTCACACTCCTTTGATGAACTGCTGTCGTCCTCATCCCCACTTATTTCTTTCTGCAGGTCACTTTCAATTAAGACAGGCTTAGGCTGAGACACCACTGATACCTCTGGATGAGGTCGTTTTCTCACTAAAAATCGATCCATTTTTCACATCGGCCAAAATAATGCACGTGCCAGGCCCACGCTAGCTTGTAAAAGCACAATGTGTGTGTGCGTGTGGCACCCGTTAGTCTCGTGAGACCATGGATCTGCACCTGGATGTATACTATCAATCTCTCGTGTGAGTGAGAGTGAGTGACATCACCACCTTCAGTGATCCTAGATCAGCTTAACCGATCTGAGGACAGCAACGGCAAGACATTGACAACGAACGAATAAGCAAAAGTGTAGAGTGGATTTGACAGAGTTTATAGCTTTATTGCTGCGTGGGTGCTATGGTAATTGGGGGCGCTGTTTCACTAGATCAACTGCAGAAGCAAGCTGTATTCAAAACTATACAGACAAAGCAAAGCAGCTGCAATTTTTATGTGAAATTTCAGTTAATTTCTTGGTGGTGCTATGGTAGTGCTATTGTAATTTCTGCTGGGGCTATAGCACCAGCTAGCACCACCTTAGTGCTGCCCCTGCATCTAAACAGTTTGTTTTGTCTGGGCAAACAAACTGTGCCACCATTGTGGCAGGGGCTCACATACACAAGACCAATGTGGATTTAAAGACAAAACTTGCAGAAAATGTAAGACACATACAAAAAGCTCTTCAGGCAGGCAAAAATAAATGCACTGTACAGTGAAAGGAAGAAGATAAAAAGTCAACTTGCAGTTTCAAACAGAGCACTAATCTGTATGTTGTTGAGGGAAAAAATCTGTTAATCATGACAGGGACACAGGACAGGGTAGCCTTGAGATTTAAATTGTGAAAATTAACAGGAGACAAGCAATATAGCTTACACCAGAAGTGAGCAGCAAATTAATTAAAATGGAATTTTCCACTGGCTCAGCTGATTCAGTCATTCCATAAAATAAGTTTGAACAGCATTTCAAAGATACTGAACTGAAAGCTGTAGATATCCAATTAAGAACATATTGGAGAAAAGATAAATCCTGTGGGAATGACATTTGTAACAGTGAAATACAGCAACTGACAAGCCTCATTGGGCTTTATGAGGTAAAAACAGGAGGGCCAGCATTGTGCGGTTGTGATTGGCTGAGAAAAATACAACTTAATTGGAGATACATCCAACAGTTTCATGCCACACCCCCTGCAAGAAAGTCAGCGGAAAGCAAGTTAAGAAAGGTACTGGATGATGTCACAGACATGGTTAAAGATGGCATTAAAACTCAAACATATCAAGGGTAAAATAGTGTTAAATGAAAATTTCACACCCAAATTTTACAAAGCCCCTCCAGTTCCATATACCATCCATGGTAAAGTAGCCAGTGAGCTAGATCACTTGGAGGCTCAAAGAATTCTTTCCAAGGTTGAGTTGAGCAATAGTGCAAGACCAGTGGTCTCGGTAGCTGAGAAGAATGACTACAGATTGGGAAGAAATGGCAATGGACAAAGCAGTGTGAGGTGGCTTTCCGAAAGGTAAGGGAAATGGTGACCTCAGACACTATACTTATACATTATGATCCGCATCGTTCAGTGAAGCTTGTCGTACATTGCTCAGGATACCATCATGTCCAGAAGATAAATGTCCAGATCTGTCAAACCCTCTTCTTGAAGTCCCAGAGTCAATTCCTGTTAGCACCTAAGATGGCTTCATAGTCATAAGTTTCTCCTGCTAAGCAGTGATCCCCCCTATCAGGAAATACATTATCCCACAAGAGTAAGAAATCGTCCACAGTGATTAAATCTGTAGGCCTGAATGGGACTATTTAAAACCTACTATGCTGTGGATGGCTATTTATAGTAGTTGTATTATATAGTATTTTGTATATATAGTTGAAATGTATTCTAAATTTAGTTGGAGTTTATAGCTAAGCCAGAAGCACTGTTGTGTATTTAATATTTCAGTAATATTTGAGTAATATTGTAAATATAATTTTATTAAGCATTCTTTGTTGTTTAAATGCTTCAGTACGATCATATGTAGAAGTATGTAAATGGCAGACGTCATCATGCCACCACGTTATGTGCACACCTCGCTTAAACTCAAAATGAAGTTAGACATATAATTCCCACTCTGTATTTTTATTTCAATTAGTTTTATGTTTCAGTTACAAAACATCACCAATTGCTTTCTCCAGACTGATTTTAATTGATTCTATCTACAACATGAAAATGTATTGACAGTGCTGAATAGTAAAGCTACTTAAAACCATAAGCAATATTAATAAAAATATAGCCTAAGACCGATAGCCATTGGATTGTCAGACATGTCTATAAAACACAGGAGTTAATAAACTATAAAAATGAATGGCATACTAAATCACTGAACAAGAAAATCGCAAAACATACAAAAACGTCACAATACAATTCACTTCTAACCTACACAATCCACTTTCTGTAATGTTTACAACAACAGCAAAGCAACAGACCAGCAGCTGAATTGCAGCACGTGAAAATTCCTTCTTTAGAATGAAATTTCCCTCCAACTTTCTACTATGCCAGTGGAGTGTGTACTCTAAATCAGTCAGCATTGTGTTGGGGGAATTTGGGGGAGGTAAATCAATATGGAAAGGCTGACGTCACAGCCAAAGTTGGGTGAGTCCATTCAAAGCTCAGAAAACACACTTCATGCTCCTCATCAGCCAATCATCCTCCTCTCTGTGGAATACAGCACTCACCAGTTACCAGCAGCCCCCCCATCTCGCGGCAAAAACTGAGAATGGACCCAACCAAATAAACATGGTCCTGCTGTGCTGAGAGACCGCTAACGAGATTGCCAAGGGGGCTGCTCAGATTCTGGCCACCACTGCACGCACTAGCATCACACATCGTGCGAAGTTCAAAAAACAATGCGTATTTTTTTATATCACAATCTCTCATGGAACCCCGGTTGAGAAACCCTGCCCTAGAAGTGTCAGCAGCTGATAAGATTTTAAGAGGTATGTGTGGTAAACCATGTATATATGTTGTAACTCGGTTACCTGTCTGGACACACCCCTCTGCTGACTGCCCCTGTGGCTCCTCCCACAGAGTCCTGTATAAAGGTGTTCGCCTTGCCCCTCCCCCTCAGCCCGGGGGCAGACACTCACTGTGGACGTCGTATTGTACAGCGAATAAAAGCCTTTCAGTATTTTACCAAACCTCAGTCTTTTGGAGTAATTGAAGGTGCTTCAGTATAGATAGGGTAGATAGTCATAATCTTTTTTCCAGGCTATACCAGAGGCCATAGCTTTATGGTGAGGGGGTTAGTTTAAAGGGGGTTAATGTGGAAAACTATTTTACAGAGTGGCAGGTGCCTGGAACACACTGGCAGTGAAAGTGGTGCAAGTAGATACAATAGGAGCATTTGAAAGGTATTTAGACACTTGTGAATAGGCAGGAAATTAAGGAGATGGATCATGAGCAGGCAGATCTGCAGCTTAATTTGGCATCATAGAAACATAGAAAAGCTACAGCACAATACAGGTCCTTCAGCTCACAATGCTGTGCCAAACATCTACTTACTCTAGAAATTACCTAGGGTTACCCATAGCCCATAGCATCATGGTCAACCCAGAGAATAGGCTTGAGCGCCTGGTCTTGTGCAATACTGTTCTATGCTTCATGTTCTAAGTAGATAGTTCCAGCTGTCTAGCCATCAAAAGAACTTAGAGATGCTCTCATTATCTGGCTAGTTCACAATATGCTCCGAAGTGTATGCTTATAACTGATACTTCCAGGTTTCAACTGAAGAGCAAATCCATCAGCTGATTCTCTCTACATCATCTGTGGTCACACATGTGGAATGTGTGGGTTTTCCCCGGGTGCTCCAGTTTCCTCCCACAGTCCAAAGACATACTGGGTAGGTTAATTGTTCATTGTAAGTTGTGGTAATTAAGTTAGGTTAGGTTTAATCAGGTTTATTTGAGGTTTCTGGGGCGGCATAGTTCAAAAGGCCAGAAGGCTGTATCGCTAAAAGAAATTAAAAATCATAAGGAAAAAATTAAAGTAGAATTCAAAACCATGAAAGGATTATTTAGCTGACTGAATATATTAGAACAAACTAAACATTGTTTACTAAAAATCACAATGAGGAAATACACTAAATATTTCCCTGTTCTGATAACTTCATTATTTAGTTTGTCCATATCTTTTCACCCATATAAACCTACACACACTGATGGCCCCATGCTCCTCCTCCTTTCCCAGAACTTAATTCTATGTTCCAAACTACACACAAATCACTACTGGGTAGTTTCAATTTTTCTGCCTAAACTGTTGATTTAATAAGATATGTTGTGCTGAACAATCCATTTCCCTGCACAAGTAATTACAACCAAGTAAGTTATATTCCACCAATTCAATTAAAAAATGAGTCTCATTAAAAAATAACATTTATTTTAAGTTCATTACCAGCCTAAACACACAGAATGTGATTGTACTCAAACATTAGTCATCAAGTACATGTACAGTATTTTTGAATCAAAACTTTCCTCCTAGCTACAGCCACACTAAAGAACAATTAATGGTAATTTTTTTTCTGAGAAGCAGTTTGCAGCACCAAATTAATTCTAAATAAATGAAGAATTATTTTCAAATACGCTCCTATAGCCACACATCTGAAGACAAAGGAATAGAATCAGAATTAATTAAATTAAAGTTCAGTCTATCTTTTTCTCCTTAAGCCTATCACATCTACTGAGACATGGGCAGCCAATAGCAGCTCACCAGAATTATCTATCCTCGGCCAGACACAGCAGCTCACCAGAATTATCTATCCTCGGCCAGACATTCAAATTGTCTCCAGATGTAGCCCTTCATTGAAATTCCTTCCTTTCACAGCGATGGGGTCTTTGGAGCTACTGTTGGTGTTTGAGTAGTGTTGGCTTTTAATAGAATGGGATTGTTGGACCCAGGCCCATCCTTCCTCCTTCTGCGGCTGGGCTTGGGGCCATCCATGGAAGAATTAAAATTTAGTGTACACCTTCACCGAAAAGCCTGCTGCTTGTATCCAAACATTAAGTGGCATATTGTCATACAGATGTGACTACTAAAGGCAATGCGTCAACCCGCCAACCTACGCTTAATATGAATTGTACTTTTTTTTATGAGTCTCATTAAAACCAAATTCGTCCAACAACAGCTAGCAAACAAATATTTAATTACATTGTGTCATCCCAAGAATGATTACCTGTATGGTTAATCCAAGGAATACCATATGATCAAAGCATAGGAGTAGTCCACCAACTCAATATTCCCTCTAAAAATAAGAGAAATTGTCTTACAGTATGGATAAGAATTGACAGTTAAAGGACAGCAAGAGATATTCAATCTAAACTATTATTTTGATGAGAGGAGAATATCCTCCTCTTAAAGCCATTACAATTTAATGAGAAATTATAGGTAAGTTAATCATAATATCCTAGGTCACCAACATGATTGATAGTAGATATCTGCATCACTGTCCTCAGCGCCAGTCCATAGGTGAAATTAAAATAGTGGAATGATCAGCCCCATAAATTTACATATATATTTCCAAAGAACAGCACTAAATACGAGTTTTACTTCAATGCCAATCTTCCATCATGTGCTTCACTTATAATGATCATTTTACTTAGAGTTTTTCGTGTGCATCCATCATAGTTTATATTGATTAATAACGCTGGCACACATTACTTTAAATTTCATCGAGAATACCTGTAATGCTTGTTCCTCCTGGTGCTGTAATTGATACTAGCAATGCCAAAGTTGTCACACCATGTGAAAAATAAGAGCTGCTATTTTCTAATGGCAGTGTTCCAGCATTTGATTGGCTAGTGCCCAGGAGACGCCATGAATTCCTCACACACTCCCAGAATTATGTTTTTTTTCCCTCTACTGCCATTTTTCTTAGTAGCTTGTGATGGTCCAATTACAGAAAAAAAAATAAACAAGCTAAAAACAAAAAATAATTTGCTCTTGATTTTTCCCCCTCATAGCCATGATTCTGTGAATTGAGTTTAGTTCATGCCCCTAATTTCACTGGATGCATTGATGAATTATTACAGTTTGCTTTCATCTCCACCACTTTTCGTCAAATAAGATTGAAAAATGAGAGTACAGATTTCAAAAGGCAATTTCAAAACTAAAATGGAAGCTTGTATATGTTGATGTATGAATAAGAAGCAATGATAGGAAAGGGAAAATGGCATTCAGGCAGAAATATTAAACATGTGAATTGTATTGGCTGATGATGCTGAACCGAATGCCTGCATAGTTGACTGGTTCTACTACTTGTGTTCTGATATAAATCCCTTGTTGAAACGTTGGGTGTAAGGGCCTCCGTTGACCATAGTGACAGCAAGGGAATACAGCAATAGTGTTGCTGGCACTTCACTATGTCAGGCCTGTTCTCACTAACAATTCCCAGCCTTCACATGCAGGTACTTCCCAGTCTCCACTCAGCCAATAGGATTCACATAACACTCTTTCCAGACTCATCACCTGCAGCCTATTTCACCCTGGTTCTCAGCCACAGTCCCTGTTCACTCATCAAACCAGCCGGCCTCAACCTGATGCTCCAAACCTTCACTCTCCCTGACTAAGGTTTACCTTGTTACCTGCTGTGCTTAGTTTAAACTCTCTCTTGTTTTGAGACCCTTCATTGCTTGTTATTTTGTAGTCTGTTATTAAAGTTATCGTTTACTGTTAAATTGTCTCATTGCGCTGTTTTTGGGGTGAGCCTTCTCTACATTTCCTGACACACCAAATGTCAGAGTGGAAATGGAAGGAGTAGAATCCTTGAATTTTATCCATTCTCTTTGGCAGACCTGGACTTTTCTGCGGAAATTCAAAGCTGTTTAATCCTGCAAATGATTTCCATCCACAGATGGAAACAGATGCTGTTGCTACATAACTGGTCATAAATTCAGAGAAACCATTGACAAGAATTACAAACAGGACACCAAGGAACATATAGAAGCCACAGGGAAAATGGAATCATTTTTTTCATCAGCTTGGTTCATAATGGTTTTTGTACCTATCTTGCAACTTAAGAGAGAACGGCTAAATCCCTTGAACCTGCCTGAAGCAAAGGTTATTGCGATTTTCATAGCATTGCTTTATCAAACTTATGAGAGTAACTTGTCATCCAAATGCTTGAGATTAAATCTGTTTTCTGGCACCCCTAAACTGCTGTGACCAAATACTTGCCTCTGCGCCAAGTATCAAGAGAGGTGCCACATTCACTGACATTTTCAAAACATGTTTGGAAGTCTGGTCTGTTTTCTTCCCCTGCCTACCAATCTGTTCCATATTTTGTGTGAAATGCACTTCTACCACTGGCAAAATAGTGGTCTCCCTTTCGAGCTATCCAGCCCCTGACTCTCCAATATTTATAAAAATAATGCCTCAGTTCTCCTTGTGATCACAAGGATTCATCTGGGAGCTCCAGTTCCCTTCCTTATTGTGTTATTATGTGTGTATATAATATACTAGAATGATTCCGGGAATGAGAGGGTTAACATATGAGGAACGTTTGTCCGCTCTTGGACTGTATTCCTTGGAGTTTAGAAGAATGAGGGGAGACCTCATAGAAACATTTCGAATGTTGAAAGGCATGGACAGAGTGGATGTGGCAAAGTCGTTTCCCATGATGGGGGAGTCTAGTACGTACGAAAGGGCATGACTTAAGGATTGAAGGGCGCCCAGTCAGAACAGAAATGCGAAGAAATTTTTTTAGTCAGAGGGTGGTGAATCTATGGAATTTGTTGCCACGGGCAGCAGTGGAGGCCAAGTCATTAGGTGTATTTAAGGCAGAGATTGATAGGTATCTGAGTAGCCAGGACATCAAAGGTTATGGTGAGAAGGCGGGGGAGTGGGACTAAATGGGAGAATGGATCAGCTCATGATAAAATGGCGGAGCAGACTTGATGGGCCGAATGGCCGCCTTCTGCTCCTTTGTCTTATGGTCTGATGGTCTAAAGAACTTTATTTCCCAGTGGGCAATGTGGCGGTTCACCTGAAACTAGAAGCTTCGACGGTGAGCTGGTTGCACCCGCTCAGTGTTGACCAAAAGTCTAGTGTCGGAAGTCAGCGTGAGGTCTAAACTCGGAGGGTAAATGAATACTGTGAGTTTCAATGGTGAGCTGGTCACACGCACTCAGTGTTGAAAAAGAGTTAAACAATACAATACTTTAGCGTTTACCCACCCCAAGTTCATCTTTATTGAGAACAAACATAACATGATGTCAGCAGGCGGCCTGAGGTCTAAACTTGGAGAGTAAATGAATACCATGAGCGCCTAAGAAAGACCATAAGACCATAAGATATAGGAGCAGAGGTGGGCCATTTGGCCCATCAAGTCTGCAATCATGGCTGATCCAATTTTTCCAGTCATCCCAATTACTCTGCCTTCTCCCCATTCCATTTGATTCCCTGGCTAATCAAGAACCTATCTATCTCTGCCTTAAATGCACCTAATGACTTGGCCTCCACAGCTGCTCGTGGCAACAAATTCCAAGATTTACCACCCTCTGAGTAAAGTAATTTCTCCACATCTCAGTTCTAAATGGATGTCCTTCAATCTTGAAGTCATGCCCTCTTGTCCTAGACTCTCCTACCATGGGAAATAACTTTGCCATATCTAATCTGTTCAGGCCTTTTAACATTTGGAATGCTTTTAAAAGATCCTCCCTCATTCTCCTGAATTCCAGGGAATACAGCCCAAGAGCTGCTGGACATTCCTCATATGGTAACCCTCTCATTCCTGGAATCATTCTCGTGTATCTTCTCTGAACCCTCTCCAATGTCAGTATATCTTTTCTAAAATAAGGAACCCAAAACTGCACACAATACTCCAAGTGTGGTCTCACGAGTGCCTTATAGAGCCTCAACATCACATCCTTGCTCTTATATTCTATACCTCTAGAAATGAATGCCAACATTGGATTCGCCTTCTTCACCACCGACTCAACCTGGAGGTTAATCTTTAGGGTATCCTGCACAAGGGCTCCCAAGTCCCTTTGCATCTCTGCGTTTTAAATTCTCTCTCCATCTAAATAATAGTCTGCCCATTTATTTCTTCCACCGTACACTTTCCAACATTGTATTTCATTTGCCACTTTGCCCATTCCCCTGAACTATCTAAGTCTCTCTGCAGGCTCTCTGTTTCCACAACACTACCCGCTCCTCGACCTATCTTTGTATCATCGGCAAATTTAGCTACAAATCCATTAAGCCCATAGTCCAAATCATTGACATATCGTAAAAAACAGCGGTCCCAATACTGACCCCTGTGGAACTCCACTGGTAACCGGCAGCCAGCCAAAATAGGATCTGCAATTTGAGAGTCTTTATAGGTGTCCAAGAGATATTAGTGACGAAGAGTGAGATGACAGCATGTTGTGTCCCAAAGTTTAAGAATTCGCCTAGAAATTCCCATCATGGATAACCTAAGTCCTCCCGCACTTATGCAGTTTACCAACAATATAGCAGATAACTGGAAACACTTCAAGCAGTGATTCGATGCACACTTAGTAGAGTGGGAGGGGCTGATGAAAAATTTGAAGTGTCTATTTTTCTGCATGTAATTGGCAAAGAAGCTTAGAACATCTATAATGACTTTCAAATTGAAGAGACAACTTTTACTTCGGACATTCTGATAACAAAATTTAAGGAGTATTTTTCCCAAATAAAAATACCACATTTGAGAGCTATAGGATTTTTTCTCATGGGGCCAGAAACAAGGTGTTAGCTTGGACCAATACTTAGCCAGGCTTCACAGATGGAGTAAGTCCTGTGAATTTGGAGATTTGAGAGACTCACTAGCTGGAGACAGTATAGTTTGCGGAATCTCAGATAATGGGCCCAGAGGAAGTTTGTTGTGTGAAAAAGATTTGACACTGGAAAGGTAGCCACGCACAAGCTAAGGAGCTGCACAGGGAAGATGTAATAGTGTGTGCTGTGAAAACGGAAGAGCAGTGCACAAGCATTTCCAAAGCAACAGCAAAGTAAAGAGGTAGGCTCAAAAGCAAATGCAGCTAACGTAGCAAATATGCATGTAGGCACATTCCGAAGATGTGTCCTGCTGGTGGGAAGTCCTGCAAAAATTGTGGGAAGAAGAATCATTTTACAAAGTGCTGCAGAGCTGGAGCTACCAAGAAAAAGGTGCATATTGTTGCTGAGGAAATGAAGGAAGTCTTTGTGGATTCACTGAAGACTGCTGGAGCTGGTAAAACAGAATGGATTGTTCCAGTGACTGTGAACGAGACAGTAATTCCATTCAAGATTGGCACCGAAGCTCAAGTGGATCTGTTATCCATGGATGATTACAAGATTCTCAAAATAAAGAGCAAGATTTACCCAGTGAAGCTAAAAGTCATAGGCTATACTGGAAAGAATGTTCTAGTAGAGACCTTCAAAAACAAGCGACAGCTAAAGACACAGCTGCTGATTGTAGAAAAGAGAGTACAGCCAATGTTAGGTCTGAGAGCATGTGAAAAGTTCAACCTGGTGAAAAAAGTTTTCATAGTGGCTTCGCAAACCTGAGGTTACCACCCAAGACTCATGGAAGAGGACACAGATGTCCTTGAGGGGATTGGAATGCATACCTGGTGTACACAAAATTAATATAGTTGGGTCTTGTTGTCTATGTTTGCAGGAAAGTTCCATTTGCGCTCAGAGATAAACTTAAACAAGAATTAGCATGCATGGAACAGATATACATCATACAGAAAATTGAGATTATCCCCCTATTTGCAGGTGCCCAAGTAGTTTAGCAAGCTCGATGCGCCCTCTGGGTTTTGATAGACAAAGCTTGACGAGGCAAGTTTGCGACTGTTTACTTGTAACTTCCCTATACTTTTAATACACAGGAAAGATATCGCATTCTTCAGTTCCATATGGGATTCTGTCCGGACCAGACGTCTACCATAAAGCCATTCAGATGCTCTTTCAGGACACATGGTGTCTAGACCCTGACGGATGATATCATCATGTGGGAGTCCACCAAGGATAAACATGATGCACGATTGAAACAGGTGCTTGATGTGACACAGAATGTCAATTTGAAATTAAATAAAGAGACATGGCAGATGGAATACAGTGTTGGGAAGTGTATGGGAAGTGTACGGTCATGAGCTTTGGTAGAAGTAATGAAAAGGTTGACTGTTTTCTAAATGGAGAGAAAATACAAAAAAACTGAGGTGCAAAGGGACTTGGGAGTCCTTGTGTAGGATTCCCTAAAGGTTAATTTGCAGGTTGAGTCGGTGGTAAGGAAGGCAAATGTGATGCTAGCATTCATTTCAAGAGAACTAGAATATAAAAACAAGGATGGAACTTTAAAAAGCACTAGTGAGGCCTCACTTGGAGTATTGTGAGCAGGTTTGGGCTCTTTATCTTAGAAAGGATGTACTGAAACTGGAGAAGGTTCAAAGGAAGTTCACGGAAATTATTCCAGGATTGATTGGCTTGTCATATGAAGAGCATTTGATAGCTCTGGGCCTTTATTCATGAGAATTCAGAAGAATGAAGGGTGACCTCATTGAATCCTATCGAATGGTAAAAGGCCTTGATAGAGTGGAAGAGGGAAGGATGTTTTCTATGGTGGAAGAATTTAAGACCAGATGACACAGCCTCAGAATAGATGGGCATCCTTCCAGAATGGAGATGAGCAGACATTTCTTTAGACAGAGCATGGTGAATTTGTGGAATTCTTTGCCACAGGCAGCTGTGGAGGTCAAGTCTTTATGTATACTTAAGGCAGAAGTTGCTAGATTCTTGATTGATCAGGGCACGAAGGGATATGGGGAGAAGGCAGGAGATTGGGGCTGAGAGGAAAATCGGGTCAGCCCTGATGAAATGGGAGAGCAGACTCGATGGGCCGAATGGTGCAATTCTACTCCCATACCTTATGGTCTTATGGTCTTATGTGAGCTTGGCAATAAGACATTGGTCTTCATGAGATGTCATATCGAAGAGGGAGTGAAGCCTGACCCAAGAAAGACGTCAGCCATTGAAATCACTGAGAGGCCCCAAAACAAAGAGGAGGTAAGACGTTCCCTGTGGATGGTGACTTATCTGACTTCATCGCTCACTGTCTACTGTGTCATCACCACTTGGGTCACTCCTCGAGCAGCAAATGAGTCGGTTTGGTCTCACGAGCAAGAAGAGTGTTGCCAAATGCTGAAAATAGTCCTAACTGAAGAGCTGTTTTGGAGTTTTATGATCCGGAAAGGTGTACTAGGATCTCAGCTGATGTGTCCCAGTATGGACTACTGCAGCAGCATGATGAGACATGGTAACCTGTGGCTTATGCATCAAGAACCATAACAAGTGTGGAAGTCAACCATGCTCAAATAGGGAGAGAGCTTCTCACCCGCACATATGCATGTGGAAGGTTCCATCAGTACATCTGTGGACAAGTCTTTGAAGCAGAGACAGACCATAAACCATTGGTCTCAGTGATGTTCAAACCACTGAATAACTGTCCCATGAGAATACAGTGCATTTTCAGAAGGCTTCAGAAATATGATGTGAAGATTATCTACATACTGGGAAAATACTGATGTGCTGTTTTGAGCAATCGGTAAGAAAGAAAAGACTGACCAAGAGATGAATGCTGATATACAGGCCTATGTTGACATGATTGACACCTCCATTCCAATATCTCCTGATAGAACAGATAAGTTTAGGACAGCAACAGGCTCAGATGAAATAATGAAAGTACTTAAAGAGACAATACAGAAAGGATGGCCAGCAAATAAAAATGACTGTCCATTGTGTATTCAGGATTATTTGGTTAGCTACACTAAGAAATGCTCCAAAAGATACATGAAGGGCATCTTGGTGAGGAAAAATATAAACGTAGAGCTCATGAAGTAATGTGTTGGCCAATAGTGAACTACGACATCAGCCAGAACACAGCTTCATGTGAAATATGTCTTATCTACAGACCAAAGTAGCAAGCAGAACCAGTTGCACCACACCCTGTACCAAGCAGGCCGTACTTCAAAGTTGGAGTGGATTTGTTTGTTGCAATGGGAAGAGTCATACTGTTGTAACAGGCTATTTTTCCCATTACCCATTGGTTACAACACTGCAATCAACATCCAGTAAAGCAGACATCACATTCCTGAAAGCTGTGTTTGTGAGGTATGAAGTTCCATATGAAGTGGGATCAGGCAATGGTCCACAATTGTTGGGCTGTGAATTGGAGCACTTTGCCAATGATTTTGACATAATGTATAACTTCAACCCAAAATCTAAAGGCCTAGCAGAGAGTTTGGTCAAAGTAGCAAAGGGCCTCATGTAGAAAGCACAAGATAGATGAGAGGACATCCACAAAACATTTACAGACGTGTGCCATTGCAGAATGGTCTTTCACTAGTCCAAATGCTGATAGGTCGATGCATACAGACTAACCTTCCAGTGCGTGAAAACCTGCTGACACCTAAAGGAGCATACAAGTTGGCCAAAATGAAGGGGAATGAGAAACAGATGCAGTATCAAAGCTGCAAAAATCCTACTAGTCCTGAAGCCTGGAGATCAAGTGAGATCCAAGATCATGATTCTGGCACATGGTCCATGCAAGGATATGTTCAAGAAGAAGTAGCTCCACATTCCTACCAGATCCAGACAGAACGAGGGATACCTCTGAGAAGGAACCATGAGTATCTATGACCACAAGCTCCAACCCATAGCTGTGACATATCACCTGTCAGTACACCAAATGGGTCAGCTGATATAAAAAATGGATGTAGTGATCAGAGTTCTCAGAAAGATTCTAATGTTAGTGCAGCAAATAAAAGTGGAAACAAATAGCAGACCTAAAAAGATCATTAAATGACCTCAGAGACTGAATAAAAGTTGATGAGTGGATATGAGGACATGGTAGTGTGTTTGATTTTCTTTAAAGGGGGAAGATGAATTATTATGTGTGTACATAATAAAGAGCTTCAGTTCCCCGTGGGCAATGTAGGCATCTTGGCAGGAACCAGAAGCTTCGGTGGTGAGTTGGTTGCACACACTCTGTATTGAACAACAGTTAAGTAATAGACTGTTTTAGTGCTTACTCACACCAAGTGTGTCTTTATTAAGAACAAACATAACACTAATCACAAAGACACTTAAGTTGGAAAATTAATTGGTCAGTGCAACTGTTGAAAAGAAACTCCATGCAGGGAAGAATGTAGGCAACTGATGGGAAATGTTAGGAGAATAAAATGGGGTAAATGCAAATCAGCACCCAAGATTGTTTAATAGCATTTCCAGTGCACAAGTGTAAAGGAGGATGAAATAATTGTGAATCCAGATCTGATGCAGCACAAGAAATATACAATAAGGTAAAGAACACAATAATTTAAAAAACACAATAAATATAAATACACAAGATAACTTGTATACATAGATTGATTGTACTTGTATAAATTGACACTAGGTACAGCAGTGTCAGTACACAAGGTGACTGACAGAAAATGACAAAGTAGTGGTGGCTGGGGTGTAGAGAAGTGGGTTAATGGGTGGAGCTGTTGAGCAGCTTAACTGATTGAGGGAATAACTGCCTTTGAGTCTTGTGGATGCTACATAGACTCTTCCCTGATGGGCGTGGGACAGACAATCCATGAGCAGGGTGAGTGGAATCCTTCATAATGTTACCAACCTTTTTCCAGCACCTTTCTGTATATGAGTCCTTAATGGCAGGACTGACGCAGGTGATGCATTGGGCAGTTTTGACTACCGATTTTAGAGCCTTCATGTGTGCTGTAGTGTAGTTTCCTTACCCTGCATTTATGCAGCATGTTAAGATGCTGCCTACTGCACATCTGTAAATGGTCAGTGAAGACTCGATACACCAATGTGTACAACTCTATGACTTTGATATGCATACTACCAGAATATAGTATTAATGGTAAGACTCTTGGCAGTGTGGAGGATTAGAGGGATCTTGGGGTCCAAGTCCATAGGACGCTCAAAGCAGCTGCGCGGGTTGACTCTGTGGTTAAGAAGGCGTACGGTGTATTGGCCTTCATCAATCATGCAATTGAATTTAGGAGCCGAGAGGTAATGTTGCAGCTATATAGGACCCTGGTCAGACCCCACTTGGAGTACTGTGCTCAGTTCTGGTTGCGTCACTACAGGAAGGATGTGGAAGACATAGAAAGGGTGCAAAGCAGATTTACAAGGACGTTGCCTGGATTGGGGAGCATGCCTTATGAGAATAGGTTGAGTGAACTCGGCCTTTTCTCCTTGGAGTGACGGAGGATGAGAGGTGACCTGATAGAGGTGTATAAGATGATGAGAGGTATTGATCGTGTGGATAGTCAGAGGCTTTTTCCCAGGGCTGAAATGCTTGGCACAAGAGGACACAGGTTTAAGGTTCTGGGGACTACAGTAGGTACCAAAGAGATGTCAGGGGTAAGTTTTTTTACTCAGAGAGTGGTGAGTACATGGAATGGGCTGCCGGCAATGGTGGTGGAGGTGGATACGATAGAGTCTTTTAAGAGACTTTTGGATAGGTACATGGAGATTAGAAAAATAGAGGGTTTTATATGCCCACAGTTTGATCACGGGAGTGAGTGGGATGATGTAATTGTCTCATGACTGTGGGGTGATGTTATGTCACATGAGGGATGTTCCCTATGGTATTTAAGGAAGCCGCCAAAGTGTGACACAGTTTTTACTTTCTATTTTAAAGTGCAAACATGCTGTTGCCGGCAGTTTCGCCAATCGCTGCCAGTTTTTGTTTGTTACAACTTTGTTTTCCTTTACAGTCTAGTATTGGAGAATGAAGACCTTAGCAAAGTACGGGAACAAATGATCGGGTAAAGTTAATGACGTTCGGTGTTTTAGAAGTGATCGACGGTTTGGAATCTGAATCGTCCAGGAAATTGTGGCAGGCTCATTTGAGTTATCCCCTGCAAGGTCAGGACGGTTTGTACAGTGTCCACCCTCCAGCCGAAAGGTCAGTTCCTTTATTTCTTCGTGATTGCTCCAACAAGGCATCACTTGACTGTACCGACAGATTCGTCATTTTCTTTGGAGGAATTGTTACAGCAGTAAAGTCTCTCATTAAAGACTGTAAAAATCTCTTGGACTTTTCAACTTACTACTTTAAGTCTGTGTGTGAATGAGAACTCGTTAAGAACTATTTCTAAGTTTGACTGTTTGTTTGAGATAGCCACATAACGGTTAACTTCCGGTTAAGCTAGTTTATTTACTTTCCTTTGTGTTGAGTAGAGGTTAATAAATATTGTTGTTTGTTTATATAACCTGACTCAATTTCATATCCATTGTGCTGGACATGTGACAAGGGCTATGGGTGAGCCCAGTAATTTCTAAGGTAGGGACATGTTCAGCACAACTTTGTGGGCCGAAGGACCTGTATTGTGCTGTAAGTTTTCTATGTTTCTGTGTTTAATCTACCACTGAGGAAATGCACATATGCTGATGACCTGGCTCTAACCATGCGTGCAGAGACCTTACAGAGAAATAAGAGGTATTGACATCATATCTGTCAATGATAGAAAGTATACCTACAATCAAAGCTGCAAACCAAATCCAATTTCGTTATCTCAGTGTTTCACCTCTCTGATTACAATATACTGTACGTCCTTATCTCAATAACAGCTTTTGTAGGAAAAATCGACCCATGCAAAGCTGCAGTGCTCGATAATATCAAACAACAGGAATTCTGCAGATGCTGGAAATTCAAGCAACACACATCAAAGTTGCTGGTGAACGCAGCAGACCAAGCAGCATCTGTAGGAAGAGGTGCAGTCGGCGTTTCAGGCCAAGACCCTTCGTCAGGAGTCCTGACGAAGGGTCTCGGCCTGAAACGCCGACTGCACCTCTTCTTACAGATGCTGCTTGGCCTGCTGCGTTCACCAGCAACTTTGATGTGTGGTGCTCGATAATATACCAGGTTGGGTTCTGAAAGACTGCGCAGCCCAACTGATGGAGGTGTTGACAGATATATTTAATATCTCTGTGGAACAATCCATTGTCCCCTTGGTTTTCAAAGCAGCAACTATCCTGTCAGTATCAGAGTAGGTGGCAGTAGCCTGCCTAAATGACTATTGTCTGGTGGTATTAACATCAACCATGATGAAATGCTCTGAGTAGCTGGTCATAGAGCACATTAAAGCCTTTCTACTGGCTTCACTTGGCCCTTTCCAGTTTGCTTATCGCTCAAATCAATCCTCTGATGATGCAATAGCCTCTGTCCTCCATCCTATCATGTCTCACCAGGAAAATGGGTCTCATATACCAGACGCTGTTTATGGACTTCAGTTTGGCATTCAACATCATCATATCTCAAGACCCGGTGGGGAAACTGTCCTTGCTGGGTGTCAACACCTCCCTCTGTAACTGGATCCTGGACACTTAACAGTAAAGCCACAGTCAGTCAATGTGGGTAGCAACATCTCTCGTCCCATTACACTGAGCACTGGTGTTCTCCAGGGCTGTGTGCTCAGCCCACTGCTGTTCACCCAGCTGCTGCAAGCCTGTGTCACATGATCCAGCATAAACATCAAGTTTACGTTGACACAACAGTGGTTGGCCTTATTAAGAAGGATGATGTGACAGAGTACAGAGATGAACTGAAGTGGCTGGTGGATTGGTGTGAGAAGAACACCTGAACATGGAGGAGACAAAGGAAATCATTGTGGACTTTAGGGAGGTGCAGACAAGCCAACACCCTCTGTAGAGAGAATTAAGTGCACCAAGTTCCAGTGAGTTCACATCACAGATGACCTCACCTGGTGCCTTAATATCACAGCAGTGCCTCCACTTCCTAAGAAGAGGCTCCCATTTCCCCATCTGAACTGCATTTTACAAAAGCACCATTGAGAGCATCCTGACAAGTTGCATCTCCATCTGGTGAGGGAGCAGTCATGCATCACACCAGAAGTCCCGACAAAGGACTGTGAGAACAGCTGAGAAGATCATAGGGGTCTCCCTACCATCCATCAGGGATATTTATCGGGACCGCTGCATACATAGGGCCTTTAGTATTATTAAGGATTCCGCCCATCCATCCAGCATCCTCTTTGACTTTCTACCATCAGGCAGGAGATTACGATGCTTAAAACCAAGAACGGTCAGGATGGGAAGCAATTTCTTCCCCCAGGCCAGCAGGCTTCTGAACTCCCTGCCTCATTATATTCGAAGTGTCACTAGTTAATCTGTTCTGTACCTTATAATATTTAATATTAATGCACTTTAGTTTGTTATTTATGTGTTATTCCTTTGTAGATTTTATCCTTACCTTCATAAGTTATCGTGTGTAATGTGCATTTTGTGCTTTACACCCTGGTTCAAAGGAATGTCTTGTTTCTATATATATTATATATTAATATAAATTATATACATGTATGTATTTAAATGACAATAAACTTCACTTGTCACTTGACACTTGACAAATGCAGAGATCAAAAATTGGGTAAACATAATATATAAACTAGCCAGTAACAGCTAAGATACCTCCACAAAAGTGTAGTTTGCTATTCTGACATGACACCAGGCTTCTCAATTTGAAGTTGTGCACCGACATTCATTGAAAGCATCACTGTCCAGTTAAATTCTACTTTACTGCTATTACTGGAATCTTGCCACCTACTCCAATTCAATAGATACTAGCCTCTGACTCCTCCACACATTTTTTGCAACAAAGCTAGGTATGTACAAGATAACAACCCAGACTTCCTTATGCATTAACATTTATCGAACAGCCCTGCTCACATCTTAGTTTTACAAAAACTTTTGTGAAAAAGAAAATGCAAGCCCTTTCTCAAGGACTCAAAGTGCAGCAGCTTTTTGGAGAGTGAGAAATTAAATTACTAACTGAAAAAAATCGTGACCTATGCACAAAACCTCATGGTTTTGACCAAGATATGGATCTGAACCAAAAGTGGTTATTTTGTTCACTTAATGTCGAAATTACATTTATGCAGTTTTGCAGCATGTAACTCTGGTGACACGGATCAAACTAAGATTCACATGACAACTCTATCTTCTTGAATATTTTAATGGTTACAATAAAGGATACATTCATTTTCCCTCCGGTGCATTAAACTGATCCTAAATTGGACTAAAATTGTTGTTTCAGGTCAGTCACACGCAAGAAGGCTCATGGTCATATATTGTTTACATTATAGTTAAGTACATATTCCAGTCTGTGCTGTTCAGGAAAACCAAGACAGTTTGAAGTCGAAGATGATGTGAAGGAAACAATTATTTTTTAATAAAAGTTGTATTTTGTGGCAATTCAGTGTCCAACCTGTGATGCTGTTTATTGCTTGTTGGTATATGACAGAGACATGGGGCAGAGAGAAAAACAGTAGAAGAAAGAGAAGAGATTAGCAGGATGGTGAGAGAAAGAAAAAAAAGCAATAAAGAAAGCCAGCTTGTTCTACCCTGATTAATCTCAATGGATCTGCATTGGTTCTACTGAGCCCTTACAAAATTGTCATTCTGATCTCTACCTCCATCACGGAGCGACCACTCTCTGCTGAACATCGACAGCTCCTCCATAGAGATCGTTAAGAGCACCAAATTTCTTGGTGTTCACCTGGCGGAGAATCTCATCTGTTCCCTCAACACCAACTCCATAGCAAAGAAAGCCCAGCAGCATTTCTACTTTCTACGAAGGCTGAGAAAATTCCATCTCCCACCCCCCCCATCCTCACCACATTCTACAGAGGTTGTATTGAGAGCATCCTGAGCAGCTACATCACTGCCTGGTTCTGAAATTGCACCGTCTCGGATCGCAAGACCCTGCAGCGGATAGTGAGGTCAGCTGAGAAGATCGTCGGGGTCTCTCTTCCCACCATTACAGACACTTACACCACACCCTGCATCCGTAAAGCAAACAGCATTGTGAAGGACCCCATGCACCCCTCATATAAACTCTTCTCCCTCCTACCATCTGGAAAAGGCACCGAAGCATTCGGGCTCTCATGACCAGACTATGTAACAGTTTCTTCCCCCAAGCCATCAGACTCCTCAATACCCAGAGCCTGGCTTGACACCAACCTACTATACCCTCTTCTGTGCCTTCTGTCCTGTTTATTATTTATTGTAGTGCCTGCACTGTTATGTGCACTTTATGCAGTCCTGGATAGATCTGTAGTCTAGTGTAGTTTTTGTGTTTTTTTTTCTTACGTAGTTCATGTAGTTTTTGTATTGTTTCATGTAGCACCATGGTCCTGGAAAATGTTGTCTCATTTTTACTATGTTCTGTACCAGCAGTTATGGTTGAAGTGACAATAAAAAGTGACTTGACTTGACTTGATCAGATGTATGTTAGAAGGATTTTGTGATGACATTAGCTATACAAGTATGCACACATCTAGAACTCATACAAGTGCATCAAATAGTCATAGATAGATAGATAGATCGTCATATGATGTCCACCATGAATGAAAATCACACATAATTTCATCATTCACTCCCTCCAAAAAGCATGTTTTTCATGAAGGAAGTATGTCAACAGGGATAGCGCCTGACCTGTTAAGCACTTCCTACATTCTCTGCTTTAAACCTTCTGCTAAGCGTAAAATTTGGTCCTTTCAGCGTCTGGCGTTTATCCTAATGCAAGTTGGTTGGAATGTTTTGAAAAGTAACTCTAATTGTCCTTTCTTTTCCACAATTAGTTGTGAAGCATATGTGACAGCAAACAAACCTTATATTTTTTCATTATATAAACAGCAGTTTAGGACATGGGAATCACACAAAGGCCCAATCATTTGTTCTACTATGGACAAAGCAGAGAGACCAGGTTGAAGAGAGTCTAGGTTGCAATTACTGTACAGCGCAGCATGCAGACTAGTCAGTGTTGTACAAGAGAGTCAGAATAGAGTGCAATCTCTTCCCATTTTATATTGGACTTGAGGGTCAGAATCACAATAAGCAAATAGCATAGCAACTGAAATATAGTCATTCCAGGACTGATGTTATGATATGTTATCGGAGCTTGGCAATAAGTAAATGGAAGACCAAATCTGTTACTGTAATAAGGTATGTTATAATAACAGTGTGAACCTTGAGCAGGGTTGTTACTATAGGGCTCAGAACTTTGGCTGGTTACAATGGCATCCACTTCAAAATCTACTAATAAAGCATTTTGTTCAATCACTTAGTAGTAAAGAGAGATTGGATGGAATTTTCATTTGTTAATTATTGTGTTATATAAACACCATAACAAAACTGGAACCTTAGCTATCAGTTGTAATGCTTGAGTTACCATAGCACAGGAGGCTGAATTGACACTTAAGTGGAGCATTACATTAAAATAAAAATAACACCTTTTGATAGCTGGGAGGCAAAACGGAGCAAGCAGAAATGATAACAACATTATGAGTCTGATTGTGCATATACTCATTTCAAATGGTCAGTGTGAGAGAGACAGTCATTGTCCTTGGCAAACCTGGGCAGAGTGTTGCAATTAAAGCAACAGAGCATCCTTGTTATTCTAACTTGCTGTATCACAGCCAAGCGAGCAAACACTTTGCACTCCTTTAGATAGACACATTATAGAGAGAATAAGCCTAGACTAGAGTCAGAGATGAACACACCGATAAAAGAATAGCAATAGCAGAAGTATTGAGTTTATCATAACAAGATGTGGTTTCACATTGTGCATTAAAGAATGAAACCTGATTGAACATAAAATCTTTTCCTAGTGAGGCACCAAGCTTCTTCTCACATGTGTAGCAATGGCTTTGGGCACACAACTAAAGCTACTCATGTCACTGTAATGAAGCACACTTGAAACGTTGCACCTTACAATAAATTTTGGTAAATAATTTATCTAATAAGAGAGGTTAGGGCAGTACAGAAGTGGAAGAGAGCTTTAACTCTTTTCTGGAATAAAATGGTCAGAAGAGGATGTAAAATCCCAGAGGAGAGATATTGCTCTTTTACACATCCACTCATAAATTATTTTAACACTACTGTATCTGTGGACAGCTGAGACAACTATACAATTAAAGGGAAATTTCACTCAAACCGATGTTGTATCCAGGATCTGAAGGCATTTTAAGCTCCATAAATTTGTCAACTTAGAGACAAAATAGAATTGCATTTGGATGTTGATAAGAGTGATCTCCAGAGAGTCCAGCATTCTGTGGCTAGAGTTCACCTACCTCTGAAAGAACCCAAAAGGAGGCAACCTTCAGAATCTGCTGTTTAATCATCTAGAAACCAAGAGTGCAGTGCTATGCAAATTTGCATACTTCTCTGGACGACTTAACACCAGTTGTTGATATGGTACAGTCTCTTTGGCTCAAGAGTTCCTCATACCTTACATTGGTTTCCTGGCATTCAGCTTGTACAAATTTCATCAACCATAGTGCAAAGCTAAAACTTTGCCTCCAGCAAGATCTTCAATCACCTTGGTCCCAGCGATCAAGTGTTGTTCAGTCCAACGGAACTAGCTTTTTACAACACATAAGGCTCAAACAGCACACACTTAAAGCCCAGGCACACTTTGCCTACTTCCACAGGCAGAGTGCTGCATGACTGTCTGGAACAAACCTCTAGCACACTGTCTCAAGCTGCAGGCTCAGTGGTTTCAGCAAACTCCCCCTCCAAACTTAATAGCCAGAAATGTCAGAACAATATAATGATAAGAGAAGTACTCTATATCCATAAGATAATAAATGAGATAAAAAACTGAGAAAACCTGTGAGAAAAGAGGAGGACCCAGAAATTTTCATCACTCAAGCTTCATTGGGAGTGACCTGCTAATCTTTGCAGTTTTCACTTCACAACTATGACCTCAGAAAATCGTAAATACAAGCTTACACTAGTGGGAGCACAAGCAATGCTTCCAACTAAAAAATCCTCTATCTTCTTCAGAAATTCTCTAAGGACCTCACCCATGTCTCCCTTGCAATTTACCCAATTCTCAGAGATACTTCTGCTCCTCTGATCCAGGCCTTTCGCTCATGCTGGACTTAATCACTTTACCTTTGCAGCCATGCTCTGTCTCTCACCCATAGCAAAACACTGTAATCATTGGAAATATGAAATAAAGAGAGAAAATGCTGCAAACATACAGCAGGCAGCATCAGTGGTGAATGAAACAGCATTAATATTTCACATCAAAGATTATGCATCAGAACAAATTCAGAAATCAAATATCTTTTGAATGACACGGTTTCCAGATGAATAACAGTGATGAAGACTTGCTCCTCACAGTTAATCTGTCTATGGGAGATGTGAACAGGGGATTTGTGAATTGTGACATACAAATGCTGCTGACACTAAAAATCTGATCTGAATCATCCAAATGCTCAGCAGGTCATACAACACCCAGAGAGAGAGAAAAGCAGAGTTAACACAAGGCGTCAGCCAGTTCTGACGCAAACTGAAAAGGTTGGTCATCAAAGATCATTGATTTCAGTCTTAAATCCTGAAACTGTGAAATTAGAAGATGAGATGCTGTTAATTGAGCTTATGTTGGCATTGTATGTATAAGAAGTATTGGTTGCATTGGATACAATATAAGGAACTAAAAATAGACAGTCGAAGTGAGATTAGGATGAAGAGTTAGTAGTAGACAAGTAAAAACTCAGGATCACCCTATACAACTGAATGGAAGTGTTGTTTAAAGCAATTACTCAATCTGCATTGTGTTTCTCCTAAGTATAAACCTAAACTCTGGAATTTCCTTTGTATACCATTGCCTCTCCATGTCTATCTTCACTCTTCCCTTAGGATACATCTTATAATATGCCTTTTGAACCAAGTTTTGCTATCTGCCTTATCTACCTTCCTTTTGAGCTTAGCATCAATGTTTTATGTAAAAATACTCCAGTTAAGTGCCACTAAGATGTTTGTGCTGCATGAAAGATCATAAGATATAGGAACAGAATTAGGCCTTTCTAATCCAATTTAGAAAGTCAACCCGAAGACTAGACCTATCTTTTTTCCATAATTCCCATGAAACTAATTGAATTACAATCACTAGGTGCAAAGTGTTCCCTTACGCAAACTTCTGTCACCTGCCCTGCTTCATTCCCTAATATGAGATGAAGTCATAGAAAAAAGATCCATCCTCGCACATATGACAAATAAATTTTTCTCAGCCTTCCAGCCAGGTACAAGGTTCAGTTTTAACCAATGTTTCACTGACAAACACTACCATTTTCATCAGGGTTGATGCATGTCTAGCCCGGTGGTATTTATACCCTGGTTGTCCGTCCCTCCTGATTGGGTAATCCTCATTCAATCAGTTTTCCACTGTCTCAATCAAATTCCAGTTCTTACTTAGAGCAAGACCTTCGTCTTTGTTTAAATTCTTCTCCTCTAGTTTTATTTCAATGGCTTCATTTACCAGGTAGTCCCAAAAGCAACTGATGTGGCAAAGCAGTTTTGTGCCATCAAAATCAATCCTATTGCCATTGTGAATGCAATGATCTGCTACCACCACTTTCTCCGGGTAACGCAAATGGGTACATACCCTGTGCTCCTTGCTGCGGGTTACCACGGTGTGTCCTGTCTGGTCTATATATGCTACTACTCTTTCACAGGGAATCCTGTAAATGCCAGCCATCCTGAGTCCCAGGTCAACTTTAACCCACCTAAGCTGTGTTTTGAACTTCCTTACAGGTTTGTGAATGGTATTAATCCGGTATTTCTTCAGTGTCCTGATGATACTTCCAGAAACCATAGAAATATAAGGAAGACAGGCAGCAGCAACAGGCTCCTCCTTATTGTTAGGTTTCCTGGCTTTTCTCTTGGCCCTTTTAAGGTCCCAACGACAGAGAGGGCCTCAAGATGGCTGTGGCTCAAAAGAGGGGAGCCATGGAGTCATAAGTAGCTAGCCATCTGGACACAAGCTGGGGTCTGATCAGCCCCGGCTGGCTCACCTGGAGGAGGTTGTATGATGTTGAAAGCCCCAAAACACCCGATCATTCCAGGAACATCACTGAAGATGTGTCCAGAAGCATCAATAGATGTATGTACACAGTTTACACCAAATTCATCAGTGACAACCAGGAAAGACTGGGTGACAACCGCGAAAAGAGTGGTGACGACGGGAGAGTCAGTGACAGCCTGGAGAGACAGTGACTGGGGCAGGACAGGCTGGCAACCCAGTCTGTGTCCTCTGAGAGGAGGACCCCCACAAAAGCTACGATGAGTCTAAGGGAAAGATACCCCCAGGGGTGCCCAAGGTGGGGGGGGGGGGAGGATGAGCACCCCAGTCGGATGGACACAACGACATCAGACCCAGGCAATGAACAAACGACGATGAGGAAGCAGTGCACATGTGGCAAAATCTGCAAGAACGATCGCAGCTTGAAGATCCACCAAGCAAGGATGAAGTGTTTGGCGGGAGCAGGAGCAGCACAACGCGCAGGTGTCCAACCTGGTGAGATGAAGGAGGGGCCAGGCCCGGAGTCACCCCATAGTGCCCGGAACCTCCAAGTGTTGCAAACTAATCCCTCTAACATCGAGATGAACAGGAGGCGGATCAAATGGCCTGCAGTTAACATGACTTCACTGTGGAAGCAGTTTGATGAAGATGTCAACCAAATTCTGGAGGCAACGGTAAAGGGAGGGGTCGATAGGAAGCTGCAAACCATGACAACAATCATTGTCAGCATTGCAGCTGAACGGTTCAGAGAAGAGGAGAAGGAAGGCTCCAGAACATCTTACTCAAAGAACCAAAGAGCGTCAAGGATCCACAACATCAGGCAGGAGATGAAAGTTCTGAAGTCCCAGTACCAGGAGGCAGGAGAAGAGGAGCGCATTGGCTTGGCCCAGCTGATGTGCATACTACGAAAGAAGATCAGGGTCCTCCGCCGGGCAGAGTGGCATCGGAGGCGGCGTCGTGAAAGGGCCTGAAAAACGTGCTGCCTTTATCGCCAACCCCTCAAGTTCACCAAGGAATTGCAGGGGGAGAAGCGCAGTGAGAAACTGGCCTATTCGCAGGAAGACTGACCAACATCTGAAGAAGATATACAATGACCCTGAAAGATAGCAGGAATTGGGAGAGTGCAACATCCTAATAGACCCCCCTGAACCGGATGTGCAGTTCGACATGTCAGAGCTACAGCTAAAGGAAGTCAGAGAGGTCGTCCACAGAGCAAGGGCAAGCTCGGCTCCAGGACCAAGCAACAACTCGTACAAAGTGTACAAGAACTGCCCCAAACTCCTGCTGCATCTGTGGAAGATCCTGCGAGTTTTCTGGAGAAGGAGGAAGATCCCAGAACAGTGGAGAGTGGCTGAAGGGGTGTTGATCCCGAAGGAGGAAAATGCCACCCAGATAGACCAGTTCCACATCATCTCCCTGCTGTGTGTCGAAGTGAAGATCTTCTTCAGTGCTCTTTCCAATAGGCTGTGCAGCTACCTAGCAAAGAACACCTATATTGATACATCAGTCCAGAAGGGTGGCATTTCAGGGATGCCGGGCTGTCTGGAGCACATCGGTGTGGTGACACAGCTCATCAGGAAGGACAGAGAGAACAAGGGCAACCTGTCAGTGTTGTGGCTCGACCTGGCAAATGCATATGGCTCCATTCCGCACAAGCTGGTGCAGCTCACACTGACCAAACATCACGTCTCCAGCAGAATCAAAGACCTTATCGCTGATTATTACAGCAACTTCAGGATGAGGGTCTCTTCAGGAGCAATTACATCAACCTGGCACAAGATGGAGATCGGCATCATCACAGGGTGCACTATCTCAGTGACACTGTTCTCCCTAGTCATGAACGTGCTCACTAAGTCTGCTGAACCAGAGTGCAGAGGGCCCAGAATGAATTCCGCTCAATGGCAACCACCTATCAGGGCATTCATGGATGACCTCACAGTCACCACATAATCAGTCCCAGGCTGCCAGTGGATTCTGCAAGGGCTCGAAAAGCTAGTGGAATGGGCCGGGATGCATTTCAAACCTGCCAAATCAAGATCGATGGTGCTGAGGAAAGGGAAGGGAACAAGTTCTGGTTCAGCATTGCAGGCACAGCCATCCCAACCATCACAGAAAAGCCAGTCAAGAGCTTAGGTAAGGTTTTTGACAGCTCTTTAAGGGACACGACATCCATTCAGGCGACCTGCTCTGAGTTGGATGGCCGGCTGAAATTTGTGGACAAGTCTGGCCTACCTGGGAAGTTCAAAGCCTGAGTGTATCAGCATGGCATTCTTCCCAGAATCCTGTGGCCCCTCCTCATCTATGCAGTTCCGATCTCGACAGTCGAAACCTTAGAGAGGAGGGTTAGCAACCAACTCAGGAGATGGCTGGGGCTGCCAAAGAGCCTGAGCAGCATCGCACTCTGTGGACACCACAACAAACTGCAACTGCCCTTCAAATCCTTGGAGGAGGAATTCAAGGTAACAAGAGCCAGAGAAGTGCTACACTACAGGGACTCAAGTGATCCAAAGGTGGCTAGAACAGGGATCCAAGTGAGGACTGGCAGGAAGTGGAGGACAGAGGAAGCTGTTCAGGAAACAGAGGCAAGGCTGTGTCACAGGAGGCTGGTGGGAGTGGTCACACGAGGCCGAGCTGGGCTAGGATCCTTTCCAACTCCCCAAATGGACACCAGAGGGAAGGAAAGACGTCGTCTAGTTCAGGAGGAGGTGAGAGCAGTAGTGGAGGAGATGAGAGCCTGCAAGGTGGTGGGAATGAAGCAACAGGGAACTTGGACAAAATGGCAGAATGCAGTTGAGAGGAAAGTGACCTGGGCTGATCTTTGGAAAGCCGAGCCACACTGCATCCAATTTCTCATCCAAGCAGTGTACGATGTGCTTCCAAGCCCATCAAACCTGCACACATGGGGCAAAGCAGAGTCATCTGCATACCCACTGTGCTCCAGGTGAGGAATCATGGAGCACATACTCAGTGGCTGCACAAGGGCACTTGCTGAGGGATGGTACCGATGGAGGTATGATCAGGTCCTGAAGACCATTGCTAAAGCCATCAGTGCAGGAGTTGAGTGGGCGAAGTGGTCCCAACTCTCTAAGCAGGCCATTGCCTTTGTCAGAGCTGGGGAGCAGCCAATACCTGCCAAAAGAACATCTGCAGGCATTCTGACCTCCGCAAGGGACTGGCAGCTGTTGGTGGACCTCGAACGGCAGCTGAGATTCCCCAACTATATCGCAGCCATCACCCTGCGACCAGATAGTTTCCTTGTGTCTGAGTCTACCATGCAAGTGGTGCTGCTGGAGCTGACAGTCCCACGGGAAATATCGCTTGGAAGAGGAAGGAAGCTCTCCAAGTACGCAGGACTAGTCAGTAACTGCTAGCAGGCTGGCTGGAGAGCGAGGTGTCTCCCAGTGGAGGCTGGATGTAGGGGATTCGCAGCCTGTTCTTTAGCCAGAGCCTTCAGCAATTTGGGCATCGAGAGAGATAGGGAGAGGAGAGCCATCCACAGTACCACCGATGCGGCAGAGAGGGCCTCAAGATGGCTGTGGCTCAAAAGAGGGGAGCCATAGAGTCATAAGTAGCTACCCATCTGGACACAAGCTGGGGTCTGATCAGCCCCGGCTGGGTCACCTGGAGGAGGTTGTATGATGTTGAAAGACCCGAAACACCCGATGATTCCAGGAACATCACTGAAGATGTGTCCAGAGGCATCAGTAGATGTATGTACACAGCCATCACCTTGTAGCCATTCCATGAGAATGTCGTGCATAATTGTCTTATTTCCACAAGGAGACTCTTTGGATCATATGGACCATAGCCCTCCATATCACTGTTTTCCATGTACCTATCCAAGCTTCTCTTAAACATTGAAATCGAGCTCGCATGGACCACTTGTGCTGACAGCTGATTACACACTCTCACGGCCCTCTAAGTGAAGAAATTTCTCCTCATGTTCCCTTAAATAGCTTTCGCACAGTTAATCAAAGTAGAAAGAACTGCTCTATGCTTGGAGGAATGATGGTGGCTGTTATTGTTGAGGTATAAGTCTGTGTGAGTGGGTTTCTGATTGACACCACGTTCGAGGCTACAGTCCGGTTTCTGTCACATTAGAATGTTCAGGAACAGGAGGCAACCATTCTTCTCCATCTCTATTGTAAATTAAGTCATAGAGTTACAGAGGAGTACAGCACAGGATCAGGCCCTTTGGCCCACCTAGTCCAAGCTGAAACCATTTAAACTATATACTCCTAATAACATGTGCTGGGATCATAGCCCTCCACGCACCTACTCAAGCTTCTTGTAAATGTTGAAATCGAGCTTGCATGGACCACTTGTGCTGACAGCTAATTCCATACTCTCACGACCCTCTAAGTGAGGAAATTTCTCTTCATGTTCCCATAAACTTTTCACCTTTCATGCTTAAGCCATGACCTCTGGTTGTAGTCCCTCCCAATCTCAGTGGAAAAAGCCTGCTTGCATTATCCTATCTATACCCCTCATAATTGTGTATACCTCTATCAAATCTCTTCTCATTCTTCTACGTTCTAAAGAATACAGTCCTAACCTAGTCCATCTTTCCTTCAACTCAGGTCCTCCAGACCGAATAACTTCCTTGTAAATTTTCTCTGCAGTCTTTCAAATGTGTTTACTTCTTTGCTGTAGAAAATTGACCAAGGCTGCACACAATACTCTAAACTAGGCCTCACCAACATCTTATACAACTTCAACATAACATCCCGTCTCCTGTATCAGTACTTTGATTTATGAAGGTCAATGTGGCAGAAGCTTTCTTTATGGCCCTATCATCCTGTGACACCACTTTCAATGGATTATGTACCTGTATTCCCAGATCCTTTTATTCCACCTCACTCCTCAGTGCCCTACTGTTCATGCTGTAAGACCTATCCTGGTTGGTCCTGTCGAAGTGCAAAACCTCACACTTGTCTGCACTAAAATCCATCTTCCATTTCTCATCCTAATTTTCCAGATCCCTCTGCAAGCCATGATAGCCTTCCTTCCTCTCTACTATACCCCCAATTTTGGCATCCACAAATTTGCTGATCCAGTTAACCACAGTATCATCCAGATCATTGATATAGATGACAAACAATGCAATAAAAGAAAGAATATTACTAGTCACAAGAGACAACCCTCTATGATCACTCTTTGGCTTCTCCCACAAAGCTAATATCCAATCCAATTTACTACCTCATCCTGAAGGCTGAGCAACTGCATCTTCTGACCAGCCTCCCATGCAGGACCTTGTCAAAACCTTACTAAAGTCCATGTAGACAGCATCCACTGCTTTGTCTTCATTCACATTTCTAGTAACTTCCTCGAAAAACTCTATAATATTAGTTAGACATGACCTACCACGTATGAAATCATGCCGACTATCCTCAAGCAGTTCATGTCTATGCAAATACTTAAATATCCAGTCCTTCGGAATATCCTCTAATAATTTTCCCACTACTGATGTCAGACTCACTGGTCTGTAATTTCTGGTTTATGTTTAGAGCCTTCTTTAAATAGCAGAACAACATTGGCTATCCTCCAGTCCTCTGGTACCTCCTCTATCGCTGAGAATGTTTTAAATATCTCTGCTAGGGCCCCAGCAATTTCTGTACTTGCCTCCCGTAGGGTCTGAGAGAACACCTTGTCAGACCCTGAGGTTTTATCCACCCTAATTTGCCTCAGGGTAGTAAACACCTCCTCTTTTGTAATCTGTACAGGCCCATGAAGTTGATGCCACTTTGCCTCACTTCTATAGACTCTGTATTCATCTCCCGAGTAAATACATATGTAAGGAATACATTTAAGTCTCTCCCATCTGTTTTGGTTTCACATGTGGATTACCATTCTGGTCTTCCAGAGGACCAGTTTTGTCCCTTGCAATCCTTTTGCTCTTAACATACCTTTAAAATCCCTTTGGATTCATCTTCACCTTGTCTCAAAATTCCATTTTTGAAAGCCTTCCACTAGTATCTCCCATAGAACTAGTTTCATACTTCTTTCTAGTTGGGATTTCTACGGAATGATTAAGGAAATTTTCTGGAACACATTTGACAATCTCTTTCCCATCCAGTCTTTTTACAGTATGGGAGTACTGTATACAGTAGGGTTGTGGCACTGTCGATCAGAGATAGTGTCACGGCTGCAGAAAAGGAGGAAGTCATGGAAGAATTGTCTGTGGTGTAAGTTAGGAACAGGAAGGAGTCAATAACTCTACTGAGTGCTTTTTTGTTCACCACCCAATAGTAACAGGGACATTGAGGAGCAGATAAGGAGACAGATTCTGGAAAGGTGTAATAATAACAGGGTTGTCATGGTGGGAGATTTTAATTTCCCAAATATTGATTGGTATCTCCCTAGTGCGAGGGGTTTACATGGAGTGGAGTTTGTTAGGTGTGTTCAGGAAGGTTTCTTGACACAATATGCAGATAAGCCTAAAAGAGGAGAGGCTTTATTCGATCCGGTATTGGGAAATGAACCTGGTCAGTTGTCAGGTCTCCCAGTGGGAGAGTATTTCTGAGATGGTGATCACAATTCTACCTCCTTTACAATAGCATTGGTAGGAAAGTGTTTAATTGGAGTAAGGGGAAATATGAGGCTATCAGGCAGGAACTTGGAAGCATAAATTGGGAACAGATGTTCTCAAGCAAAATGTACAGAAGAAATGTTGCAAATGTTCAGGGGATATTTGCATGGAGTTCTGCTTAGGTACATTCCAATGAGACAGGGAAAGGATGGTAGGGTACAGGAACAGTGGTGTACAAAGGTTGTTGTAAATCTAGTCAAGAAGAAAACAAGAGCTTACGAAAGGTTCCAAAAACTAGGTAACGATAGAGATCTAGAAGATTATAAGGCGAGCAGGAAGGAGCTTAAGAATGAAATTAGGAGAGCCAGAAGTGGCCATGAGAAGGCCTTGGCGGACAAGATTAAGGAAAACCCCAAGGTATTCTACAAGTATGTGAAGAGCAAGGGGATAAGACGTGAGAGAATAGGACCAATCAAGTGTGACAGTGGAAAAGTGTGCATGGAACTGGAGGAGATAGCAGAGGTACTTAATGAATACTTTACTTCAGTATTCACTACAGAAAAAGATCTTGGCAATTGTAGGGATGACTTAAGGTGGACTGAAAAGCTTGAGCATGTAGATATTAAGAAAGAGGATGTGCTGGAGCTTTTGGAAAGCATCAAGTTGGATAAGTCACCGGGACCGGACTAGATGTACCTCAGGCTACTGTGGGAGGTGAGGGAGGAGATTGCTGAGCCTCTGGCACAGATCTTTGCATCATCAATGGGGATGGGAAAGGTTCCAGAGGATTGGAGGGTTGCAGATGTTGTTCCCTTATTCAAGAAAGGAAGTACAGATAGCCCAGGAAATTATAGACCAGTTAGTCCTACTTCAGTGGTTAGTAAGTTGATGGAGAAGATCCTGAGAGGCAGTATTTATGAACATTTAGAGAAACAGAATATGATTAGGAATAATCAGCATAGTTTTGTCATAGGCCTTACAAGCCTGATCGAATTTTTTGAGGATGTGACTAAACACATTGATGAAGGTAGAGCAGTAGGTGTAGTGCTTATGGATTTCATCAAGGTATTTGACAAGGTACCCCATGCAAGGCTTATTGAGAAAGTAAGGAGGCATGGGATCCAAGGGGACATTGCTTCGTGGATCTGGAACTGGCTCCCCCACAGAAGGCAAAGAGTGGTTATAGACGGATGATGATTTGCATGGAGGTCGGTGACCAGTGGTGTGCCTCAGGGATCTGTTCTGGTACCCCTACTCTTTGTGATATTTATAAATGACCTGGATGAGGAAGTGGAAGGATGGGTTAGTAAATTTGCTGATGACACAAAGGTTGGAGTGTTGTGGATAGTGTGGAGGGCTGTCAGAGGTTACAGCGGGACATTGATAGGGTGCAAAACTGGGTTGAGAAGTGGTAGATGGAGTTCAACCCAAATAAGTGTGAGGTGGTTCATTTTGGTAGGTCAAACATGATGGCAGAATATAGCATTAATGGTAAGACTCTTGGCAGTGTGGAGGATCAGAGGGATCTTGGCATCCAATTCCATTGGACACTCAAAGCAATTGTGCAGGTTGACTCTGTGGTTAAGAAAGCATATGGTTCATTGGCCTTCATCAGTTGTGGGATTGAGTTTAGGAGCCAAGAGGTAATGTTGCAGCTATATAGGACCCAGTTCAGACCTCACTTGGAGTACTGTGCTCAGTTCTGGTCGCCTCACTACAGGAAGGATGTGGAAACCATAGAAAGTGTGCAGAGGAGATTTACAAGGATGTTGCCTGGATTGGGGAGCATGTCTTATGACAATAGGTTGAGTGAACTCCACCTTTTTTCCTTGGAGCAACGGAGGTTGAGAGGTGACCTGATAGAAGTGTATAAGATGATGAGAGGCATTGATTGTGAGGATAGTCAGAGGCTTTTTCCTAGGGCTGAAATGGCTAGCACGAGAAGGCACCGTCTTAAGTTGCTTGGAAGTAGGTAGAGAGGAGATGTCAGGGGTAATTTTTGTACGCATAGAGTGGTGAGTTTGTGGAATGGGCTGCCGGCGACAGTGCTGGAGGAGGATATGATAGAGTCTTTTAAGAGACTCCTGGATAGGTACATGGAGCTTAGAAAAATAGAGGGCTATGGGTAACCCTAGGTAATTTCTAAGGTAAGGACATGTTCGGCACAGCTTTCTGGACTGAAAGGCCTGTATTGTGCTGTAGGTTTTCTATGTTTCTATGTTTCCAATATGTGGAAAGTTAAATTCTCCTACTAGCACAACCTTATGTTTCTTGGAACAGTCTGCGATCTCTCTTCAAGTTTGTCCCTCTAAATCCCACGGACTGTTGGGTGGTCTGTAATATAGTCCCATTAATATGGTAATACCTTTCTTATTCCTCAGTTCCATCCATAAAGCCTCATTAGATGAGTTCTCCAGTCTGCCCTTTCTGAGCACTGCCATGATATTTTCACTGGCTAGTAATGCAATCCCTTCCCCTCTATCACATCTAAAGCAATGGCACTCTAGAACATGTGGGGCTTGTACAAGCCCTCCTGCAACTAATTCTCATTAACAGCTACCATATCATAATTCCACTTGTTGATCCATGCCCTAAACTCATCCACCTTTCCTAAAATGGTCCTTGCATTGAGGTACATGTAGCTCAAATATTAGTAAAAAGGTTGGTTTTGTAAAACTATTTGCAAAATATCTTTGACATGCACTGGTAAGTTTTCATTCCATAGTACATGAGGAGGCTTTGTGTGCAAAAGCCAGCCTTAAGAAACTTGAAGGAGTTATGAAAATTGCTACCAAGGTAATTAATTTTACTTCTGGGTGTGCTTTGAAAAATATGGTAATTTCAAAATTTACTGAATTAAGGTGAATTCTGTGTGCAATAATATTCTCTTGCTTAGATTAACTTTATTTCTTATCAAAATGTACAATGAAAGGTGTCATTTGCATCAACTACCAACGCAGTCTGAGGATGTGCTGGGGGAGATCCCAGTGTGACCATGCTTTAGCAACACTTCTGCAGTGTTTGGACGAAATTCATCTGTTCTTGATTAACAAAATCTTTTCTTGTCAAGAATTATATAACATTAAGTGGATTTGTGGATTGACTTTTTTGCAGATTTCTCCTCACATTTAAATGACTTGAACACCAAATTACAGGATTTGGCAAAACACCTACTGTTATGTTTGATAATACAAATTCTTTGAAATCAAACTTGAAGTATTTGAGAAAAATATTTTGACAAATATTGAAATTCATAAAAAGACAGACATTCATAGTCTTCCAATTGAATTTTGAGCAATGTTTTGTTCAGCTACTGAACAATTTTCTTGAAAGTGCAGTAAATTTAACCATTGGATTGAGCTCATGAGCTGAGAGGTAACGTTACTGTTGTATAAGACCTTGGTCAGACCCCACTTGGAGTACTGTGCTCAGTTCTGGTCACCTCATTGCAAGAAGGATGTGGATACTATAGAGAGAGTGCAGAGGAGATTTACAAGGATGTTGCCTGGATTGGAGGGCGTACCTTATGAGAAAAGGTTGTGTGTACTTGGCTTTTTCTCCTTGGAACGACAGAGGATGAGGGGTGACGTGATAGAGGTGTATAAGAGATGAGAAGCATTGATCGTGTGGATAGCCAGAGGCTTTTTCCCAGAGCTGAAATGGCTAACACAAGGGAGAATAGTTTCAAGATGCTTGGAAATAGGTACTGAAGGGACATTGGGGGTAAGTTTTTCACACAAAGTGTGATGGGTGCATGGAATGCACTGCCAGCGGCAGTGGTGGAAGCAGATACAATAGGGTCTTTTAAGAGCCCCTTAGATAGGTACATAGAGCTTTGAAAAATGGAGGGCTGTGCGCTAGAGAAATTCAAAGCAGCCTCTAGAGTAGGTTGCATGGTTGGCACAACATTGTGGGCTGAAAGGCCTGTAATATGCTGTAAATTTTGATGTTTTATGTTCTATGTTCTAAATTCAGGTCATTGCAGGAACTACAAAATTCATAAAGTATGCAAATAGTGTAACAGTCAACAAACTGCATTTGGAATTGTTACAGTGGATTGATTGGATGATTTTTATGTGCAATTGATTAATTTGCAAAGTCTACTTTGAGAGCTGAACTAGAAAATAGTGTAAGAAATTGGTTAGAGACTAGATCAAAGCATTAAATTCCAAACAATAAGGTTCTGAAACACTGGCATTCTGAAATTTCTAACTGTCTGAAAAATCTTGCAATTCCAAAGTTAACAACATTTTCATCAATATATTAATGAGAGTCATTTTTTTAAAAGATGAACTTGGTCTAGTCTAATTATAGGTGTACGCTTACTCGTGAAACTAGCCCCACATGCATAGCTCCCAAAACAACCAGATATATGCCGGATATAAAGTATTAGCATTGAGAGTAAAGCATGCTTATTTTCCTTTCCTCAATCTTTTGAATACTCACCAAAGCTTAGTTTCACATTTGTATTTCTTACGTTACAGTATATATAAAGTAAAATAACAAATTATATTAAATTTTGCAAAAATTTTGGCTGAATGTCCGAACAGTTCAAAATGACAACTTAACACTTTCTGAACCCTTAGCAAGCGGGGTCTGCAGGTCTGTTAATATCTGTAGAATGCTTGCTGATAACAGCTGGGTTCTTTTGGTCTCAGGCACCATTAACGTGAGCATGTCTGTTAATAGAAACATAGAAAATAGGTGCAGGAGTAGGCCATTCGGCCCTTCGAGCCTGCACCGCCATTTATTATGATCATGGCTGATCATCCAACTCAGAACCCTGCCCCAGCCTTCCCTCCATACCCCCTAACCCCCGTAGCCACAAGGGCCATATCTAACTCCCTCTTAAATATAGCCAATGAACTGGCCTCAACTGTTTCCTGTGGCAGAGAATTCCACAGATTCACCACGCTCTGTGTGAAGAAGTTTTTCCTAATCTCGGTCCTAAAAGGCTTCCCCTCTATCCTCAAACTAAATGTCTGTCATGTTGATTTGATGGATTCTTTTTTGGACTCGGGCTTATCACTTATATGCAATATCAATATTCTTTTGTAAGTCCAAAAGAATGCTGAGTCCAAAACATTGGTGATGGACTAATGGATGAGGAGTGACTATCACAATGTCTAGTTGATTCATGAATCTATGCTGATCACTCTGTTAATAGACACAGGAAGTGTTTGAAAAAGACAGCTGGTTCTGAGATAAGACACAGTCTGTCTGTCTCTGCCTTGTGAGCTTGTATTTAACGAGGTGCCTTTCTTGGTTTCATTGGACTTCAACTGAGGGCCAGAAATTGCAATTGGTACCTAGGACCCAGGGTGGTTTCAAACTGTGTCAGAATTCAGAGTTCCCCTGACAACAGCAATAATCAAGAGGTGACGAAGAATTAAGAGCCCAGAAATCTTTGTGGAAATCTTTGACTTACTACATAGTACTTTGTATGGTTTATTTCTGCTTTCTTTCCTAGATAATAAATTAGGCTTAAATTACTTTGCAGTGCTTGCACAATTACTATTCCCTGTCCTGGACACTCAAGATATTGGGTCTGATTAATCCAGCCCCTTACAAGTACTATTTCAAAGTTCAAAGTACATTTATTATCAAAGTAGGTCCACGATATACCATGAGATTCCATCGCCTTACAAGTAGCCACAAAACAAAGAAACCCAATAGACCCCATTAAAAAGACTGTCAAACACCCAATGTGTAGAAAAAAAAACAAATCATGTAAACAACAAAAATAAGCAAATAACACTCAGAACTGAAGTTCACGCAAGTGAGTCCACAGCCACTAAACCACTCATCACTACGGCTGATCCAAGAGCCGGTTAATTGCATGCCACAGCCTTAGTTCAGCATGGAGATAAGTAAACCTTGCCAACCAGTGAGCTGAACACTGGCCTACCCCTCACCTCTGACCCCAACACCCTGACCTTTTCCATCTGGCTCGGCGCTCAAATCGGCCAAACCTCGGGTCATTCCTCACTCACAGACCCAGGCCCAGGCCCCACTGCCTCAACTCTGCCTCGCCTCTGTTCTGCCGCATTGAATTACCCCCAAGTCTGCTCCAGCAATGTCCAAGTATGATCTCATTCCCTGCCCTCAGGCCCAGGCCTCAATTCAGTCCAAGCCACCTGCACCTACCCTGAACCTTCGTGACTTCAGTTCAAACCACAAATTTGTTAGGTCATACAAACAGTTCAAAGTTCAACTCCAAAGGGAAGTTACAAAGTATTGATTTCAGTACCTGAGAAAAATTGTGATTAATATAGCTTTGTTTGCTTTGTTTGTTACCAGAAAGTTGTCACTCTGCTTCATCAGTGCCATTTTAAACTGCTTATAAATTATGTTATTTTTCAAATGTCTTTTTAGAAGATTAATATTTTTGAACAGGTTTTCTAAAATGCTTTATTTATTTCAATCTGTCTCTGTTATGTTGCTATTAATAGTAAAATAATAAATATACATAAATAGGTAACAGAACTCATCCTTTTTCCTTTTCAAAAGTCCGTAATTATAGTTACTTATTTATTACGGTTACAGTTACAGATCCTACAATCTGCCTGGGTCGTAGGCCCGCTGTACAGATGAACACTGCCCAGTTCCCTCTATCTCTCACGGTCGTGGACGAGTGCCTGGCTTGCAGCAAAACCCCCTCCAGTCCACCCTGCAATGTTGTTTGTCCATTTCTTCCTCTGTCTGCCCCCTTTTCATTTCCCCTAAACCATTCCCTGAAGAATGGTCTTTGAGAGTCCACTTGACCTTGTTATGTGACCACCTCAGTTTCCTCTTCTTTACTGTGGACAACAGATCTTTGTAGTGACTCATGTGCTGAGTGATGGATGGTTCTTCATACTTCTTCGTCTGAGACATGGTCTGTATAGGAGATACCGACGAGCCTTCTGAAGCATCTCATTTCTACTGCCTGGATCTTCTTTTGCAGTTCTGCTGTCAATGTCCTTGATTTGCAAGAATAAAAGAAGATGGAGAGCACGCGTGTATGCAAGAGTTTCAGTTTGGATCTGACAGCGGCATTATTGTCTCTCCAGGTTGGTTTTACTTTAGCCAGCATTGTTGTTGTTTGGGCTGTCCTTGCAAGGACATAGGCTTTGATCCTTCTTGTTTGATGATGGTGCCAAAATACCTGAACCATTTGACAGTCTCTGGTTCTTGTCCAATGACTGTGATTTTTGTCATGACTGGTTCCTCACTGTTTCTCATCAGCTTAGTTTTCTCTGCACTGATCTCACTGGATGTATCATTCAGACAGTCCATAAGGCAGGCCAATTCATCCTCTCTTCCTGCCAGCCGATCAGTGTCATCAGTGAGCCTAAGGCTAGTTACGATCTGTCCTCTAATGCTGGCTGTGCCGATATGTTCTTCCAGGGCACCTGTCAGTATTCATTCCAGGAAACTGTTGAACAGTGTGGGTGAAAGGAGGCAGCCTTGTCAGACTCCAGCTGATGTGTGGAACCACTCTCCAACTGTTCCTTAAGCAAGTACTGCACTACTAGCTTTGGTGTAGAGCTGCTTGATGATTTGGTCCATGTTGTATCTCTTCATTGTGGCATAGGGTGTATCATGCCACACCCTGTTGAATGCCTTCTTAAAGTCTATGAATACATGAAAGATGTCCTGTTGATGTTGGTTGTATTTCTCGCACACTACCCAGAGGGTGAATATCTGTTCTGTTGCACTTCTTCCACTTCTGAATTCAGCTTCCTCTTCAGTGATTATTTCTTCTGTCTGTGGTTTCAGTCTCTTCAAGATGACTTTCAACATCACTTTGCTTGCATGGCTGATCAGACTTATGGTTCCATAACTCTGGCACTGCTGTAAGTTGCCTTTCTTGGTGAGAGAGATGATGAGTGATTTTGTCCAGGGTGTTGGCCATTCGCCAGGCTGCCAGATTTTGTTGCAGATATTGGTGATGATATCTATCACTGTCTCTCCTCCATGTTTTATCAGCTCAGCCAGGATATTGTCTATTCCTGCAGCTTTCCCGTTCTTCAGCGATCTTATGGCTACTTCTACTTCTTCCCGCAGAAGAGGAAAGTCACCATGGTTTGACGAGTCCTGGCTTCTGAGTACACTTGGACCTCCATGGGTCTGATGGTTGTAAAGGTCTGAACATTACTCAGTCCATCTGTAGAGAATGTCTTCATCTTCTGTGAGGCAGTTTCTTTCTTTGTCTTGGATGGTGCTTAAGACCATAAGACCATAAGACAAAGGAGCAGAAGTTGGCCATTCAGCCCATCGAGTCTGCTCCGCCATTTTATCATGAGCTGATCCATTCTCCCATTTAATCCCACTCCCCCGCCTTCTCACCATAACCTTTGATGCCCTGGCTACTCAGATACCTATCAATTTCTGCCTTAACTACACCCAATGACTTGGCCTCCATTGCCGCCCGTGGCAACAAATTCCATAGATTCACCACTCTCTGACTAAAAAAATTTCTTCGCATTTCTGTTCTGAATGGGCGCCCTTCAATCCTTAAGTCATGCCCTCTCGTACTAGACTCCCCCATCATGGGAAACAACTTTGCCACATCCACTCTGTCCATGCCTTTCAACATTCGAAATGTTTCTATGAGGTCTTCCCTCATTCTTCCAAACTCCAAGGAATACAGTCCAAGAGCGGACAAACGTTCCTCATATGTTAACCCTCTCATTCCCAGAATTATTCTAGTGGATCTTCTCTGTACCCTCTCCAACGTCAGCACATCCTTTCTTAAATAAGGAGACCAAAACTGCCCACAGTACTCCAAGTGAGGTCTCATCAGTGCCTTATAGAGCCTCAACATCACATCCCTGCTCCTATACTCTATTCCTCCAGAAATGAATGCCAACATTGCATTCGCCTTCTTCACTACCGACTCAACCTGGAGGTTAACTTTAAGGGTATCCTGGTGGGAGTTGTGTACAGGCCACCTAACAGTAGTAGCGAGGTCGGAGATGGTATTAAACAGGAAATTAGAAATGTGTGCAATAAAGGAACAGCAGTTATAATGGGTGACTTCAATCTACATGTAGATTGGGTGAACCAAATTGGTAAAGGTGCTGAGGAAGAGGATTTCTTGGAATGTATGCGGGATGGTTTTTTGAACCAACATGTCGAGGAACCAACTAGAGAGCAGGCTATTCTAGACTGGGTTTTGAGCAATGAGGAAGGGTTAATTAACAATCTTGTCCTGAGAGGCCCCTTGGGTAAGAGTGACCATAATATGGTGGAATTCTTCATTAAGATGGAGAGTGACATATTTAATTCAGAAACAAAGGTTCTGAACTTAAAGAGGGGTAACTTTGAAGGTATGAGACGTGAATTAGCTAAGATAGACTGGCAAATGACACTTAAAGGATTGACGGTGGATATGCAATGGCAAGCATTTAAAGATCGCATGGATGAACTACAGCAATTGTTCATCCCAGTTTGGCAAAAGAATAAATCAAGGAAGGTAGTGCACCCGTGGCTGACAAGAGAAATTAGGGATAGTATCAATTCCAAAGAAGAAGCATATGAATTAGCCAGAGAAAGTGGCTCACCTGAGGACTGGGAGAAATTCAGAGTTCAGCAGAGGAGGACAAAGGGCTTAATTAGGAAGGGGAAAAAAGATTATGAGAGAAGACTGGCAGGGAACATAAAAACAGACTGTAAAAGCTTTTATAGATATGTAAAAAGGAAAAGACTGGTAAAGACAAATGTAGGTCCCCTGCAGACAGAAACAGGTGAATTGATTATGGGGAGCAAGGACATGGCAGACCAATTGAATAATTATTTTGGTTCTGTCTTCACTAAGGAGGACATAAATAATCTTCCAGAAATAGTAGGGGACAGAGGGTCCAGTGAGATGGAGGAACTGAGCGAAATACATGTTAGTAGGGAAGTGGTGTTAGGTAAATTGAAGGGATTGAAGGCAGATAAATCCCTAGGGCCAGATGGTCTGCATCCTAGAGTGCTTATGGAAGTAGCCCAAGAAATAGTGGATGCATTAGTAATAATTTTTCAAAACTCGTTAGATTCTGGACTAGTTCCTGAGGATTGGAGGGTGGCTAATGTAACTCCACTTTTTAAAAAAGGAGGGAGAGAGAAACCGGGGAATTATAGACCGGTTAGCCTAACGTCGGTGGTGGAGAAACTGCTGGAGTCAGTTATCAAGGATGTGATAACAGCACATTTGGAAAGCGGTGAAATGATCGGACTAAGTCAGCATGGATTTGTGGAAGGAAAATCATGTCTGACGAATTTCATAGAATTTTTTGAGGATGTAACTAGTAGAGTGGATAGGGGAGAACCAGTGGATGTGGTATATTTGGATTTTCAGAAGGCCTTTGACAAGGTCCCACACAGGAGATTAGTGTGCAAACTTAAAGCACGCGGTATTGGGGGTAAGGTATTGGTGTGGGTGGAGAATTGGTTAGCAGACAGGAAGCAAAGAGTGGGAATAAACGGGACCTTTTCAGAATGGCAGGCGGTGACTAGTGGGGTACCGCAAGGCTCAGTGCTGGGACCCTAGTTGTTTACAATATATATTAATGACTTGGATGAGGGAATTAAATGTAGCATCTCCAAGTTTGTGGATGACACGAAGCTGGGTGGCAGTGTTGGCTGTGAGGAGGATGCTAAGAGGATGCAGGGTGACTTGGATAGGTTGGGTGAGTGGGCAAAGTCATGGCAGATGCAATTTTATGTGGATAAATGTGAAGTTATCCATTTTGGTGGCAAAAATAGGAAAACAGATTATTATCTGAATCGTGGCCGATTAGGAAAAGGGGAGGTGCAACGAGACCTGGGTGTCATTATACACCGGTCATTGAAAGTGGGCATGCAGGTACAGCAGGCGGTGAAAAAGGCGAATGGTATGCTGGCATTTATAGCGAGAGGATTCGAGTACAGGAGCAGGGAGGTACTACTGCAGTTGTACAAGGCCTTGGTGAGACCACACCTGGAGTATTGTGTGCAGTTTTGGTCCCCTAATCTGAGGAAAGACATCCTTGCCATAGAGGGAGTACAAAGAAGGTTCACCAGATTGATTCCTGGGATGGCAGGACTTTCATATGAAGAAAGACTGGATGAACTGGGCTTGTACTTGTTGGAATTTAGAAGATTGAGGGAGGATCTGATTGAAACATATAAAATCCTAAAGGGATTGGACAGGCTAGATGCAGGAAGATTGTTCCCGATGTTGGGGAAGTCCAGAACGAGGGGCCACAGTTTGAGGATAGAGGGGAAGCCTTTTAGGACCGAGATTAGGAAAAACTTCTTCACACAGAGAGTGGTGAATCTGTGGAATTCTCTGCCACAGGAAACAGTTGAGGCCAGTTCATTGGCTATATTTAAGAGGGAGTTAGATATGGCCCTTGTGGCTACGGGGGTCAGGGGGTATGGAGGGAAGGCTGGGGCGGTGTTCTGAGTTGGATGATCAGCCACGATCATAATAAATGGCGGTGCAGGCTCGAAGGGCCGAATGGCCTACTCCTGCACCTATTTTCTATGTTTCTATCCTGTACAAGGACTCCCAAGTCCCGTTGCATCTCAGAACTTTGAATTCTTTCTCCATTTAAATAATAGTCTGCCCGTTTATTTTTTCTGCCAAAGTGCATAACCATACACTTTCCAACATTGTACTTCATTTGCCACTTCTCTGCCCATTCTTCCAATCTATCCAAGTCTCTCTGCAGACTCTCCATTTCTTCAGCACTACCGGCCCCTCCACCTATCTTCGTATCATCAGCAAACTTAGCCGCAAAGCCATCTATTCCATAATCCAAATCGTTGATGTACAATGTAAAAAGAAGTAGCCCCAACACGGACTCCTGTGGAAAACCACTGGTAACCGGCAGCCAACCAGAATAGGATCCATTTATTACCACTCTCTGTTTCCTGCCAATCAGCCAACGCTCTATCCACGTATGTAACTTTCCTGTAATTCCATGGGGTCTTTTCTTGTTAAGAACCCTCATGTGTAACACCTTGTCAAAGGCCTTCTGAAAATCCAATTATACAACATCCACTGCATCTCCCTTGTCTAGCCTACTGGTAATTTCCTCAAAAATTGTAATAGGTTTGTCAGGCAGGATTTTCCTTTAAGGAATCCATGCTGAGTTCTGCCTATCTTGTCACATGCCTCCAGGTAATCTGTAACCTCATCCTTGACAATCGACTGCAACAACTTCCCAACCACCGATGTCAAGCTAAAAGGTCTATAATTTCCTTTTTGCTTCCTTGCCCCCTTCTTAAATAGCGGAGTGACATTTGCAATCTTCTGGTGCTCCGGAACCATGCCAGGATCTATCGACTTTTGAAAGATCATCGCTAATGCCTCTGCAATCTCCACAGCTACTTCCTTCCGAACATGAGGGTGCATTCCATCTGGTCCAGGAGATTTATCTGCCTTTAGACTATTCAGCTTCCTGAGTACTTCCTCTGTCGTAATTGTGACTGCGCACACTTCTCTTCCCTGCCACCCTTGAGTGTCCGGTATACAGCTGATGTCTTCCTCAGTGAAGACTGATGCAAAATACTCATTCAGTTCCTCTGCCATCTCCTCATCTCCCATTACAATTTCTCCAGTATCATTTTCTATCAGTCCTATATCTACTCTCACCTGTCTTTTACTCTTTATATACTTGAAAAGGCTTTTAGCATCCTCTTTGATATTATTTGCTAGCTTCCTTTCATAGTTCATCTTTTCCCTCTTAATGACCTTCTTGGTTTCCTTTTGTAAGATTTTAAAAACTTCCCAATCTTCTGTCTTCCCACTAATTTTTGCTTCCTTGTATGCCCTCTCCTTTGCTTTAACTTTGGCTTTGACTTCTCTTGTCAACCACAGTTGCATCCTTTTTCCACTCGAAAATTTCTTCTTTTTTGGAATATACCTGTCTTGCACCTTCCTCATTTCTCGCATAAACTCCAGCCACTGCTGCTCTGCTGTTTTTCCCGCCAGTGTCCCTTTCCAGTCAACTTTGGCCAGTTCCTCTCTCATGCCACTGTAATTTCCTTTACTCCACTGAAATACCGACACATCAGATTTCAGCTTCTCTTTTTCAAATTTCACAGTGAACTCAATCATGTTATGATCACCGCCTCCTAAGTTTTCCTTCACCTCAATCTCTCTAATCCCTTCTGGTTCATTACACAATACCCAATCCAGTACAGCCGATCCCCTAGTGGGCTCAACAACAAGCTGTTCTAAAAAGCCATCTCGCAGACACTCTACAAATTCACTCTCTTGAGATCCAGTGCCGACCTGATTTTCCCAATCCACTCACATGTTAAAATCCCCCACAATTATTCTAACACTGCCCTTCTGACAAGCCTTTTCTATTTCCAGTTGTAATTTGTAGTCTATATCCCTGCAGCTGTTTGGAGGCCTATAAATAACTGCCATCAGGGTCCTTTTACCCCTGCTATTTCTTAGCTCAACCCATAAAGATTCTGCACCTTCCGATCCTATATCACCTCTTTCTAATGATTTAATATCATTTCTTACCAATAAAACCACGCCTCCCCCTCTGCCTACCTTCCTATCCTTCCGATACACCATGTATCCTTGGACATTCAGCTCCCAGAGACATGCATCCTTTAGCCAGGTCTCAGTGATGGCCACAATATCATACCTGCCAATCTGTAGCTGTACGACAAGATCATCCACCTTATTCCTTATGCTGCGTGCATTTAAGTATAACACCTTAAGACCAGTACTTGGTACTTTTCGCTTTGATTTCCCTGCAACTTAATTGCACTGCAACTCATCCCAATGGCTACAAATTTGCCCCATCACCTGCCTGTCTTTCCTGACATCTTTACTGCTCACTATCTTAGATTTATTTCTGTTTTCCCTTTCCTCCGCTCTGTCATTCCGGTTCCCATCCCCCTACCAAATTAGTTTAACAGCTCTATTTAAGCCTTCCCGCCAGGATATTGGTCCCCTTTGGGTTCAGGTGTAACCTATCCTTTTTGAACAGGTCATACTTCCCCCAGAAGAGATCCCAATTATCCAAGAATCTGAAGCCCTGCCCCCTGCACCAGTCTCTCAGCCACGCATTCATCTGCCTGATCCTACTATTCTTGCCCTCGCTAGCACGTGGCACAGGTAGCAATCCTGAGATTACTACCCTGGAGGTCCTACTTCTCAGCTTCCTTCCTAACTCCTGGAAGTCTCTCTTCAGGACCTCCTCCTTTGTCCTATCTATGTCATTGGTACCAACATGTACCAAGACAACTGGTTGCTCGCCCTCTCCCTTCAGAATATTCAGGACCCGATCCGAGACATCCCGTACCCTGGCACCTGGGAGGCAACACACCATGCGGGTATCTCTATCAGGCTCACAGAATCACCTGTCCATTCCCCTGACTATGGAATCCCCTACCACTACCGCATTTCTCTTCTCCCTCCTCTCCTGCACAACAGCGCCAGGCTCAGTGCCAGAGACATGGTCACCATGGGCGTCCCCTGTCAGGTCATCCCCCTCAATAGCATCCAGAACAAGATATTTGTTGCTGAGGGGGGACAGCCACAGGTGTGCTTTCCACTATCCGGGCATTTCCCTTCCCTCTCTTGACAGTGACCCAGTTTTCTGACCCCTGTAGCCTAGGGATGACTACCTCCCTGTAGCTCCTGTCTATCACCTCTTCACTTTCCCTGATAAGCAGTAGGTCATCAAGCTACAGCTCCAGATCCCTAACACGGTCTCTGAGGAGCTGCATCTTGGTGCACCTGGCGCAGATGTGGCCATCAGGGAGGCTGGAGGTCTCCCAGGATTCCCACATCTGACACCCTGAACAAAGCACTAACCCTGCAGGCATGCTATCTAATTCTACAGAAATGAAACAGGAAAAATAAGTTTACTCACCCACTTACCTTGCCAAACAGACGAACTTTTTAAACCGTTAGCTCGTACCGTTAGCTGTGAGAGCCCTGCTGTTCCTGTCTGTCCGGGCCGATTCGCGAAAGCGGGGGTGGGGGGGGGGGGGCAGGGCGGAGAAAAAAAAGAGTTGGTGCTTCGCTCTCGCCTCTTCTCGTTTACCGCCGAAGCCTGTTGAAGCCAAAGCTCTACACTCTGCTCCCACTCACTCCACTGCCCGCTCTGACAGCTGCCCGCTGTATAGGGTGGGCTCTTTTTTAAACTCTCTGCACGGTTCTGTTGACGTTACGCGCCTGCGCAGTCTCGCCCTTCTTGCACTCGAAGAAGTTTTTAAAAAAACTGCCTTCCTTTAGAATTCAGCTCCACGACGCTCTGTAGTCTCGATCCAAAAGAGAGCCGTTGGCAGCAACCTGCCTTTTTAAACTCTCCGCGCGGTCCTGTTGACGTCACTTACCTGCACAGTCTCGCCCTTCTTGCACTCGAAGAAGTTTTTTAAAAAAAACTGCCTTCCTTCAGAATTCAGCTCCCACGATGCTCTGTAGTCCTGATCCAAAAGAGAGCCGTTGGCAGCAACCTGCCTTTTTAAACTCTCTGCATGGTCCTGTTGATGTCACGCGCTTGCGCAGTATCACCCTTCTTGCACTCGAAGAAGTTTTTAAAAAAGGTCCTTCAAAATTTGAAATGCTCACCTGCTCTTGATCTTGTTCAGGCCATCTTCTACCTCTGTACTCTGTCTTTCAATCCATCTGATATTCTTGGGCTTCTTGACTTTCTTCGGCCTGATCCTAAAGTTCAGTATCACCAGGTTATGGTCATTTCCAATATCAGCTCCTGGGAACGTTCTTGCTGTGAGTCACTTGATCCCAGACCAAAACCGGTTCTGCACCAGTATGTAATCAATCTGGCTATTATGTATTCCATTGGGTGCATGCCAGATCCAGCGTTATGATGCTTTGTGCTCGCAAGCACCACGTTGTTGAGGCTGGTGAACTTAAGGAGGCGTAATCCTCACTCGTTGGTTAAAGTATTACAGGAGGGGCTGCAGAGTTCCTTCCAGTCTTCCAGTGCTTCTGCACCCACCTTGGCATTCCAGTCCCCCTGGACGATTATAATACCCTTTTTGTCCAACATGTCACTAATGCCCTGGAGCTGGGTGTGGAATTCCTCCTCTTGGCCACCTTCATAGTCAGCTGTTGGTGCATAGGCCTGTGTTACTGTGATTTCGAAAAGTGCTGTTCTAAGGCAGATGGAAATAAGCCTGCTGGATATTGGCAGCAGCAGGGTATTGAGCTCTTGATGCTCTTCTGGACAAAAAGTCCTACACCATTAGTGTGTTTGTCTAATTCTCCACTGCAGTATAGTATATGGCCTTCCTCAGTAAGATGTTCACTGAGGTTTTTCCACCTGATTTCACAGAGACCCATGATATGGCAGGTTTACCTCTCTAGCTCATTTGTGAGCTCCTGTGGTTTCTCTGCTTGGGCAGATGTTCTCAGACTTAATGTGGCTGATGAGATGAGATGTGGTGAGGTTATAACCAGTAGCAAACTTAACACCTCCGCCCTGGTATGCAACGGATGGTACCATCATCGGTTACCTGGGCGGTGACCTGTTGCTATGTCCGTCATGTCTCGTTTCTTGGGCTGATGAGGCTTGGCAGCACCCTTCCCCCACCCAGACCAAACCACAGCTGATGTCCTCCAACTCGGTGGCTCATAGTCGTTTGGGAAACGCATCCACCCTGGCCGGTGATTTCGTTGACAAGGTCTTTTGCCCAGTGGTGCCATGTTAACGCTACCCCCTCATGTTATTTTGCTTGCCAGCTGAAGCAGTGTTCTGGGATGTGTAGGCAGACGTGACAGATTTAGGAGCCAGTTGAGGACCTGTGATGCCTGTACACCTTACTAGTTAGTGTACAGCTGCCAGACAGAAAAGGTATGACCTCTATCCAGCTAGTAAGGTACTAACCTGATTCACTAATCAGTGTTAATCTCTGCTCCAAATTACCTTGGCACGCAAAAGAAAGTTTTAGAATATTATCACCAATTTGGGCATATGTTCTCAAAAAGGTTCGCCAAGGGTCACTACTCCTGAAAAGATATGTTTTTTTTAGTATGTGTCTGGACCACTCTGCTAGGGTAAGTGGTGGAAACTAATTCTGTTAGTGACATTTACAAAGCATCTAGACAGGCAAATGAGGATGTGGGGAATGGAGGGTATGGATCTTGTGGAGAATGGAGGGAATGATTCTAATTTAGCATCATGGTAAATTGCAAAGTAAAGTACAAGAGTTGATCAGTTAATGATGTCTTTACTTATTATTAATTGTTCCTTTCTCAAGCAAATTTCACTAACAGCACATATTTTTGTCTGAAGACTCCCATGAACTATGTACACCACCCTGATAAAGTACTTCAGAACCAACAATAACTTGCTCTCCAATGTCAACATCCCCACCATTACTCAGTTACCATAAACAGAGTAGGGTAATCAAATAATTTCATCCTTGAACTGGAGGAAGCTTAAGTGAAATTTAGACAATTCATTAACGTGTCCCCAGTTAATGAAAAAAAATATGCTTACTTAATGTAAGTTTTTTGTATTGCAGATGTAAAATGTTCCAAATATTCTTTTTCTGAACTTTTGAAGCATTTGCGATTAGAATATTTTGCCAATCTTTCCCCATGTGAATTATTTATAAAACCCCTGTATTTTGTGAATCCATATGTTGCAGTCTAATGGATGTCATGTTTTGCTGTTCTTTGACCTCTATTAGAAAAGCATTGGCAATATGATGATTTAGCTCAAGGTCTTAAAATAAAAAAATACACTTCATCTATTAATAAAAAATATATTTTTATAGATATTGCACAGTGCAGAAATTACTTGGAGAAAAGTATTGCCCATCAGAAAAAAAAATCATCCTGTTTAATAACACAAGCCGATATAATTAGCTATTCTATTTGAACAAAAAAAAAGGTAAATACTGCTAATGCTGAAAATATGAAATAAAAGCCAACCTGCCAAACTCTTCACATTTCAAATATCTGTATGGAGAGAGGAAAAGAGCTGATGACCTAAAATTTCCATTTTTTAAAAAAAATCTGTGATTGAGAACGAAATGGCCAACTTTAACTGCAATTGTTGGGAGTCTGGACTCCTATACAATCATGCTTGAACGTAGCAGTCTTAAATTTCCACACAGATGATTGTCGTTGTCATTCAGACCATGTTCCGACATTGAATATTTTCCCTGCTGCTGCACTGGGACATCTGCCAGCTGAATCAGGGCCACTTTAAACCTGCTGTACTTGAAGCTTCATCCACGTTGATGGAGAGGAAAACATTGTGGGAGACAGGTAAGATGCAAATATTATTTTTATTTAAATGAGTTAATTTAAATATAACCAAATTTTCTCTTTCCTGTTTTCAATATATTTAAATTATTTAATATTTATTTAGTTTGTTTCATTTTATAATGTGGGTAAATATTTTTGAATAGTTGAATGACATTCACAAACTTTCAGACTCCTTGTCAGTTTTGGCCACGTGTTCGGGCTGGAGGTGTAGCTTTACCATCTGTCAGAGTATTTCTCTGGGATTTGTCATAGGTGATGCTCTGCACTCCCTCAGGACCTTACTTCATTGGATTAGTTCAAAGGTAGGTTCAGGTTTAATGGATAGATTATCAACAAACAACATTATAGAAGGATTTGAAAGTGAGATTGGGAATTATAACGTTGTGCCCTTAGCCAGAAGTTGATACAAGTTGGCAAGCAGAGTTCGGACGTAGACAGTAAATAAGTTTAGCTTATAGGTTTTTAGAATCCAAGAAGCTGAATATTCAGGACTGGAGATCATAAAGTTGTATTTGAAGTTTCAGCAGTAGGTCAAGTTGAGGTTGAGTGGAACTGGGAGACTATGTGAATAGAAATAGTATCACTAAATACATAATCATATAGTTCAGAGTGAGAACACCAAAACATGTCAATAAGCATAACAAAAGTTTCAAAGTGAAAGTTGCTAACTAATTAAAGCTATTAGAAAATGTGCTCACGAGTGAAATATGTTTTTCTAAGAGCCAACTAAGGTCTACTATATATATCTCTCATCATATATATTGGACAAAATTAATTCATTATTGGTAATAAAAATACTTCTAAGTAATTTAGAAAATCTCATTTGGTAAAAAAGATCAAAATTGCTATCCAATGAAAATAGTTAATTGCCAGACAGATTGGAGAGGGAAAACAATATAATAGTCAACTTAAATTTTTCTTGCCACAAGAAATTTGTGGCAATTTAAAAAAGAGAAAATGGTGTTCTCACAACTACTTTTAGCTTTCTGCATATGTACTATAATGTGATATAATGAGTGAAAAGTTATCAGGAGTTGCTTTTAGTACACAGTTAGCTAAAACTATTTCAGAAGCACTTAATTAATGTTGTGGAGGTGTAAAAATGGCCTTATGCCAATGTATTCAGTCATTACAAAATGGTGCATTTAATTTATGGTATAAACCAGTTAAGAAAGACTGTACAAATCTCTGCAAAGCTGACAGGAAATTGTTGCTTTGGGTCTTTGCATCAAATAACAACACTTTAACTGACTATTCAGTATATAACGAAGTATCTGAACAAATGGTATAGGATTTTGAATTTCACATTTGACTTTACATTTTATATCTGCAACATATTGCAATTTTACCTTGCTGGATTTATAGGTTTAGTAATTCAGGTGGGCAGACGTTTGCAATGAACATTGATTTGTTTTTTTCTGAAGAGTCAGTCAACTTTAGAGCTACAAGATCAATAAATTCTTGAATGATGTTTGCTTCAATAACCTTTCTATAAAAATCTCAACACTCCTAAAAAAAATCTAATATTCTGCTTTGCTTCACAAGAAACATTTGTGCCTTTGGATAACTTCTGATCCTTAAAAATGTACTTAGTGTCAAAGACAAGTTTATTATTAAAATGCAGCAGTAGTTTAATCCAGTTGTTCAATTACATTGCAAATAAATGAAATGTGTTAATTCCCAATTTTGTTGAATCGATGAGAGACACAATCCCAAACTGGTATTCATTCTTTTCCAATGTTACCTGTAAATGAATGCATCATTTTAACAAAGTAGATTGGTTTAAAATATTTCCATAGCTACTTTTGGGTGATGCCTTAATCCAATGTCACTGCAGCCTAACCTTGTTTACAGAATTAACTTGGCCACTTTTCATGAAATTAATTTTACAAGACCTAAAGTATAACATTCTTTAAATGTTCAACTCTGATCATTTATTAATTATTTTGTTAACCTTTCTGCTCTGTAATATTTATTCTTATATCAACTACTTTGCCAATCTTAGTGATTAATTATTTATGTCAGGAGAGAACATAGATAAACAAGCAGCTACTTGTATAATGGTGATTATTTTATTTAGAAATTAAATTGCTAGCTATTGGGATAAGGAAGTAAATTTGAATTTCTGAGAATTAAATAGTAGGGAACATACAAAAATGCTTATGAAAAGGGAAGCAGGAGCAAGCCACTTAGCACATCATGCCTGCGCTGCCATTCAATATAATCGTGCCTGACCTGCCCAAGTCCACTTCTGCGTCAATTCTCTGACCTTTCAGGATTGCTCTATCTCCTTATTTAATCCCTTCAATATTGCTGCCTTCACAGGAAAACTCCAGAATTTCCCTACATTCTGTAAGAAGAGGCTCCTCTTATACTAGTTTTGAAGGAACACTTCCTAATCTTGTAACTATGTCACCTCATTCAACCAGTTTCCCGCTAGTGGAACATCTCAACATCTGTCTTGTCCCTTGGGATCTTACACATTTTAATAGTATCACCTCTCATTCTCCTATGCTCCAAAGAATATAGATCTGATTTCTTCTGCCACGAGTGATAGAAGAGCTCTGTTGGTCTGAATAAATTTAAAATCTGCAAAACAATTAGCTGGAACAATTCAAGGAATGTGGGGGCGGACAAAACGAATGTCATGTAATGGCACATGGTGGACAAAATGTAGGCTGTCATTTCATGAGACTGTTCTTATGATCACTATCTTGTAAAAAGTTTTCAAAATTGTTGTTCCCTTGCTGGATTAAAGCAATTGAAAGGAGACATAACAAGCCCTACTGATAATCTGCTAAATCAGAGCTCATTTCCACTCAGAAGTTATTTGTGGGATATAGTCAGGTCACTCGTCGGAGTGCTGCTGGTACCATGTAACCCAGTACTACCTGTCACATGGTCGGATGGTCGGCGACTAAACCGGCTCCCCCATCAGGCTTGTCTGGTGAGGAGGGTGGCTAGACACCCTGTAGGATGAAAAACAAGACCTGAAAGGGCGGATGAATCCTCTCGTAGGATCAACAGCCATCTAGCAAATGTGTGCCGTGAAGCGCGGAAAGGGTATCCCTTGCATCGAAGCTTGGTCTGGCCATTCAATGCAACAGAACTTCCCCCAGCCGTCTTGGACCCCACCATGCTGCTGGATCTGGGAGGGGATGTCGAGAGGGTGGGTCTGGACCTGCGCAACCCCTACTCACCTAAAGTCCACTCACGCACACGCTGTTCCTTTCTAACTGACTGAAAGGAACTATCATCATCCTATGGGATGGACAGCTAGAGAGAGGTTTGTGGGATGCACTTTGGTAAGGTAGAAGAACTAATGCAGGCCTATAAGAAGAATGGTCCCTGAACTGAAATTACCCAAACCCAGTGTCTGACATGATGTGGCTGCAGCTGGTTTGAAAATGGCCTGATTCAGGGCAATTCAAGAGAATGACATCAGAATCATATCCTTATTTGGGAGAAGAGCAATGAGGTAATGTAGCCTTGGGGAAAAGCCAATGATAGATCGATAGAGCTAACTTAGTAAATCAGAGCCAATGGAAATGGAGTACAATGGTACAGAACTGAAAAGGAAAAAGCAGTAAAAATTAAGGATTTCAACTATAGTACCTCTGAGTTCTTACTGCCCTAACTATTGCAAGGAAGACCCTGTAGCTGAGGCAGGGATAGGAAAGATAATCATCTGGCCGACAGAAGAACCCCTTTTTCAGTGTTGAAAGTGGGAGAAGTAGTTTGGTTGATTACTGATACAAATGGAACAATAGCATCCAGAAATCGTTGATCCTGGATCAGCCTAATTTATGTGGATATTTGCATGGATAATGAAGTTGATAAACTAAGGTAGCGAGTTTTGATTAGGATTTGTGTGGATATTCATCTAACCGGAGTCTGACCAGGTTAAAGATAACCACCCACTCCTATGACCATAAGTCATGGGAGCAGAATTAGGCCATCCGGCCCTTTGAGTCTGCTCTGCCATTCCAACATGGCTGATTTATTATCCCTCTCAATTCCATTCTCCTCCCTTCTCTCCATAACCTTTGACGGCCTGACTAATTAAAAACCTATTAACCTCCGCTTTAATTATACGCAATGACTTGGCCTCCACAGCCACCTGTAGCAATGAATGCTGCAAATTCACCACCCTCTGTTCTAAAGGCATGCCCTTCCATTCTGAGGCTATGTCATCTGGTCCTAAACTTCTCCACATGCACTCTGTCATCCAAGGAATTAACCTTCATAAATTTGTCTGTACAGTTTCCAACACCAGTATGTCTTTTACTACAGAAGCCAACCAAATGTGTGCAGAATACGCCAGGTTTGGCACCATCAGTGACCACCAACTGTAATTTTTTTCCCTTTTCTTAAATGCCCAATCTGTTGTAATGAAAGCCAATTTGTCATTTATGTCACTTGCGCACCAATCTACTACTTTATTGTACAATTCATGTACAAGAAAACCTAGATCCCTCTGTACGTTGCTTCTCTGCAGTCTCCCTTCATTTAGTTAAGAGTGTGCCCCTAGGTTTCCCTTAGCAAAGTTTATACCCTCACAGTTTTGCTCATTAACTTTGCCAAGTTTTTGTCAACTAACCTCTATAAATATCCTGTAGCAGAATCTGAATATTTCCATCACAGTATGCACACCCACCACTGTTGAATTCCTTACACACTGCTTCCTCCTTCAAATTGTAAATAATTGAAAGTCAAGAATTGATCCATAGGTACTCCACTAGTTACGTTTTTCCAGCCTGAAAATTGCCCATTTATTCCTGCACTCTGTCTTATGAGATAACCAATCTTTAATCAATGCTAACACACTTCCCTAAGTAGAATGAGTTCTTATCTTGTGCACCAGTCTTTTACATGGCACCTTGTCAATTACCTTCCAGTAATTTGAATACATCACATTTACAGTTCCCTCCATTGATTCTGCTTGTTTCATCTTTGATGTCCGCCAACAAATTTGTCAAGTATGATTTTCCTTTTATAAAACCATGTTGATTTGGTTTAATGGCATTAGTTTCTTTAAATTGCCAGCTATTTCTTCCTTAATTATAAATTACAACATTTTGCCAACCACAGATGCTATGTTAACAGGCCTTTTTGTCTTCCTCCCTTCTTGAACAATAGAGTTACTGTACATTCAGAGTTTTACATTCTGATGTATATTCTCAGAGCTCAGAAAGATTTAAGAAACTCACCAATTACTCCATCATTTCTGCAGGTGCTTCCTTTAAAATCCTTGAGTGCAGACCATCAGGACCTGGCATTTTGGCAGCTTGTAGTCCCATTAGATTCTCTGATACCTACCTCTCATGATGATGACTTAAAAGTTCTTCCATACTCTTTGAAATTAACCCATCAGATATATATCTTGACCTTCAAGATTGATGCAAAGTATAGATTCTACTTCTTTGTTATTTCCTTTCTATTATTAATATCCTATTATCACTTTAAGGGTCCCCTACTTACCCTGGCTGCCCTATTTCTCTGTATATATTCATAGTTGACTTTCATGCTCATTTTGACATTTGAGAGTTTCCTTTTTATAATCACTTTTTTACCTCTTAATTTCTCGCTGGTGTTTCTTCAGTCACCCAAATTGAGGTTCGTGACAAATCAGCATATAGGAGAGAGATTGAAAATCTGGCTGAGTGGTGCCATAACAACGACCTCTTACTCAATATCAGCAAGACCAAAGAGCTGATTATTGACTTCAGGAGGAGGAAACCAGAAGTGCATGAGCCAGTCCTCATCAGAGGATCAGAAGTGGAGAGGGTCAATAACATTAAGTTCCTCAGTGTTTTCATTTTGGTGGACCTGTCCTGGGCCCAGCACAAAAGTGCAATTACCAAGAAAGCACAGCTACACCCCTACTTCCTTTGGAGTTTGCGAAGATTCAGTATGACATCTAAAACTTTGCCAAACTTCTATAGATGTGCAGTGGAGAGTATTTTGGCTGGCTGTATCACAGTTTTGTATGGAAACCACGAATGCCCTTGAATGGAAGATCCTACAAAAAGTAGTACGACTCAGTCCATCACTGGTAAAGCCTTCCCTACCATTACATAGAGCATTGTTGCAGGAAAGCAGCATCCATCATCAGGGAACCCTCCACCCAGGACATGCTCTCTCCTCACGCAGGACCCTTAGGAGTTACACCACCAGGTTCAGGAACAGTTATTACCCCTCAATTATCAGGCTGTTGAACCAACAGCAATAACTTCACTTGCCCTATCATTGAAATCCACAACTTATGGATTCACTTTTTAGAACTCTTCATCTGATGTTTTCAATATTTATTGCTTAATTTATTATTATTATTATTATGTCTTTTTTTTGTATTTGCACAGTTTGTTGTCTTTGGCACATGGGATGAACACCCAAGTTGGTGCAATCTTTTATTGATTCTATTATGGTTATTATTCCATTATGCATTTATTGAGTATGCCTGCAAGAAATGAATCTCAGTGTTGTATATGGTGATGTATATGTACTTTGACAATAAACATTCTTTGAACTTCGTGAAGATCACAGTCCTTTTGCACACCACTCGCTCTATGTACGTTTTAGTCTTCAATTTAGTTATGCATAAACAGATGTTGGTTTAGTTACGCACTCTAACTTGTACCCTGCACATGTTTCGTTTCACTGCTAGCCGCTTGCTTGGTCTGGATTATGGAGAATCTCACTTGAGTTTGGTGGACTGATGAGAAACTGTTGTTCAGGAGTCTCGTCGATCTCTTGCTGATGAACTTGTGCTGCACTGATAATTATCATTTCACTAGGCATCTGCGAGAGAATAATATGAGCGAGAAGTACCAAAGAGGAACTGGTGGACCCAAGCTGTTTGATTTGAATATTTCAAAGTTGTAGGAATGAAAATCTAATGTTTCCATCTTAATGATAAAGAAAACAATATTTGTTATTTTGTGCAGTGATGTGTGATGTGCCAGTGAAACAGGATTTGTTGACTCACAATCATTACTTAAGTAGACAAATCTGCATAGCTCCTGCATCCAAATAAATAGCCGAGGAGCAGTGTATTCTGTAATGTACATATAATTTGTAAAGCATTTTTGAACATTCCTAGCTCACAGCAAAGCTACAGTTACTAAGTCCTATCGGAGTCCAGGTGGATTCCCAAGAACTGTAGAGTGGTTTGTGTAGTCTCATTATTAATAAAAAGGGATCAGATTGTGAAAATCAAGTCTGCAGGTGAACAGTACATCTTTAGGGTTCTAGGGTTCTGGCTTACTAATGCAGTTTACTCACGGCTAGTTAATTATTTGTTTCAAAACAACTCAGGAAACAACATTTCAATGGGTTTAAATGAAAACCCTGGAAATTAAACATGTTCTTTTACAGTAAGATGAGCGTGCAACTGTAGTGTAGCAGTTAGCTATAGTTACCATGATCACCCATCAGTACCACAATGGGGGAACCAGCCGCTGATCCGGTAAAGTTTGTTCGCCTAAAGGAAGATATCAGCCAACATGAGTGATTCGGAAGCAGAGGAAGCCATTAACCATCAATTTGTCACTCTCAACCAACTCTCTGTCTCATTACAGCCACCCTGTGCCAGTCAAATTCCTCTGTTTGAGCCCCAGATTACTTTGATAGATAATCAACCCAGTGCCACAACTTCCTGTTCCAGTATATCTTGCACTGCAAGCTGTAGCCACATTTGTATTTTATGGACAGAGCCAAGATTGTCTTCATCATTTCTCTATTGATCTGGGCCATTGCTATCTGGGACAACAAAACCATCATTTTCAATAAATATGAGGAATTCACCACTGAGATGTACCAGGTTTTCAACCAAATGGGAAGTGGGGAGGAGTGAGTGGTCGGCAGACCAGATAGGTTAGGTTTTGTAACTCCAAAATAAATTAAAATTGAAAGAAAAACAAGAGCCAGGAATATAAGTCCAGCTGCATCTTTCCGTTAAGCAATGTACACACAACGCATGTAGTGACATAATGACATATGATGTTTATGTACTTTTACATATAACCCACAATACTTTATGTAAAGAATGCTAAATCAAATTATATATTTACAATATTACTAAAACATTAAATACACAACACTCCTCCCTGCTTATCTATAAACTGCAACTCAATATAGAATGCATCTCAACTCAAATATGTAACAAATTGCTCTCTAGTCATAGAGTATGCTATGTTACACATAGACATCCACAACATAGTAAATTTTAAATAATCCCATTCAGGCCTAAATATTTATTCGCTGTGGAGGATTTCTTACTCTTGTGGGATAACGTCTTTCCCGACAAGGGAAAACCCCGGCAGCTGAGACTTGTGGCTGTGAAAACAACTTTGTATTCTGGGGCTGCCTCACTGGTGGTTGTAAGAGTCGAATTGAATTGAATTGAATTGACTTTATTACTTACATCCTTCATACACGAGGATGAAAAAAATCTTTACGTTACATCTCCATCTAAATGTGCAATGTGAAATTATAGTAATTTATAATAAATAGTAAGTGCAACAGGACAGTTAATATAACATAGAAATACAGTTGTCTCAGCATAATTAATCAGTCTGATGGCCTGGTGATGAGAAGCTGTCCCGGAGCCTGTTGGTCCTGGCTTTTAGGCTATGGTACTGTTTCCCAAACGGTAGTAGCTGAAACAATTTGTGGTCGGGGTGACTCAGGTCCCGAATGATCCTTCAGGCCCTTTTTACACACCTGTCTTTGTAAATAAATGTTCTGAATAGAAGGATGTTCACATCTACAGATGCACTGGGCTGTCCGCACCACTCTCTGCAGAGCCCTGCGATTGAGGGAAGTACAGTTCCCATACCAGTCAGTGATGCAGCCAGTCAGGATGCTCTCAGTTGTGCCCCTGTAGAAAGTCCTTAGGATCTGGAGGCCCATACCAAACTTCTTCAACCGTCTGAGGTAAAAGAGGCACTGTTGAGCCTTTTTCACCATACAGCCAGTATGTACAGACCATGTGAGATCCTCGGTGATGTTTATACTGAGGAACTTAAAGCTGTTTACTCTCTCAACCCCAGATCCATTGACGTCTTTTGGCGTTAGCCTGTCTCCATTCCACCTGTAGTCCGCAAGAAGCTCCTTTGTTTTTGTGACATTGAGAGAGAGGTTGTTTTCTTGACACCACTGTGTCAGGGTGATGACTTCCACTCTGGAGGCTGTCTCATTACTATTTGAGATTAGGCCAATCAGTGTAGTGTCATCAGCAAATTTAATTAGCAGATTGGAGCTGTGGGTGGTGACACAGTCACTGGTATACAGAGAGTAAAGGAGGCGGCTTAGTACACAGCCCTGAGAGGCACCTGTGTTGAGGGTCAGAGGGGTAGAGGTGAGGGAACCCACTCTTACCACCTGCCGGCAATCTGACTGAAAGTCCAGGATCCAGCTGCAGAAGGTAGTGTGAAGGCCAAGGTCTCTGAGCTTCTTATCAAGCCTGGCAAGAATTATGGTGTTGAATGCTGAACTGTAGTCCAAGAACAGCATTCTCACATAAGCGTCCTTCTTCTCCAGATGTGTAAGGACAGTGTATAGAGCTGTGGCTATTGCGTCGTCTGTCGATCGGTTGTGTCAGTAGGTGAATTTAGGGGGTCCAGTGTGGGTGGCAGCATGCTGCAGATGTAGTCCTTGACCACCCTCTCAAAGCACTTGCTTATTATTGAGGTGAGTGCAACATGACGCCAGTTGTTCAGACATGTTACCTTGCTCTTTTTAGGCACAGGGACAATGATGGATGTTTTGAAACAGGAGTAGACTCTACACTGGGAGAGGGGGAAATTCAAAATATCTGTAAACACACCTTCTAGTTGTGCCACACACATCCTGAGTACAGTTGATTCTGAGATTATAGGAAGTGGTTTTAACAGCAGTAGCTATCTTTCTTTTTCCTTTATTGTTTTCTAGTTTGTGCATCTTGATCTTGAGATGGTCCATTTAGTTCACTGGAGTATTCTCTTATTAATCCTTCTACTGCATCTTTTGCAATCTGATCTTTTGGTTACTTCATCCAAAAACTCATCATGAATCCTATTGACGCCTTTTTGGACATCTATTCATTCAGCTGGGCTTTGGTCTTTGCACCTGCTTTTACAAGTAGCTTCTTGTCTGCCACTTGAAGTTCATGCAATAACCTTAATGCAGGCAGAGGAAATTCTCATTTTTCATTCTCAAAAGTCAAATGCTTGCAACCTTCCCGAAGCTCCTTGAACTCTTCCAGCTGAAAACCATATCATCTTTCAGAAGTAACAGCCTGATTAACATTTCAGAGATTTTCTCAGGTATATTGATTACAAAAACTGTTGTAGTCGGACAACTGCTTTCGAAACTTTCACAATTTCTCTGAGCAATATGGTCCTTCCTTGGTCCAATATGTTTTCCAACCAGAGGCACAGAGGTTGGCGCCAACACCTGTTTGTCCTTTGTTGGGCAATGGTTCACAGTGTACATCATGGAGACAGTTGTGGCATTACCCAGAATGCTTCTTAATTTGCTTTTGGTTGACTATTACATGCAAATGGTGGATAGCCCCCAATCATGTTGCAGTTGTCTCAGGTATTCAGATTCCCACAATGCTGTCCTTCCTATTTTTACCACATACGAGCCCATTGGGACTTGTTGGTTATAACATTTCACTGTTATGAATGTCATTCCCTCAGGAATGATCTTTTCTCTAGTTTAAGTCTTTAGTTGGATACCTGTAGGCTTCAGTTCAGTATCCTTGAAAGGACATTCAAACTTATTTTGTGGAATGACTGAAACAGCCGAGCCAGTGTCCAATTCCATTTTAACTAAATTGCTGTTCACCTCTGGTGCAAACCGTATTGCTTGACTATCGTTACTTTTTACATAGTAAATCTCAAAGCTATCAGTCCTGTATCACTCTCATCATTATCAGATTTTTCATCGGTAGCATGTAAGTTGGTACTCTTTTTGAAAGAACAATTTGAATTTATCTTTTTCTCTTCCCTTTGCAGTCTATTTATTTGTATTTGTTCAACATACTCCTTGTATGTGTGCAACTTTGTTGTATTTTCGCAAATTTCACCTTTAAATCTGCATTGATCTGGTGTAAGTGAGCCCCTGCCACAATGGTACCAAAATTTTATCAACCAGGTTGGCTTCTATTTTGATGTTGCAATTTTGTTCATACTCACTTTCATTCCTGACTGCAAGTCAATTGTTTCTCTGTCTGCTGTTTCTATTGATACACATATTTTAATTGCTCTTTTAAATGTTAGGAGCTGTTTTTGAATGCTTTCTTGTAAGATTCCACAAACTAAATGATCTCTCAGTGCACCATTAAGCCAATTAGTGAAATGACAATACTCAAACAATCTCTTCAGTTCAGCCACATATGCTGAAATGGACTCCTTTTTGATTCCATTTATGAAATCTAACAGGTTCTGTAGTCAACAATGGTTTTTGTTCTAAATGTTCCTGCATTTCTCTCATGATATTAGCAAAACTCATTTCAACTGATTTGGTTGGAGCAGTTAAACTCCGAAGCAAACTATATGCCTTTAAATCCAATACACACAGCAAAAATGGCACTTGTTTCTCATTGGCTATTCCATTTGCTTTAAAATACTACTCAATCCATTCCATATACAATATCCAGTTATCTGATGTGTAATCAAATGTGTCAATCTTTCTGATGTAGCTAGCCATTTCTGCTTTGTTAATTATGATTATTATCATTCTGTACTCATTGTTTATAAACCTGTGAATTCTTCCATTTTCTGTCTTTTTTAAACTCGATCATGTCTTCCCTTCCAAAGAACAAGTACTACGCTGCTTTTTTTTAAAAAAAAAATTGAACTTCAAGAAATGTATGGTTATGCACTTAGGTAGAAGAAATGAAAGGGTTGACTATTTTCTAAATGGAGAGAAAGTACAAAAATCTGAGATGCAAAGGGATTTGGGAGTGCTTATGCAGGATTCCCTGAAGGTTAATTTGCAGGTTGAGTCTGTGGTGAAGAAGCCAAATGTAATGTTAGCATTCATTTCAAGAGGACTAGAATATAAAAGCAAGGATGTAATGCTGAGACTTTATAAAGCACTGGTAAAGCCCCACTTGGAGTATTGTCAGCAATTTTGGGCCACTTATCTCAGAAAGGATGTGCTGAAACTGGCTAGGGTTCAAAAGAAGTTTACAAAAATGACTTCAGGTTTGAACGGCTTATCACATGAAGAGTATTTGATGACTCTAGGCCTGTATTCACTGAGATTCAGAAGAATGAAGGGTGACCTCATTGAAACATATCAAATGCTGAAAGGCCTTGATAGAGTGAATGTAGAGAGGATGTCTCATATGGTGGCAGATTCTAAGACCAGAGGACACAGCCTTGGAATAGAGGGGTATCCTTTTAGGATGATGAGGAGGAATTTCTTTAGCCAGGGAGTGGAGAATCTGTGGAATTTGTTGCCACAAGCAGCTGTAGAGGCCAAGTCCTTGGGTATATTTACGACAGAGGTTGATAGATTCTTCATTACTCAGGGCATGAAGGGAGACAGGGAGAATGCAGGAGATTGGGGCTGAGAGGAAAATTGGATCAGTCAGAGTGGACTCAATGGGCCAAATGGCCTAATTCTGCTCCATACCTTGTGGTCTTATGGTCTTGCTGGGTTTCAACAGGTCAGTAGTCATCCTGGGTTCATTTTAAAAATATTTCTCACCACTGTTATGTTTTGTAACTCCAAAACAAATAAAACTAATTGAAAGCAAACAAGAGAGCCAGAAATGAGAGTCTAACTTCATTTTTACTTTAACCGTGGTGGTATGATGATGTATGCCATTTACATATATTTACATATAACCTGTAATGCATTCTATAAACAACAAAGGCTGCTTAATCAAACAATATATTTACAATTTTATTCAAATATTATAGAAATCTTTAATGCATGCCAGGATAATATGCGAGGCTCATGGCTTATGCATGGTGCTTCATTATACCATGGAACTCAGGGCCCTCACAAAGGATTGCAGCTTATTTTTTGAAGCACTATTGGCCCAGGCAATGTTGAGGAAACAGGAAGGATGCAGAAGGACATAGACAGATTAGGAGAATGGGTAAGAGAGTGGCAAATGAAATACAATGTTGGAAAATGCATGGTCATACACTTTGGTAGTAGAAATAAAAGTGCAGACTATTTTCTAAATGGAGAGAAAATCCAAAAATCTGAGATGCAAAGGGGCTTGGGAGTCCTTGTGCAGAACACCCTGAAGGTTAACTTCCAGATGGTGAGGAAGGCAAAGCAATGTTAGAATTCATTTCAAGAGTTGGGGTGTGATGTTGTGGTTTTATAAGGCACTGGTGAGACCTCATCTTGAGTATTCTGAATAGTTTTGGGCTCCTCATCTAAGAAAAGATGTGCTGGCATTGGAGAGGGTTCAGAGGAGGTTCACAAGAATAATTCCCAAATTGAAAGGGTTATCATACAAGGAATTCTGATAGCTCTGGGTCTGTACTCACTGGAATTTCGAAGGATCAGGTGGGGGGGATCTCACTGAAACCATTCAAATGTTGGAAGGCTTAGACAGAGTAGATGTGAGAAGGATGTTTCCCATGGTGGGGGAGTCTAGGACAAGAGGGCACAGCCTCAGTATAGAGGAGCATCCATTTAAAACAGAGATGCGGAGAAATTTCGTTAGCTAGAGGGTAGTGAATTTGTGGAATTTATTATCACAGGCGGCTCTGGACGTGAGGTTGTTAGGTGTAGTTAAGGCAGAGTTTCATAGGTTCTTGATTGAACACGGCATCAAAGACTACGGGGAGAAGGCCAGAGAGTGGGGCTGGAGAGGGTGAGAGAAGGATCAGCCATGAATGAATGGTGGAGCAGACTCTTTGGCCAGATGGCCTAATTCTGCTTCTATATCTTATGGTCTCAAGGTCTTATTACCATAACAGCCTCTCAGAGCGCTTGAAAGACAAGCTGTCAATCCAGAAGATGCCCACCAAGCTTGAGAGCCTCATCACTCTGGCCCTCCAAATTGACAATCATCTTGTAGGACAATCCTCCAGATCATCAGCCACAACCCCAGAACCATTTCAAACTGCTGGACCCTCATCACCAGCACCTCCAGAACACAGGCAGTTTGGGAGAGCTCCCTTAATCCCTCAAGGACATGAGTGCTGGAGGAGAACCAACTTCTGTGCTTACTACAGAGCCACAGGTCACCCACACATCAAACAGCACCACTGTTGAGACAAGGAGCCTTCTATCTGATAAGCTCTCCCCAGCCCCTTGGTCTAGCACCATAGCTCAATCTCTCTGTCCATCTCCACTCTCTGTGCACACAGGAGGCTCTGACAAATTTGGGTGCAGCAGACAAATTTCTGGTCTGGACTCTACGTGAAACTTGGACTCCCTGTGAGGCCTATCTCTCACCTCTTCTGCAAGACAGCCATTGATATATATCTCTTGGGGTCTGGGATGGTCAGAGTGCACACATGGTCTTAGTACATTAGCATCAGAGAGCACCACCATTTAACTACTCCTGATTGACTCACCCAACACTCCTCTCATATTGGGTTACCCCTGGCTCTCCACTCATGACCCTCACTTCACCTGGTCATCTCGGTTCGTTGCTGAGCTGGGAACACACCTGCATGCAACCTCTGTTGATTTCACCCCATTAATCTGTGGAGACAGAGAAAACTCTTTCCCTCACCAACTCCCACAGGAATACCACGACTTAGCCATCACTTCCAGTGAAAGGGAGGCCTGCATCCTGCTACCTCATAGACCACATGACCGCGTGATCAACCGCCTCCCCGAGGTAATCTGCTCTCCCTCTCCTGACAGTCAAGTCATAAATGACTACATCATCAAACCACTACAGCATGGCTTCATTCAACCATCCCAGTCTCCAGCTGGTGCAGGATTCTTCTTTGTCAAGAGGTAAGATGGCGGTCTTCATCTCTACCTTGACTACTGTAGACTCCACGGGGCCCAAATCTTCACCAAACTGGATCTGCAGAACATGTACAACCTGATCTGCATCCGCCAGGGGGTTGAGTGAAAGACTGCATTCATTGCACGCACTGGCCACTACGAACACTAGGGGATGCCTTTCAGACTTTCCAACATTCCAACCAGCTTCTAATCCTTAATCAATGAGATCCTCCATGACATGTTACACAGGTATGTACTTGTCTACCTCAAGGACATCTTTATCTTCTCCAAGGACCACCCTCCCCAAGACCACCTTTCAGTCCCTCAGTGTCTCCTCCAAAGCCAACTGTACTGCAAGTTAGAGAAATGCCAGTTCCACACCTCAATCATTTCCTTCTTGGGTTATGTCTGTTCACCCAGAAAGTAAGGGTGTACCTTGCACTGTATCACTAAATAAAAAAAATAAAATCAAACACTGACCCAGAGGAAGTGTGCAATGTTGTTGAGTGCCCCAACCATGTTCCCTCAAACAGCTACAGGCCATCTTGAGCTCCTGAACTGGGCTTCATGTTAGTGATATCATCGCTCATGGTATTCTGGTGTACGGAGTTCAGTTCCAGCATCATTCAGTAAGGAGCCTCTGCACGTTCTACCTGTGGAATGCATGAGTTCCCCCAAGACCTAAGGCTTCCTCCCAGAGTCCAAAGATGTACTGAGTAGGCTAATTGGTAATTGTACATTAAATTGTCCCAATTAGGATAGGGTTAATTGGTGTTGAGAGGTTGCTGGGGTGGTGTGGCGTGAGGGGTTGGATGGGTCTACTCTGTGCTGTATTAGTAAATAAAATCAAAACTACAGCCAAATCACTGCTCCTCTCACCTTCCTCTCCATGGACAACCTGGCCTGCTGCCGTGGCCCATGCTTTTGAAGAGCTCTAGAGACACTTCACCACCACTCCCATTTTCCACTATCTGAACCCCTCTGGACCTTTAGTGGTAGGGATGGAAGCATCTGACGTAGACACTGGGACCATCCTCTCCCAGCAAGGACTGGAGGGGAAGACACACTCTCATCGCCTTCTTTTCACACAAGTCCAACTCGACACAGCACCATTATGGAGTAGGATATAGGGAGTTACTGGCCTTGGAGGAACGGAGTTGTTGGCTGATGGGGAACGCTGAGCCCTTTCTGATCTGGACTGAACACCGAAACCTCATAGCCGCACAACAGACCCGACATCTAAACACACGTCATACTCGCTGTGCCCTCTTCTCTGAGCATTTAAACTTCACCATCTCCTACTAACCTAGCTCCAAGTGCACTATAGCAGACTGCCCCATCGCCACAGTTCAATCCAGCTGAAACAGATCAACCCTCAACCCGTCATCCCATCCTCCCAGATCCTTGCCCCGATTGTTTGGGACATTGAGAACTAGATCTGCCAGGCTCCGGCCGACACACCTGATAGTCGTATGTACTGCTGGCAGGCACGCACTCTGAGTCACTCTAGTACGCACACTCTTCACCCCTCTCCATCCATCCAGGTGCATGACAGACTCTGGATTTTCTGCAATGCCGGTTCGCCCATCCTGTCAGGAGATGTAGAGAGTCTGACTCAAGTGGAAAGCTTCAGAGATGATTTAGTGGTGAGCAATTACTTTAATAATAAACTGCAAAATAACAGGCCATGAGGGACCACAAAACAAGAAAGAACTTGTATTTAAAAGGCAGGTTAATTGAAGGCTAGGAGCAAGTGGTTGAGGCTGGCTGCTTTGGTGAGTAAACAGGGACTGTGGGTGAGAGCTGGGTTTTAATAGGCTGCAGGTGATGAGTTGGAAAACGAATGGCAGTGACTCCTGTTAGCTCAGTGGAGACTAGAAGGTGCCTGCCTGTACAAGCTGGACACTTCCAAACATTCTTAGATTGAGAGTGGTGTTGAGGACAGGAAAAGGCTGGAAGAATTGTTGCACAATCAGGATGGCAGGTGGTCTGAAGAAGAGGCGGTTTAGCACAATCTGAACTGTGACTGAGTCGGGACGGCAGGTAGTAGCGGTGGAATAAAAGGGAAGATGTAAGAGACTGTGAGGAGTGGAAGAAAATGCAGGCAAGTAGGAAAAGTGGAAATAAGTGAGAAAATGATCAAAAAACAATGACCTTTAGAGAAGGTAGATAGATAGATAGATTACGAGGACATGCAGTCCTCATTTATTGTCATTTAGTAATGCAAGAATTAAGAAATGATACAATGTTCCTCCAGTATGATATCACAGAAACGCAAGACAGACCAAGCCTAAAAAACTGACAGAAATCACATAATTATAACATATAGTTACAACACTGCAAAGCAATACCGTAATCTGATAAAGAACAGACCATGGGCACGGTAAAAAAAAGTCCCAAGTCCTGATAGCCCCATTATCTCACGCAGACGGTAGAAGGAAGAAAAAATTCTCCCTGCTATGAACCTCCAGCGCCGCAAACTTGCTGATGCAGCACCCTGGAAGCACCCGACCACAGCCGACTCTGAGCCCATCCAAAAAATTCGAGCCTCCGACCAGCTCTCCAACACCAAGCACCGAGCACCATCTCTGCTGAGTGCTTCCACCCCGCTGATAGAAAGGTGATAGAACAATTTAAATAATATTTAATGTAAGCAAAGGAGTGAAGGACGTGCATTGAATCCAATAGCACTGACTAGCAATCTGAAGCAGGTAATCAGAGATAGCATAGCAAAGAATCTATGTGATGGAACGATGTTGGTTTTTGTAAAAATATGGAGCAGAGAGACAAAGCAATGAAGGTACTGAATATTGGCAAAAGACAGGTTATTGAAAAGAGAGTGTTAAGGGAAAAGTAGTGTTAAAGGGGTGATGATGAGAATACCAATTGGAGAAAACTTAAAGGAACTAAAGAAAAATATTAAACGAGGATTGGTGAGAGAAATAAATAAAAATTGAGAAAATTGAGGAATAGGGAAAAAATTGATAGCACACCTGCTATGTTACTATTTCAGGATTCAATCCTACCAGAAAAAAGTATCAATTAGATTCATGTGCTTTAATATCAGAGCCTACGTTGCACCACCACTTGAGTGTAATAAATGTTAGAAATATGGGCATGTAGTGTCAGTGTGTAAAGGACACCACTCTTGCTTGTGAAAGGAAGGCAGAGATGTGGTGGATGTAGAGGAGAACATCTGTATGAGAAGTGTAGGCAGGATGAAGCAGTGAAATGGTGTTATTGTGTTGTGGCCCATACAGTAGCCTATGGGCGAAGTAAAATTAGATAAAAAGCAATGGGTCCAATACATAAAGCTGCAGCGTTATGTGTCATATGCTGAAGTAGTTAGGATATTGAATAATGAGAGAAGAGTTAAAGAAGGAAATAATTCAAATTCAAATGCAAGACAAGGTCAGTCAAATACTTCAGCATTTGTGATTAGTACAGATAAGTGAGTTTTATTCATGATAAATGTTATTAATTGTTCCAAGCAGCAAAAGCCAACATGGAAAAGATATAAGTGATAGTGGAGGCAACAGTGAGCTTTATTAATATGAGAGAAAGTACAGGTAGATCTGAGTTGCAATGATCCAAGGTTTATTTGCAAAGCTTTCTGTCCTCTCCTATTTCCTCTTCACCATCCCCGTAGCTCTTTCACCAATCAACTTTCCAGCTCTTTACTTCACTCCTCCCTCCATCCCGGTTTCACCTTTCACTGTGTGTGTTTCTTCCTCCCCTCGCCCACCTTCTAACTCTGACTGGACTCTTTTCTACAGATGCTGCTTGGCCTGCTGAGTTCCTCCACATTTTGTGTGTGATGCTAATCCTTTTAATTCTTTAGTGGAATGCGAGAAGTTTAATAGCTAATGGACAGGAATTTAAGAGTTATGTGAGGAATTTTTCTGAGAAACTAGATGTACTATGTGTGCAAGGAACATGGCCTTTAACCCAACACTAGATTTTATAATTAATGGTTATGATAGTGTAAGAAATGATAGTGATGGACTGCCTGTTCGGCCTGCAGTGAATAAACAATACAGTGCCAGATTGAACTGAGCTGAGGTGATCTGAACATTCCTGGACTGTTTTGATGAGTTTTGTCATTTAATATTTTATATTCTGTGTTTTCACTCTTTTTTTTGACAGTTGTGCAATTAGTTCTTTTGTTACACGTTGGGGTGGGGGGGGCGGGTTCAATGATTTTTCCTTGAATGGGTTCCATGGTTTCTTTCTTTCATGGCTGTCTGTGGGAAGATGAATCTCAGGGTTATATACTGTATACATATTTTAATAATAAATGTACTTTGAATCTGGAATCTTAATAGAAGAGGGGTTGGGTGTGCAACTTCTGTTAAAAGGAGTACAAGGTAACCAAAGTATGGACAAATGAAGGTACAGTTAAATCATTAATATCAACAATCCTTGTAAAAAAAATAAAAATAGGCTTACTGGAGCAAATTGGTACACAGGGAAATAGTGTGGGGATTTTAATGCACACAGCACATAGTTGAAGGAAGCACGATGATATTATGGAGCAGCGATCGAAATTATGGAAAAGGAAAATCTGGTATGTAGTAATGATAGAAGTGGGACAAGAGTAAATTTTAATGCGTGTTCTGAATCAGCAATTAATTTAACATTAGTTCCAGCACCTTTAGCAGGAAAGTGTTGACGGGGGGTTTTGAAGGAAACAACAATAGGCAGTGATCGTTGTCCTGTATCATGTGGAATAGGAATAGAAACAGTGATAGATCAGGAAAGTACGCTGGACCACCGGCTATTTGAAAAGGCCGATAGGGGAAAGTTTAAAGAAATAAGTGATCAGGAATTAGAGAATATTGAAATCAATGAGGATGTGTATCTTTTATGTGAGAAGGGATAATGACAGCAGCTACAATATGTATACCAAGGAAATGGAATAGAGGTGAAAAATAAATGGTACCATGGTGGACAAAGGAATGTGGGAAGCAATAAGACATTGTAATAGAGCATTTAGATTGCTAAAGGTGACACACAATTTTCAAAAATTAATTGAATATAAAAAAAATGCAAGTAATTGTAAGAAAAACAACTTGAAAGGTGAAACAGGAATATTGGAGTAAGTTCTGCAACTCTGTAGGAATACAAACACCTTTTGAAAGAGTTTGGAAAATGATAAAAAGAATGAATGATGTCACGTAAAAAATTGGATAGCCAGTGTTATGCGATGGGGAGAGAGCTGCAGTATTGAACGTGGAGAAGGCAGAAACGTGAGCGCATTCTTTGTTTCTGACTATGTGAATAATAAAGGAAAAAAGGAGAAAAGAGGAAACATTATTAGAGAACTCGGAAGCAGCAAGAAATTAAGCATTAGACATGGATGAAAATGTTGAGGATACATTAAAATTAATGTTCACCATGACAGAATTGAATATTGTTCTTTGAAAGACAAAGAAAACATCCCCAGGGAAGGATCAGCTAAGTTATGTTGCTTTATTTAATTTGAGTGAGAAAAGGAAAGAAGTTATTTTAAAGTTATTTAATCCTGTATGGGGAAAAGGAAAACATCCTGAAGCATGAAAAGAAACAATCATAGTTCCAATACACAGACCAGGCAAAAACCCAAACAATCTGGCAAGCTATAGACCAATAGCTTTAATCTCACATTTATGTAAAACCATGGAAAAATGATTAATAAGAGATTGACATATAACATTAAAACAAGATGAGGCATTTTTTAAAATATCAGAGTGGGTTTAGGAGAGGAAGAGGAATCCAGTTTGCTATCTAGAACATGAGGTGAGGAGGGCTCAATTTGAACTGAGAAAACGTAGTAGCTGTCTTTTTTGATGTAGAGAAGGCATATGATATGATGTGGAAGGAAGATTTGATCATCAAATTATGTAAGTTGGGAATTAGAGGTCCAATTGGATAATAGATTTTTTAATTGGTAGAACTATCATGGTGCAAATAGGGAAATCTATGTCAAGTAAACAAATTGTGGAAAATAGAACGCCTGAGGGAAGTATTGTTAGTCCATTATTATTTGTTATAATGATAAATGATATATTTTCTAATGTAAATAGTAGTTTTGGAGTATTTGTGGATGGTGGTGCTATGTCGAAAAGGGGTGGAAATGTGGAATTTATAATACAGATACTTCAAGAGGCAATAGTTAGGCTGGAAGATTGGGCATTAAAATGGGGATTCAGATTTTCAGCAGAGAAATCCAAAATAATGTTTTTCACTAGGCAGAGGATAGAACAACACTTAAACTAAAACTTTATGGTATACAATTAGGAAGTGTGGATACCTTTAAATTTTTAAAAATTGTTTTGATAAAAGACTGACATGGTCAACACATATAGCGGAACTAATAAACAAAAATAAAAAAGTGCTAAATGTTATGAGGTGTTTAATAGGAAAGGAATGGGAGGCTGAAGGGAGATCCTTGAACAATATATTTCGGCATGGACAAGAAGGGCCGAGATGGCCTGTTTCTGTGCTGTAATTGCTATACGGTTATATGGGAATAAAATGATCAGTACTGGACTATGGAAGTAAAGTATATGGATCGGCATCACACAGTATGCTCAAGAAACTGGAAATAATTCAAAGTTAAGCATTAAGGTTTATCAATGGGGCAATATGGACAACACCAGTGGTGGCAATGCAGGTGGAGTTTGGAGTGACCCCTCTGGGACTGAGAAGAACATAGCTTGTGTTAACATATTGGGTAAATCTACAAAAGCATGGAGAAAATCATCCAACTAAATGACCTTTGGATCCATGCTGGGGAAAGGAAAGAAAGAACATCATAAGTTTTGCATGGATTATTGAAGGAAAATCAGAAAGGACAGGAATTAGTAATAAGGACAATAGTGCCTTTTCTCTGGGCTGCTTCCATGGCAGTGTGAAGCACCAGAGATGGACCTTAAATTATTCAAAAGGAGATCGAAAAATAGAGAGGAATTTTAAATCCAGATAAAGTTGAATGTTATATAAATAATAGTAACTATTATTTCTAATATGGCAGGGGGGTGGGAACCAGTATGATAGAGCTGAGGATCAGCCAGCAGGCTTACAAGTAGATGATGGATGTAACATGAATGTAAGGAAGGACAAGCCAATGATCGGATACAAATGCAGATGGAGCAAAGAGTTAAATAGTACCAAAGAGGCAAAATTCAGAAGGGCGAAGAATGCAGGACTGAAAGCATTGTATTTAAATGTGCATAGCATTCAGAATAGGGTGGACAAAGTCGTGGTGCAAGTAGAGATTGGTTGGTATGATGTTGTAGGCATCACTGAATCATGGCTGAAGAAGGCCATAGTTGGGAACTTAACATCAATGGACATACTTTGTATTGAAAGGACAGGCAGGAAGGCTTAGGCAGTAGTGTGGCTCTGTTGGTAAGAGCTGGAGTTACAGCTTTAGAAAGAGGTAACATAGGGTCAAAGACTGTTGAATTTTTGTGGGTGAAGTTAAGGAACTGCAAGGGTCAGAAAAAAAAATTATAGGAATCATATATAGGCATCCAAACAGAAGCCAAGATGTGAGGTTGAGATTGCAAAGGGAACTGGAAAAGGCATGTAATAAGGGTAATGTCACAATTGTAATGAGGGACTTCAATATGCAAGGGGATTGGGAAAATCAGGTTGGTGTCAGATCACAAGAGAGAGACATTGTTAAATACCTGTGAAGTGACTTTTTAGAGCAACTTGTGCTTGAGCCTGCTCAGGGAAAGGCTATCTTGGATTGAGTGTAATCTAATAACGCAGATCTTAAAAGAGTAAAGGAACCCTTAGGGGGCAGTGATCATAATATGGTTGAGTTCATACTGCAATTTGAGAGGTAGAAGCATATGTCAGTATTGCAATGGCATGAAGGGAATTATAGAAGCATGAGAGAGGAGCTTGCCCTGGTGGATTGGAGGAGGATAATGGCAGGGATGATGGCAGAGCAGAGATGACAGAAGTTCCTGGGAATAGTTCACAAGGTACAGGATAGATACATCCCACAGAAGAAGTTGTTCTCAAATGGCAGGGGTAGGCAACTGTGGCTGACAAGGGAATTTAAGGACTGCATAAAAACCGAGAAAAAAGCATATAAAGAAGCAAAAGTGAGTGGGAAGCTAGATGACTGGGAAGCTTTTAAAATCCAACAAAAGACAACTAAAAAACCTATAAGAAGAGAAAAGATGAAATATGAAGGCAAACTAGCCAAGAATATAAAACACAATACTAATTTTTTTCAGTTATATAAAGAGTAAAAGGAAGGTGAGAGTTGATATTGGACCACTGGACGATGATGCTGGTGAGGTAGTAATGGGGGCAAAGAAATGGCAGATGAACTTAATGGGTACTTTGCATCAATCTACACTGTGGAAGGCACCAGCAATGTGCCAGAGGTCTGTGACTGCCAGAGAGCAGGAATGAGTGCCATTGTTATTACAAAGGAAAAAGTGCTAGGCAAACTCAAAGGTCTTAAGGTGGATAAGTCACTTAGACCAGATGGACTACATCCCAGAATCCTGAGAGAGGTGGCTGAAGAGATAAAGGATGCATTGGTCATGATCTTTCAAGAATCACTCGATCCTGGCATGGTCCAGAAGGATTGAAAGATTGCAAATGTCACTTCACTCATTATGAAGGGAGGAAGGCAAAAAAAAAGGAAATTATAGGCCAGTTAGTCTAATCTCAGTGGTTTGGCAAGTTTTGGAGTCAATTATTAAGAATGAGGTTTCGGGGTACTTGGAGACTAATGATAAAATAAGGCAAAGACAGCATGGTTTCTTTGAAGGGAAATCTTGCCTGACAAATCTGTTACAGTTCCTTGAGGAAGTAACAAGCAGGATGGACATGAGAGAGGCAGTGGATGTCATTTACTTGCATTTTTAGAAGGAATTTGATAAGGTGCCACACATGAGGCTACTTAACAAGATAAAATCCTAAAGCGTTGCAGGAAAGATATCAGCATGGATAGAAACATACATCAAAGTTATCACAAATAAAATACAATTTAACATTAACAATATTTTGCAGAAAGGTTCACAGGATTATTGTTTAAAATATATAGTGCAGTTCCTTAAGAATATATGTTTTAATCGAATTTGATACAAATATACTGTAGATATATAAAATTTAGGTATCCTACCCGCACTCCAATTCAAAAGGTGGTGGTAATGCACTTCAAAGCTGTTTGCCAACCACCATAAAACCTCAGAAAAAGAAGGAGCACAGGAAAGTTGCAAATGTTACATTCTTAGAACTCTTAAGTTTCGCTTCTGCCAAAGGTCTTAAGTTGGCTCACAATTAATTGCAAAAAAAATCATTTTTCCAATAAATGAAATTTCTCTGCCAATCTGATTAGATTGTTTGACAGTTTTGCTAAATTAAAAAAAAACAATTCACATGGGTAAAATTACTGCATATATTTGTCATTATAAGTCAGATATATTTTCAAAATAATTAACAGCTTCTTGACAGGTTTCTGGATTCAGACAGCATTCAGAGTTACTGCTATTATTTCTATACCAAATGGAAACTCCTTTGAAATAAATGTAGTCAATATACACACATTGCTTCAAGTCAGAGGCATGAGAGTTCAAGAGTTATTTAGTGGCTTAACTGTCCACTTTGTACATGGATGGGGAATCCATTTACCAATTATGAAAATTATTTTAATCATCTTGTGTGATAGATATCAGAAAAGTATTTTTTTTTTGCTTTTGAGGGTCAGGTATGAACGTACACTCTGTGGTCACATTATTAGATACACCTGTACACCTGCTTGTGAATGCATATATCTAATCAGCGAATCATGTTGCAGCAACTCAATGCATAAAACCATGCAGGTAAGTCAAGAGGATCAGGTATTTTTCTAAAAGGAACATAACACCCACAATTGATCTTAAGTTATATGGTAAATATCCTAAACAAGAGTCAGTGGTAAAATTTCTAGGTACATACGTGGGTGGACACAACATGGAAGGTGCATGTGAATAAAATTCTAGAGAAGTGTAGAAAAGCCCTTAATGTGCTCAGCTGCTTAGGTGGGTGTAATTGGGGTGCGAGTAGGAGGTTCCTTAAACAAATGTATATTGTTTTAATCAGATCCGTCTTCGATTATTAATATGTTGCTCATGGGTCAGCTTCACCAGTGATTTTAAAGCCCTAAGATAAAGTTCAAGCTTAAGCTTTGAGATCATGTTGTGGTACTATTAAATCTTCCACAGTGCAGGCATTACTGGTAGAACTGGGTGAAGTACCTTTACATCTACGTAGGTGACAGTTGGCAATGGTTTATTGGGTTAACGTAAGAGGACATAAAGTTGGTCATCCAATATTGGCAACATTCGTAGAGTGTTGTGAACACCGTATCTGTAAGGTCTTCAGTTTTGGATGGATGGGAAATGAATGGGTACGAAATCTTGTGTTGCTTAATATGGATTATAGTCCCAGTGTACCCCTTTCTGTCACTCCTCCATAGTTCTTCCCCTTTGCCTGAGGTTGATTTGAGCCCTTAGGAAAAGATCAAGATGAGAAGTGTTTGTTTAGCAGTGGCTCAACAATATATGCAACGCAGATATTATGGATTCTTGCATATCTTCACAGATGGTTCAAAAGATCCAGTGATAGGCTGTGTAAGTGTTTCGGTTCCAAAGTTTCAGGTAACTATTAAGAAAAGATTACCAGACAAAGTACTGTATCAGCAGTCACATCTGAGATGGTTGCTATCATTTTAGCCTTGGAATGTTCTATGATTCATTCTCGGTCTTGACACCTATTACAACAGCTTCCTCAAACTGCAGGCCAGACATTCTTCTTGCGATTGGACAACATCCTTTGAGGCTGTAAGGTTAGTCCTGTGTATACTTTTCATATGGGCTACTGCCCGTGTTGGGATTGAGGACATTATTGCCAAGCATATAATTAAGCTTAAAGCAATGCTTTTGCATAGAGGGGAGGTGAAAGCCATAATTCAAAAGTCTATTCAACCAGTGTGACAACAAAGTTGGAATAAGGAAAAAAATGGACGTAATTTGTATAAAATTCAGAGGATGGTGGGAACTGAACTGGGAGCTGGTTATAAAAGGAGAGAAGAAAAGGTCTATCTCCTTGTTAGGTTTGGGACTTCAATGGCATTGCAAAAGGACAGGTGACTGTCAGACTGGTTGTCAAACACTTTAAGTCCTGCTGTTACCGGGTCTCAATGAGTCAGGTAGCAAGCCAAATCTAATGCTCCTGCAACTCCTGAATGAGGGCATTCTGGAGGCTATTTTTTCTGAGTGTGAGTCCTAGGATGGATGGAAGATCAAAATATCCATGTCTGTGTGGGTCGGGTTGGTATTGGTAGCAACTCTTGATTCAGGTTTTTGTTGTGATGAAACTGCAGAAGGGGATGTTGTGAGTCTTTGCTGCTGCAGACCTTGACTGTGGATACCTGGACTATGTGAAAGGTGAGCTGGCTGCGTGGTGCGGACAGATTCTCCTAGTAGAGATGAAGTACTGTCTTGTTCATGGCCAAAATGGGTTTTGATGTATTCTTTACTAAGTAGCATTAGCTGTTGTGACGGCAAAGCGTAATCGATTCTGGTTATAGACTCGCCACTGGCTAAGTCAGCTGCTGCTTCTTACACCTTTGCCCCTGCTGACACAACCTCAGCTTCACACTCTTCCTTAAGCACACTTAATGTTCTCTTGAATTCTCTCCATGCCCATACGGGCTCCATCCATGTCTGCATGAACTTTCTGCATGTCTGTGTGAGCTTTCTCTGTTTGTGTCTCAACTTCGTGTTCAGCATAAGCCGCTCTCGTTCTTGCTGCTTCAGCTCTGGCGAGAGCTCATACTGCAGCTATGTTAATCGTGGATTCATTTGAGTGTTGCAAAGATGTGACAAATGTGCCACATTCTCACCTGACTTCTGGGTCTTGGCAAATGATGTTGCTCTGGTTGGAAGCTGACATTCTCATGTACAGCATTCAGATGCACCTCCAGTCCATGGGCAATGCTTTTGAACACAAGTTATCTTTTCACTCTACTAACCTCGTATGTGATTATAAAAAGCTATGCAGTGAGTTAAACATCTTCTCAAAAATCACACCAGTTGGAAGCTTCCTTCAGGGCTTTTAATGAGCTCTTACTTGTGAAACTGCAAAAAGGTAAGTAAAATATGTATTAAATTCAATGCAGCATCTCCGCACGCCTGGATATACGAATACTGTTGATTGTTCCTGCAATCGGTGTTAACAAATACACACCCGTAACACTCCACAACTATGCCATGTAAACAAGAGTAAACTCGTGGCACAACAACACCTTAATAATGATAACCAATAAACATACTGTAAGACTTTCTTCTAAATGTATCCACTAAATGTTTACCAATATTAATATTCACAGATATTGCTGTTTCAAGGTCAAATAAAGCGTGGATGCAGATAGATGTCTTTCCACCATGTGCTTCAAGTTGAAATCCAAATTCCTGCACAGAAAAAGATGAAAAAAAAGTTTTCGTACAGGAAGTGATGTTCATGCAAAAGGAACTGTGCCTCCAGAAGCCAGAAAGTACGATATATCAAATTGCAAAATACGCTTGATGCAGGGCAATTTTCTACCCTTTCATAAGAATATACTTAAATAAAATAAAGTATGTAATTATGTTTTGTAAAGTGTGATTTTAATATTTCATATGTAATTATCAACCTAATCTACATTGAATGGAACCATGTTAGATGTATCCTGCACCATATAATTTAGTTTAATCACCAGCATAAAATAATCATAAATTAGATGATGCAATAAGTAGCATCTTTGTAGTTAAAAATTTTAATGTCATGTCGTAAAACGTGTCAACCGAGTAAATGTTTGCCTGTTAAGCTGTTGTTGAGCAGCAAGCCAATGAACAATTTGTTTGTGGGCGGTCGGTGATAAAAGGTATTAGACCAAGGACTGGCTGCTGGGAATCAATGGGGAAACAGGAGCAGGACATCCAGGTTGGCAGTTTAGTTAGGAGGTCTGATCAATAATCAGGAAGGGAAGTCAATGGGGAAAGATAATATCAACATTTGAGCTTAGGATTAGGCCATGTGGATGCTGTGATTGGAAGTCTGGAAATAAAGGTGGCAGCAGGAAATAATAGCTGGTGGATATCAAAACAAGAAAAACAGCAAAATAATGTGTGTGGACTAGTAGTAGAGGACTATGAATTTAGGGTTCACAAAGTTATTGGAGGTCGGGGGACCCCAAGCAGAAGACCATAAGACATAATTAGGACATTTGGCCCATTGAGTCTGTTCCACCATTTAATCATGGCTGATCTTTTTTATCCCTCCTCAACCCCACTCTCCAGCCATCTCCCCATTACCTTTGATGCTGTGTCCTATTGGCTGTGGCCACTTGTCCTAGACTCCCCCACCATGGGAAACATCCTTTCCACATTTACACTGTCTAGGCCTTTCAACATTCAAAAGGTTACAATGAGATCCACCCCCCCCCCTTCATCCTTCTAAATTCCAGAGAGAACAGACCCAGAGATATCAGATGTGCCACATAAGATAACCCTTCCATTCTCAGAATCATCATTGTAAACCTCCTCTGAATCCTCTCCAATACTATCACATCTTTTCTTAGATGAGGAGCCCAGAACCATTCGCAATACTCAAGTTGAGGCCTCAATCAGTGCCTTATAAAGCCTCAGTATCACATCTCTGCTCTTATACTCTAAACATTTCGAAATGAATGCTAACATTGCATTTATCTTCCTCACCACTGACTTTACCTGCAAGTTAACCTTTAGGGTGTTCTGCACAAGGACTCTAAGCCCCTTGGCATCTCAGATTTTTGGATTTTCTCCCCATTTAGAAAATAGTCTGCACATTTATTTCTTCTATCAAAGTGCATGACCATGCATTTTCAAATATTGTATTTCATTTGCCACTTTCTTCCCCATTCTCCTAATCTGTCTTAAATCCTTATGCAGCCTTCCTGTTTCCTCAATGATACCTGCCCCTCTATCAATCTTTGCATCATCTGCAAACTTAGCAAAATAGCCATCTATTCCATCATCTAAATCATTGATATACAGCATAAAAAGAATTTGTCCCAACACCAACCCCTGCGGAACACCACTGGTCACTGGCAGCCAACCAAACAGATCCTTTTATTCCCCCTCACTGCCTCCTACTAATCAGCCAATGCTCTAACCATGCTAGTAACTTTCCTGTAATACCATGGGCTCTTAACTTGGTAAGCAACCTCCTGTGTGGCTCCTTGTTAAAGGCCTTCTGAAAGCCCAAATATACAAAATTAACTGCATCCCCTTTATCTGTCCTATTTGTAACCTTCTCAAAGAATTCTAACAAGTTCATTAGGTAAGATTTTCCCTTAAGGAAACCATGCAGAGTTTGTCCTATCTTGTCCTGTGTCGCCAAATGCTCCATAGCCTCACTCTTTACAATTGACTCCATCTTCCCAATCACTGAGGTCAGACTAACTGGTCTATAATTTCCTTTCTGCTGCCTTCCCCCTTTCTTAAGGAGTGGAGTGACTTTTTCAATTTTACTGTCCTCTGGCCACCAATGATTTTAGAAAGATTATTACTAATGCCACCACAATCTTTACTACGGCCTCTTTCAGAACCCGCGGGCGCATTCATTTGGTCTGGGTGACTTATGTACCTTTAGGTTTGTCAGCTTTTTGAGCACCTTCTCTCTTGTAATAGTAACTGCACTCGCTTCTCTTCCCTCGCACCCTTCAACATCTGGCACACTGCTAGTTTCTGCCACAGCGAAGACTGATGCAAAATACTCATTTAGTTCATCTGCCAACTCCTTGTCCCCATTATTATTTCTCCGGCCTCATTTTCCAGCACTCCTATATCCACTCTCATCTCTCTTATTTTTTTACATACTTGAAAAAGCTTTTACTATCGACTTTGATATTGTTTGTTAACTTGCTTTCATATTTTATCTTTTCCCTTCTAATGATTCTTCTAGTTGCTTTCTGTAGGTTTTCAAAAGTTTCCCAATCCTGCCTTCCTACTAATTTTTGCTTTGATGCATACCCTCTCTTTTCTTTTACATTACCTTTGACTTCCCTTGTCAACCACGGTTGTACTATTTTGCCATTCAAGTTTTTATTTGTTTTTGGAATACATCTATCCTGCATCCTCCTCAACTTTCCCCAAAGCTCATATTATTGCTGCTCTGCTGTCATCCCTGCCAGCATTTCCTTCCAATTTACTTTGGCCAGCTCCTCCCTCATACCTCTATAATTTCTTTTACTCCACTAAAATACTGCTACATCAGACTTTACTTCCTCTCTATCAAATTTCAAATTGTACTCAATCATATTGTGATCACTGGTTCCTAAGAGTTCTTTTACCTTCAGCTCCCTTAATCACCTCCTGTTCATTACATAACTCCCAATCCAGTATAACTAATCCCCTAATAGGCTCAATGACAATCTGCAAACTGCTCTTAAATGCCATCTCATGGGCATTCAACAAACTCGCTCTCTTGAGAACCATTACTGACCTAATTTTCCCAATTGACCCTTATGTTGAAATTTCCAATGACAGTCATAACATTGCGATTTTGATACACCTTTTCTATTTCCTGTTGTAATCTGTGGTCCACATCCCAGCTGCTATTGGGAGGCCTGTATATGACTGCCATCAGAGTCCTTTTACCCTTGCAGTTTCTTCACTCAACCCACAAGGATTCAACACCTTCTGATCTTACGTCACATCTTTCTACTGATTTGATGCCATTCTTTACCAGCAGAGCCACACTGCCCTCTCTGCTTACCTTCCTATCTTCCTGATACAACGTATAACCTTGGACAGAATCATGTAAATAAATTAGTTCAAGGGGGTTGTGTGGGTTGGGTTCCCAGTGGCCACCTGAACCTACTGAGGAAGGTTACCTTAAGTCCAGGAGTAGTGGACCTTTCAGGAGCAATGAAAGACATAAGTGCCTTGGATAATTCAAATTCACTAGAGTGATGTTTAGAAATGTACTGCACCCTTCTAGATTTCCTTAGTTTAGTTCATTATATGCATTGAGGGCATGACTAAAAATTGAAAATCAGTGCTTTACCAGTTATGTTTTATCTTGCACCATTGCCATGAATCAGACAGCAGCTCAGTATCCCTGATGTACTCAAAATTGCAACCATAGTCAATAAAAAATGATACCCACCAGCAAAAGACACCATGAGGAACTCATACAATGATGCAACAAGTAATGTCATTCAGCTAGCAATCAGAACATTTGAACTGTGTTTTTTTGGTTCTATGAACATGGAGACAGCTACCAGTTAGCATCTCCCAAGGTCTCAGAAGTGTCTTTAGCTTGGTGATGTACTGTAATTTGTACTGAGACGGTTGGATACTGTCTCAGTTCATAGAACGTCCTTCATATAGCTTAAAAGGCCAGCTGACACTCAAAATCTTTCAGAAATGTAAGTGGTATCAACAAATAATTTCTTTGTATCTGTGCAAAATACTCATTTGTATGTCATTTTGTAATTATCTCTATGTAAATTTCCTCTTAGAAATCCAACCTGATGCAATTCTTGTAGCTTCAACAGAAGTTTGGAATTTACACAGATCCTTACGAGTGATGACTGGCGTGCTCCTGACTGACAACCTGGGCTATCAAGTCCAGAAAGGCCCACTAGAACACTCCATTTGCACCTGTGCAGTGGCAAACAGAGCCACCAGGGCATAAAGCAGCCATTCAGACGAGGATTCACCAGCAACTTTTATGTATGTTGCTTGAAATTCCAGCATCTGCAGATTTCCTCATGTTTGAGGATTCCTGTGACCAGAACTCATCCATCTATGGTGCCTGTTACCAATACTTTTGCAAAGTCCCTCCTGTACTTCCGCACTCCCAACATGCTACTCAGCATTTAGCAAAGTGTACAGTATATATCCTTGAAGCTCATCTCCTTACAGGCAACCACGAAAAACAAAGAAACCCAGAAGAACCCGCAAAAAAAAAGACCTTCAAACATCTAATGGGCAGAGAGAAAAGAAAACAAAAGGTGCAAACAATAAAAGTAAGCAAATAGCATTCAGAATGAAAGCAAGTCCACGGACATGGAGCCTGGGGCAGCTGAGCAGGCCTCAGCTTCATCCCCAGTTCAGCGCAGAACCTAGTGGAGCAGCGAGCAAGACCAGCCCAACGCTCACCTCCGGACCCGACACCCTGTCTTTTCAATCCATAGCCCAGCGTTTAAATCATCCAAACACTGAGATGTTCCTCTCTCTAGGAGCTGGACTCTGTTGCTTCAATACACTCTGGGCCTGGACCCTACTACCATGTTTTGGCCCATACCCAATCTTTCTAAATTCCCCTGGTGCTTAGATTGATCAAACCTCGGTTTAGGTAGATGGGCATCGATTCTGCTTTGCCTTCGTTCACCCTGACTTTGCCTCACCTCTCCTTGCCCTGAATATTCCTCAACCTTGCCTCACACCGGCTCACTTTGACCTCGACTAAGCTTCTCCTCTGCTCGCTTCGACCTTTGACTCTGCCTCGCCTTTGCTTGCCTCTCCATTCTTAGTGGTGATTGTTTACCATAAATTTACGAGGAAAAGTGTTACTAATATAGTATTTAGCTGTATCCTTGGCTTTGTTTGCCACCAACAAGTAGTCGCTGCGCTTGATCAGTGCCATCTTAAACCAGGAGTTGCCAGTCGGCGTTGAACTCAATGTAGGACTGCCTTAGGGTCTCTAGCACTGGATTTTTCCTCAGGAGTTACTCCCAAAGCCTCCCCCATGAGTGAGTATAGCTATAAAGCAGTGGAGGTTTGAGATCAGAGTTTTCCTTCTCCTAGATGAGCTGCCAACCATGGCTAATAAGCCCCATCTGCCCAAAGCAACTGGATTTAAGGCTCCAGTAACCTGCCTTTGCCCCTTCTCCTGTAAGTAAAAATGGTTCCACCGAGCTTAGTAGCTAAGTCACACTTGAAAGCCAGGAGCTGGACTTGGTTGTCAGAGGCTGTTTGAGATGTAGACCATTGGGAAAATTTAAAAGGTGATGGGAGCTTATCCTCACTCCCAATCCCCAGCGATAACAACCTTAAGGAACATGATAATGAATATCACCTGTGCTTTTTACCAGACTCACTGAAATCCTAGCACTTGAGCTTCATACTCTATTAATGAATCCAATGATAAGTGAACTACTCAGAAGATGCCGATCACAATATTTCTCCTGAATTTCTTACACAATGAATAAGGGTACTGTTAGAGAATGAAGATATGATTTAGAATTGTCTATAGAAAATTTAAATGCATTTTTGTGTTTTAACAAAATGATCATTTGCCATTCACACCTGAGCTCAGTGTGTTCTGCTTACGTCAGATAACAGTTCTTCAGCGAAGTATCAGTGAGACCACATTACTGACGGTCATGCTCTACTTAGGGGTCAAGATTACTTAAGTGTTATCTCTTTTCCAGTTGCAGTATAACTGGAGGACCATCTTCAGCTCACTGCCTTTCCTTGGTGTTACTGTGCACTCTAACCTTGCACTTGTAGGAAGACGAGAACCATTAATGAGAGTGATGTATCCAGACAGTTTAAAACAGTTAGAGTGAGAGTAATGTGGTAGGGAGATAAAGCACCAGCCTTGATCATACTGAGTGGTGGAACAGACTCAATGGACTGAATGGCCTGTTCCTGCTTTTTATTTCAATATTTCTATTGATGCAGAAGATTTATTGATAGAGGCTACAAGAGTTGAGGTTGGATATCAGTGTTGGCTAAAGAGGATATAAGGAATTCTACAGACAGAGAAGAACCATGGGTGCCTGTAAGGTGAGGAGATGTGAGGGGCAAAACGGTGAAGTAAAGAGGGTGGGATACACAAGTAAGAGTAAAATGCACATCAAGATGGAGGTGAAGATGCCTCTGTGCTCAATTTTCCTTATATGGATGAGGCCATTAAACCAAGCAAGATGGCACCAGCAGTACAGGTCTGCCAGGGCAGCCATCACTAGGGGTGGACTCTGTGTAGATACTTGATTGTGGGACACAAACCCATGGTCAGCTCCATTACTCCATGCTGATTAAAGTATCTATTATGTTTTGTAACAACCAAACTTAAAAACTAATTGAAATGAAAACAAGGGAGCGGGGAATGCAAGTCGAACTTTGTTTTTACTTTAAGTGAGGCATGTGTGTATGACGTGGTGGCGAGGTGATGCATGTCATTGACGTACTTTTACATACAACCCAAAATGCATCATGTAAACAACAAAGAATGATTAATCAAATAATATACTTACAATATTACTGAAATATTAAATATACATCATTCCTCCCTGTATAGCTATAAACTCCATTTCAATATAGAAAGCATCTCAACTTATACACACAGTATACTATATAATACAACTACTAGGTAGACATCCACAGCATAGTAAATTTTAAATTGACCTGTTCAGGCCTAAAGATTCAATTGCTGTGGGAGCTTTCTTACTCTTGTGGGATAATGCCTTTCCTGACAAGGGGGATCACTCTGCTCGGCAGATGAGACTTGTGGCTGTGAGACCATCTCAGGTTCTGGATCATCCTTCATGGTGGTTGTATGAGTTGACTCTGGGACTTCTGGATGTGGTTCTAACAGTCCTTTCTTCACTGACTTCTCTCCTTGAATGATAGATGTGTCATCTCCAGGTGACATCAGACGCAATCTTCACTGTGTAGGAGAGTGGTCCAGTTCTGTCCTTAATCTTTCCGGGTACCTGCTTTTGATCACCTCTGCAGTCCCTCACAAGGGCTGCTTGTCCAGGTGTGAAACATCGAACCTTCTTCAACTTGTCTCAGCTGTTTGTCCTGCATACTCCTTCTGAGATTGGGTTTGGGGTAATCCAAGCATAAACGCAAAGGTGAGTTATTGATTGTGGAGTGTGCTGCATTGTGATATGCAAGGACAAAATTGGTGAGCTTCTGATTCAGTGTCAGTGCAGTGTGTTCTGCTGGCATTGCCCAAAGAGTGTTCGTTAGACTCTGGACAAACCTTTCACCCAAACCATTTGTAACTGGGTAGCACAGTGCAGATGTAATATGTCTTTTTCCATCATTTTCTAGAATCACTGAAACTGTTCCACAATAAACTGTGGTCCATTGTCACTGAGCTAGTGTTCTGGAACACCAGTCCTTGAGAGGAATTTTCTCAACATACCCACAGTGTGTGATGCTGAAATGGAGGATATTGGGAACACCTCTGGCCACTTTTTAGCTGAATCCACTACTACTAAGAATTTTATGGTGATGAATGGTCTGACAAAATCCACATGAATCCTCTGCCAGGGCAATGTAGGCTATTCCCAGGGATGGATAGGCGTCACACTTGGCATCTTCTGGACACACTGGCATCCTGAAGAATGCATGGCAAACTGCTTGATCTGCGAACCTAGACAACACTCTCATTTTGACCAGGCCTAGATGATCAGCATGTAGCTCCTCCATCTTAGCTTAGATGGTACAACAACTCTCAATCCCCACATAATGCAACTTCCAAGGGCAAGTTCCTCCTGGCACTGGTAATAATGGGAAACTGGAGTTTCCGCTGCACATTCCAGTGACGTTGGGTGGTCATATAGACCTGAGAGAGTGTGCCACAATCATCTCCACCATAATAGGTAGACTTTAGATTTGCATTAGGGAGAATACGTTGAGAGGAGTTTCCGTTTTTGTAAAAATTTCAGGTATTTCCTTTTCCAAGGGTAAAAAGGACAATCTATCCGCATTTCCATGATTAGTCATCCTCTTGAATTTGATCTTGTAATTGTGTCCTCCAAGAAACGGAGCCCATCTCTGCAATTGTGCTGCTGCTGTCATTGAAACATCCTTCTGTGGGTTGAAAATAGACACTAATGGTTGATGATCAGTAATGGGAGAAAACTCTCTCCCATACAAGTACTGGTTGAAACATTTTGCAACCCAAACCAGACTCTCTGTCAATCCGAGCGTAATTTTTCTCTGCAGTGATAAGGCAACATAATGCAACGTCTACGGGCATTCAGAGACATCACTCGTAACATGTGACATGACTGTACCTATACTGCAAGGTGTAAAAGGCATGTTTCACTGGGCAATGTGGATCATAATATGTGAGTACAGTGTCTGACGTCACCATTTTCTTTAACTTCTTGAAAGCCACCTCACACTGCTTTGGCCATTGCCATTTCTTCCCGATCTGTAGTAATGAGTTCAAGGGATGTAGCACAGTAGCCAGGTTTGGCAGGAACCTGTTATAGTAATTGACAAATATGAAAAGGAACCCATCTTTTGACTTTGGGGCATCCAGCACTGCTTGAGCTTTCTCAGCACACTTCTGCAACCCTTGTGTTTCAATAGAGTGACCACAGTAAGTGATGCCTGGTTTAAAGAATTCACACTTGTTGCATTGTGCTCTGAGCCCATAATCTTCTAATCTTTTCAACACTTTCTTGAGATTTTGAAGATATTCCTTGTCATCCTTACTGGCAATCATGATTTTATCCAGGTAACACTGACTGCCTGGGCAGCCTTGTAACACCCTTTCTATAGCTTTCTGCCAGAGTGCAGGTGCAGATGCTACTCCTAAAATAAACCTATTATAGCAGTAAAACCCTCTGAGTATTTATTGTGAGAAACATTTTGGACTTTCCTTCCATCTACATCTGCAAACAGGCCCCAGCTAAGACCCATTCTTCTTGGCTCCTGGGACCACTGGCATTACCCATAGGCTCCACTCAACCTTGGAAAGAATTCCTTCGGTCTCAATGCGGTCTAGCTCACTGGCTACTTTATTACAGATGGTATAAGGAACCAGGTGGGCTTTGTAGAACTTGGGTGTGGCATTTTCACTATTTTACCTCAGATATAATTGAGTTTTCCAATGCTATCCCTGAACACTGCTGTGTCATCATCCAGTACTTTTCTTAATTCACTTTCAGTTGACTCTTTTTCAGGGGATGTGACATGAAAATTGTGCATGGATCTTCTATCAAGTGGTAGTTGTCTCAGCCAATCACAACCCCTGTGTTAGCCCTTCTGCTTTGACCACACACAAGCCTAATATTGTACTTCGCTGTTAGAAATGCCATTCCCACAGGAGTTATCTCTACTCCAGTAGAAGCTCTTAGTTGGATAGCTGCAGGCTTCAGTCCAATATCTGGGAAATGCCATTCAGTCTCATTTTCTGGAATAACTGCAACAGCTGAGCTAGTGTCTCGTTCCATTTTAATTAGTTTGAAAATGGTGGAAGGATCTGCAACAATCAAATTGTAGATATCCCGCCAATAACAACCGCAAAATGCTGGCCCTCCTGTTTTCATCACACACAAGCCCAATGTGACTTGTTAGCTGTTATATTTCAGTGTTGTGGAATGACTGCAACAACCAAGTCCGTGTCCAATTCCATTTTAATTAATTTGCCATTCACTTCTGGATTGAGCTATATTACTTGTCTATTGTTAGTTTTCACATCATAAATCTCAAGTCTGCTCAGTTCTGTGTCACTCTCATCATCAGATTTTTCATCAATAGCATGCAGATTAGTGCTCTTTCTAAAACAGCTAATTGACTTTTTATCTTTTTCTCTTTCTCTATTTTAGTCTGCCCAACATTCTCTTTGTATGTGACCTATTTTTTTGCCTTTTCTGCAAGTTTCACCTTTGGATTTACATTGATGTATTGTATATGAGCCCCTGCCACAATGGTAACACAATTTATTCGGCCAGGCAGGTTTCTGTTTAGATAACACACATTACCTGAATGCAGCAGGCCAAGCAGCATCTATAGGAAGAGGTACAGTCGACTTTTTGGGCCAAGACCCTTCGTCAGGACTAACTGAAAGAAGAGATAGTAAGAGATTTGAAAATGGGAGGGGGAGATCCAGAATGATAGGAGAAGACAGGAGAGGGAGGGATAGAGCCAAGAGCTGGACAGTTGATTGGCAAAAGGGATATGAGAGAATCATGGGACAGGAGGCCTATGGAGAAAGAAAGGGGGAGGGGTGAAGCCCAGAGGATGGGCAAGGAGTATATTGAGAGGGATGGAGGGAGAAAAAGGAGAGCGAGAATATATATAATAATAAATAAATAACGGATGAGGTACGAGGGGGAGGAGGGGCATTAACAGGAGTTAGAGAAGTCAATGTTCATGCCATCAGGTTGGAGGCTACCCAGACAGAATATAAGGTGTTGTTCCTCCAACCTGAGTGTGGCTTCATCTTGACAGTAGAGGAGGCTGTGGATAGACATATCAGAATGGGAATGGGACGCGGAATTAAAATGTGTGGCCACTGGAAGATCCTGCTTTCTCTGGCAGACAGAGAGTAGGCGTTCAGCAAAATGGTCTCCCAGCCTGTGTCGGGTCTCGCCAATATATAGAAGGCTGCATCTAAACATTTCTGTTTAGATATGGCAATTTTTTTCACACTCACTTTCCATTTCTGAATGCAATGCATTTGTGTCTCTGTCTGCTGTTTACATTGATTTTGCAACTTCAACTACTCTTTTAAATGTAAGTTGTTCTTTATTTAGGAGCATTTTTAAATGCTTTTTTTTTAAGATTCCACAAACTAAGCAATCTCTCAGTGCATCATTAAGCCCATACTGAACAGAGAATACTGTTAGTCTTTTCCATTCAGCCATGTATGCTGAAATGGATTCCACTTCCTATTGATTCTGCTTATGAAACTTGAAGTGCTCAGCAATCAACAATGGTTTTAGTTCTAAATGTTCCTGCATTATGTTCACTCTATCAGCAAAGCTCATTTTGGCTGGTTTGGTTGGAGCAGTCAAACTTCTAAGCAAACTGTATGCCTTTAAATTCAATGCACTCAGCAAAATTGGCACTCGCTCTTCATTGGCTATTTAATTTGCTTTAAAATGCTGCTCAATACACTCAGTATACAATATCCAGTTATCTATTGTACAATCGAACGCATCTATCTTTCTAACGTAGCCAGCCATTTCTGCTTTTTTTTATTTATGGTTATTATCACCTGGTACTTACTGTTTATGAACCGGTGAACTTGTCAGTTTGCATTTTTTTTAAAATTTGATCATCTTGCTGTTTCCGAAAGAGCACGTGCTGTATTTTTTTTTTTTAACTCAAAAAACTTCTGTTTATTCTTCAACAGGTCTTTGGTTCATTTTAAAAATACATCGTTGCCACTGTCAAGTTTTGTAACTCCAAAGCAGAATAAAAAAACTAATTGAAAGAAAAACAAAGGAGCTGGGAATGAGAGTCTAACTTCATTTTTACTTTAAGTAAGGCGCATACGCATGATGTAGCACTGAAATGATGTATGCTATTTACATACTTTTACATATACATTATGTAAACAAAAATTACTTAATCAATATATTTACACTGTTACTCAAATATTACAGAAATATTAAATACACAATAGGTGACATGGTGTTCAATGCCATCTGCCTACATTTGACCCATCTCCCTGTCTCCTCGCTATTTCATTGAGTGGAAGGTGTAAAAGTCTAGGGTCCCACGCTCTGGGTTTGGGAGCAGCTGTTGCCCTGTAACCATCAAGCACCTGGACAGGCTTCACTCACCTCGGCACAGTGAACTCCCTTTTGGGTACTCTGCAGTTCAGGTCCCATGAGTTTTTGTTTAAATTTCACTAATTGCGATTCAGCACTGAACTGACTCGACGGCTGTGGCCTGCTACAATCGGCACTCACCACTCTTCTGAACTAGCTCCATGGCTATGGCTTAGAGTTATCAGGCCAGCTTCACTCACCTCAGCAGCGAACTGCTCTGTGGCTGTGAACTCACTTTCAGGGACTCTGCAGTTATGATTTGTTCTTTGGTGTGTGACAGTCTTTGCTGTGTGGGTTTGATTGTGCTTCTTTGCCTTGTGGCTGCCTGCAAGAAGGTGAATGGCAAGGTTGTATACAGCATATATACTGTACTTCACTGATAAATGTACTTTGAACTTTGAATTTGTGGCATTGAATCCAGGAGTGCAAGATTACACTCTCACTGCTCCAGTCCATGACTGTCTCCAGCCTTGCCCTCGAGGTCATTTGCTGGCTTCTTCCTCACTTCAGTAGGGAAAATAATTGCCTTACAGATCCTTACAGTCTACAGCATGACATCAAGCAATCCATCACTGAATCTTGACAGTAGTGGCATGTCTAGACTCCATTTTCTTCTCCTTCCCTGGTCTGCAGCCAACTCCAAACTCCATCAAGTATTTTGCTTGCAGTGTGACTTTAAATAGTGCAGCTGAAATTGATTCACACACAGTGACATTGCGCTCACTCAAACTAATTGGTCTGGAAGCCTAAAATGCTCAGCAGCTGAAGTAAAGCGGCTCTGACAAACAAGCTGTAGAAAATTTCAGATGTGCCATCCATTGGCAGCTTCCCCAGGGTCAGTACATTAGGAAGTAACCCTTGCGTCTGCAGTATGGAAAGTCTTTCCCTGGACTTGTTTTACCTTTGCAGGCTTCATTAAGAGGTACAAATCTGTTTCTAGGAAATGAGTGTACAACCAACATGCTGGTAATATTTACGATAATAACTGAAAAGCAGAAGAGTTCTGAGTTGAAAGAGAACAAAAAAAAAGAAGCAAAAAAAATGTACTTGAATTTAAGCAAATAGCTGCAGATGTACTGAAGAATCAATTTCAGTTACAAAATCAGGTGGCATCCAAGTGGTTAATTGAAACCAGGTTCACCAATGAATGCAGGAAAACATGGAATTCAATGATTTTTTTAAATGAATGACTTTATGTTCAGTAATATTCTTCTGACATGTCATTAATATGTAAAATTATGCAAAACAAATTGCTATCAACCATAAGATTTAAACTCTTTCATCATTGTCGAATACAGATTTGGTGACACTCATGAAAGTAATATATACTGTAATAATAGCACATCTGTTTACAAATAACTGCATTGCATACATAAAATTTGCAAATGCCTGCAATTAATTTTGTATTCATTGTTATTATCAGCAAATCTAGTTAAATTTGCCAAAGGTTTAATGAATTTGCAAAGCAAGAACTGCTGATGAATGCCATAGTTTTGTCACCTACGTTCCAAGTACCCTGAATATTATGGTCGATAAAGTTCCTCCTTTCACATTACCATATACTGAATTTACCTCAGACCTTACATTGAAAGGCACATATTACTAATCATAGTATTCTTGAGGTTCCTTTTTGTTTAATTTTGATTTACTTCCTAGTGAAGGCAGTTTTCATATTTTTGCTGGCATCTCCCCAAACATATTCACTGATAATGCCTTATTAATCTGATAATATAATACTAATGTAAAATGAAATGCTGAATTTCATGATTCGACCTCAAACTTAATTTTATTCAATGACCCAAATCTAACTCATCTGTTTCTGTATGAATTCAACATTCTGAACATATCTGAGTACTTATCTATGGAAATATTTCAGTATGGAGTCTGTCAGCAAAGCTGGGAGATTTGATAACCTATGATTTTTCATTCTCCTTAACTGATTTGCTGTGTGAGATTAGACAGAATTGGTCCATAATAATTAAAAGCTACACATTTCTAAATAAGTGCACATTTACCATTATAGTTCCAATAGTGAATCTAATTGAGATTTTTTACAAAGGAAAAAGCATCCCATTCCAGATTGAATTTGTAGAGTTGATTAATTTCTGAGAATAAACTCAGCACCAACCCCACCCCATGTAAAATGCTGTATTCCAAGAAGTGCAGGCAATTACATAATGTGGCGTATAATTACATTAGTACTGTGCAAAATGATACTAAATTTTATTTTGCCAATCTGTTCACAGCTGTATGCTGTTCAAGAATTGAGATTTCCCAGTATATTTCCAGGCCCTACCACATAAGTCAGGGCACCTTAGGATCAGAAGGGTTTGACATGTAATTGGCATTTTAGCTTTTCTATGTTATTGTCATGAAGGAGGTGGAATATCAAACTACAGACTGGAGACTCTGTCGGTATTTACAGTGGAAAATACTACACCACATCCATTATTAAAGTAAACAATGTTGTGACACATAATCCAACTTGAAAATACAATTTAAATGCCCTTTACTTTATTTTCAAATAAACAGATATCCTAACAGGGCTTGTTAAATAAATGAGATCACAGGAATGAAAAGCTTAACATATGAAGAGCATTTGAAGAGCTCTGGTCCTGTAATTGAAGTTCAGAAGAATAAGGGGGTTTCTCATTGAAACCTATCAAATACAGAAAGGCCTGAGTAGAGTGGACATACACAGGATGTAGTCTAGGATAAGCTCCGAATAAAGGGATGTTCCTTTAAAACTGAAATGAGAAGAAACTTCTTCAGCCATGAGGCTAAAGGGATCAGGGGGGAAGGAGGGAAGGCTGGTGCAGGGTTCTGAGTTGGTTGATCAGCCATGATCATACTGAATGCTGGTGCAGGCTCGAAGGGCCGAGTGGCCTACTCCTGCACCTATTTTCTATGTTTCTATGTTTCTATGAGTGGTAAATCTGCAGTATTCTTGCCACAGAGGGCTGTGGAGGCCAAGTCATTGGATGTGCTTAAGGTAGAGACTATTGTGTTCTGATCGCTAAATGGTGCTCAGAGTTACTGGGAAAAGGCTGAGAATGGAGTTGAAAAAAAAGCATTATTGAATGGAGGAGCAGACTCAATGGGATGAACAGCCAAATTCTGATTCTATACAGTGTATTAAGATCATTAGACCATAAGAGGTAGGAGCAGAATTAGGCTATTCAGCCCATTGAGACTGCTCCGCCATTCCATCATGGCTGATCCTGGATCCCACACAACCCCATATAGCCACCTTCTCAACAGATCTTTTGGTGTCCTGACTGATCAGGAAACAATCAACTTCCACCTTAAATATACCCACGGACCTGGCCTCCACCACAGTCTGTGGCAGAGCATTCCACAGATTTACTACTCCCTGGTTAAAAAAACTCCTCCTTACCTCTGTTCTAAAAGGTTGCCTCTCAATTTGAGGCTTTACCCTCTAGTTCTGGATACCTCCACCAGAGGAAACATCTTCTCCACATCTACCCTATATCGTCCTTTCAACATTTGGTAAGTTTCAATGAGATCCCCCTGCATTCCTCTAAATTCATGTGAGTACAGGACAAAAGCTGCCAAATGCTCCCCATATGTTAACCCCTTCATTCCCAGAATCATCCTTGTGAACCTCCGCTGGACTCTCCCCAGTGACAACGCATCCTTTCTGAGATATGCGGACCAAAACAGTTGACAATACGCCGTGTGGCCTGACTAGTATCTTATAAAGGCTCAAAATTATCTCCTTGCTTTTATATTCTATTTCCCTTGAAATAAATGCTAACATTGGATTTGCCTTTTTTACCACAGACTTTTAACATCATAAATCAGTGAGTTGTTTGTTATGTCTCCCCTCTCACTGTGAAACAGGAATACCTCTTTTTCCCTTACTAGGAAGAGAGAGAGCCTGTGGTATGTTGAATTACCAGGTGAACATGTAGTCTTTGGGGTATTGCAAGTTCGTATCTTTATTGATGCTTTGCTGCACGCTTGAGTGCTTGGTGGGGGCTGCCGATGATTATTTTGCTGGTGGTGGAGGGGGGATCGTTGCTTTGCTGCTGCTTATGCATGGGAGGGGGAGCTGGGGGGGGACTTTTGGGTTCTAACATTTAACTGCCGTTCATTCTTTGGGGCACTCCTCTGTTTTTGTGGATGGTTGCAAAGAAGAAGAATTTCAGGATGTATATTATATATATTTCTCTGACATTAAATGTACCTTTGATACCTGTAACTTAGGAGTCTTGCATGAGGACTCCTAAGTCCCTCTGCACCTCTGACGTTTGAGCATTTCCCTAGTTAATAATAGTCCGCACTATTGTTCCTTTTACCAAATTGCATTATCATACATTTTCCAACACTGTATTCTATCTGCCACTTTTTTGCCCATTCTTCCAATCCAAGTCCTGCTGCATTCACATTGCTTCCTCAGCACTAACTACCCCTCCACCTATCTTCATATCATTCGCTAACGTTGCCACAAAGCCATCAATTCTATTATCTAAATCATTAACAAACAATGTGAAAAGCAGCAGTCCCAATACTGACCCCTGAGGAACACCACTAGTCACTGGCAGCCAACCAGAAAAGATCCCCTTTGTTCCCACATGCTACCTCCTGTCTGTCAGCCATTTCTCTATCCAGCCAGTATCTTTCCTGTACTGCCATAGGATTTTATCTTGTCAAGCAGCCTCATATGTGGCACTTTATCAAACACCTTCTGAAAATCCATGTAAATGACATCCACTGTCTCTCGTTTGTCCAATCTGCTTGATACTTCCTCGAAGAACTCAAACAGATTTGTCAGGTAGTATTTCCCTTTACAAATGAGAGGCATTGATCATGTGGATAGTCAGAGACTTTTTCCCAGGGCTGAAATGGTTGCCACAAGAGGACACAGGTTTAAGGTGCTTGGGAGTAGGTACAGAGGAGATGTCAAGGGTAAGTTTTTTACTCAGAGTGTGGTGAGTGCGTGGAATGGGCTGCCAGCAATTGTGGTGGAGGTGGATACAATAGGAGACTTTTGGATAGGTACATGGAGCTTAGAAAAATAGAGGGCTATGAGTAAGCCTAGTAATTTCTAAGGTAGGGACATGTTCGGCACAACTTTGTGGGCCAAAGGGCCTGTATTGTGCTGTAGGTTTTCTATGTTTCAATGTTTCTATTTCTATGAAACTATACAGACTTTAACTTATTTTATAAGTACCTTGAAACCTCATCCTTAGTAATTGACTCCAACACTTTCCCAACCACTGAGGTTAGGCTATCTGGCCTATAATTTCCTTTATTTTGCTTTCCTCTCTTCTTAAAGAGTGGAGCATCATTTGCAATCTTCCAGTCTTCAATGACCATGCCAGAATCAAGTGATTCTTGAAAGATCATGACCAATGCATCCATTATCTCTTCAGCAACCTCTCTCAGGACTATGGGGTATAGTCCGTCTGGCCCAGGTGCAATACCCACCTTAAGATCTTTGAGTTTGCCTTTGTAATAGCAATGGCACTCAGTCCTGTTCCCTGACCCTCATGGACCTCCGGCACACTGCTAGTGTCTTCCACAGTAAAGACAGATGCAAAGTGTCCATTAAGTTCATCTGCCATTTCTTTGTCTCCCATTACTACCTCAACAGCATCATTTTCCAGTGGTCCAATATCAACTCTCACCTCCCTTTTACTCTTTATATAACTGAAAAAACTTTTGGTATCCTGTTCTATATTATTGGCTAGTCTGCCCTCATATTTATTCTTTTCCCTTCTTATAGCTTATCCAATATTATGGTCTTATCCAGTAAAGCAACCCTCAGTCCTTTTACAAGGTCATACCAACCTTCATCACCAGTTCTTTCATTAGAACTTAAGACTATGGTTATCATCAAAAATAAAGAATGCATTCTTTTTGTAGAGAAGGATGAAAGTGCACACAAGCAACTTACTTATCCTGATCACCTCACTTCTTCTGAATGCTTATAGCAAATCTCATTCTTTATCTTTTCTTCTACGCGTGACCTAAGGGCCAATAATCTGGCAGCTGAATGCTGTTCCTGAAATACAGAAGCCTCTCGTTTAAGTTGTTTCTCACCCCACATCAGATCTTTTTTTCTGATCAATTTGGTACCTTATTCTATGTTCCAATCCTTTCTACCTGGAGGGCAGCAGGGGCAGGGAAAGAGATGATGGAGAGTGGACTTCTGCCTGAAATATTTAAAATTTTGGGTGTCTTTGGTCCCCATTTAGCCCCTCACCATCATTGGCACTTTTCTTCTCTAGTTATCGACTCCATTAGAATTATTTTTGTACTGGTTTACAGCGGTGTATAGAACTATACAAAATACACTATTCCAGGGATAGTATGAGAAGCAATTGTTGTCATTGCTCCCTACATTTACTCTCTATTCGTCCAGGAACTGAAGCAGAATATTTCCTCATTGGCCTCATGAGTATCTAGTGACTTTTGTCTTACTTCTGATGACAAACAAGTACCTACTTAATTCAAAGCTGTATTGTCACAATTATTTCAGAAGGTGTAATCTGTGCCTCAACAAAAAATAAAAGCAGATGATTGATGTTGTTCTCCAGGCAGGCATCGCTTCTGACACATTTTCACAGGCTATATTATTCCACACTCACTAGACTTCACAAAAATTGCAAAGTTATGATGGATTGATTTAACTTTACTCAGTTAGTTTTGATTGGTGTGTATATATTGATAAAAGATTTCAAGAGAAAGAGATGTTGAGGCAGAAGTTGAGTGTCTTCCAACTCCCAAATTATCCCATCAGGGGCCTTATGCCCAGCTGTTATAAATTATGCAGGCCATACATTGGACTCGTTAGTTACCAAAGAACCAGAGAAATGGAATGAAATTATCATTGACTCCAAAAATCACCTATGAAAAAAAGATTGAAGTATTTTAATGCAAATACAATATTCCAGTAGTAGGCACAAGAGAAACTGCAGATGCTGGAGAACTAGAACAACACACAAAATGCAAGAGGAACTCAGCAGGTCAGGCAGCATCCCTGGAGAAAAATGAATAGTTGACATTTTGGGCCAGGATCTTTCACCAGGACCCAAGTAATCGACTCAAGACCAGAAGAAGAGTCAAATAGCAGAGTTAAACAGGTTTTGTTTTTGTACAGCGGCAGACAAAAAAAATCACCGATCATTATTAATTAATCATGACTAACTGTGACAAGCCAGATGATTAAAATCAATGAGTTACTTTTTGAATGTAGTCACTGATAAAATAGTGGAAAAGTTACAGCCAATTTGAACATTGCAAACTTCCACAAACAAGAATAACCAGATAATTTTTAGTAATGTTAATCAGGTAGACTTCTGCCTGAAATGGATTTCCTTTCCTTGGACCCCATTTCATTCCCACTAGACACTGCTTCATCGTCCCAGTTTCCAAATACCAGTTCCATATGTATGCTAGTAGTACTCAGACCTGCCTATTCACTCCTTCTAATGATAACTTCATGATTAATCAATGAATCAGGCAACATGCCCAACTTTCCATGCCACAATTTCCTCCAGAAACAGAAATATTGAACCTATTATCTCTGTCAGTCTCCAGTCCCTATGGACTTTGTTCACGTGTCAGTTCTATCCCATTCATTGGCAACTGTTCACTTCCGACCCCAAAGGCGCTTCTTCCACCTATGTTACTTGATCCATTTTATCCTCACTATATTGGATAATCCCAATACTTTTTATAATTTATCTCCCATCCTTTACTCTTCATAAGTTTGATGCTATGCAAAACAATGCTGAATGTATCACAACTTGTCCCACGTAGTGTTTATCTGTCACCTCCATGCTCACGAATTGTAGTTCATTGACTCCTGCAGTCAACTCCCCCAATGGGCAAATTCTCAGTCTTGTATTCGCAAAGGAAGCCAGAGGTCCATAAGCCAGTCCTCAGTGGAGGATCAGAGGTGGAGAGGGTTAGCAACTTTAAATTCCCCAGTGTCATGATTTCAGAGGATCTGTCCTGGCCCCAGCACATAAGTGCAATTATGAAGAAAGCATGGAGAAGCCTCTTCTTCCTTTGGGGTTTGAGGAGATTCAGCATGACATCTAAATGTTTGACTAACTTCTATAGATGTATGGTGGAGAGTATATTCACTGGCTGCATCACAGTCTGGTATAGAAACACCAATGCCCTTGAAAGAAAAATCCTACAAAAAGTCATGGATACAGCCCAGTCCATCACAGATAAACCCTTCCCAACCATTGAGCACACCTATGTGAAATGCTGTCACAGGAAAGCAGCATCCATCATTACAGACCGCCACTACCCAGGACATGCTCTTTTCTCACTGCAGCCATCAGGAAGAAGGTACAGGAGTCTTAGGACTTGCAAGACCAGATTTAGGAACATTTAGTACGCCTCAACCATCAGACTCTTGAACAAAGTGGATAACTTCACTCAATTTCACTTGCCCCACCGTTGAAGTGTTCCACAACCAATGGACTCACTCTCAAGAACTTTTCATCTCATGTTCTCAATAGTTATTGCTTATTTTTATTTTTATTACTGCTTCTTCTTTTGGTATTTGCACAGATTGTTGTCTTTTGCACTGTGGTTAAAACCTTAGTATGGCGGTCATTTGTTGACTCTGTTATAGTTAATATTCTATAGATATGTTGAGTATGCCAACAAGAAAAAGAATCTCAGGGTTGTATATGGTGACATATATGTACATTAATAATAAAATTTACTTTGAACTTTGTACTTCCATGAAGCTGTGCTCCTTCTCTGTCTTATGCAACCACTAAAATTTTCATCACTTGGTTACAATAGAGTCTTCAATTGCTCCAGTGCTAAAATCTGGAATTCCCTGCTCAAACTCTTCCATCACTCTGCTTTTTTCTCATCTCTTACCATTATGCTTAAAACTTACCTGTTTATTAAAGCTTTTAATTTCCCCTCCTATCTCGTTCATTGGGTTGATGCGAACCTTCAGCAGATTATGCTATCACCAAGTGCTTTGGTAGTTTTTACATTAGTGACATTTGTTTTTGTATTTTTTTGCATATGTGCCTGTGCGTGTGCGTCTGCGTGTCCGTGCATGCGTCCGTGATGATGTCTTTTTCATGGCTTTTACAAGGCGCGGAGCAAGAGGGAGACTGCGTGGCATGCCACTCCTCGCACAGACATTTTTGCAGTATCTTCCCTTTTTATTTTATGAGGTCGAGTTGCGTTCTCGATATTCAACCTGGCACGGATGGAAAGCGTACTCGGGGGCGGACCCGACTAGTTTCGAACCTGGGAACCTCCACTCCCAGGTCCGGCGCCGATGTCGTTGTGCCACCAGCCGGCCCCATTAATGACATTTGTGATGTAGAACGCTTGGTAAACCCTTCAAACTATGTGTCTGCCATCCATAAAACAGTGGAAGGAAATGTTACTGTAGACTATCTGCCTGGGCTGGCAAGCATTATTGCCACAGAAGAGGAGTGTAGTAATGTGACAGAGAACACTTGGTAAATGCACTCTTTACACAAGTGCGTTTACACACACAAGCATTGCCCTGTCATTCTGCTGTTGTTGTGCTGAGCGTACGCACTTCAATGTCTTCCCTGATATATCCTCATCAAGGCCGATGCACTTGGGTTGGCTTTATGGTGCCTCTCCCGCCATACAAGATGGAATATTCCATTTCTTTAGTAAATGTGTATATGTTGTTGTATACTGTATTTATTGTAAATAGTTCTGTTTATCTTGTAATATCCTTGTAACTACATCGTGGGATGCATCATATTCTAATTCATGTGTAGCCTTAAGTTAACTTTTGGGTAATTAAAGTTGGTATGTCCTGGTACCTAATTAGCAGGGCTCATTGCTTTGAGTAGGGGAGAGAGACTGGGACTGCGAAGAGTTACACACTGGACAAAGTATGGAGCTGTTATTGTGTTTTCTGATAAGTATCTTTTGGTAAGTATTGGCAGTTCTATTTCTAGATTTTTGACGCACTTAATAAACACCCTTGCACTACAATGCTCGGTGAATTCAGCAATTTTTCCTTTGGTCATAACCCACGATCTAACTATGTTGAATGGACACTGGTTGGAAATGTAGCAATGGGTAATGACTGTAGATCAAACAAACAGGTGAGACTGTTCAAAGTTCAAAACAAATTAGTTAGCATAGCACATATACGTCACGATATACAACCCTGAGATTCATTTTCTTGCAAGCATTCACAATAAATACAAAAAACACACCCAGCAGGATGGACAAATAACCAATGTGCAAAAGACAACAAACTGTGCAAATACAAAAAGAAAGAAGAAAAATATTAGCAATAAATACATAAGCAATAAATATCAAGAACATGAGATGAAGAGCCTTTGAAAGTGAGTCTATAGGTTGTGGGAATATTTTAGTGAATGAGCGGGTGATATTGAGTGAAGTTTCAGTTATCCCCGCTAGTTCAAGAGCCTGATGGTTGAGGGTAATGAAGTTCTTAGGCTCCTGTACCTTCTTTCTGATAGCAGCACTGAGAAGAGAGCAAAACATGGATAATGGGAGTCCTTGATGACAGGTGCTGATTCCTCTGACAGTGCTCCATGGAGATATGCTCAATGGTGGAGAGGGTTTCACCCACGGTCGTCACTACTACTTTTTGTAAGGGCTTCCATTCAAGAGCATTGTTGTTTCCATACCAGACCATGATGCAACTTGTCAATATACTCTCTACTCACATCTATAAAGGTATGTCAAAACTTTAGACGACATACCAAATCTTCACAAACCTCTATGAAAATAGAGCCACTGCCATGCTTTCTCCGTAACGTCGTTTAAAACAGATCGACTGAAATGATAACACCGAGACATCGTGGGATGGAAAGAACACTGAGGATAACCTATTGTGGGCTTGATTGTTGAAGTGAGCCCTTTCTGAAGACAGCCTGTTCGGAGAATCCACTTTTTAATATAATTTATAAACAGTTTTTATTCCATCATTCTCTGTAAGGTCTTTATTCTTCTTGTTTTCTTCAAACTCCTATCACACAGCTTATGCAGTATATTTCACGGTGAATTCATTATGACTCAAAATGAACAGGGTCTTAATTCCTAGCTACTTCCCTGGCAATGGCTAATTCCAAACAAAGTGAATCATGAGACAACATAACCAGAGATTATTCAAAAAGAGCTATATTTAGAAGTTTTGTACAAACCCTGCAGAACATTACCATGGTTCACCGAAGCCATCTTGCCATCTTGCCACAACCTAAGGACTCACTTTCAGGGATTCTTTATTTCATGTTCTTGATATTTATTGTTTTTTTTGTTATTGTTTCTTTCTTTTTGTATTTGCACAGTGTGTTTCTTTTGCACATTGGTTGAAGCCCAAGATGGTGAGGTCTTCCATTGATTCTATTATGGTGTTATTCTATTATGAATTTATTGAGTATGTCTACAAGAACATGAATCTCAGGGTTGTATATGGTGAGATATATATACTTTGATAATAAATTTACTTTGAACTTTGAGATTATTCATACTTTAAAGATTATTTTAATGATTGTCCTTATTTGTCACATGTACATTGAAACATCAAAACAAATGTGTTGCTTGCATCAAATCAAATTGGTGAAGATTGTGCTGGGCAGCCCACAAGTATCGCCACACTTCAGGCGCCAGCACAGTAACCCTAAACACACAGAATCAGAACGGGGGAGGAAACCGGAATACTTGGAAGAAACCCATGTGGTCACTGGGAGAACGTACAAACTCCTTACAGGCAGCAGTGGGAATTGAACCCCGATCACTGAAAGCTGGCGTGCTGCCCTAGAAACATACGTATTAGGAACATGGTTCTCCTGGTGTAAACATTGTTCCCAATTTTTAAATAGATTGTAACTTTTTGTACGTTTTTAAACACCGCAGAATCTTGGAAAGACTGCTTTGCATATCCAGGATTTCAATGTTTGCACCATTGGTCTTTAATGTAAAAATTTTGTTAATCTATTCACAGATACTGCTGGAATATTTAAACATTTTGCAGCATTTCAGTTTCTCTTGCCAATTTCCAGCATTCTCAGTATTGTGATTCTGTAAATTTTTACAGTGACAGCACCTCTGTGCTGCTGGTCTATTAAAATCCATGGTAGCACTCCAGCTGATGGGGATTATGTATTAGCTTTAAAAGAAAAAAACTCTAATGTTTGGAGAAAATGTGAAAACACAATCAAACAGCCATCATGTAAATTCCCTGAGGAGATATTAAATCCAGTATTGTTATAAAGGAAACAATTCCACAGATGAAATCGCTTTTTTACCACAGGTAGTCTTTCCTTGTGTGGCGATGGATTGCAGAATAAAGTATCCTCTTTAGTATTCTATAGAAGTCAAGGTTTGCAATTGAATAACCAGGTTGTCTTTCCAGAACGAAAAACACAAAAAACTGTTAAGGATATACCTGAGTTTCTTCCAACTGCATGAAACTGTTTACTAATTCCCTTTCACTTTTCACCTAAAGGTAGCAGAAGGGTTAAAGCAAGGCCAATTCATGTACAACACTCGTAAATATTAAATAAAACACAACACGCAAGTCTAAATTTACTCTTATACAAGCATTTTGAAGAGCTTTGTGATTTTGAGTGAAAACTTACTAATTGAGTAAAGGTACCACACACAGAATGCAGGAGGAACTCAGTGGGTCAGGCAGCAGCTATAGAGAGGAATAAACAGTCAATATTTAGGGCCAAAAGCCTTCATCGTAAATAGAAAAGAAGGGGGGAAAAGCCAGAATAAGTAGGTGTGGAAGGGAGAGGAATACAAGTTGGCAAGTGATGTGTGAAGCAAGGTGAGGGGGATGAAATAAGAATCTGGGAGGTGGAAAAAGTAAAGGGCTGAAGATGAAGGAATCTGATAGGAAAGGAGAGTTGACCATTCCTTTAAGTAAAGGGTATATAAAACATTGTTAGCATTAATATTAGTTAAGATGCGTTACATGATAAAAATTGAAAGAGGTAGTATGTAAACAGGCCCTTTAACCCAATGAGTTAAAGCGCCTACCATCAAACACCAGTTTGACACATTAATCCTACGTTAACCCCAATTTTAACCCACACATTTTTGGGATGTGGGAAGAAACCAAACCAAGCAGAGAAAACCAACTGAGTAACAAGGAGAGCATGCAGACTCCACGCGGAAAGAGGATGGTTTGAAACTAGGTATCTGGCACTATAGCTCTGCCAGATATGCCACTGAGTATGAATGGGGATGGAAAAGGCTGCAGGAGCAGAGATGACTGTATGAGAGGGGCACTCCACAATCCTGGGCAGAGAGTTATGATCTGGGTAGAGGAATATCTGGTTCCTGACTCTGGGAATGCTTGTGTGAGGGTGGGTGATGGGTATTGGATGGAATAAGGGATTGGATTGTGTGGCAAGGGCTTGTCCTGAGTCACAAGAAGGGTTGTAAAGAACGGCTTTTCTTTGTAGCTCCTTCCTCCTTCCTTCAGTTGCAAGGTTTTCTAAGATCTGAGCAACTCTGCAAGTTGTTGGTAAACAAGCACAATAGGTTCTTGTTGCATTCAGCATGAAGATGATAAGGGTACTGTCCTCCTGTGCAATTAAATTCTACAATTACAGTTCTATGCAAAAGTCTTAGGCACACAAATCTATATATACTTGTGTATAAAAGCCTTAGGCTTAACCTGCAGTAATTTTATGTATTGCATTGTGCTGTTGTCGCAAAAAGAAAACAAATTTAATGACATAGGTGAGTGATAATAAACCTGATTCTGATATGGGTCTCTATTGTGGACTGAGAGGAGGAAGGGGGCAGGGAGAGGGGAATCATGGTCGGGAAAACAGGGGGAGGGGAATCATGGTTGGGAAAAGAGGAAAGGAGAGTGAAGGAAGCAGGAAGCAATAGACAGACATTCCATAATGATCAATAAACCAATTATTTGGAATGAAATGACCTTGCCTGGTGTCTCAGGGCTGGGCGTATCTGCACCCATGTCATCCCCCACCTCTGGCACTCTTTCTCTGTCACCTGTTCTACACCCCTCCCATGGTGCTCCACCCTTACCATTGCCAACATCCTTTGCTCCACCAGGTTTACAAACTTGCTCTCTGCTTCAAGTTGACAAATAAGTCTTAAGCACCTTTGCACAGTACCGTATATGCTGAAAGATGTGGTAATACATTTAAATTCACAACCAGTCTCCTCGCAACAGCATGGTTGGCCTCATCTAATCCTGTTCCTTAAACCTGGTAGAGGACAGGTCAAAGCCGATTGGGTTCAGATATCAGACATTTAAAATTTTATCGTTGAAGTAAGACTCCAGCCTACCTGTCTTAGATTCTGAATATTTAACTTGGAGTACAAGGAGATGTAGGTTACTGAGCCTTTTTATTCTACTCTACCATATCATTAGATGGTAAATGATCTGTTGCTCAATTCCTTTTATTGTTAATTCCATATCTCTCACATAAAAATGATCTTAAAAACTCCAAAACTGAATCTCAAATCTTATACTTTGCCAGCTATCGCTGCAGTCAGGGACGAAGTTTTAGTTAATTTGGACTCTTTTCCCTTGGCTAAAATCAAACCTAAAATATTGCACTGGCATCACTCAAGTCTAGTATTCTCATTAAAAAGCTATTACATTTTTGCTGCAGCAACACTAATGTAAATGCTGTGGATTAATTTGAAAACAAGGCCAGATCAGTGCCAGTTGAACAAAGTTAAACGAGAGTTTTTATTTCTGAAACAACCAAGAAAACTCAGGTCTCCCTAGTGGGCAGTTAAAATCGTGCGAGTCCTTCTTCCATTCCATGTTCATTGTAATGCTGTTGTTTTTGGCAACTGATGAGATTCATGTCCAATTATAAATAGAGACCTGCTACTAAATCAGATTAGTTGCCAAAATCTTTTTTAATCTATTCTTAATGTGCACCTTCACCACCACCATATCAGACTGTGAGAAATCAAACAGAATGTCAAATTACAATAAAAAGAAAACCCTCAGTGGAAAATGGAAAAGTGCTACTAACTCTTTGGGACTTACAGAGACTTCTGACCTCTCAGCCCTCCTTTTATTCTAGCCATGGACCACATAACACTTTTCCTTCAGGGCACCATTTCTGTTTCCACTGATTAGTCTCTGGTCTATTCAATCTTCAACCTTAACCTGCAACAAACAATTGAACAGCTAATTGATTACTATATTGTAGCAAGAATATACAGTATAGGGTTCTATATTGCTGAATACATAATTATGAATACAAGAGATTCTGCAGATGCTAGAAATCCAGAGGTTGCTGGTAGACATCTGCAGTCAGACATCACCTATAGAGAGGAATGAACAGTTGATATGTGAAGCCAAAACCCTTCATCAAGACTGGAAAGGAGGAGAGATGATCCAGAATAAGGAGATGGTGGGTGGGAGGAGATGCAGGCTTTCCTGTGTGGCTAGGCATAGCTCAAATACAACCTACAAATTTTTTGACAATACAACCATTGTTTGTAGAATCTCAGGTGGTGACGGGAGGGTGCATAGGAGTGGGATATACCAACTAGTGGAATAGTGCCGCAGCAACAACCTGGCACTCAACGTCAGTGAGACGAAAGAGCTGATTGTGGCCTTCAGGAAGGGTAAGACAAAGAAACACATACCAATCCTCATAGAGGGATCAGAAGTGGAGAGAGTGAACAGCTTCATGTTCCTGGGTGTCAAGATCTCTGAGGATCAAACCTGGTACCAACAATCGATGTAGTCATAAAGAAGGCAAAACAGCAGCTTTATTAGGACTTTGGAGTGATTTGGCATATCAAAAAATACACTCAAAAAGAGCATCCTGACAGGCTGCATCACTGTCTGGTATGGAGGGCCTACTGCACAGGACCAAAAGAAGCTGCAGAAGATTGTAAATCTAGTCAGCTCCATCTTGGGCACTAGCCTACAAAGTACTCAGGATATCTTCAGGGAGCGGTGTCTCAGAAAGGCAGCATCCATTATTAAGAACCTCCAGCACCCAGGCCATGCCCTTTTCTCACTGTTGCCATCAGATAGGAGATACAGAAGCCTGAAGGCACACACTCAGCGATTCAGGAACAGCTTCTTCCCCTCTGCCATCTGATTTCTAAATGGACTTTGAAGCTTTGGACACTACCTCACTTTTTTAATATACAGTATTTCTGTTTTTGCACATTTTTAATAATCTATTCAATATACATAATTCATTTACTTGTTTATTTATTTTTTATTTTTTTTCTCCCTCTGCTAGATTATGTATTGCATTGAACTGCTGCTGCTAAGTTATCAAATTTCACGTCACATGCCGGTGATAATAAACCTGATTCTGGTGGCCCCCATTTCAGCTCTACTTCCCATCCCCATTCGAGCATGTTGGTCCGTGCTTCCCTCTACTGCCACCATGAGGTCACCTTCAGGTTGGCAGAACAACACCTCATATTCTGTCTAGATAGCACCCAATCTGATGGCACGAACATTGATTTCTCAACCACCCCCCTCTCTTTTTCCATCCCCCATTCAGGCTCCCTTCTTACCCCTTCTATTCACCTCACCAGCCCATCGCCTTCCTCTGGTGCCCCTCCTCCTTCCCCTTCTTCCATGGTCCACTCTCCTCTTCTATCAAATTCCTGCCATTTCAGCCCTTTATCTCTTTCACCTATAAACCTCCCTGATACTTACTTTATCTGCCCTTCCCTACCCGCTTATCTTCCTCTTTCCGTCGTTTCACCTATAACTGGCCAGCTTGTACTCCTTCCCCTCCCCCACACCTTATTCTGGCTTCTTCCCCCTTCTTTTCCAGTCCCAGTGAAGGTTCTCAGCCCAAATCGTTGCTGTTCATAGACATAATTATATCATTTTACTTTGTTTACTATGTTACTCACTAATGTACTCTATTAAAAAATTGTCTCAGCAACACAGAGTCTACAGTATGAAAATAAATGCAATGCAAGCCGTAGATTTGAGCGCTCAAGTGTAATTATGAATAGAGTGCTGACAATCAGATACAACGCTAGTGGTGATCACCGGAATTGAAGGGAGTGATAAAAATCTGCCAGGCTTCTGAACGAGCCTCCCATGCAGATTTGCCATCTGCTTCCACTAAGATGGAAAATGGACCCAAATGTTTTGTAACACAAGAACTAATGCAAAAATGTCTCTGGGGGATTCGGTTAGTAATCTCTGGCTCAGCAGTGCTGTCACAGTTAAGTTCTTGAAAGTGCTCTCTGCGACAATCGCTGATATCCTTCCAATCTTTTAGCAAGCTCTTCTGCCCTTTGAACGCAGGGAATTTAATCTGCGTAACTGGGACCGTAAACTGTTTTGGTGTCACTGAAGAAGCCTCTCATGTCATCAAAGTCAACCAATCTCTGGATTTTTAGGGCTTTCTCAGTCCACCAAGAATTCTTTAGCTCTACGCTGGACATTTTCCTTGGCTCTGGAGTAAGCTTCTCTCTTTGCCTTGCTGTCAATATCAATCTTCAAGGCACAAAAGGCTTTCATTTTCTTGGAGATAAGTTGTTCTATCTCCATGTCGTTACTCAAGGATGTTTTTGCTGGGGTTAGATTTAATGCTTAATAGATGGTGGATTTAAGCTTTGCTGTACTCCAGATATTCCCACTGGGGGCCTGAAGGTGCTGTTTGGTGGCAGTGTCAAGCAGGCTCTCGAGTTTTAGTCTTGGCCTGGTCTGATTCTGATGAACCTTTCTCTTTTTCATGAGTCTGATGGATGTGGTGGAGAGGATCAGGTGATGATCTAGCCAGCAGTCATCTGTGCCAATCATGGCCCTTGTGATACTCACACCGTGGTGGTCCCTAGTTTGAATAATGACATAGTCAATGAGATACAACTATATAGAATGCAAAATAAATAAACAACAAAAACCCGACCTATGTTTTCCCCATCAAAGGGAAAACATTCCAGCATACTAAACATCCCATTTTGATTTGTGACTCTTGGTAGATTAAATAATCCTCATTTTGTAGATATGTAAAGTTACCCAACTGCCTATCAGCACTCAGGAGTTAAATAAAACCTGATACTAATGTCAGATCATCTCTGGGAGCCACAAGTAAAAAACATAATCAATTTCTTCTTCTTTTCCTCGGGCTTTAATAGATGATGATGCATTACTTTGTAAAGTCTAGCCAGCTGATTATTAGAATTTCAAGTGCCAGAGGCCTTCACAAGGAAAGCACTCAACATTTCTGACACTCTTGATAAACTATGCTAGAAATAACTGAACTGCTGGAAGCCAATGACATCGGACATCATTCATATAATGCTTTTGTATTGAAGCTTTTCCTTTCCCCAAGCTTCTTTTAAAAAAATCTTATTGCTGTTGGTGTAATGACCAACTACATAGCTATGGTTCAGCAAAGACAAGATTAATGCCAGTGCACTTGCATTGTAAACAAAAAAAAAGACATAATGTACGTGTAAAGTTAAAAAGCACACACACACACACACACACACACACACACACACACACACATTGAAGTGCTTGAGGAAACAAAGGTTTTTAAATGCTTGTCGTCGTCACATCCTGAATCAGTTATGTTTCTGAGTAGCCATTGCCATGACAGGGCGGCACAGGATGTCTATAGTACGGTGTGGAGATAAATGGTGAATATTGCAAGAAGCCAAGGCATTATGCTAAATACATTCAGTTATGCAATTGTATATTACATGGTGAAGGAATATACTGCAGATAATACTAATCACTGTTCCATTTTATAGGGTTACTTTATTCATCAAAGGTCCGAGCATCTCTGCTACTAGGAATCAGGCAGTAGAATTCCACCCTCAATCGCTGTAGCTGCTCACATGCTGCAGCTACAGGCACTGGAAATTTGAAATCGAAACAGAAGGTGCTGCAAATAATCAGTAAGTCAGGCTGCATCGGAGAAGCGATAAAGTTAACAATTCAGTCATTAATCTTTCCACTTGAAACAATAGGTATTTGGGAAATGGATGCACAGCTGCAGCCCTGACACTGCTTTCCGTACCAATCATTACGTGGAGATTTTCTTGCAAATCATAGTTCCCTTCGAGATAATGTTTTCGGGAGTTTGGTAAATTGGTTACTTAAATTGACAAATGGGTTTATTATAGTCACACGTACACATGTTGAGTGAAAAGCTTACCTTGCCCATTGCCCATACAGCTCAAGTATTAGAACATTGCATTGAGATAGCACAAAACAAACCAATAACAGAGTAAAGAGCAGAACTGTTTTGCAGTTCGGAAGAAGTGCAGTACAGGTACAGTATACAGTAAGGAGCAAGGTCATCAGGAGGTAGATCTTGAGGCTGAGTTCATACTATTGTAATAAAGAAACGTTTCATCGTCTTAGCACCACACACAAAACGTTGGGGGAACTCAACAGGCCAGGCTGCATCCATGGAGAAAAGTATACAGTCAAAGTTTTGGGCCAAGACCCTTCATCAGGACTGGAAAAGAAAAGATGAGGAGTCAGAGTAGAAAGGTGGAGGGAAAGGAGGAAGAAATACAAGGCAGTAGATGATGGGTGAAACCAGGTGTGGCGGAGGGGTGAATTAAAGAGCCGGGAAAATCAATTGTGAAAGAGACAAAGGTCTGGAGAAGTGGGAATCTGATAGTAGACGACAGAAGGCCATGGAAGGAAGGGGAGGGGGAGGAGCAGGTAAGGAGATAAGGTGAAAGAGGGAAAAGGAAGTGGGGGATGGCGAAGGGGTGGGTATTACCAGAAGTTCAAGAAATTGATATTCACGCCATCGGATTGGAGGCCACACAGATGGAATATAAGTTGTTGCTCCTCCAACCTGAGTGTGGCCTCATCGCGACAGTAGAGGAGGCCATGGAATGACATGTCAGAATGAGAATGGGAAGTAGAATTAAAATGGGTGGGCGTTGGGAGGTCCCACTTTTGCTGTCAAACGAAGCATAGGTGCTCAGCAAAGTGGTGTCCCAAACTAAGTCAGTCTCACCGATATACAGCAGGCCACACCAGGAGCACCGGACACAATATATAACCCCCAACAAACTCACGGGCGAAGTGTCGCCTCACCTGGAAGGATTGTATGGGGCTCTGAGTGGAGGTGAGGGAGAAGGTGTAGGGGTAGAAGTGGCACTTGTTCCATTTGCAAGAGTAAGTACCAGGAGGGAGATCAGTGGAGAGAGACAACTGGACAAGGGAGTTGCCTAGGGGACGATCCCTGAGGAAAGCAGAAAGTGGGGTGAAGACGTGCTTGGCAGTGGGATCCCATTGGAGATGCCAGAAGTTATGGAGAATTACGTGGTGGATGTGGAGGCTGATGGGGTGTTATGTGAGGACAAGAGGAACCCTGTCCCTGGTGGGCTGGAAGTAAAGCCCCTTTCTTTAAAGAAGGAGGCTATCTCCTTAGATCTAGAATGAAAAGCCTCATTCTTTTCCTCCATGGCTTTCTCTGCTGCTGTGATGAGGCCACACTCAGGTTGGAGGAGAAATGCCTTACATTCCATTTGGGTAATCTCCAACCTGATGGCATGAATATTAATTTCTCAGACTTATGGTAAGTGCCCCCCCCCCACCTCTTCATCATTCTCCATTCTTGTTTCCCTCTCTCACTTTATCTCCTTACCTGCCCATGAGGCTTTCCATTCCAGAACGAAGGAGATGCCTTCCTTCGTCAAAGAAAGGGGCTTAGCTTCCTCCGCCATCAATGCTGCCCTCGACCACATCTCTTCCACTTCTCTCACATCTGCCCTCATCCCATCCTCCCACCACCCTACCAGGAGTAGGGTTTCTCGTGTCCTCACCTATTACCCCACCAGCCTCCGTGTTCAGGACATGATTCTTCGTAACCTCCATCATCTCCAATGGAATTCCACCACCAAACACATTGTTCCCTCCACCCCAATTTCTGCTTTCCACAGGGAACGCTCCTTACACGACTCCCTTGTCCATTCATCTTTCCACACTGATCTCCCTCCTGGCACTTATCCTTGCAAGCGGAAAAAGTGATACATCTGCCTCTACACTACCTCCCTCACAACCATTCAGGGCCCCAAACTGTGAAGCAACAATTCACCTGTGAGTTTGTTGGGATCATATACTGTGTCCGGTGCTCCCAATGTGGCCTCCTGTATATCGGTGAGACCTGATTTGGATTGGGAGACTGCTTCACCGAGCACCTGCACTTCATTTGACAGCAAAAGTGGGACCTCCCAATGCCCACCCATTTTAATTCTACTTCCTGTCCCCATTCTGACATGTCATTCCATGGCCTCCTCTAGTGCCGCAATGAAGCCACACTCAGGTTGGAGAAGCAACAACTTATATTCCATCTGGGTGGCCTCCAATCTGATGGCATGAATATCAATTTCTCAAACTTCTGGTAATACCCCCCACTCCTTCACCATCCCCCATTCCTTTTTCCCTCTCTCACCTTATCTCCTTACCTGCCCATTATCTCCCTCTTGTGCTCTTCCACCTTTCCTTTCTTCCATGGCCTTCTGTCCACTACTATCAGATCCTCACTTCCCCAGCCCTTTATCCCTTTCACCAGTCGACTTTCCCAGCTCTTTACTTCACCCCTCCCCCACTGCTAGTTTCACCCATCACCTACTACCTTGTATTTCTTCCTCTCCTCCCCCCTCCTTCTTAGTCTGACCTCCTCATCTCTTTTCTCTAATCCTGATAAAGGTCTCGGCCCAAAACGTCGACTGCTTACTTTTTCCACAGATGCTGCCTGGTCTGCTAAGTTCCTCTAGCATTTTGTGTGTGTTGCTTGGATTTCCAGCACCTTCAGATTTTCATTTGTTATTAATTGTCTTATAATAGCAGAATAGAAGCTGCCCTGGAGCCCGGTGGCACATGCTTTCAGGGCTTTGTATCTTCTGGCCACTGGGAAGGGGGAGAAAAGAGAACATCTGGGGTGGGTGATAACTTTGATAGTATTGGCAGCTTCACTGAGGATGAACATTGAAAGGCACCAGATATGGAAAGGATGTTTCCTATATGGGGGAGTCCAAAACCAGAAGGCACAGCCTCTGTATACAAGGAGATCTTTTTAGAACAGAGTTAAGGAGGTATTTCTTTAACCAAAGAATGGTGGAATTCATTGCCACAGATGGCTATGGATGCCAAGTCATTAGGTATATGTAAAACAGTGGTTGATAGGTTCTGATTAGTAATGGCATCAAAGGTTATGAGGCGGAGAAAAGAGAATGGGGTTCAGAGGGAAAATAAAACAGCCATGATCGAATTGTAGAGCAGACTTGATGGGCTGAATGACCTAATTCTTCTCCTATGGCTTGTGGTCTAAGAAAGAAGTGTAGACAGATTCCATGGAGGGAAAGCTGGTTTCTGTGCTTAACTGTGTCCACAACTCTTGGCATTTCCTGCAGTCATGGACAGAGTGGATGAAATACCAAGCCATGATGCATCCAGATAGGATGTATTCTACGGTACATCGATAAAATTAGTGAAGGTCGAAGGGAACATGCCAACTTTCTTTTGACTCTTGAGGAAGTACAGGTGCTGGTGAGCTTTATCAGCGGGGTTGTGGTATCTACGTGGTTGGAGCATGATAGGCTATTGGTAATGTTCACTCCCTGGAACTTGAAATTCTTGACCCTCTTGACCTCAGCACCATTGATGTAAACATGAGCATATGCACTGCCTGAAGTCAATGACCAGCTCTTTTTGGTTTGCTGACACTGAGGGAAAGGTTATTATCATAACATCATGTCACCAGATTCTCTATCTCCTTTCTGTACTCTGACTCATCTTTATCTGAGATTGGGCCCCCTTCATCTGCAAACTTGTAGATGGAGCTAGTGCCGAATCTGGCCACACATTTATGATTCTACATGGATTCAGGATGCAAGGGTGCAGGAAGCCCTTGACAATTATGGTGAAGAGGCATTGCTGCTTATCCTTATGGATGGCAGACTGTTAATCGGGAAGTCAAGGATCCAATTTCAAGGGGAGGTGTGGAGTCCCAGGTTTAGGAGTTTGGTGATGTACTTGCTTGGGATTATAGCATTCAAAGAAGAGCTAGGTCAATAGACAATAGTCCAACATATAAGTCTTCACTGTCCAGTTGCTCCACAGATGAGTGTAGGACCTGGGGGATGGTGTCTGCTGTACACCTGTTTCGGGGGTAGGTGAACTGCAGTGGGTCAAGGTTGTCTGGGAGGTTGGAGTTAATGTGTACCATGACCAGCCTCTCAAAGCACTTCATAATGATGAATGTCAGACCAAACAGGTGAGTGTTATAAGAGTACTTTATCTTGTTTTCCTTAGGTACGGGGGTGAGAGTTCTACATTCTCCTTATGTGTGAAGATGAAGTACACAATTCAGCAGTAAGCCAAAGTCCACTCAATTGAACACAGGAGTCAGGATGTACCGTCCAATCTCCAGGTGCTTTGAAGTGCAGCACTCATATGCAATTGAACAAGAGTAAAACTGAGAGAGAAACAGGAAAGTACCATAAGCAATTAATGCAACAATTAAGTCACACATTTATAAGAAATTAGGAACATATGAAGCTAGACTTGCATGTAAAATATCCAAAAGTTATACACACGAGTAAGTAAAGTATGCGCGAAGATTAAGATTATGCAAGCTTTCCTTAAATTAGCAAGGCTGGTCCAAGACAATATTACAGAGGAATAAACTTAAATAATATTAGCATAAAATATTTCTCAGATAGTGTTATCCTTTATGAATTAAAACAACACTTAAAGATGATGATTTTAATGGAAATGAAAGCAAGATGACACCAGATTGTGTACATGTGCTTCAGTCTGACTGAAAAACTCTACTAAAGACAAGAATGGCTGCCTTCCTGACGTGGTCCAATTGAATTTCAAAATAAAAGTCAGTAGGGCTACTATTTAACAAAAAAATAGTCTGAACATTACCCTGGCATCTGCAAAGATAGCACAAACTGTTAATGCAATAAGTTAATAGTACAAGCAACACACATCAAAGTTGCTGGTGAATGCAGCAGGTCAGGCAGCATCTCTAGGAAGAGGTACAGTCGACGTTTCAGGCCAGGACCCTTCGTCAGTTAATAGTACAATCCTACTTTTTCAGGAGAACAATCTCTGACACAGGCCTGAGAACTCCTTGTTTGACCCTTGCTTTGTCACCTTGAGCTCTACTTTGAGAACACTTCCATCTTCACTTGGAAAAGAGTGTGTTAGTAATTGTCATGGGTCAGTCATTTTGGGCTATCTGCTGTCCTTCAGAATCACGACATAACCTTCTTCAATGTTAGTACATAACTCTTGCCATTTGAGGTGAACTTGCAGAGTCTGCAAATATTCTTGTTTCCATCACCTCCAGAATTGATCAGCTAAATTCTGAACTTGACACCATTGCTGTTTATAAAGGTTCTTTTCTGTAAAGTTTCCATTTGGGAACAATGCACAGTTCCAGTGTAAGGAGCTTTGCAGGAGTGAAAATCAAAGTTGAGTCTACACCTGCAGAGTCTGGAACCGACGGCCTCAAGTCGATAATTGCCATTACCTCTGCCATGAGAGTGCACAGAACCTCATGACTCAAGCTTGAAGATTCTGTCTGCATCAGCACAGAGTCCAAAGTTCTCTCAACACTCTGATCATGCACGCTCATGAGAGTGTGGCGGATTAAGGTCCCAAGTGCTGCCTTGGCTGTTGATATACCTCTGCACCTTAGAGTCCTTGATCACCTTTTGGAACTCGTTCTTGGCAAGCACCTACAAAATTCATACCACAGTCAGAGCACAGTCTGTTAGCAGGACCACGGGTAGCAAAGAACCGTCTCAGTGCATTAGTACAGTTAGATGTTTCCATAGACTCAATCACTTCTACAGGTATGTGAATGGCCCGATAGTTCAGGCAAGTAAAGAGCACCACTAATCACTTGCTGTGAGCTAGACCCTCTCTCGTATGTCGAATAAACACAGTTCAAGGACCAACGACTTCCAGACCAGTGTATCTGAAGGGTGGAGAGGTGCTTAGTGGCTCCTCTGGCAAGTCTGACATAATTTGCCTTTTCATTTATTTTGCAGCTTGCAGTGACATAGTCATGTAAAGTGCTACTTATGCGTCTCTTACATCAATCAGCCGTATACCAGGAGCTCTAATGGCTCCTTCCGTGAATGAGCATCCTTGATGCTCCACCTGTTCATGCTAGTGGCTTATGAGCAACATCGAAACATGGTGCTTGTCAGGCCGCACAATGGGGTTTCTCTCTGAGCTGCTCATATTTGTATGCTTTAATGTTCCTCCAACTCTGAGCAGACCGTCTTGCCTCTGTTTCAGTTCAAAGAATAAAACAGGGAATAAACAAACTAAGAGCTCACTTGCTCAGAATGAGAAGCATTAAGAAACTGTGTTCACATAACGAGTGACATGCAAAACAGTGACAGCTTAATGATAAAGGTAATTATTAAACTACTCTAGTAAACTCAAATGAATGACGTTCATGTGCATCGAGACCTGCCGCTACCTGGTGCCCCTCGCTGGTCTGAAAGGTTCATGACACGAGCAGGTTGAAGAGGCTATTTATTGTTGACAAAGCTCTGTGTTGTGGGAATAACTTGATACTGATAGACACTTTGAAAGTAAATGTGTCATTTGCAGCTTCTCAACTTAAGCCGAGGCTACACTGAGCGGGAATAGCTTCTCCAGCCAGGTCAAAGTCTTTGATGTTTTTTACATGGTCTTCTCGTGGGAATGCTCTCAAAACATCAGTGTTGCTCTACATGATCTTGTGAAGCTTCAAGTTAGACTCAGAGAGTAAAGCTTGTGTTCTCTTCAGCAGGCTATTTGCTTCTACCTTAAACAGCAGAGAAATGAGCCCATCATCCACACCATCACGTTCAGCAAAGCATCTGTTATCTGACCTGTATTGTTGTTCCCATTTCATTGCAGCCCTCCTGAGATATTAGGTGGTCACTGCAGGTGAAGGACTGCTGCTAAGTACATGAACATTTATCCTGTAGTCAACCATATCCTCTTCAAGGTCATTGTCTCCATACCAAAAAAAACCATAAGAAATCATGATGATCTTCTCTCACAGTGAAACAATGACACATCTGCTGAATATCAGCAATAACTGCCACATGCATTTTCCTAAAGTAAATCAGAACCTCTAAAAGGCTATTATTCAAGTGTGGCCCAGTAAGCAGGAGGTTATTCAGACAGATGCCATCGTATTGAACTCTATACAGTTGAAAGCCACCCTGATTTGGTCTATCTTTCTGGGGAGTTAGACTCCAAATGTGCTCCAAATACCAACTTCCTTTTCCCTTAATCAGTGGAGGGACTTTCTCTGCATGGCCATTGTCAAAGACCTTCTGCATGAAAGCAACAAACTGCTCTTTCATCTTCAGCTTTTGATCAAGCATGCACGGTAGAGAAGAGAAGATAGTCCAGATTTGTTACCTATTATTGAGCAAAAATGGTCTGGAAGACTTAAAGGGTAGAGGTGCCACCCAGCTGTTGGACTCATTTTGGAAGACCTCTTTGTCCATAATCTTAAGAAAGAGTGCAAGCTACGTTCTTCCTCAGTTCTTTTGAAGACCGTGAGCCCAAGGCAGTCTTTATCTGTTCTGCTGATACTGACGCCTTGTGAGAAACCATGTTGAGGCTGTGAACTGGAGTTTACCTTTATTTATTATTAACTTAGCTTATGGACTGACACTGGGGTCCCAATGTTTGTGTGCTTTAGAGGAATTTTCTCACTCTGAGATGATCTGTGGCTGGGAAGACTCAAGCTGGGATCATTTCTTGTTTTATATTGATGGCAAATGAAATAAATGAAGAAAGAAAAGGGGTATATCAGGGTGGCATGGTAGCGTAGCGGTGAGCACAACTCTTTACAGTACCAACAATCTGAGTTCAATTTCTGCCACTGCCTGTAAGAAGCTTGTATGTTCTCCCCATGACCATGGGGGTTTCTTCCGAGTGTTCTGGTTTCCTCCCACAGTCCAAATATGTACCTGTTGGTAACTTAATTAGTCATTGTAAATTATCCCGTGATTAAGATACGATTAAATCCAGGGAATCTGAGCTCAAAGGTCTGGAAGGGATGCAAGGGCCTATTCCGCACTGTATATCAATAAGTGAATGAATGAATGAATTAATCAATGTGACTCTATACTCCTGTATATAATTTGAACCTTGAGAAATTTATTTCTCTTGCAAAGAATGTGTCGGCTTTTCAAAAACAGGACTAATTCTGTGGGCAGTGTCTAAACCAGCTAAGCCAGGCAGGTAACCATCGTCCATTTCTGAAAGCAGCTCTATTCTGAGAGCAGATCTCCAGGTTCTCTGAACTTATAGTTATGCTTAATTGCAAGTTTTGGGAAACTATGCAGCTTCTTGAACAGTGTGCTTTCGATTAACCTCCGGCGCACTGCAACATTCCTCGAGCTTGTCCCAGGTCATCCTTCTCTTTCCTCTCTTTTCTATATGTGTATACATCAGATAAATATTATGTGGAGATTTGTGACAAATATGACTAAATGTACAGCCTCTGAAATACATCTTATGGAAAGTTTTGTTTGATGATGAACTTCAATAAAAAATAAATTGCAAAAAAAAAGCTGCAGCTGGGATGCCTATATGAACTGTTCTAAAACCTAACACAATCTGAGGATTTCTCAGCAAGTCAGTTTGATAAGCCAAATTCCTCACCAGCAGGAAGATCCAGGTCTTCGATTGTGTCAATAGAAGATGATTTCCATGCCCTATAACTTTTTGGCTGGTCATCAAAGTGTGATAGGCTGGTGCTCATGAGCTCCTTGCATGCCAGGTACTTTGCCATATTCACTGTGACTAAAGACTCTGGATGGCCTACTGGTAAACTACCTGCGTACTGAGGCATGTTAAATCTTTGCTGTCAATGTGGATCAGTACAGCAAAATCTTGAAATTATCTCTTCTGTTTTAACAGTAGGGGAACTCCTTATTTGGTGCTGGACAGGTAAGTAAAAGTTGTGTAACATATTGTACGTGAAGGACTAAGTATTTCTGAACTTTAAGCAAATTACTGGAGGATGACCATTGGCTGCCATATGCTGATTGCTATATTTTTCCAAAGGCCTGTGCAAAGTGTGAGAGGTATATTGATTGGGGTGTTATGACTTTTGATTCTGTATTGTGTTAAAGGCAGACTCAGATTGCTGGTTGAGACATTCGGCTTGGTCCCTGACATAATCGCTCACAAGCTCATGTGTGTCCTGTATGATTGCTGGGTGTTTTTTTACAGTAAAACTCCTCATCCTCTTGCTCTGCTGCTGCAATTCTCGCCAAACTTTGTCTGTTTTAATGGCAATCCCCCCTCTGCAAATGTAGCATGCGCTCATGCAGCCTCTGCCTTCGCTTTGGCTCGTGCTGCCGTAACACCAACTGATGACCGGAACAATTGCTAAGAACCACGGTGAGAACTGTTACCAGATGCTTGATCTTGTGAGCTTTGTATTTCCTGTGGTGCTGTGTGTTTTGAGTATCTCTCATCCATAATGCTTGTTATTCACTGCCGTTGACAGTTCACATGCTGTTTGGCCAGCTGCATTCCCATCTTTTTACTGTACTGCTCACCTTGTGTGTGAATTAGGAAGTATGCAATTCAGCAGTAAGCAAAACTCCACTCAGTTGAGCTTGGGAGTGAAGATGTAGAATCCAAACTCCAGCTGCTTCTTTGCACAGCACTCACATGTACTGTGCAGTTGAATAAGAGTAAAACTGAGAGAGCCACAGGAAAATACCATTAGTATTTAATGCAGCAAACTTCTGAAGATTAAACCACACATTCATAAGAAATTAGAAATAAATGCACGACATGAGTAAACTAAGTTTTAAAGTATGCAAGAAGATTCATATCATGTAAGCATTTCTTAAATTACCAAGGCTAGTCAGACACTATACTGATATTCAGGATTAAACTTTTACATAATATTAACACAAAATATTGCTCAGATAGCATTCTCCTTTATGAACTGAAACAACACTTACTGAGGATGATTTTGATGGAAATGAAAGAATGATGGTGCTGGATTGCGTACATGTGCTTCAGTCGACTGAAAAACTCTACTAAAAACAAAAATATGGCCCTTCCTATTAGGTCCAAATAAAAATCAGCAGGGCTGTTATTTAACAAACAAATGATTGAACGTTAGTTGGTGGAAACCTTAGATTGAAGCAGAGAGAGGTTAAAATGTTTACAAATTCCCCAATCCGCTGATCTGTGCAGGATCTAATGACACTGTCAGGAACAACATCTGGGCCATTTGTTTTCCAGAAGACTAATCTTATGTCTGCAGTGGTGACTGTGGGTTCATTTGGTGTGGGCGGTGACATTTCAATTGCTTTCTGTTCAAAATATGCATGTAATACGTTAACCTAATCAGGAAGGGTTAACAATGTTGTTGGTGATGCTGCCTGAATTGGTTTTGTAGCTCATTATAGCATATAGGCTCTGCCAGCACTGATAGCTGGTCTGGGACTGGTATTGTCTCATAGCATCCTTGATAGCTTTACAGAAGTCATATCTTGATTTCTTGTGAAGGGCATATTTGCCTGATTCGAATGCCACAGTCTTAGACCTCAATGGGGAGTGGTTCACCCAGTTGATCCATGCTTTTCAGTTTGGGTACAACCAGATTACCCCTTAGGTGCACAGTCCACAATGCACTTTCTGATAAAAGGCCATGATGGTGGTGACATACTCATTTAGGCCGAGAACTAAGACTTTGTGTATGGATCAGTCTCCTGATTCAAAGCAGTTGTGTACAAGTTCATTTGTTTCATCAGCTGAGCACTGTACAACTTTCCATACTGGACCCTCATGTTTTAAGTTGTTCGTAAGCAGGGAGAAGGAGCACAGCTTGATGGTCTGGTTTACCAAAGTATGGGCAGGAGGATGGTTCAGAAGCCATCTTTAATCGTTGTTTACCAATGGCCAAGGGTGCTTGTGTTCCTGATGGGACATGAGATGAGCCAGTCGTATTTTGTAACTCAGTCTTGAGGACAGCCTGGTTGAAGTCACTGGCAAGGATGAAAAGTGCCTCATGGTATCTCATTTCATGGCTGTTGACCAACGAGTACAGTTAATTAAGTGCAGGCTTCATATCTGCCTGGGGTGGGATGTAGACTACTGTCAGGATAGCTGAAGTGCAATCCCATGGCAGGTAGTGTGGGCAGCACTCCCCCTTTAGATATTCCTGGCTGGATTAGCAGAAACTCGCCAGCATCATCACACCTGAGCACCTCAATGTGTTGATTAGAAAGCAGACCCTTACACTACTAACTTTGCTCAATGATGCCGTACAGTCCATCCACTGAATGATATGCCACTGGTTGTATGGCAGTCAGATCAAGCTGATATAAGCCACATTTCAGTGATAAGTAGCACACAGCAGCCCCTAGGTTCTATTTCGTACCTCAGTCTCATTCTTAGTCGTCAGCTTTGTTTCCAGTGGCCTGGACAGTGCACTGGGAAGGCAGTCTTGAACGTGTACTGTTTCAGTCCCACCTGCATTCCAGCCCTCTTATCATGCTTCCAAGGTAAATGGCTGCAAACGGTTGATCCTGGAACAAGTTTTCAGAACTTGTTAAATATTAAGAAATGAGAAATGTGATTTGCTGCAACAAATAAAAACTGTCTGCAAAAATCACCCTGTGAGTAATCTGCTTTTTGCTCCCAGTGTCTCCTGTCATGAGCCCACTCAGCTGCAAAAATATGGGACTGTAGTGTATGACCAAAATAACGCTATGGTCTCCTTCAAACGCCAATTATGCTCCAAAGTGAATTGACCATGGAATTTGCAGTCCTTTTGGAAAAGAGCACGGAATTGGGACCAAGTTCATTCAGATACCCAGCACAAGCATGATTGTCAAATAGCCTCTTGTTATACTCGAGCAAAAGGAGGAAGTTATAGGCCAGTTAGTTTGGCTTTAAAACCTGGTAAGAGTTTAGAGCTTATGATTAAGGATAAGGATTCATGGTCCTTGGAAGCATGCGACAAAATAGGCTGAAATCAGCATGGTTTCCTTAAGAGGAGATCTTGTCTGACAAATTTGTTGGAAATATTTGCAGAAGTAACAAGTAGGATAGACAAAGGAGAGTGAAACAAAGAATGTTATTTACTGGAATTTTCAAAAGGCTTTTGACGAGGTGCTGCACATAAAGTAGCTGAACAAAATAAAAGCCCATGATATTACAGGAAAGATACTAGCATGGATAGAAGATTGACTGACAGGCAGAAGGCAAAGAGTGGGAATAAAGTGTGCCTTTTTTGGTTAACTAGTGAGGTTCATCAGGATCAACTACTTTTCACATGACAAGTTAATGATCTGGATAACAGAATTGATGTCTTTGTGGCCAAGTTTGTAGATAATACAAAGATAGGTGGAAGGGCAGGTAGTATGAGGAAGCAGCGAGTGTGCAGAGGACTTGGACCAACAAGAAGAATGGGCAAAGACATCACAGATTGTATACAGCATAGCAAAGAATATGTCTATGCACTTTGGTAGAAGAAATAAAGACATGAGCTATTTTCTAAATGGGGACAGAATTCTAACTGGAGAGGGAACTCCTCAGAAATCAGAGGTGCAAAACATCTTCAGGATTCTCCGAAAGCTAACTGAAGGTTGAGTCAGCAGTAAGGTAGGCAAATAGAATGTTACTATTCAAGAGAACCATAACATAAAAGCCAAGAATGTAATGCTGAGGCCGTGTTGGTCAGAGCACATTTGGAGTGCTGTGAGCAGTTTTGGTGTCCATTTCTAAGGAAGGATGTACTAACATTGGAGAGGGTCCAAAGGAGGTTTACAAGAATGATTCCGTCTATGGAAGTGTAAATATTCAGGGGTGTTAGATGTCTCTGAGGCTTTACTTGCTGGTGTTTAGAAAGATGAGAGGGGACCTCTTTGAAATCTACTGAATATTGAGAGGCCAGCATGGAGAGGATGAAGAGAGAATGCTTCCAGTATTGGGAGAGTCTGGGACTAACAAGTAGAAAGACATTCCTTTAGAACTGAAAGGAGGAGAAATTTCTTCATGGCTGATCCATTTCCCTCTCAGCCCCAACCTCTTGCCTTCTTCCCATAACCCTTCATGGCCTGACTAATCAAGAGCCTACACCCATTGACTTGGTCTCCGCAGCCACCTGTGGCAATGAATTCCACAGATTCACCACTCTCTGGCTAAAGAGTTCCTCCTCATCTCGGTTCTAAATGGACGTCCCTCTATTCTGAGTGTGTGCCCTCTGGTGCTAGACTCCCACATCATAGGAAACATCCCTTCAAATCCACTCTAACAAGGCCTTTTGACATCCAATAGGTTTCAATGAGATCGCCCCCCCCCACCCCACCAATCATTCTTCTGAATTCCAGTGAATACAGGCCCAGAGCCATCAATCGGTCTTCATAAGGTAACCCTTCATTCCTGGAATCATTCTTGTGAGCCTCCTCGGAATCCTCTCCAATGTCAGCACATCCTTTCTTACATAAGGGGTGCTCTCGAAATGAATGCTAACATTGCATTTGCCTCCTTCACCACCGACTCAACCAGCAACTTAACCTTTATGGAATCCTACTCTAGGACTCCCAAATTTCCTTGCATTTTGAATTTCTGAATTTTCTTTCTATTTAGAAAATAGTCTACGCTTTTATTTCTTCTACCAACGTGCATGACCATACACTTCCCGACGTTGTATTCTACCTGCCACTTTGCCCATTCTCGTAATCTAACTAGATCTTTCCGCAGCCTCCCTGCTTCCTCAAATGAACATGGTCACCGCTTTGCTTTTTTTAAAATCAGATCTTCCAGCCTTGAGTTACCTTTTTGTCACATTTAGATGGAAGTTTAATATTGTACAGAAAGGCCACTGTTCTATTCAGGCAGGCTTTTCAGTATTTTGCAAAATACTCTGAAAAGAGGTATCGAATACTTCATTTAATCCTGATGAGTAATCTCATTGAGTTTATTCACATTCATCTAGTTCAGGAAACCTATCACCTCAACATAATCAGTAATCTGGATTTTCTTATCAAGCCTTTTACATTGTACTGGTTCACTGCACAAGCTGGCAAACTGAAAACAGAGATGAAGATGGTTTATTGGTATGCAAGAATATACAGAATACTATAGTCACTATACTATACGAAGAGGGAGACCGCTGGACAGAGTGGACTTGGGGCGAGGGTCCGAGAATCGTCAATGCTCGGAGGAGGTCGATGGGGAACGAATGGACGGAACTGTGAGCTCCAACATGCACATTAGACTGTTTCATTAAAATGGGCCCTTTTTCTTTTTATTTTCTTTACTAACCCTATAGTCAGAGTAAGAATTATAAAGTTCAATCATTTAATTGCATATGGTTTACTGTCTTGATATTTTGCGGTACAGATTTGTAACCGGGCAACACATCACAGAGCATCCACACAGACGAGGTTTCTCAGTTTGGCTGGACTAGAGGCTGTCTTCCCCTAAACAACGCATACTGGCCGAACCTGAGGGTTACACAAATTAATCTGTAAGGTGGTATCGAATGTATCATTTAATCCTGATGAGTAATCTCATTAAATTTATTCACGTTAATCCAGTTCAGAGAACCTATCATCTCAACATAATCAGTAATCTGGATTCTCTCATCAAGCCTTTTATATTGTACTGATTCACTGCACAAGCTGGCAAACTGAAAACAGAGATGAAGATGGTTTATTGGTATTCCAGAATATACAGTATAGTCAAAGTGATAATCTCCACATTTGGAGAGCTGACCTTATAAATGCTTCATTATGATAGTTTTGAATGATTATCAGAAGAATAGGCTGCTTTAAAGTTTCAGTCTGGAAATGTTGACAAATGTAATAAATCCAATAAGAGCATACATTCAAGTTCAGCATTACATTAAGTAAAACACATCCCAAAGCTGATGAGGCAGAGCTAGATTGAGCTCTTTAGTAACCCCAACTTCCCTGGACTGGAATTGACAACACAGTCAGGAAAAGAATTGGTGAAAGAAACCAATCACTTCAAGGATCTCATTATTACAGAAAAAGAGATCAGTAATGTTCAGGGCAGAATTGGATTTGTATAGAAACAAATAAAACTAAAGGCTGTGTATCCAACACTGTGGATCTAATTGGAAAATTCTTCCAAAGGTCCAACAAAGGGACATAGCAATCTATTTGTTCATTTGTTTGTTTATTGATTGATTGATTGGGATACAGCATGAAGTAGGTCCATGCTGCCCAGCAATAGCCCAATTTAATCCTAGCCCAATCATAGGATAACTGACAATGTCCAATTAACCTATCAACTGGTACACTTCGGATTGTAGGAGGAAACCGGAGCACCCAGAGTACCACATGGTCATGGGAAGAACGTAGAAAATCCTTACTGACAGCGGCAGGATGCCATGTGTATATGTGCATGCACACACTGAAAACTGGCACTGCGCTAACGAGACAAGCCTCTTTAATTTTACTCCCAGCTTGCAATGTTAAAGCTAATTGCTAATGACCATGATTTAGATGTGTCAGTGAATTCTTAACTGAAAAATAATGAAGAGTTTTTTTGAAGTGGTACACATAGTCTCCATTCACACAGTTCCCATTAAAGTGTGCTGTATGCTGGCCAAAAGTTAACAGTGAAGAGGTGAAGCAGCCTTGTAGGGCCATGACTGCAGTCCCATCATGGCCCTCAGTGTGTCCAAAGCTGACCACAAGGTCATTGAAATGCCCATTGTGAAACCATAGCATCCATTCATCCATCTCAGTTGCTGACTATCTGACCAGCAGACTATCAGATATGGCAAGAGGCGTACTGCATAGTCATCAAACTGAAGAGTGGCTGACCGATGATAGAAAAGAGCACTCTAGCATCAGACATTGCAGCACTTTCATCCACCATCTGCACTTCAGTGACTGATGGTGATCAAGAACACCATTTGAACACATTCTCAGAAGACACAATTAAAATCAACAATTCTAACTCTACGAATCCTCACCAACAACTTCATTAATTCTGTTCAGCAGGTCATTAATCTGAATGCTGGCCATGAAAATGCATGAAATCTCTTTAATGAGTGCTAAGAGCCACTTTAATTGGTCCCTGGAGATTTAAACTTCGTTGGGATATTCTTAACAACCACTTCAGCTCCTTTACCAGAACGTCACCTTACACTGAAAGTATTGCAGTTCACAACCCATTCTTGTAATTTCTGTACTTAGTAATTAAAGTTTCCAGTGAAAATAGCCCACATAATCACTCATTTTATCAACGGAAGGGACTTGCAGTGACTCAGCTTCTATTGATATAGAAAAATGATTTCTGCAATCATTATTTTACTGTGAACCTAAAATGTATCAACAAAGCTGACATTTGGTGTCCTAATGTGCAGGTTTCAGAACATAGAAATTAGGAGCAGGAATAGGCCATTCCACAATTCTAATCCAATCACTCTGTTAACTAGTATTAATTGTACTTATGATGGCGTGCAGGGAAGATTCATTACACTAGACCCAGGAAAGGTAGATTTATCAAACGAAACTTCTTCCTCAAGAGTTTAAAATGACAAGAGAAAATCTCCTTTAAATAAACCAACTTCTTAAAAAGTTTGAAAGGCTAAAAGTAGAGAATTAATCCAAATGAAGATTCCAGCAGAGTCTCAGATAAGGGATAAGTAGGATAGGCTGTTTGGGGCTGGATAAGCTTCCCGTCATTCAGAGGATGGTGGACCTTTGGAATTCATTAACCAAAAGACTGTGGAGGTTCAGCCTTTTATGTACATTTCAAACACTCGTCAGTAGATTTCTGGATATTCAAGGAATAAAGGAAGATGGCACTGAAGCAGAAGATCAGCCATCATCTTAACAGTTGGATGCCACGCAAATTTATAGGTATGGTATGTTGGCCGTTGTTAGTCGGGGCAGAGTACAAGAGCTGCACAGTAATGTTGCAGTTCTATAAAAGTCTGGTCAGACCACACTTGGAGTATTGTATTCAGTTCTGTTTGTCTCATTACTAGAAGAATGTGGAAGCTTTAGAGTGAGTGCAGAGATTTACTAGGATTTGACTGGATTAAAGGACGTGTCTTAATGAGGAAAGATTGAGCAAGCTAGGGCTTTTCTCTTTGGAGAGAAGGAAGATCAGGAAAGATTTAAAAGTTGTGTATCAAATAGGAAAGCATTGATAGAGTGGACAGCCAGTGCCATTTTCCCTGAGATGGCAATGGCTAATACAAGTGGCCATACTTTTAAAGGAATGCATAGGGGGATGTCAAAGGTAGTTTTTTATTACATAGCAAGTGGTAAGTGCATGAAACGGATTGCAAGGGGTGGTTGTGGAGGCAGACACCTTAGGGACATTTAAGACTCTTAAATAAGCACACAGATGAAAAAAGTGGAAGCCTATGAGGGAGGAAAGGGTTCGGTTGATCTTGGAATAGGTTAAAAGGTCAGCATGACATTGTGGGTCGAAGGGCCTGAACTGTGCAGTACTGTTCTATGTTCTAATTAATCAACACTTGTCTAACTTAAATTCCTTTTTGCCTTTGCTCTGCCTATATTTTCCAAATTTTCTAAGAATACTGAATATGAGGGGTGATTGATAAGTTTGTGGCCTAAGGTAGAAGTAGATGAGTTATTAACTTCAAACTTTCTGCATTATCACTCAAAGAGTTGAACTGCACATGCATGTAACGAGAGCGTCTTGGACCACCAGGTCACCTACAGCAGGGATGAATGATAAGTTCGTGGTCTAAGGTAGAAGGAGATGAGTTGTACAGCTTTCGTTACATGCACATACAGTTCAACTCTTTGAGTGATTATGCAGAAAGTTTTAAGTTAATAACTCATCTCCTTCTACCTTAGGCCACAAACTTATCAATCACCCCTGCTGTAGACCACTTTCTGGAGGTCCAAGACAACGACTTCTACAAAGAAGGGATCCGTATGCTCCACGACCGCTGGACTAAGTGTGTAAATGTAGGAAAAATAAATGTGCTAGGTTTTGTAAAATTGACTCCTTCTACCTGAGGCCATGAACTTATCAATCACCCCTCCAACAGCAGGACATTCTGTATCTACCTCCAACTATCACTACCTACAACTCACTATCTACAAGGGCATCATGTACAGAGATCCCAGGCTGCTTGGATGTCATTACTCCCTTCTCAGCCTCCTAGTTTTGTCCAAAAGGACAGTACTGAGCAGAAGTCTTAGGTACATGTAAAGAAAATCTGTAATGTTTTGCAATGGGACAAAATTGGGCCTCTGGAAGGTCAGAATGGTAATCCATGTGTGGAGCCAAAAGAGATGGGGAGAGAACTATTTCTGCATCTGTATTTACTCAGGAGACGAACACAGAGTCTATAGAAGTGAGGCAAAGCAGCATCAGCTTTGTGAACACAATACAGATTACGGAGGAGGAGGTGTTAGCAGTCTTGAGGCAAATTAAGGTTGATAAATCCCCAGGACCTGACAAGGTGTTCCCTTGCACTATGTGGAAAGCAGGTCCAGAAATTTCTGGGGCCCTAATGGTGATATTTAAATCATCTTTAGCGACAGGTGAGGTATCAGAGGATTGGAACCAGTTTTTCAGCTGTTCAAGAAAGGCTCTAAAAATAAACCAGGAAATTATAGGCCATTGAGTCTGACATCAGTAGTGGGGAAGTTATTGGAAGTTATTCTGTGGGACCGAATATATAAGTACTTAGATACACATAAACTGATTATGAATAGTCAGCATGGCTTCGTGAATGGTGAGCCATGTCTAACAAATCTTAGAGAATTTTTATGGAATACTTGCAAAGAGATTTTTCACAGTGCTCAACAAAAGTATATTCCAGTCAAAAGTAAGGACAGTAAGTGTGGGGAGAGCCAGCCTTGGATAACTAAAGAAATAAAAAATGGTATCAAATTAAAAGCTCATGTGTACAAAGTCTCAAAGAGTAGTTGGAGGATTGAGAAAACTTTAAAACACACAAAGAACAACTAAACAAGAAATAAGGAAAGGGAAGATAGAATATAAAAGTAAATTAGCACAAAATATAAAAACAGATAGCAAAAGTTTTTATAAATATATAAAACGGAAGAGGGTGGGTAAGTCTGTATAGGTCCCTTGGAAGATGAGAAGGGGAAATTGATATTGGGTGAAAGGGAAATGGCTGAGGCATTGAATGACTATTTTGTGTCGGTCTTCACGGTGGAGGACACATCTAATATGCCAAAGAATGATGTTATGTATGAAATGGGAGGTGAGGACCTCGATAAAATCAGTGTTACTAGAGAGATGGTGATGAGCAAACTAGAGGGCCTGAAAGTAGATAAGTCCCCTGGTACTGATGGGATGAATCCGATGGGGCTGAGAGAATTGGTAGAGGTTATAGTAGACGCGATGGTAATCATTTACCAAAATTCTCTAGACTCTGGGCAGGTCCCGGCGGATTGGAAGACAGCAAATGTCACGCCACTTTTTAAAAAAGGATGTAGGCAAAAAAACGGGCAACTATAGGCCAGTTAGCTTAACATCTGTAGTCTGGAAAATGCTTGAAGCTGTCAGTAAGGAAGAAATAGCGAAACATTTAGAAAGGAGTGGTTCCATCAGACAGACACAACATGGATTCAGAAAGGGCAGGTCCTGTTTGACAAACTTACTGGAGTTCTTTGAGGACATAATGAGTTCTTTGAGGGGAACAGGTGGATGTCATATACTTGGATTTCCAGAAGGCGTTCGATAAGGTGTCGCACAAGAGACTCATAAATAAGGTACAGATGCATAGAGTTGGAGGAAGTGTATTGGCATGGATAGTGGATTGGTTAACCAATAGAAGGCAGAGAGTTGGTATAAATGGGTGTTTCTCCGGTTGGCAGTCAGCGGTGAGTGGGGTGCCACAGGGGTCGGTACCGGGCCCGCAGCTGTTTACCATTTACATTGATGATTAGGAAGAGGGGACTGAGTATAGCGTAGCAAAATTTGCTGATGACACTAAACTGAGTGGAAAAACAAATTGTACAGAGGATGTGAAGAGTCTGCAGTGGGATATAGATAGGTTAAGTGAGTGGGCCAAGGTCTGGCAGATGGAATACAACGTTGGTAAATGCGAGATCATCCACTTTGGAAGGAATAATAGAAGAGCAGATTATTATATAAATCGTGAAATATTGCAGCATGCTGTTCTGCAGAGGGACTTGGGAGTGCTTGTTCATGAATCACAAAAAGTTGGCTTGCAGGTACAACAGGTTATTAAGAAGGCAAATGGAATATTGGCCTTCATTGCTAGAGGGATTGAATTCCAGAGCAGGGAGGTCATGCTGCAACTATACAGGGTACCGGTGAGGCTATACCTGGTGTACTGTGTGCACTTCTGGTCTCCATACTTGAGGAAGGATATACTGGCTTTGGAGGCAGTGCAGAAAAGGTTCACCAGGTTGATTCCAGGGATGAAGGGGTTGACCTATGAGGAGAGATTGAGTCGCCTGGGACTATATTCTCTGGAATTCAGAAAAATGAGAGGGGACCATAATATGGTGGAATTCTTCATTAAGATGGAGAGTGATATAGTTAATTCAGAAACAAAGGTTCTGAACTTAAGAAGGGTAACTTTGAAGGTATGAGATGTGAATTAGCTAAGATAGACTGGCAAACGACACTTAAAGGGTTGACGGTGGATATGCAATGGCAAGCATTTGAAGATCGCATGGATGAACTACAACAATTGTTCATCCCAGTCTGGCAAAAGAATAAATCAAGGAAGGTAGTGCACCCGTGGCTGACAAGGGAAATTAAGGATAGTATCAATTCCAAAGAAGAAGCATACAAATTAGCCAGAAAAAGTGGCTCACCTGAGGACTGGGAGAAATTCAGAGTTCAACAGAGGAGGACAAAGGGCTTAATTAGGAAGGGGAAAAAAGATTATGAGAGAAAACTGGCAGGGAACATAAAAACTGACTGTAAAAGCTTTTATAGATATGTGAAAAGAAAAAAATTGGTTAAGACAAATGTAGGTCCCCTACAGACAGAAACAGGTGAATTGATTATGGGAAGCAAGGACATGGCAGACCAATTGAATAAATACTTTGGTTCAGTCTTCACTAAGGAGGACATAGATAATCTTCTGGAAATAGTAGGGGACAGAGGTTCCAGTGAGATGGAGGAACTGAAGGAAATACATGTTAGTAGGGAAGTGGTGTTGGGTAAATTGAAGGGATTAAAGGCAAATAAATCCCCAGGGCCAGATGGTCTGCATCCCAGAGTGCTTAAGGAAGTAGCCCAAGAAATGGTGGATACATTAGTGATAATTTTTCAAAACTCATTAGATTCTGGACCAGTTCCTGAGGATTGGAGGGTGGCTAATGTAACCCCACTTTTTAAAAAAGGAGGGAGAGAGAAACCAGGGAATTATAGACCGGTTAGCCTAACATCAGTGGTGGGGAAACTGCTAGAGTCAGTTATCAAAGATGTGATAACAGCACATTTGGAAAGCGGTGAAATCATCGGACAAAGTCAGCATGGATTTGTGAAAGGAAAATCATGTCTGACGAATCTCATAGAATTTTTTGAGGATGTAACTAGTAGAGTGGATAGGGGAGAACCAGTGGATGTGGTATATTTGGATTTTCAAAAGGCTTTTGACAAGGTCCCACACAGGAGATTAGTGTGCAAACTTAAAGCACACGGTATTGGGGGTAAGGTATTGATGTGGATAGAGAATTGGTTGGCAGACAGGAAGCAAAGAGTGGGAATAAATGGGACCTTTTCAGAATGGCAGGCAGTGACTAGTGGGGTACCGCAAGGCTCAGTGCTGGGACCCCAGTTGTTTACAATATATATTAATGACTTGTATGAGGGAATTAAATGCAGCATCTCCAAGTTTGCGGATGACATGAAGCTGGGCGGCAGTGTTAGCTGTGAGGAGGATGGTAAGAGGATGCAGGGTGACTTGGATAGGTTAGGTGAGTGGGCAAATTCATGGCAGATGCAATTTTATGTGGATAAATGTGAAGTTGTCCACTTTGGTGGCAAAAACAGGAAAACAGATTATTATCTGAATGGTGGCTGATTAGGAAAAGGGGAGGTGCAACGAGACCTGGGTGTCATTATACACCAGTCATTGAAATTGGGCATGCAGGTACAGCAGGCGGTGAAAAAGGCGAATGGTATGCTGGTATTTATAGCAAGAGGATTCAAGTACAGGAGCAGGGAGGTACTACTGCAGTTGTACAAGGCCTTGGTGAGACCACACCTGGAGTACTGTGTGCAGTTTTGGTCCCCTAATCTGAGGAAAGACATCCTTGCCATAGAGGGAGTACAAAGAAGGTTCGCCAGATTGATTCCTGGGATGGAAGGACTTTCATATGATGAACGACTGGATGAACTTGGCTTATACTCGTTGGAATTTAGAAGATTGAGGGGGGATCTGATTGAAACGTATAAAATCCTAAAAGGATTGGACAGGCTAGATGCAGGAAGATTGTTCCCGATGTTGGGGAAGTCCAGAACGAGGGGTCACAGTTTGAGGATAAAGGGGAAGCCTTTTAGGACTGAGATTAGGAAAAACTTCTTCACACAGAGAGTGGTGAATCTGTGGAATTCTCTGCCACAGGAAACAGTTGAGGCCAGTTCATTGGCTATATTTAAGAGGGAGTTTGATATGGCCCTTGTGGCTAAAGGGATCAGGGGGTATGGAGGGAAGGATGGTACAGGGTTCTGAGTTGGATGATCAGCCATGATCATACTGAATGGCGGTGCAGGCTCAAAGGGCCAAATGGCCTACTCCTGCACCTATTTTCTATGTTTCTATGGATCTTATAGAAACATACAAAATTTTGAAAAGGATAGATAAGGTAGAAGTAGGAAAGTTGTTTCCATTGATAGGTGAGACTAGAACTAAGGGACATTGCCTCACGATTCAGGGGAGAAGATTTAGGTTGGAGATGAGGAGAAGCTGTTTTTCCCAGAGAGTGGTGAATCTGTGGAATTCTTTGCCCAGGGAAGCAGCTGAGGCTTCTTCACTAAATATATTTAAGATACAGTCAGATAGATTTTTACATAGTAGGAGAATTAAGGGTTATGGGGAAAAGGCAGGTAGATGGAGCTGAGTTTATGGACAGATCAGCCATGATCTTATTGAATGGTGGGGCAGGCTCGATGGAACAGATGGCCCACTCCTGCTCCTATTTCTTATGTTCTTATGTTCTTATTTTGACGAAATTACCAGAGTAGTTGATGAAGACAAGGCAGTGGATGTTGTCTACATAGTCTTTCACAAGGTCCCACATGGGAGGTTGGTCAATAAAGTTCAGACATTCAGCATTCAAGATGAGGTGGTGAATTGGATTGGACATTGATTTTATGGAAGAAGCCAAAGAGTGGTAGTAGATGGTTGCCACTCTGACTGGTGGCCTGTGACTAGTGGAGTGCCACTGGAATCGTTGCTGGGTTCACTGTTGTTTGTCATCTATATCAATGATCTTGGACGATAATGTGGTTAACTGAATCGGCAAATTTGCAGATGACACCAAGATTGGGGGTGTAGTTGACAGCAAGGAAGGCTATCATGGCTTGCAGGATCTGGACCAAAAGGAAAAATGGACTGAAAAATGGCAAATAGAATTTAATGCAGTCAAGAGCAAGGTATTGCAGTTCTGTAGGTCCAATCAGGGTAGGACATACACAGTGAACAGTAGGGTGCAAAGGAGTGTGGTAGAACAAGGGAATCTGGGAATACAGATCCATAATACATTGAAGGTGGCATCACAGGTAAATAAGGTCATAAAGAAAATTTTTGGCACATTGAGTACAGGAGGTGAGATATTATGTTGAAGTCATATAAGACATTAGTGAAGCTTAATTTCGATTATTATGTGCAATTTCCCTACAGGAAAGATGTAAACAAGATTGACAGAGTACAGGGAAAATTTACAAAGATGTTGCCATGTCTGGAGGACTTGAGTTATAAGGAAAGATTGAATAAATTAGGAATTTATTCCTTGGAATGTAGAAGATTGAGAATAAATTTGATAGAGATATACAACATTTTGAGGAGTATAGATAGGGTAATGCAAGTAGGCTTTTTCCACTGTTGGGTGGGACTACATCCGTAGGTCATGGGTTAAGGGTGAAAAGTGAAAAGTTTAAGGGGAACATGAGGGGAAACGTCTTCACTCAGAGGGTCATAAGAGTGTGTGTTGAATGAGCTGCCAACACAAGTGGTACATGCAAGCTCAATTTCGACATTGAAGAGATGTTTGGATAGGTACATGGGCGGTGGAGTATGGAGGCCTATTGTCAATATAAGTAGGAGTTTAAATGGTTTCAGCATGGAATAGATGGGCAGAAGGCTAGTTTCTGTGCTGTACTTTCTATGACTTTAAGCGAAGATGCTTTCAAAAATAAAGAAATGAGAAGTTTCTAAATATCAAAAAATACTATGAAGAGCAGTAAACAGTAAAGAACAAAATCAAATCATTATCTGCTATGATCACTCTTTGCCTTTAAAACTGCATCAATTCTCTTAGGTACACTGTCATGCAGTTTTATAAGAAAATCAGCTGGTATCTTGTTCTTCGAGAACCTGCCAAAGATCTTCTACAGACTGTGGCTGTCTCGTTTAATTCTGTCTCTCCAGGTAATTGCAGACAATCCTGATGATGTTAAAATCAGGGCTCTGTGGAGGCCATACCATCTGAAACGATATTAAAAACCTAGGATGCCGAAGACTTTCGCACAGTACTGTATGTAGATCTTACATTTGGTACCAGGAGGGGTAATAAAACTGTTTTGGCATCAATCCTCTGGAATTGCTCCACTTTTCTTGATCAGAATTTATTTCCTTTATCGTCACTCCCAAGACACTAAAAAGGCAATTGGCTGTTAGGCAGTATTTGAGGGGTTGGTCCATAACTACGATAGAGCTGCATGAATATGGGCTGCACCCATACTAAACTCCCTTTAAGTTTTAGCATGCAGCCATGAAAGTCCTTGTTTCCATAAGTTATCAAGTGGAGCCACGAGATGAGACTTGTGAGAGTCTGGAGCTTAGAAAAGTGAGTGGGAAGTGATTGAAAGTCATATCACATACAATGTTGTCTTCAAAGACTGGATGGAGAGAGGAAATATTTTCTTATGGGAGAATCTAGAATTAAGGCTCATTGGGTAAACTCATGTGTCATCATTTAAAACAGAGTGAAGATGTTTGTTTTTCTCCCCACCCCAGAGTAACACAGGTGTTTGTAACCCTCCTCCTCAAAAGCAGATGGAAACAGAATCTTTCCGAATAACTTTAAGGAACAGGTAGAGAGATTCTTAATTAGTAAGTGGGGGGGGGGAGGGAAGTGTGGGGTTACCATGAGTAGATGGAAATGTGGACAAGAGAAAACTTGCAGCTGCTGGAAACCCAAACAAGACACACAAAATGCTGGAGGAACTCAGCAGGCCAGGCAGCATCTATAGAAAAGAGTACAGTCGAAATTTCAGAATATAGATTATCTTAATTGGCATCAATAATGCTTACTGATGTGATTAGACTCACAGAAAGAGAACTCAGGACAAGGAAAAGCTGCATTTATAAAAATTCATCACCCCAGATGGGACTCGAACCCACAATCCCTGGCTTAGGAGGCCAGTGCCTTATCCATTAGGCCACTGGGGCCAAACATATCATACTTTGCATCATTAAGTGTTTTTTTTTGCTTTTTCTCCCTTTTTAACATATAGAAAAGTAGTTTGAGTTATGGAATATCAATGTTTATGTAAATCCTCCCGTAATTTTGAAATGATTTATTTAAAATTGAAAAGTTTGCTACAGAAAAGCAAAGATCTTAAGAAGTTGTGAAGGAGGGGTAGCAGCTAATTAATTCAAAAGACAAGCAGCACACATAAGATGCTGGCGGAACTCAGCAGACCAGGCAGAATCTATGGGAAAGTGTAAACAGTTGACATTTTGGGCCTGATGAGTTCCTCCAGCATTTTGCGTGTGTAGCTTGGAGATACAGAGTTTAGTTTGCAATTATCTTATTAAATGCCGGAAGAGAATTGAGAAACTATGTGGTCCATTGCTGATCCTAATTTGTTATTTTTGAAAGCAGATATTCCCAGTTTTCAAAGACTTTCTCCAGTAAATCTCTTAGTTGTAAAAGAGCTTCTTTAAATGGTACATGAACCCCTGTCTGCCATCAGACAAAATAGTGATGACCATTTTTACAGCTCAGTCAATGTCAGAAGTCAATGATGTAACACACAATAATTGTAATTGAGACAAAGTATAACTGTGTCAGGCTCCAATGGATTGGAACTTGACTGCAAAGTTAGCTTTATTTATGCATCTAGATCTGTGGAATCTTAGTTGAATAGAAGTAGAACAACTAAACTTCCCCAACCAGAAAGCAAATTAAGATGTTTAGAGGCCTGAATAGGCAATACTGATTATGAAACAAATACCACTCTTCAAATCTATAGCTCCGTGGAAGTTAACAAAGACATGGTATCTATCTTTTTGCTGAAACTGTCATCTGCTAAAACAAGAGTACAAAAATAAGCTGGTAAAAAAAAGTTTGAGCCAACCTAGAAAAAGTCAGCATTAAATGTGGTTCTTAGTCGAAGTCAGGCAGAACTAAAATCAATAATCAAAACTGAAGGAAAGGCAATACTTTTTCTTACAAATGTTGGAGCACATCAGAAATGAATAAAATGAATTGGATTGGAACTTCAGCCTGAAAGACTTGTGTATTTTTGTAACATCCCAAGTGAAATATTTTTCCCCCAAAAGACAACAAGTTTAACAAAGTACACAACTGCTGAATAGATATATAATGCATTTATACTTGCTTTCCTTGATGCCACTGGATAAAACACTACTTTTCAGCTGACTGATCGAATATTCTTGAATGATGGTTTGATTAAATGGAGAACATTGCAACTTCACTAAATATAGTCAGCTAATGCAAAATCAGTCTGTTTTTAGCTGTTTTTGTTGTATTGATTTCAACAGCAATTCAGAAAGGTTAATTTGGGTTATAAACCAACATTTGCAGAAGATAGATCTCAGAATATCAGCAGCTGAAGCCAAATTTGTTCTCTTGAAGGAAACTTCAATATAAACACTAATGATATTGGATTCAGATTCTTTGAAACTCCTTGTCTGAGAAGTATGGATTTGTTGTCTTTGTTATCCTTTCAACCAGACAGGCAACAATACTGTAAATTGAAATCAATAGGCAAGGTAAAGATATAGACTGTTATAACACACTCTCAAAACTGTAAGATCACTTGCAGAGGTTTCCAACCTTTCATTTGTTCTTTAAACATTGTGATTTAAGACAGAAATAGCAGCCCAGCTCTTTAATGGTTCTCAAAATGTAGCTTAAACAGGACCACTCTTTTAACTATAGCACGCAATGAATCTGATTTGTTAGTGAACATCATTCTGGTTATTTATCCACCAGAAATTACCAGGGATCCATCCAGTATGGGAGTTTTACTCTGCTCTAATATAAAATAAAAAATGCTGAAAATACTCTGCAGGTCAAGCAGCTTCTGTATACACAGAAAGAAAATTAAATGTTTTAGATCAAGGACCTTGTGTTGCCCTTAAGGCATTTATTTGACTTTGTTGGGTCTACGCTTTAAATGATTTGTTTGTAACTATTTTCTAGTTAAAGTTAAAGGTTGATAATTAAGTTACAGTATAACAAAGGTAAATTCATTGTCTATGGTATATCGCGGCATGCGGTGACGTCACCTCCAGTTTTGCCACATCTTATGTATTACCTCCAGTTCGGGAAGGTGTAAAGGTGGGTGCCATGCGTGCAGCATGATCATGTAGAGCTCCGTTTCTACCCACAAAGAAACATTATAGAAGCAACGCCTTTTCACCATGCGATGTTAATATGGAAGAGTGAACAGTAAATGGTTAACCTTACTACGACTCTGTCTTCATTGGCTTCAGTTTAACTTGGTGTTTAGTCAGAGTTTCAACACATTGCACGAGAACACTACAGACCTGAATGGGAAAAGTTGCAGGTACATCATTTTGAGTTCCAGAGAAATGGGGAATGAGCAGTGAAAATAAAGAAAAAGGTCTGTGAAAGAAAGAAACAGGAGAGGTTTGAGTGACAGATGGTGATGGTTCCAATCGGGGAGAAAATTAGTGATTCAGTCACCTTTTAATTTTTACTCAGTTATGCTCAGCCAGTCAAGAGTATCCAGGAATTAATTGTGAACTTTCAGAAGGGGACGACAACAGAGAACGCACACCAGTCCTCATTGAGGGGTCAGCAGTTGAAAGGGTGAGCAGCTTCAAGTTCCTGGGTGACAACATCTCATAGGATCTTCCCTGCAACCAGTACATTGATATAATCATGAATAAGGTAAGCCAGAGGCATTTTGAAGAGGTTTTTATGTGTCACCAAAGACTCTTGCAATAAACAGGATCACAACAGCCAATGTGCAAAAGACAACAGATTGTGCAAATACAAAAAAAGAAAAAAATATATAATATAATAAATGAACTCCAAAACCTGGGCTTCTACATCTCTCTCTTTAACTGGATCCTTGACTTCCTCATTGAGAGAATACATACAGTGAAGATCAAAAATAACATCTCCTCCTCACTAGCAACCAGCATAGGTGCACCTCAAGGATGCGTGCTTAGCCCACTGCTTTACTTTCTCTACACCAACAATTTGTGTGGTTAGGCACAGCTCAAACTCCATTTATAAATTTGCCAATGAAACAACTATTGTTGGCAGAATTTCAGATGGTGTTGAGCAGGCGTACAGGAGTGAGACAGATCAGCTGGTTGAGTGGTGTCACAACAACAACTTTACAGTCAATGTCAGTAAGACCATGAATTTGATTGTGAACTTCAGGAAAGGGAAGTTAAGGAAACATACACCAGTCTTCATCGAGAGATCAGCAGTGGAAAGGGTGAGCAGTTTCTAGTTCCTGGGTAACAATATCTTTGAAGACCTCTCCTGGGCCCAACATATTGGTGCAATTACAAAGAAGACATGTCAATGGCTATATTTCATTAGGAGCTTGAGGAGACTTGGTATGTCGCCAAAGACACTCGCAGATTTCGAGAAATGTAATTTGGAGAACATTCTAACTTGTTGCATCACCATCTGATATGGAGGGGCCACTGCACAGGATCAGAAAAAGCTGCAGAAAGTTGTAAATTCACCAGCTCCATCATAGACACCCCCCGCACCCCCAGCATCAAAGACACTTTCAAAAGGCGACATCTATTATTAAGAACCAACCAAACACCCAGGACACCCAGCAATGTCTTCTCATTGCTACCATTGGGGAGGTGATACCAGAAGCTTAGACACACACCCAGTGTTTCAGAAATAGGTTCTTCCCCGCTGCCATCAGATTTCTGAATTGACAATGAATCCATGTACAGAACCTCACTAATATTTTTTTCTTTTTTTTGCTCGCTTTTTGCACTACTTGTTTAACATAATTTATATACAGTATATTTCTTATTGTCATTTGTATTTATTATATCCTTACCATATGCATTGCAATAGGCTGCTGCTGCAAAAGAACAAATTTCATGACATATGCCAGCAATATAAAACCTGATTCTGAAGTAAATATTGAGAACAGAAGTTGCTGAGTCCTTGAAAGTGAGTCAGATGGTTGTGGAATCAGTTCAGTGTTGGAGCGAGTGAAGCTACTCCCTCTGAATAAACACTTCTTGGGCTTCCAGCCAGGCACAGGTATTGATTATAACCAATGTTTTGAAGACAAACTCGGCCATCTTCTTCAGGGATGATGCCTGGGTCTGTCTAGCCTAGTAGTATTTATACCCCTGTAGCCTGTCCCCCTGATTGGTTAATCCTCATCTAATCAGGTTTTCACTTTCCCACCTTGTTTACGATCGAATTCATTCTTATTTAGAATTAGATCTTCACCTCTGTTAAACTTCTTTTCCTCTAGATTTATTTCAATGGTTTCTTTTACCAGGCGGTTACAAAAGCCACTGGCATAGCAGAATAGTTTGTGCCATTGAAGACAATCCTATGGCCATTGCAAATGCAGTGTTCTGCTATCACCAATTTCTCTGGGTAACACAAATTGATACATCTCCTGTGCTTCTTGATGCAGAACACTGCATTTGCAATGGGCATAGGATTGACTTCAACTAAAACTAGAGAAAAAGGATTTTAACAATGATGAAGGTCTCACTGTAAGAATTTGATTGAGCAGGTGGGTACTTCAGTCCACTGAAGCGAGAAGTTAAAAATATCAATGAATCAATCAGCCAGTTGGTTAGCACAGGTCTTCAGTACTTGGCCTGATGCATTCTGCGGGTTCACCCTCCTGAAGGGTGCTCTCACCTTAGAGAATGAAATTACAGGGCCCTCGAGGGTTGTGGAAATTTATAAAGATGTGCTTGTGTTTTGCCAAAGCGAGCATTAAAAAAAAATCACTGAGCTCCTCTGTGAGCGAAACCTTGTTGTCACATATATCAATTGGTCATAGCACATTTTCTACTTCAGTGCTATTTTTCTGTATTGTCTCCATGTCTTCCTTCTCTCAAACTCCAGAAATCCATTCACTGTTTTCAATGACGTGAATGATGGAGCTTTCAGACCCATGCACCACTCTTCCTTTTCCCTGCCCTCTGGGAAGAATTCCAAAGAAACTCAATTGTTTGTGCAAAGAATTTTCTGTTTCAGCTCAGTTCTAAATGACCTACTCCTTATTCTGAGACTGGAACCCCTTTTAATAGTTGTGACTTTTGTGGAGACTACCAAGATCTCTCCTCACTCTTCTAAACTCGACAGAACAGACACTGTGTACTCTTCGTTTCCTCACATGGTAACATTGTCTGGTATTAGTACAGACAAATCCTCATTGCATTCTCTCCATGGCAAATATATCCAGTTTTAAGCAGGGATACATAATCTGTAAATAGTCTGGACTGAGTTTCCTACTTTCACTCCTCTACTCAATCCTCATAATCCAACATATCAACTGCCTTCTGGACTTATTAGGCCCCTTTGAGCTTCAATATTTCCTACATCTCACTGTTTCAAAGATTATTCTGCTTTTCTGTTTGTGTGCTAAAGAGGATAACTTCATTTTTTCTACTTTATATTAACTCTGAGTCTCATTTGAGAACATATGACATCGAGCTTGCTCTGCTTTTTAATAAAATCATAGCTGATCTGGCTGTGGACTCCGCTCCACCAAGTTGTCTTTTCCCCATTAACCTTAATTCCCCTGCTATGCAAAAAAAAGTCTAACTGTATCTTAAATATATGTAATGAAGTAGTCTCTACTGTTTCCCTGGGCAGAGAATTTCACAGATTCACTCATTTCTGGGAAAAGCAGTTTCTTTTCATCTTCATCTTCAGTCCATCCTTCCAAACCTTGAGGCTATTTCCCGTGGTTCTAGTTGAAACAATTTTCCTGCCTCTATCATATCTAGCCCTTCCATAATTTTATGTTTCAATAAGATCCCCTCTCATTCTTCTGAATTTTAGCAAGTATAATCCAGGCAACTCAATCTTACCTCAGAGGCTAGCCCCTAATGTCCAAAATCAGCCAGGGAGATCGCCCTTTCATTACGATAAAGGGTCTCAGCCCAAACGTCAACTCTTTATTCCTGACCTACTGAATTCCTCCAGCACTTTGTGTGTGTTACTCTACATATTCTATGCAGCTTATTTTACATGCTCTCCAACATGCAATTATTAAAATCTTGTGTATCACCTTCACAAAAATACTACTCCCAATAGAAATGAGGAAACATTTGCCCCAGTAGCAGAAATGGAATCACAGCTGGATATGCATATAAATTCTGCTTTGAACTGTTTTTTTTGCATGAATTACAACTTTTTGGAGGAGCTACAAAACTTCTCTGTTCACTAACAGTTCTGTTATCACGTTTATTGTACTGAAATGCTTTACATTACTGGTGGGAAGAAGATCATTGCAAATAAAACAATACAATAAAGAGATATTTGTGTCCGTGCTCATTTATTAGCTTTTCCTGATAAAATGATTAAAGCATTAATTTTTCTACTGCCCATTTTGTTGATTGCTGTTCCATAATTTTAGAACATGTTATAGCATGAGTGTTAATCACTGTTTAAATAGTTTATGCCTTTTACTAAAAATTGTTATTAAATCTTTGGTGCAACATATTATTGTAATCTTTATTGTTGATATTAATATGTTATACAACAGAGAACCATATCCAATTAAACAATTTCTATCCAAAGAAAATGGAAACTAGTTTCCTGTTGCCATTGCAACAGCACTAACTGTATTTTACAATTTTACCATTTTATTTTCTACAAAAGGTAGATAAAAAGATCAAACAAATAACATCTTCCAATATTTCTACCAACTGCATGTTTTAGTATTCTAGTTTTGTATTGCAATGACAGCTAAATGGTCGCATTCATAAAAACTGCCCAAATATCAAAAGGGGAAGGAAAGGTCACCAACCCAAAAGGTTAGTTCAATTTTTTTTCTCCACAGGTGTGACCTAACCTGCTGAATACATTCAGCCTTTTATGTTTAGCTCAGATTACCAGCTTCTGAAGTTTTCTTTTGTTTTTTTTTCAAAGAAAAATGTACTAACTTTTTCTGTTATCTTACCTGGAGTGCAAAATTTTTTTTAAAATGTCAAATGGGAAGAATTAATGATCCTAATTATACTTACCTACTGTAAACTTTGTGCATCAACAAGTGGATTGCAAATCAACTGAGATTTTAATACAATCTTATATTCATTTTGATAAATTCATTGCCTTGGTACAGAATATTGTATCTATCAATCTGTGAACTGGTACATTGGGGTCTAGAAATACTGAGTTAGAGTCTGTTAACCTGTGTACCAACTTAAAAAATATGTTACCCTACTAGTACTAGTATGAAAACCTACAAGACATAAGGGCTTTCTATCTGGTTTTGTGTTTTGCATTGATCATCATGGAAATGATGTAGATTATTTCATATTGAAATCTCCTTTCATGCTATTATAGTCAAATCCATTAAATATCAATACTGAAATTATTAAAAGTAATTTCCATTATGGAAGAAAGTAATTTTCTTCCCAATGATATCTGTAATTGTGCATAAGACATATCAAAATGCCAGTTAAGCAATAATCATTTTCATACTCAACTATTTCCAGATTTGGCATCCATATGATTTTGCATTGGTTACTAAGTCTGTTTGAATTGATTGCTTGAATTTAGCTTTGTCACGGATAATGCCAATTCTAAATTCAACCCATTGCTCACTCCTATTGTTCTTTTCAAACATATTAATGATCAAGAATTTTGAACTTTTATTGTTGAATTTACTTTCCAGCCCTCTTTTCTCCCCACCTACACATTAATATCAATGATGGCATTGTTTAACAAATATCCAGGCAACAAATCCAACATGTTATTTAAAAGAATGGTGTGTTCAGGGAAGAACTGGAGTGATGATTTAAAACAAGATTCTTCCTGCAAATTGTAAAGAGACTGAATACAGAACCCAGTTGACAAGTGGACATAATCACAGACCTGCCGAAAAATTGGCACTCATTAAAGATCATGAAGGTTTTATGGAAGAAGCGAATCAATGTAACAGATGCCATAGGATGACTTTTCTAGGTGGGATTAAATCAGATTTTGCACTGGCATAGAAATTTCTTCTACACAACTTCTAGACTATGTACCATAGGCACTGCAAAAGGTTGATCAAGGTCTTTTTATCCAATAAACTATTTTGTAAATTCAATTCATGCAAATAGATGTTAAATTCAATGGTACCTTGATTGATAATTATCAAATTGTTCAATCCTTTGAAAAAAATCATAAAATTGCAAATATTGGACTTGATTAAACAATACATAAAATAGAAACTACTTTGGAACTGTGAAAGAGTATTTAACCTAAAATACTCACCCTCTCTCATCCTTTCCAGAGATGTTGCCCGCCCTGTTGAGCTTTTAATTTGCTTAATTTGAACTGGAGATATTTAGCACCCAATATTCAATTTGATATATTCATTCCTTCAATTTGTAAGTAATGTCACTAATGCAAACTTTATTTGCACTTTGCTATTACATGTAAAATTAAAAGGAAAAAAATAAGCTATACAGAGGAAATATTCTGATTCCTATATCTCATACACTTCATGAATACTTTGGTAAAGGACAAGAAACTCGCATTTTAAGTCATTAAAGACTACCTTTACTACATTCAGGTAGCTCACTTTACTCTTTCTGGGTCCTCTATAATTTGAGAGGGAATTTTGAATCTGACGTAATAAACCTCTTGGTTTATCGCAAAAGCCTTAACAAAAATTAGTCATTGTAACTGTGTTGTTAGTGACAATGGGTACATATTAATTTGCAACCTTATTCAGAGACCAAAATGTGTGTTAATTTGGGGGAAATTGTCTGTATATTGGATATTCTGCTGAATGTAATTAGTAGGTAAAGGTGCTTGACTGATTTGGGAGAATTCAATACTAAGAATGGTCACCCAGAATAGACAAGGTGCAATGCTGTAGCTGTACTTAGTTGCAGAAAGATCTAAGAATTAACACATAAGTCAAACATCAAAAATCAGATGTATACATGCAATCAATAAGTCCCGGTGCCCAGGGGACTGCGCTGGTTATGATAAACTAAACCGCAAACATACAAAAGCCAGGTTCAATCTGAGTTTAGCTCATTCAATGACAAGAAACCTTGAGTTGAAGAAATCCCCTCCCACTTGGATGCACATCCAAATCAGAATCTGGTTTATTACCACTGAACCAAATATCATGAATATCAGAATCAAAGATGGTGCCAGAGGGCAACTTCTCCCAGTTAAATTCTTCTTCTTCTAATGCCTCCAATTTCCATTTCCAGATGATTGGGGTCCTGTCAGAATCTGTGATCTACAGCGGCACTCAAACTGCAGTTCTTCACAGTGGCACGTTTCCGTTTTGGGAGCTCATCGATTGATTGCGTTTTCAATATCTCCAGGTGTGGCCTGAAGTTGGGCATCTTCTGGGTGCTGCCTTGTGTGGCCCCGTGGACACGAATTCTCACCAGTGTGATGAAGTGAAGCATCACGGGGAAGCTGTACACCAGGAGAGCGAAAGAGGCTGAGGTCTCTGCACTCGGGTGATCACCTTCTCTCCCTCCTGATGCTGAGTGAGAGTTTGCTGCCGATTCTCGAGTTGGAGAACTCGAAATAAAAAGCGACGCTTCAGACTGTGACTGTAACATCGAAACAGTGACTCTTTGTCTCCCCTCTCTCTGTGGTAGGAATGATATTTGCCTCTCCCTGAGCCTGAATTGTAGGAAAGAACAATTAGTTTTTGATGTACTGTAGGCCATGGTCTCTCTTTGGAGCTTTGCTGTTGCTTGCATTGTTGTTAGTGGGAATGCTAATGATGGAATAAGTGGAGGGTTGATTCCACTTGCTGTTGCTTGTGCGTGGGAAGGGTCAGGGGGCTTTGGAGTTCTTAAGTTTTTCTATCATTCATTCTTTGGGTTTTTCTTCTGTTTTGAGGATGGCTGCAGAAAGTAAGAATTTCAGATTGTATTTTGTATACACATTCTCTGGTATTAAATGGAACCATTGAATCATGAAATTGGTGTTTTTGGGTCAGCAATAGAGTGCAAAAATAAAAATTACTATAAATTACAAAATAAATAATACAAAAAAGGAATAACAATCACATGTCTTGCGGAAAACTGATGGCGGAGGGGAAGATGCCATTCCAATATTGTTAAGTCTTGTATTACTTCCCCAATGGTAATAACAAGAAGAAGCATGTCCAGGAAGGTAGGGGTCCATAGTGATGGCTCTGTCTTCTTAATGCCCTGTTTCTTGAAGATGACCTTGACAGTGAGGAGGAGCATGCTTATGATGGAGCTGGCTGAGTTTACAACTCTCTGCAGCCTCTGTACATGGGAGGCTTAATACCAGGATGTGATGTAACCAGTCAGAATGGTCTCCACCAAATATCTATAAAAATTTCCATGGGTCTATGGTGACATACCAAGTCTCCTTAAATTGCTAATGTGGTAGAGCCACTGGATTGCCTTCTTAGCGGATTTATCAGTGATTTGGGCCGAGGATAAATCCTCCGAGATGCTGATGCATCAGAACTCGAAACTGCTCACCCTTTCCACCGCTGACTCGCGCATTAACAGTGAGGCAAAAAGATAATGTAATACCCTACGCTCCTGTCTCCTTTCAGGTCCTGCTTTTATCTCATTCCTGCTCCCCATTTTTGAGCTGAAAACACTGGCATTACTGAAAAAAATTGAAGTCTAAGGGCAATGATGAAATGAAATATGGCAATGAATAGAAGGCAGAAATTAATTCTAATGCTTTATACAATAACTAATTTGAATTTAACTTAACATATTACACTGATCTACAATTCAATGGAGGTCGGTGACCAGTGGTGAACCTCAGGGATCTGTTCTGTGACCCCGTTCTGTTTGTGATTTTTACAAATTACCTGGATGGGGTAATAAATTTGTTGATGACACAAAGGTTGGGGATGGTGCAATTAGTGTGGAGGGCTGTCAGAGGTTACAGCGGGACATTGATAGGATGCAAAACTGGGCTGAGAATTAGCAGATGGAGTTCAACCCAGATAAGTGTGAGGTGGTTCATTTTGGTAGGTCAAATATGATGGCAGAATATAACATTAATGGTAAGACTCTTGGAAGTGTGAGGATCAGAGGGATCTTGGGGTCCGAGTCCACAGGACACTCAAAGCTACTGTGCAGGTTGACTCTGTGGTTCAGGCAGCATACGGTGCACTGGCCTTCATCAATCGTGGGATTGAGTTTAAGAGCCAAGAGGTAATGTTGCAGCTATGTAGGACCCTGGTCAGACCCCACTTGGAGTACTGTGCTCAATTCTGGTCACCTCACTACAGGAAGGACGTGGAAACCATAGAAAGGGTGCAGAGGACATTTACAAGGATGTTGCCTGGATTAGGGGGTATGCCTTATGAGAATAGGTTGAGTGAACTTGGCCTTTTCTTCTTGGAGTGATAAAGGATGGGGGGGTGACCTGAAAGAAGAGGACAAGATAATGAGAGGCATTGATCATGTGGATAGTCAGAGGCTTTTTCCCAGGGTTGAAATGGCTAGCAAGAGAGGGCATAGTTTTAAGGTGCTTGGAAGTAGGTACAGAGGAGATGGCAAGGGTAAGTTCTTTTTATTACACAGAGTGGTGAGTGCGTGGAATGGGCTGCCGGAGGCGGCGGTGGAGGCAGAAACAATAAGGTCTTTTAAGAGGCTCCTGGATCTTAGAAAAATAGAGGGCTAAGGGTAAGCCTAGGTAATTTCTAAGGTAAGGACATTTTCGACACAGCTTTGTGGGCCGAAGGGCCTGTATGGTGCTGTAGGTTTTCTATGTTTCTATGTTTATCATACAAATTTTTGGCTCAACCACCAGATGGCACTCTTGCAGTTGAGAGGATGAAATTACCTATGAAAATCAAATATTGCAGAAGTTTAAAATAAAAACAATAAAAATCATACTCACTCAGGGTACATCTGTGGGTAGAGAAGTGCACAGGGTCAAAAGCACTAGTTTAGGAATCTTATGAGATCAAACACACAGATACTGGAAGTAGAGAATAGAATTGAGTCCTTGCAGGGTAGGACAAAGTGTAGTTGAGATAACAATGGATGTCAATAGACTTGTTATGGATGCTGGTAATTAGCTTACCTCCAACTTTGACCCATTGGTTTGTGGCCTCTTTCATTGGTATAACGATACCCAATGCAAGCTTGAGGAACAAAGACCCTTGATCTGAACTGGGAAGGAGAGAAAAGCTAACACTACAAGGATGGTGGGGATTGGGGGTGGGGAATGTCTCTGATAGGGTAAAACCAGGGTTACTAAGAGGTTAAAATGGCCAATGATTGATTGAGCAGTTAGAGAGTGAGAACAAGTGTAGATAGAATGCCATTGACAAAAGATTGCAGGAGTTATGAAATATGGAAAATGAAATCTTGCCAGCAAATGGAGCTGAACATGTTCACCAATTCCAGAGCAAATAGAGGGGAAAGAAGAAGCTAAGCCAAGATTTCAGAGGGACGATTGATGCAGACAATGAAATCAAATTACCTTAAGTTGTAGGATTCAAAATTTAGTTCAGAGGTTTGCAATGTGCCCAGACTCAAAATGAGTTGTTGTTCATCAAGCTTGCACTGGGTATCATTACAACAGTGCAACAGGCCACAGACCAATTGGTCAAAGTTGGAGATAAACCAATTACTAACATCCATGACAAGCCTATAGACTCCCATTGTTATCTCAACTACTCTTTGTCCCACCCTGCAAGGTCTCAATTCTATTCTCCACTTCCTGTGTATGTAGTGTTTGCTCTCATAAGATTACTAAACTGGTGCCTCTGAAATACATTTTTCTTCTTCTTAAATGATGGTGTCCCTTCTACCATTGTTAACAAAGCCCCTGAAGTAATCCCATTTATCTCCTGCACCTCTGCTCTCACCTCCAGGACAGGGCAAGGATAGAGTTCCCTGGTCCTCATTATTCAGCTCGATATCCACTACATTCAACAGATCATTCTCTACAACTTCTACAAACGTCAGTGTCTGCACCACCTGGACTCCCTAGTCCTCCCTTCTGTTGCCAGCAATTCCTACCCCTTACAGCACTTTCCTTTGTTATCACAAGTAATTGAAAGTAATCCCTTATTATCTTCCCTTTTCAAAATTCAGGTACCCAAAGAGTCTTTCCAAGTGAAGCAGTTACTCATATGCACTGAGTGTTCACATTGTGTTTGCCTCTGTAATAAAGAAACCAAATTGCCTGGGTAACTGTTCAGTGGAGCACCTGTATTCAGTCTATAAGAGAAACCCTGTTACCTCCATCCCTCCCCAATCTACCAGTTTGTTACAATAAGGTCAAACGCAAACTTGAGCAGCACCACTTCTTCCATATGATACTCAGGATCTGGCCTCAAAATTGAATTCTACATGTTCAGATTACTTGATTTCTATGTTTGTGTCAGTAGTTCATTTGTAACATTAGTTCAGCTTATTTCCATCCTACTTTTCTTGCCGGAAGTAGAGGACCAACTTCTACTTTCTTCTGTCCACATTTTTACCCACTAACTGGTCCCATTCACTCATTTGCAGGTACCTACCACCCCTACAGCTTACACTTTTCTTTCCTTTTCAGTCTTTGACCTGAAATGTTAACTGTTTTTCTTCCCACAGAAGCAAACTCACCTGAGCATTCCAACATTTTCTGCTTTTTTTTTATTACCCATGACCCTGCAGCACAACAGTTCCAACAGAACCTTATTGATGGCCATGATTCAAAATACCCAACAGTATGATACAGTTTGTGCATATATATGCTACAGTGCTTATAAAAAAGTATTCACCCTCTCGGAGGTTTTTAAGTTTTATTGTTTTACAACACTGAAGTACAGTGGATTTAATTTGGTTTTTTTGACACTGATCAAGAGAAAAAGACTATGGTGTCAAAGTGAAAACTGATCTCTACAAATTGATCTAAATTGATTATAAATATAAAACACAAAATTATTGATTGTGTAAGTATTCACCCCTGTAAATCAGTATTTAGTAGATGCACCTTTGGCAGCAATTGCAGCCTTGAGTCTGTGTGGATAGATCTCTATTAGCTTTGCACATCTGGACTCTGCAAATTCTCCCCATCATTCTTTACAAAACCGCTCAAACTCTATCTGTTCGCATGGGGATCATCATGAGTGACAAGCCCTTTTCAAGTCCAGACACAAATTCTCAATTGGATTGAGGTCTGGACTCTTAACTTGGCCACTCCAGGACATTAACTGTTGTTTTCAAACCATTCCTGTGCAGCTTTGGCTTTAAGCTTCGGGTCATTCTTTTTCTAAAAAACAAATCTTCTCCCAAGTCAGTTCTCTTACAAACTGCAACAGGTTTTCCTCCAGGACTTCCCTGTATTTTGCAGCATTCTTTTTACCCTCTACCTTCACAAGCATTCCAGGACCTGCTGCAATGAAACATCCCCGTAGCATGATTTAGCTTCCACCATGCTTCACAGTAAGGATGGTGTGTATTTGATGATGTGCAGTGTTAGGTTCACACCAAACATAGCATTTAGTCTGATAGCCAAAAAGATCAATTTTGGTTTCATCAGACCATAGAAACTTCATCTTGCTGACTTCAGTCTTCCATATGCCTTCTTGCAAACTCTAGCTGAGAGTTCATGTGAAATCTGCCCCCCCCCCAGCAGTGGCTTTCTATTTGCCACTCTCCCATATACCTGCAATTGGTGAAGCACCTGGGCAACAGTTGTATGTGCAGTCTCTCCCATCTCAGCCACTGCAGTTTGTAACTCCTTCTGAGTTGCCATAGCTCTCTTGGTGGACTCCCTCACCAGTCCCTTTCTTGCATGGCCATCAGTTTTTGAGAACAGCCTGGCAGGTTTACAACTGTGCCTTGTTCTTTCCATTTCTTGATGATCAACTCACCTGTACTTGAAGGGCTATACAGTGACTTGGAATTTTTCTTGTATCCATCTCCTGACTTGAGCTTTTCAATAACCTTTCTGCGGAGTTGTTTGGAGTGTTCCTTTGTCTTCATGGTGTAGTTTTTGCCAGGATAGTGACTCACCAGCAGTTGGACCTTCCAGATACAGGTGTATTTTTACTACAATCAGTTGTAATACCTTGACTGCACACAGGTCTCTAAAAACAGATCTCCATTTAACTGATGATGTGACTTCTAAGACCAAATGGGTGCACCAGTGATGATTTAGTGTTTCATATTAAAGTGGTGAATACTTATGCAATCAATTATTTTGTAAACCTGCCAGGCTGTTCTCAAAAACAAATCATTGTAACAATTTTAATCAATTTGTGGAAATTTGCTTTCACTTTGACATGAAACAGTCCTGTTGATCAGCATCAAAAAAACCCAAATTAAATCTACTGTGATTCAATGCTGTAAAACAATAAAACATGAAAACTTCTGGGGGGGGGGCGGGGGCAGGAATACTTTTTATAGCCTCTGTATATTTTTTATAACTAAGCTACCGGCAGATTTATTTTAAGATATATTCCTCGCCTTGCATTCTGCATACAAGTCAAAAGAGATCTAATTACCTTGGCCAGCACCAACAGTATGTTAAATTTGTTAATAAAACAGCGAGGGCAGAAAAAGATTATTTTCACCAAATGTATAGACACAATTATATTGTACAAAATCTCTATTAAATCTAATACTGTAACAAGTGTACAAGGCGCTTGTCAAGTTGGCACCATGCTAGCATAGTGGCTAGCTTGATGCTATTACAGCTCGGCACTCTTTGTAAGGAGTCTTCATGTCCTCCCCATGGAATGCTTGTGTTTCCCATGTTTGCTCTGGCATCCTCCCACAGTTCAAAGATGTACCAGGTAGGTTAATTGGTCATTGTGAATTATCCTGTGATTAGGTTAGGGTTAATTGGGGTTTCAGGGGCTCCTGGGGTGGCATGGCTCAAAGGACCGGGAGGGCCTACTCCTGCTGTATTGCTAAATAATAGTTTTTATTTAAATTAGATTTAAAATAATGAAGTCACCATCAAATAAAAGCTATATTAGGAATACTCAGTTCAGCCAGCATCTGTAGGGTAGTTTCAGCACTGTGATTTTTCATCATAAAGGAGAAAGTTTAAATATCAAATGATTCAAGTTGCAGGGAAGGGGAGGGGTGGAGAGAACAAAGGGAATGTCCATTACTGGGTGGAGACCGAGAGACAGAATGTGACATTGTGTTGGTGCTGCTTGTCAAGAAAGGGTGAAGGTTTATTGATCACAGATGATGTGGCTGGAAATACAAGTAACAAATGAAGAAAAAAAACAAGATGATGCAAGTTTTACCACCTTCAGTAGGATGCTACCAGAAGTGATATCTTCCTTTCTCTTCCCAGCAATGAAGAGTCCATTTCCAATACATTGCTCTGCTTCACTCTTGTATTTCTGAGCACTTTTTCTTGCAACTGCAGAAGATGCAATGTGCATTTTTACCTCCTTCTTTCCCGCCATCGCTGGACTGAAACTCCAAATTGAAGCAGCTATTTGGTTGCAATGTTTTTAATTTAGAGCTTCCAGAAACAAAACAGAGTGGTCGCATTTTACAGAACACTTCCAGGCAATTCACAAGAATGAGCCAATTTTCAAGTTCCCCATCATTTTAAATTCACGTTTCCACTTAGCTCTTTGCCTTTGCCCTCTTATATCCGTTCATGCATCCTAAGTTTACACCTCCTCTGGACAGATCAGCAGCAATCAACAATCCTTTGTCATCTTTTCTCAGCTAACACATTTTTTTTGATTTCCTTTCTGTCACAGGCATTCCCTTTGATCCAACTTTCCTCTCCCCCTCCCCACAAGTTGAAACACGTTTGATGTTTTTAAACTTTTACCAGTACTAATGAAATGACATCAACCATTCCCTCCTTCCTTCAGGTAGCACCTGAGAATTTCTAGCAATCTTCCTTTTAATTTCAGGTTCCAGCATGTGAAGATTTTTTTTGATTTTCAAGAAGTATCACATAAATTCAGACATTTATTGTACTTGGATTTCTTGAGAAACTGCTGGTTTAAACTCTACAGAACAGATTTTGGCTACTTCTTAGGATAAACTGTACAGGGATACAGCCATGCTGGATACAATACTTTTTAAAAAACACACAGCAGATAAATAGAATTTAAGCTCCATATTTTGTTTGACTTTTACAGTACAGTGAAATACAGTAAGTCAGAAATTATAACTGGTCCCCACCTACATTCTCATTTAGAAGTCATGAATACCAGTTGTCTGCAAGGTGCAACTTTAAGAAGCTGTAAACACATCTATAGTACAGATATTAAGCAGAAGCCCATAAGGATAGGTTAGTTTACAATATTGTAAGGTTTATTTTGTTTAGGCAGGAAATATGAATGTTACATGGGTGTAGAATTAACTATAGGGTTAAAGTTCACAAATCCAATAAGTAACTAGGATTTTCCTAGTTCAGATAGTAAATCAAAATCAAAGATAATTTCTCAAGAATAGAACCACAATTGCTGGCCAAGGTAAAATGGATATTTATTGAAGACAAGCATTTATTGAAGACACCATACTGCTCCCATTCCAAAAGTAAATCACAAGAATTACCATAACAGGTTGGTGCAATGAATGTTCAATTTGCCATAGTATTGATAACACAGCAGTAAAACAGGAAGGTCTTCAATTTAAAGTTATCAAATTTAACCTACAATGATAACTTCTTCATTAATGAATTCATATGGAGGAACTTCCAGATTAAGAGGAGCTGGGCCTTTTCTGATTCTCCCTGATGCATCATAGTGGGATCCATGGCAGGGACAGTAGTAGCCACCATATTCACCTGCATTTGCTATTGGTACACAGCCCAGGTGAGTGCAGACACCAATGACAACAATCCATTGAGACTTTATTACTCTATCAGAATCTAACTGTGGATCACGCAACTCAGCTAGGCTCACTGCCTGCTCAGTCTCAATTTCCTTGGATGAACGGTGGCGGATGAAAAGAGGCTTGCCTCTCCATTTGAAGGTCACGTTCTTGCCTTCTGGAATATCACCCAACTTAACTTCGATCTTAGACAATGCCAGCACATCAGCAGAGGCACTCATGCTTGTGACAAACTGGGTGACAACATTCTTTGCAGCATAGGCACCCAAAACAGCTGTAGTCCCAGTCAGCAAGTAGGAGAACCCTTTCCTGGTATCACTGCTGCTCTGTGAAGACTTTTTGGAATCTTGAACATCTTGCCGTCTATAGTCAGAGAAATCTGGAATGGTGACATCACTGTGTGCATATCGAATTGTAGACAAAACTGCAAAAATCAAATGACAAAAAATTATTTCAAACTGATATACTTAAACAGCTGATCTAGATTATTTCCAGCTTAAACAGTTTTATTAAGATTAAGGTATTTTTCTTCCCCTGGCTAGTAGTACCAAAGACAAACAAAAGTTTTGCTCTATTTCACTGTTGGCATCATGTACATAATAAATAGTGCCCATTTGGAAAATTAATCAATTTTTTCATTGTCAATGTACAAAAAATTTGGAGTATTACTATAAATTACACTTTTATAAATAATATAAATTATATCTGCATATACGATAGGGTCTTTTAAGAGACTCCTGGATAGGTACATGGAGCTTAGAAAAATAGAGGGCTATGGGTAACCCTAGGTAATTTCAAAGTATACGTTCAGTACAACATTGTGGGCCGAAGGGCCTGTATTGTGCCGTAGGTTTTCTATGTTTATCCCTGCTCTAACCCATGCCTCATATTTCCACATCTGACTACACACTGACCATTCATCCCCATTCCACTCTGAAATCTGCATCTTTTATCGCTACTCACATCGTCCACATTAGCCCCAAGATTGATCCGGGCACTGACTTTAAATTTCTCAATTTTGCATGATTTTGCTCCACTTAACAATCAATTGCAGCATTATCTGATGCCAAGGTATACACTTTCCTTTCATGTCACCTTTTGGCTTTCCCAACTGCAATCACTGTTCAAGGCCCCAGCTTCTAGAATTAGACCCTAACTTTTGCTTATTGTTTACCCCCTCTTCCCTACAGAAATTTACCTCCAATCAATGTTTAGTCATCTATACTTGCAGTTTCTTTAACCAGGAAGCCCTTTTTGGCTGATAACATTCATGAAACAGAAATAAGAAGCCAAGGCATTATAAAGTATAAATCATTTGCATAAACAAATAAACAGAGGTTTGCACCTCAGTTCATGGAAAACATTAAATCACTTTCTTCTCCCAGACAGGCACAAAAGATTCCAAGGCTATTTTTAAGAGGTGCAGTGGTATCCAATATTTAGTTTTAATTAATCACATTTAGTATAACTGTCATACTTTAGTCATTGGAGACTACACTTCAAGGCTTTCTTGAATGTAAAGTGCTCTGAGATACTCTAAAAGAAAAATGTAAGGAAAATATGTGCTGGTATCTCCCTCTTTCTCTCCCAACTTCAAGATTTCTTCTGCAAGATGGGCTTTGTACATTTCAAAAAATAAAACTAAAGTTAATTGCTAAGTTAGCAGATAATGGACATTAATCAAACATATCATTGCACCTTACCAGAAGCCAAGCACAGTATTACATCCATTAACATGTTCTGGCCTTGCTATGTCATAATTTGAAAGTTAACTACTTCATCTTGTAGTTTCTGATAAAGTTCAGTTTTGCTTCTATCTTGGTAATATTATGAATAATTGGCCTTGATCACCTTTCCAGTTCTGAATTTGAAATGATACCTGATAAAGTATTGCCAGCAGTTTGGTCTTATTACAATGAAATAGGGTAATGAAAAATGTCATGAAAAATGGTAAAAGTGATGGTTTTATACTAAGCTTCCATATAAAGTACTGATATTATAAGCAAAATATTCAGCACTGCAAATCATATGCTCAAATTAATTTAGCTATGGCACATTTTGCAATAAGAGGACAAGTTTAGAGATAGGTCACTGAATTTCCAAAAATATGATCCAAATATTTGCAACAATTCCTGCTTCATGAGTGAATTAACTCAAATCCAAATTTATTTTGTTAAAAGGTATTAAGAGCAGTAAATGAGGCACAGTTGCTACAAATGGATGCAACATCTAGCACCTCTGATACGTTTTTGGTGCCATGGTGTGATTAAGTATACTTCTATAATACAGACTACATTCCAAATTTGAAATGAGGACCTGTGATTTCCTTGTTTAAAGCAACTTATGTGGAATATAAAGCAGTATTATTGATCCATGAGGCCAAGCAGAAAAAAGGCGAACTAACAGTTGTCTGGTTAGACCTCGCGAACGCCTATGGGTCTATTCCACATGACCTCATCCTAGAAGGACTCGACCACTACTACATCTTAGTGGCTATTCGATACATGATCACCAGCTGCCTAGGAGGATTCAAACTCAGATTTACATCAGCCCATTTCACAACTAGTTGGCAGGACCTCCAGAGGGGGATTCCAACAGGGTGCACCATCACCCCCATCCTATTTATTATGGGAATGAACCTCCTATTATCAGCAGTAGAAGATGTAACGCGCGGCCCGACGCTGGAGTCAGGCATTGTTCATGGACGATATCACTATAACAACTGTGTCACAAGTCCAAGCAAGATGGGTATTGGAAACCCTGGGTAATGTAGCCACTTGGGCGAGGATGCCTTTCAAGGCCAAGAAGTCCAGGTGCATGGTGATATCAGAAAGGGCAAAGTTACTAGCAAGTTTAGCCTCCAAGTTCAGGGTGAGGTCATCCCTTCCATCGAAGATAACCCGATAAAATGCTTGGGGAAGTGGTTTAATGTGTCACTGACAGATGGGGCCAATGTCACCAACGCTGTGAAGCAGACAGACGAATGGCTGAAGAAGATCGACAAATCCGGACTTCTGGGTAAATTCAAGACCTGACTGTACCAATACGGCATTCTGCCCAGGCTTCTCTGGCTCTGCACACTTTATGAGTTCCCCATGACTGCCGTAGAGGGCATCGAGAGGAAAACCAACAAGCACCTGTGGAAATGGTTGGGAGTCCCCCCAAGCTTCTCTTCAGTGGGCCTCTACATTCGTTCTGGGCAACTGCAGCTTCCCCTGTCATCTGTTGTGGAGGAATTCAAGGTGGCAAAATGCAGAGCCTTATTAAGCTTGAGAGATTCCAATGATGTCTTGGTAAAGCAAGCAGGCGTGACAACCAGATCTGGGCGCAAGTGGGCAGCCAATGCAGCTGTGGAGGAGGCAGTGTGTGCTCTGAAGCTGCAAGATATCATCGGCAACCCCTGCGTCAGACAGCAAGGCCTCGGCTCAGTTCACTTCCAGAAGTGGGGAAACGCAAGCATAAGGAACAGGCATGATTCAGGCAGAAGTACGGATCTGTGAGGAAGAGAAGCGGATTTCAAAGGCAGTGGAACAAGGATCCCAGGGTGCCTGGACAAGACGAGATCTGCCTAAGCGCAAGATCTCATGGGCAGAGTTATGGAGACTGGAGCCCTTCCGTATTTCCTTCCTCTTGCAATCTGTGTATGACACCCTTCCTTCACCATTATATCTGTACACATGGGGGATGAGAGGACCCGAACTGTAAGCTCTGTGGTCAAAAGGGGTCACTGGCTCAGGCGTCCGGGCGTAAAACAGCTCTAACTCAAGGACGGTATAGGTGGCGCCATGATAAGGTGCTTCTGGCTCTTGCCAACAAGCTAGGGCAGGAGAGATGCAAGAAGAGGATGGCTGGCACAGATTTGAGGAAGGCCATCACCTTCATCAAAGAGGGAGCTAGGCCTTTCGTAACCAAACAACCAAAGCCCAATCTGTTGCTAACGGCCAGGCCCTGGGAGATGAGGGTTGATGTGGGAAGGAGGTTGCAGTTCCCGGATGTGGTGCACACAACCCTATGCCTGGACATTGTACTGTGGTCAACCGAAGACAAGAAAATAATTCTGGTTGAGCTGACTGTGCCGTGGGAGGAGGGATGGGAAGAGGCCCACAAGAGAAAGGCCTTGAAGTACCAGCCCTTAGTGCAGGAGTGTAACGACAAGGGATGGCAGACATGGTTGTTCCCTGTGGAGATCGGCTGCAGAGGTTTCCCAGCCAAATCAGCATGGAGGTTGTTGTCAGATCTGGGCCTGGACGAAAGGAGCAAAAAACAAGCAGCTCGTAGGATGGGGGAAGAGGCAGAACGAGCCTCTTGTTGGATTTGGAGTAGGCAAGAGGAGGGGAGCTGGAAGCCAGGAACAGATGGGCAGTGATTTGGCCACCACTGCCGGCCCACCAACTGGAGAGTGTCGTGGTTAAGGGTCGAAACACTCGGTGAAGGTTGGGAACTTCCTGATGACATCTGCTCCTGGCTGAAGGCTACAGTTACCTTATAAGGTAACTGGAGAATGCACCCTAACAGGTGTATGTAACAAGTAACAAGAGTTGCAAAATAAGAAATATTATTAGATTTTCTGTAAACGTATTTATTATTCCAGTTAGAACTGAAAAAAAATTTTAAACATATTTTACATTGATCTCTAGCCACTTGGAGCCTTGAGGAAACCAGCTATCATGTGTCTCACCTACTTTTGTTCAGAAGAAACAAAATCCTTTAAGATAAAAAGCAGAAAGGGGCATATAGTTTATCAAATACAAATAGATCCAAGCAAAACTTGACAAGCAATTATGAATGTTTAACCAGAGTACAACATTGTAACACTGGATTTGCATAGGTCATTCTGCCCTTTTGATCTATTCTGCCATATGCTTAGGTCAGTCCGACTGTACATCCCATAATTACCTGTCAATTACCTCGCTGATTAATACAAGAGGCTAAACATCTCAAAAACAAAATCCTCAGATTTAGTGATTTATTTGAGACACCAATCCCTGTGTGTGATGGTGCTTCTTTTCTCCCAAATGGCCTAGATCAGATTTTAGTCATTGTGACAAAAACAACTGTTTCAAAGTTGTAAATACTTCAATCTAAATCATTTTTCACTTTATTTATTCCAGGAAGTTCAGAACTATTTTATGCTATATCTCTCAGCAGGATATCTGGCAACATGCCTGGTGAATCTATATGGTATCTCTTACAAAATCAAAACATTGTATGCAATGCTCAGAACAACAGAAAGAACTTTAGACAAAAAAAGTCACCTCACATGCTACCTCCCTTTTATATTCTATATATGTCTGGTCATTTTGTTGATGTGTACATAAACATTTAAATTGCTTTGGACTTGCATGGTGCCTGGTTCGTTCCATTTTCAATTTTTCATTTGTTTTGGTAAATATCTCTAGCTGTAAACATGCTAAAACTGAACTGCAGAACAACACACACAAAAACGCTGGAGGAACTCAGCAGGTCAGGCAGCATTTATGAAAAAGAGTAAAGGTGATATTTCGCGCTGCGACCCAAGACCTGCTCAGTTCAGCCAGCTTTTTGTGTGTATTGCTCTGGAGTTACAGCATCTGCAGATTTTTTTGTGTTGAAATGCAGAAATTGTGTTTGCTAATATACCCTTAAGGAGTTTATGTGCAACACGTTGCTGTCTTACTGTCCCTAGATTATAAATGTCAGTCTAAAATGCACACCACCTATTTTTTTTGACAAAGATCTTACTCAATTATATGGAGGGATATGGTATATGGAGGAATTTAAGGTGGGGGGGTTATATGGGAGGCAGGGTTTGAGGGTCAGCACAACAATGTGGGCCAAAGGGCCTGTACTGCGCTGTACTATTCTATGTCTATGTCAATTAAAAGAAAAGCCACTAAATAGTTCCAATATTCAAGCTGTAATGAAAGAAAAACTTGCAGTGGACTGATTTAGTAGAGTGATTTCTGGGGTACCAGCACTAATAGTTAGGAATATTAGGCTGGTAAAGCAGTTATTCACTGGAACATAGCAGATCGAGAGAAGATCGCATAAAAAACTATAACATTCAAATAGGATAAGCCATTCCAAATCCAGTGAGGATGCTGTCGATAGCTTGAGGATCCAGAATCTGGGGTCACATCCTCAGGATAAATATATCATTTAGAACTGAGATCAGGTCAAATTTCTTCATCCAGAGGATGGTGAACTTTTGAAATTTTCTATCATAGAAAGCAGTGGAAGCCAGATAACTAAATGTAGTCAAGGAGAAGATATTTCTTAATAGGAAAGAAATTAAGTGATGTGTAGAGAAAGTGGGTAAATGGTATCAAAGCAAAATAGTCAGTTAATTAGTCCTGATCACGTTAAATAGTAGAACAGGCTCGAAGGACATTTGTAATGTTCCTATTTTCAATCTGACACCTCTCAGGGTTCAAAATGGCCAGCTCAATATGCTTTGCAGTAGTATTTCTGAAGTGTAATCGTTGTTATAAGAGGGAAATTCAAGGAAGTGATAATGGTTACGCTATTAGCGACCGCAAACAGGGTTCAATTCTGCCACTGTCCATAAAGAATTTGAACATTCTCCCTGTGATTGTATGGGTTTCCTCCGGGTGTTCCATTTCCTCCCACATAACAGAAAAAAAGATGCACAAGTTAGTACATTAATCAGTCACATGGATATAATTGGGCAGAACAGGCTCATTGGGCCAGAGGATCTATTGCCATGTTGCATCCCTAAATGAAGCATAAATTAAGACTAATCTTATAATTGTATTCCCTATTATTCAGTTGGAAATATGCAGTCTAAGAAGAGCTGCCGTAAAACCATGCAAATGAACAATTTTCCAATTAGTTAGATAAGACAGCACAAATAATATAGCTAAAACAATAGTGTCCGGAAACAATGTCAGTGGTGCTGGTTATGGGGGAGAGACAAGAAAGAAGTAAAATGTGTAAATTAATCCTGGATTTAGCATTCAGCCATAGCTAGCATGAATAATTCAGGATCTAATAACTCATCTGGAGTACAGTATTGAGGTATACTTTGAGAAGTGAAAAAATTCTGATGAATTACTTTCTTAGTGAGCTTTTACATTCTGTAGATAGTTTAAGGTACAATATGTTGAATATGTTGAAAAGAAGATTTGCATGAAAGCACCTTAAAGCAAACTATTTATTTGATATAAAGTGTAGAGGAGTGCAATCTTCAAGATTTTACAGGAGAGAATTTAATGAGAACTCAAGTGATTAAAAAAACTTGTAAAATGGAATTTTGAGGAGTGACCTTAATACTTCCAGATTTAATTTGTTAAACCACAGATGGAGAAACGGCTTATTTTAACTTGTTACATACCCACAGGTTTCGTTTACTGTGGACTGTCGCTTTAAGAGCCTGAGTGAGGCAGGACAATGACGTCAGTCACAGGCTGAAGGAGTTTGCTTCAGATTTTTTTTACGGGGGGGGAGGAGGAGGGGGGGAGGGGGAGGGGAGGGGAGGGGAGGGGTGAGGAGGAGGGGTGAGGAGGAGGGGTGAGGAGGAGGGGTGAGGAGGAGGGGTGAGGAGGAGGGGTGAGGAGGAGGGGTGAGGAGGAGGGGTGAGGAGGAGGGGCACCTTCAGTCATAGTAGAGAGAGACTGGGGAAGTTGGTAACTTCAGTTTGTCACAGTTGAGGCTTGGAACTCTCCTATGCCCACAAGAGTGGGTTGATATCAGCACGCAGTGCACAACAAATGTGTGACTGTCACTTCATATAATCCATAGGAGTAGATTCTGGGGATATCTTGTGGGACCACTTGTGTAGCCCTTACCCGGGCATGTTGTGTGGTAACCACTGGAAGACGATATTCCTGTGACAGATCACTTTTGATGATAATTTGTATGTGGATTTGGAACGACACGACAGACAAGATCTACAGCTACTATTATCTTGTTTTACCGACGTGGATCTTGTGGAATACTTCGTACTTACCTTCCCTCTCCATGACAACGTGGATTACAAATATCTCTCTCCCATCGTTTATTCTGTAGATTATTGAACTTTCCTACTTTACCATCTCAAGACTCTAAGCTTTGTTCCCCAAGCTCAATGATTTGGAAGTTATATTTATACACATGTATACACATAACACCCGTTAACTTTTGTTTATCTTGGTTGAGTTACTATATTATAAGTAGGTACTAATAAAGATAGTGGTTTTAACATTAAAACCTGATTCAGTGTGAATTCTCTTGCTGCTGGTTTGTTTCTTAAGGCTGATTTATACTTGTGCGTACTGGCTTACGCTGTAGCCTACGCAAGTGGTCTACGCCGTTGTGAGCATTTATACTTGTGCGTTGGTGTGTCTGCAATTCACTGCCAAAACGCTAGTTGGCGGTGGGGTTTATTCAAACAATGGTGACTGAATCTGAAGGAGGGTGAATTTTCTGTGCTTGTCTGGCCACTGAAAGACATGGACAAGGAAATGCATTTCAAATATTTTCGGATGTCGGCAGGTAGATTTGACGATTTGGTTCATCGTCTCCAACCATTTGTTTTGCTTCAGGTGGATGTCAACAGGCTGTAGCAGCTAGCTACAAACCGGCGTCAAGCACAGGGTCCTCCATAATTTCAGAGGTCTGTAAAGCTTTATGGAAAGCACTGCAGCCAGAGTTCCTTCCCTGCCCTTCAGTCGCCCAATGGGAAGCTATTGCAGCGTAGGAGGAAATGCGATGCTACCAAGCGGACCAATCACAGTTGTTGCGGTCTGCAACGCCGCGACACGTAGTTACCTTTTGGGAGAGGTGCGCGTTAGGCTGCGGCGTAGGGTTTGACGTAGCGTACAGTGTAGAGTACGCCACTATGCCGTACCTATGGTGTACATTTGATGCACAAGTATAAATTAGCTTTAAAACATTACAGTTCGTAACAAACTAAACGAGGTGAATTGTTACACCTCTAAATGCTACTAACAAGATAGTATGAAACTAAGAATAATCTTCTCAGACACTAACCACTGATACAACTTCAAACAAATGGCTTAATTAATAACACAAGAAATTCTGATGATGCTGGAAATTCAAAGCAACACACAAAATGCTGATGGAACTCAGCAGGTCAGGCAGCATCCATGGAAATGAATAAACAGTCAATGTTTTGGGCAGAGACCCTTCTTTAGGACTGCTCATTTCCATGATCGTTGCCTGACCTGCTGAGTTCCTCCAGCATTTTGTATGTGTGGCTTAATTAAATCTAGGTGCTCATCCATGATAGACCTGTATTCACTTGCTGCTCAAATCCCGTCCCACTTTACAGGTAATGACAAGCCACACCAACCAGTCATCACACTTCAGCAACAATCAAAACATCTAAAACAAGATACATCTTTGAGGCTGTTGCAATTGTGATAGCAAATCCCATGTAACTCGTGAACCTAACCAGGCTGAAGAACCTTCCATGATATGCAAGACATATCAGCAAACTGGAATCAAAACTTGCATGGTGATGGGAGGCAGAGAGTATTGGTGGATGGTATATTTCTGACTGGAAGTCTATAACAAGTGGTGTACTGCAGAAATCAGTTCTGGGACGTGGCTGGGTGAAATAAACGGTATATAAGTAACTTGGATGAGAATGTAAAAAGCTTGATTAGTGAGTTTGTAGGTGGCACATACATTAATGAAGCCACAGAGTGAAGAATATTGTCCAATGATAGAGAAGGGCATAGATCAGACTTAGTGGGTGAAACTTAATCCAGACAAATATGAGGTAATCACATGCAGAATATAGGGTTGGGATCTTGGGAGCAATGATACATGGACCATGGGGTACAAATACATAGCTAAGTGAAAGTGGAATCACAGGTGGATAGTGTAGTGAGATGGCATTTACAGTCGACCTTCACTAATCCGACTAGCTGTAATCCAGTTCCTTCAATAATCTGGCAATGATTATGCTTAATGTGATCCTTCTGTAATTCAGCATTTTCACTAATCCAGCACTCCTCAGGTCCCAATGATGCCTGATTAGTGAAGGTCGACCTGTAGTATGTTTGCCTTCATCAGCTGAGGCATTGAATGCAAGAGTTGGGATGTCATGTCACCAATGTACAAAATATTTGTTAGACCATATTTGAAGTTTTATGACCTATTCTGGTACTGTGTTATACGACAGTTGTTGCAGCCATTGAGAACGTGTAGAAGAGATTCACCAGGTTGCTATATGGAATGGAAGAATGCTGTTATAGGAGGAGATTGCATAGGTTGGATTTATTCTCATTGAAATGTAGGAAGTAGGCGTTTAGGAAATTGAGGGGTAAAGATAGGATAGATAAGAGTCTTTTTCTGGTGGAGGAGTCTAGCACCTATGGCCGAAAAAGTACACAAATGTCTCCACTTCATCAGGAATTTACATGTCCCCAAAGACCCTCACAAACTTTTAATGATTCACCAAATGATCCTATTCGGATGTATCACACCTTGGTGTAGCAACTACTCTTCCCGATACCACAAGAAATTAAAGATAGTTGTGAACGCAGCACAGTCCATTACAAAAAAACAGCCTCTCTTCCATCTTCATTTCCCACTGCCTCAGAAAAGTAGCCAACATAATCAATTTTTGTCCTCCCCACCCCTAATTAGCATTGGAAAACATGCAGCATCAGTCTGAAGGAAAGATTCTATTGGGTTGTTACAAGACTCTTGAATAAACCTCTTGTACAATAAAGATAACTTGGTCTTTCAACCTAACCCTTTGTGGTCTTTGCACCTTATTTTCAATCTACACTTTTTCGAACTGTAAGTTTGCTTTTCTTTTAGTACTACCTTGATGTACTCATGTTTGGAAAAATCTGGATGACATGGAAAACAAAGCTTTTCACTCTATCTTGGTACATGTGGCAATAATAAACCAATTAAAGGGTACAAGTTTAAGATAAAAGGGGTGAAATTCAGAGGAGGTCCCAGTATTTTTCCAGACTGATTATCTGGAACAAGTTATCAGAAGAGGAGATGGAGGTAAATATGATTATAACATTTAAAAACTCAAAGTTCAATGTAAATTTATTATTAAATTACGTATATGTTATCGTGTAGTACCTCGGGATCCACTTCTAACAGGCATTTTCAAGTAATATGAAGTACAACAGAATTTTACAGAAATCTATACATAAACAAGACTGACAAACAACCATGGTGCAAAAGATGACAAAATATGCAAACAGAAACAATACTGATAACAAGTTGCAAAGAGGCCTAAGAGGGAATCTGTAAGCAGAGTACTGGTGAATGAAGTCATCCACAACAGATCAGGTCATTTGGACAGTTTTTAGATGGGAAAGGCAGACAGTGATAATGGGCCTAATCCAGGCTACACAGTTAGTATGGACAGGTTGGGGGGGGGGGGGGCGGGGAGAGAGAAGAGCAGAAAAATTGTTTCTGCACTGTGCAAAAATGTAATTCTGTAAAATTCAAATCAAAAATTACTATTTAAAATCAAAATGAAATAATGTTCAAGAAATTTACTAATTATTATTAATCTACAGTATGTAAAAGAATTCAACTTCATATTTGCTAGTTACCATTCAGTGTTAAGAGTGCACATAGTGATTAAAACCTCCAGGATGCAAACCCTAATGTCTTCTTGGTGCATTTGTAATACTTAAGCGACATATTCAACCTTGCATAGTCACTGCAGTTGTGGCCTTTGTACATAGTTTGTCTACCAGTACTGCACTTCCTCTGTAACTGTGACACTGTATTCTGCATTGCTGTTGCTTTTCCCCTTGTATGAACTTGTTGTACTGATGTGCCAAAATTATCTGTACCTCAGTACCTGTGTTAATAGTAAATGAATTTACCAAACAACACCAAAACATATGGTGAAGCATCTAGAGAAGCCAGATTTTTGAGAAGCAGCTTCCAAATTCGCCAATTTAAATCTGCATCTACCATCACAGAAAGTAACTTTTCCAAGTTTCTGATCAGTGGTGAACCCGGATGCCCATGATGTGGGATCTTACAATGATAATAATCACATTCTCTTACTGCAGGTGCATTTGCTCGGCACTTGCACGACGCAGATGTTACTTGCTCATTTACACCATAGGCTGGATGTCACTGAACTGGTTCTGCTTTCCTCAAATTAAGGAATTCTGAATAAGATTTAACACAAACCGGTCGCAAACATTCAATTGTCACTTGTCACTTTATAATGAAGGCAAGATCATACAGCTGAAGACGTTGTCCTAAAGGAACACCAACAGCAGTATCTTCCTTTTGCTCTGCTTTGGGGCTGACCACCCATGGGTTCAGGATCAATGTAATCTTCTAGGAAGGTTTAGTTTGTGCTCAAATGACCTCGGGATAAAACTAAGAAACTTAAGCTTACTCAGTTGAAACAATGACCATCTCCAACAATTTACCTACACTTGGTATTTCATGGTACATCTTCACTGGAAGGACTGCAATGGTTCAAAGCAACGGCTCCTTACCATCTTACGGCCATTTAGGGATGAGCAATAAATGTTGGGTTGTCAACCAATACACAGATTACAAAAATAAATTTCAGAAACAATTATGGTGAGGCAAAACAGACCAGATCAATTGTTTTCTCCCTTGAACAATAAAGAAAATCTTACTGGTGAAAAAAATGATCAAATATAAAAGGAGGTAAATTAGCATTGCTCATCGATTAATGCTCAAGAGTGTTCCAAGAGATGGAAATCAAAGGTGACCATGTACGTGGGCAGTTCAGGGCTGGATCTGTGATTGAAAACTGATCAGACCATGTATTATTTACCGTTGATACATTTTGGCAGTAAACATGTATAACTAAGTGACCTTTCTCTTGACTTGCCAAGTGCATTACTGGGTGCAAGTCAGCAATGTGGCAGAATACTCCCACCTTTCCTATATGTAGCTCCAAGAACATTCAAGAAAATAATCCAATACAAAGCAGTTTGCTCAAATGGCAACATAAGAGGGATGCACACGTTAGAATGCTGTTCCTGGACTACAGTTCAGCATTCAACGCCATAATTCCCTCCAGACATGACGGAAAGCTCAGAGACTTCAGTTTGCACCCCGCCTTGTACAGCTGGATCCTATTGGATTGGCAGCAGGTGGTAAGGATGGGCTCCCTCACCACAGGTGCCCCCCAGGGCTGTGTCCTGAGTCCCCTCCTCTACTCTCTTTACACCCACGACTGTGTTGCCACACTCAGCTCCAATTTGCTGATCGGATTTGCAGATGACATGACATTGATTGGCCTTATTTCTAGCAGTGACCAGCCAGCCTACAGAGGAACGGTTAACACTCTGACATAGTGGTGCCAAGATAACAACCTCTCCCCCAATGTCCAAAAAAAAACAAAACAGCTGATCGTGGATTACAGGAGGAATGAAGGCAGGCTCATCCCAATCAACATCAATGGGACTGCAGTTGAGAGGGTGAGTAGTGTCAGTTCCTCAGTATACACATCACAGAAGATCTCACCTGGACTGTACACACCAGCAGTGAAGCAAAAAATACAGAACAGCATCTCTTCCATTTCAGGTGACTGAAGAAGTTCGGCATGAGCCCCCAAATCCTCAAGACCCTCTACAGGGGCACAATAAGAGCATCCTGACTGGCTTTATCGTGCCTGGTACAGGAACTTCACCAACCTTGATCGCTAGGCACTGCAGAGAGTGGTACGGGTAGCCGAGCACATCCGTGGATGTGAACTCTCTTCCATTGAGGACATTTCCAGCAGGATATGCTTAAAGAAGGCCTGGAAGATCATCAGAGACACCAGTCACCTCAACCATAAACTGTTTCAGCTGCTTGTCTGGCAAACTGTACCACAGCATGAAAGCCAGGACCACTAGGCTACAGAACAGCTTCTTTCTACAAGCCATTAGACTTCTAAATTCACATGTCTGTACTTTGCAACAGAGCCATAATGCAAAGATTTTTACTCCGTCACGTTGTGGGACGCATGTAAGATTTAAATAAATTCAAATTCTTTCTCTAATGTAACTAAAGTCTATTTTATTTACAACAGTAACAATTTATAGGCCTCTGCAATAGCAAATTCACCATCACAATTCCATCTTAGGAGCAATGTGGGAGTACCTTCAACAGTACTGTTGCCCTTCAAGACGTTACCAATTAACCGCGAAACTGAACTTTAAATCCGGCCTTTAGCAAAATCACAGCCACATCCTGAATTTAAAAATCCTCACAAACAACTATCAAGGTGCGCACAAGCACTGAGCAGAACTCAGCTAGAAATTAATAAAAATTTAAACCAAGACAAGTCTTGATAGCCTGCTTTAAATAAGCCATGTTTTTCGTCCAGACTGCTTAAATTGTAAGCAGGATGGATAGCGACTTAAAGCTTCAACTAGGGCTCTGGTCGACGTAGCCAGGCATACCAATAAGGATAATTGTATATGATAACTTGAATCAGCTATGTAAATTGTTATTTTAGGCCCCGTGATTTAAACTTGCATGTTCCTCGGTGACTGATAGTTTTTAAAAGACGTCTCACGGAACTAGTTATGGCAAGGTCACCTGAAACCTCAGTTCAAACTTAGGCCAGTTGCAACTTCCTAGAACCAAACCACACGACAGAAAGCACCGTGAGGGCAATCAGAGGACTTTCACCAGGGTCCAGACCCTCACAGCCAGGCCCGAGCCTCCAGACTCACCGTTGAGGCCGGCGGTGGCGGCAGCACCTCTCCGGGGCGCCTGGCCCATCAGCGACTCCCTGCACAGAAACGGCCGCTTCAGGTCCAGCAACACTGCGTCAGCCTTGGAAACCAAGCCGGGTACCAGGGGCTTCAGCTGCGACGCCACCGTGTTTGAGGTGGCGGACAGGTACGGGGCAAATGCCCCGGAGCGGAGGGTAAACGACAGCATTGGGAAAGAGCCAGCCGGCAGGACTCGGGTAGGCCTCAGCAACGACCTCCTATGGCCCAAAAGGACGAGTGGCGTCAGAGAGCGCGCAAGCGCAGAGGGGCCACCATTACGTGAGCGCAGAGCCGAGGCCGGCTGGCTGCAAATGCGCAAGTGCAGACGGGCCACCATCCGTGAGCGCAGAGCCGAGGCCGGCTGGCTGCAAATGCGCAAGTGCAGACGGGCCACCATCCGTGAGCGCAGAGCCGAGGCCGGCTGGTTGAGAATGCGCAAGCGCAGATATAGGCTCGCTGAGGTGGAAGTTTTTGCAGTGGCATCTGTGTGGTTGTGCGTGTTCAACTTGTACGTCCATGAACTAGAAACAAAAATTTGAGAATCTAATTTAGAACAAAAGAAACGAATCGCATTATTTGCAGCAACGGTGTCCATGGGTAGATACAGCCTAGTCCTGACGAAGGGTCTCGGCCTGAAATGTCGACTGTACCTCTTCCTAGAGATGCTGCCTGGCCTGCTGCGTTCACCAGCAACTTTGATGTGCGTTACACACACAAAATGTTGGAGGAACTGTGCAGTTCAGGCAGCAGGGAAATAGTTCACGTTTCAGGTAGAGACTCTTTATCAGGACTGATACAGTCTGACTTTGCTTTGGGTTATGCGATGCCTTAAGGGTGCATAGCCAGTAAGACTATGTGTTTGACTAAACCCAGGGGCTGGCCTTTTGGGTGGCCAAATTACTGAGTGTGAAATTGAAGAGATGTCCTTTCAAGTAATGGAATAGGGATAGTAACCTTTTACTTCGTAACCTTTCACCTTTCTATATCTATGTGAAAAGAGATACGACGTTGTTTTGTAATTCCTTTAAATCAAGACTGCATTTTACCGGCAATAAGTGCAGCCACAGATGTACTACAGGAAAAAACAGCCGCCAATTTGCACAGAACAACCTTCTGTCACACGTAATATGGCAAACGCCTGGTTAATTGGATTAAATTAAATTACAGCTTTGGATATTGTAGCTGTTGTGTATTCAATATTTGAGTAATCTTGTAAACATTGTGTAAGCATTCTTTGTTTATATAATTCATTATGGTTTATGTAAAAATGTGAATTGCACATACCATCATGTGTGTGCCTCAGTCAAAGTCAATGAGAAATTTCAGACTTGTGTGTCTTCCTTTCAATGAGTTTAATTTGTTGAAGTTACAAAATATAACATTGGCGACAAGGTACAGTATTTTTCAAGGGAACCCAAGATGGCTATCGACCTGTTGAGGCACAGCGAGGAACATTCAGTAAAAAAAACACCACAGGATGTGCAGAAACTGCTGAGTTTTTAAAAAGGCAGAAAACAAAAGAATTCAGGGTTCAGTACCAAGTGATAATAATCATTTTAAAAAGAGGAGAAATGGCTGGTTACAGCAGAACGATAGACATATGATTACACGACAGATAACTGGATTTTATATATTGAGCAAATCGAACAGTATTTTAAAGCAAATGAAATAGCCAATGAGAAATGTGCCAATTTTGCTGAGTACATTGGATTTAAAGGCATACAGCTTACTTCAAAGTTTAACTGCCCCAACCAAACCATTTGAAATTAGCTTTGCTGATATTGTCAAAGTGATGCAGGATCATTTAGAACCAAAATCATTGTTGATTGCCAACACTTTAGGTTTTGTAAGTGGAATCAAAAAGAAGGGGAGTCAATTTCAGCATACGTGGCTGAATTCAAGAGATTGTCCAGGCATTGTCAGTTCAATAATGGGTTTAATGATGCACTGAGAAATCAGTTAGTTTGTGGAATCTTACAAAAAAGCATTCAAAAATGTTTCTTAACTGAAGCACAACTTACATTTAAAAGAGCAGTTGAAATCACTGTTTCAATGGAAACTGCCGACAGAGACACACAATTGAATTGCAGTCAGTAGGGATAGTGAGTGTGAACAAAATTGCAGTGTCTAAACAGAAACCAGCTGGGCAAACGAGTTGTGTTACTGTTGTGGCAGGGTCTCACAGACACCAAGGAAATGCAGATTTAAAGGCAAAACTTCTGAAAATGCAACAAAATAGGATACGTACAAAAAGCATGTCGGGCAGAAGAAAATAAATGGATAGCACAGGGAAGAGAAGTTAAAAAGTCAAGCTGTAGTTTCAAAAAGAGTACTAACCTGCATGCTGTTGATGAAAAATCCTGTAATGTTGAGAGTGACACTATGTAGCCTGAAATGCACAATAACAACAGACAAGCAATAAGGCTTACACCAGAAGTGAATGACAAATTAATTAAAATGGAATTGGACACTCGTTCAGATGTTTTGGTCATTCCATAAAATGAGTTTGAATGGGATTTCAAAGGTACCAATCTGAAGCCTGCAGATATCTAACCGAGAATGGATACTGGAGAAAAGATAACTTCTGTGGGAATGACATCTGTAACAGTGAAATACAACAACCAATAAGCCATATTAAGCTTGTATGTGGTAAAAATAGGAGGGCTAGCATTGTGGGGGCATGATTGGCTGAGACAACTACAACTTACTGGAGATCCATTCACTACAATAGTATGCCACATCCCCTACAATAAAGTCTGCTGAAAGTAAATTAAGAAAGGTACTGGATGATGCCACAACTGTCTTAATGCTGAACACCATGAACCATTGCCCAACAGAGGACAAACAGGTGTTGGTGCCAGCCTCTGTGCCTCTGGTTGGAAAACATTGGACCAAGGAAGGACCATGCTACTCAGAGGAATTGTGAAAGTGTCAAAAGCAGTGGTCTGACTACAGCAGTTTTTGCAGGCGACATACCTGAGAAAGATTCTGATATGTTATTCAGGCAGTTACATGTGAAGTGTGGCTTGCTTTTAAGCTGGAAGAGAGTTTAAGGAGCTTTAGGAAAGTTGCAAGCATTCGGCTTTCGTGAGGATAAAGAACCAGAATCTACTCTGCCTGCATTAAGATTATTGCATGAAGTTCAAGTGGGAGACAAAAATCTGCTCGAGTGTCAATGCAAAGACCAAGGCCCAGCTGGATGAATGGAAGGCCAGAAGGAAAGGAGCCAATGCAGATGCGAAAAGAAGATTCATCAGTTGATGTTGTGGATGAGGAAACGAAAAGGAGAGATCAAGTTGTAAAGGAAGCAATAGAAGTATTAAAAGAGAATACTCCATTGAACTATTGTATATGTGCATTCCCACGATCAAAATGCACAAGATAGGAGAAGAAGAAGCGTGCTTATCGCTGTCAGAACCACTTCCTGCCGTCTCAGAGTCTGCTCGTACAACCACCACGGAGGAGGCCCCAGAACCTGAGATTGTTTCGCAGCCACAAGTCTTAACTGTTAAGCAGAGTGATCCCCCTTGTCTGGAAAAATAATATTCCACAAGAGGAAGAAATCCTCCAGAGCGATTAAATCTTTAGGCCTGAACGGGACACTTTAAAATTTACTGTGTGTGGATGTCTATATAGTAGTAGTATATAGGGTGTATAGTGGAGATGCATTCACTGCTGAGTTGAAATGTATAGCTAAGCAGGGAGGAATGTTATGCATTTAATATTTTAGTGATATTTGAGTAATCTTGTAAATATATTGTTTGATTAAGCATTCTTTGTAGTTTATATAATTGATTTTGGTTATATGTATAAATACATGAATTACATATGCCATCACACTACCACATGATACCTCACTTAAAGTAAACACTAAGTCAAGCTCACATTTTGAACTTCAGTGCCTTCCTTTGTATTCAAAAGTCCAAAGGTTCATTTATTATCAAAGCACGTATCTGTATAGGCAATGTAACTTCATTGGACCTGTGATTATGAAAGAGCAGTTAGAATGCACGGTAATTATGGGAAAGGTTGAAGGGAAGAAAGCAAGAGGAAGACAAAGACAAATGATGATGGAGACAGCAGCCAGAGGACTGGAAATGAATACCAATGAATTGATCCACTTGACCCAAAACAGGTGTGTGTGGGCCATGGCAGTCAAAGCTCAAACTGGACGTGGCACCTGATGATGATGATGATGTATCTGTATACTGCTTCAAAATTTGTCTTCTCCAGAGAGCCATGAAACAAAGAAAGAACAAGAAAGTGGTTCAGAGAGAAACATCAGACATCATTTGTTTAATGTTTTGGAGTTACAAAATGTAACAGTGACCTTACTCACAATCCTCCATCTTAAAAAGTGAAAGTTCTACCAGCTGATACACTACTGACATTTCTGAGGAGATGTGAAATGTTTCTTAAATATACATTGTAAAATTCTGATTCCAACCTGGCTTCTTGCAGGAGATTCTCCAGGTTTCAAATTGTTATCTTTATGCACTCGTAAAAAAGTATGTAATCAATTCCTTATTATTATTTATTCAATTATTATGCAAGAAGTGTTCATATGTAGAAGCCTCATAGAGTGTAAATGTAAAATATATCATAATAACACAATAATTACATTCTATGATTAATACACTTTAGAATGCTGTCTCAAGTTTTTGTTTTCTTCTCTGCACTGAGTTGCATGACTTAATGTTTCAACATGTTAACAGGTGAACCTTTGTGCTTCAGGTTTAGAGAAAGAAAATTCAACTAGAATTTTGTTGATTCTGAAAATGACTTATTGATTCTTGTTGAAAAGTGCATTTAATTAAATATTATTTAAAGTTCATGCTAAATTTCAGGATCGATGGCCTCAACAGTTAAAAAGATCATTAATTTCTACTGTCTTCACTCACATATAATAAATGGACTGTTGGATGAGGCCTCTGCAAGGAGATACCAACATATCTGCACCCATTTCAGAAGTCAGATTTGGATATTCAATAGCTATATTTTTTACACATTACAGAATTATTTTCACTATAAAATTGATTACAGAAACAATAAAAAAAAATCGTATAATACAAACTAGAACTACCAGCCTCTCTGTGGGTGACAAGGTACCATATATTGTGCCTAAACTTTGGTAGATAAATCACACTACACCAACAGCTTTTTGCTTTAGTGAGAAAAAACAGAAATCAAGCTACAAATCAATTTTGACACAAAACAGAATGAGAGACTGGGACTGTTTTCCCTGGAGCAAAAAAAAAAGGCTGAGGAATGATTTTATAGAAGTTTATAAAATGGGATGTCAGTCCCTCTTTCCCAGAGTAAGGACATCTCAATTTGAGAGTATAGGTTTAGGGTGAGAACAGAATAATTTAGAGAGAATTCAAGAAGTAAGTTTTTCACATGGAGGATGGTGGGTATATGGAGTGAGCTGCCAGAAAAGGCAGGTACAATTACAATGTTTAAAAGACATTTGGACATGCAAATGGATTGGAAACTGTTGACCATAAATTATACATATCTTTACAAGAAAGAAACCAATTATAATAAAAAATACCCAATTCCATTTTAGTGCAAAGTATTCAAAGTGGCTATAGTGTGGTGAAACTCTAGTGATTAGTGTTATGCTTGCTTGTGCCAGAACTGAATGGTTGAAGGGAAGGAACTATTCTTGAACCTGGTGGTGTGGGACTTCAGACTTCTGTACCTCCTGCTTGATAGTGTGAGAAGGTTGAATATTGTTCTCTTGAAGTAACTCCTTTAGATACTAACAACAGTGCGGAGTGATGTGAATGTGATGTATTGGGCTTACTCCACTATTCATTGCAACTGTTCAGAGTCTTGCGTATATAGGTTGCCATATCAGCCCATGTTCCAACCAGTGAGGATTCTTTCAACAGTAGATCTGAGAACATTTGCTAGATATTTTGTGACAAGCCAAATCTCCTCAACCTCCTAAAATAGTAAAGAAGCAGGCACACCCTCCTTACGATTGCATCAATGTGCTGGGCCCAGGAGAGACATCTGAAATGTTAACACACAGAAACTTAAACCTGCTGACTCTACTGCCAATCCCCCAGTGTAGAATAGCTCATGTTCACCTTTCTTCCCTCTCCTGAAGTCAACAATCAGCTCTTTAGTTTACTGATATTGGGCGAGAGTTGTTGTCATGGCACCACTCGGCCAGGTGTCCTACCTTCTCCATATGCTAACTCATCACCATCTCAATGGTGTCATTGGTGAATTGGTAATGGCATTAGAGTTAGGCTTAGCCACACAGTCATGAAGTTCATAGATAGAGAAGGAACTGTTGATTAATGTGTTTTATTTATTTATTTCATAATTAATTTGCATTTTTCTGGAGAAAGTACTACTTCTTTAGCACAGGTTTTATGGGTCACCAGTGCGGTAACTTGAAGCAGTAAGGACAAGTTAAAGATAAAAAAAATTAGTTGACATAGATGGAGTCCAACTACGATATGTTTCATCTGATTTGCAACCCATATTAAAAGAAATCCTGCACATTCATCTTTCACTCTTCACTGTATAAGAAGCGAGTCATCTCCAAAGCTGAGGAAGTGCCAGAGGAGACATTTTATCAGAATATCTTCCATTCAACACAATAAACGCAACAAAAATTAAATATCCATTTTGAATGACTCATTCATCAGAACTGGTGTTACTGTGAATTCATATATCACTCATTCTTGAAAGCACAATTTTTAATGGAAAATATGCTGAAAAGGTCAATACTTTATTTAAAAAAAAAATCATCAAATGATTAAAAACTTGAGCATCTGGGTAAAAAGGCTCCTGACATGGAAGTTACTAGGGAATTGAATATCTCAAATATCTCCAGTCCTGAAAAAAAAAATATTTTATAAAAAGCTGTCTGTAATAAAGAGTTTCTTAAACATGCTAGAGAAAATGTGTCTAATATACACTCAATGGCCACTTTATTAGGTACACCTGTACACCTGCTCATTAATGCAAATATCTAATCATGTGGCAGCAACTCAATGCATAAAAGCATGTAAACATGGCCAAGTGGTTCAGTTCTTGTTCAGACCAAACATCAGAATAGGAAAGAGATGTTATATAAATTGGTTTGACTTTGGAATGATCGTTGCTACCCATCGGGGTGGTTTAAGTATCTCAGAAACTGCCGACCTCCTAGGGTTTTCATGCACAACAGTCTCTATAGTTTACTGAGAATGGTGTGAAAAACAAAAAAAAAACATTCTACAAGCATCAGTTCTGTCAGTGAAGATGCCTTGTTAGTGATGTATGTCAGAGGAGAATGGCAGACTGGTTCAAGCTGACAGGAAGGTGATATTAACTCAAATAACCTTGCATTACAACAGTGATGTGCAGAAGGGCATCTCTGAATGCACAGCATGTTGAACCTTGAAGTGGATGGGCTACAGCAAAAGCAAACCATGAACATATACTCAGTGGACACTTTATTAGATACAGGAGGTATATAAGAAAGTGGCCACTAAGTGTAATTTGAGGTTCCAAAAACAGCTATATAGCTTAAGGATCCGCAGCAGGCCCTGTAAACCTGACTTTCCCCAAAGCTTTTTGTGTGTATTGCAGCATTGACTGGCCACGGGGACTAAGAATAATTAGAATTTGGGCACAATAAAACATTTCAGAAGTCCAAATGAGAACTGTAAAAATGGGATTGTAGCAATAAACAAGATCAAATAGGCTGTAATGAAGGAGACACATCAGACTGCTGAAGCTGGGATCTAGAATAACAAAATAAACTGTTGGAAAAACTCAGTGGGTCAAGCAGAATCAGTGGAGGTCAAAGGACGGTCAAGCTTTTGGGCTGAGACCCTTCATCGGGTTGTAAAGAATATTGTGAACAATGGTCAGTGAAGTAGATTAATGACATGGACCGTCATAAGGAGGAGCTGGAAAGTCAGAGTTTGACATGCAAAATAAGTATGCTCAGCCTTTGGTTAAGAGGAAATTTTAGAAAGTTAATGAAGGTTTGTCAATAGAACATGGGTTGGAACGCTAATGATAGAGTGATTGGACACAATAGATGGCTGAGTGTGGGAGGAGCTATACTACATGATGTGAAAAAGATTGAAGGCACTGAGTTACAATACATGACGAAACACAGGAATATTCTAACCTAGCCAAATAGATAGGCTCAGCATTGTAAGAGTTACTCAGAACAAAGGCCTGGATATGTGCAGTTATTGTTGTGGCCAAGTTAGAGTATCAAAAACCCTAAACACCAAATTCACGCTTTGTTAAGCTTGGTCAAAAGTAGTAGCAGACAGTGTAGGGGCTCCAGTCTTGTCAATATTGAGTTGTTTGAAGTTATAACAAATACATGATCTAATAACAGCTGAACAGCAACAATATGCATTTATATGTGGGTAAAGTCCCAGCGCACTTCTCTTGATCATAAAAATGACTGTACATGTCAACAACCCAGATATATTAAGACCTGACAAAGTGATGCATTTTGAGGAAGCTGTCAGTAGATGTGGAAAAGGTTTAGAGAGAAAAAATATGAAAAAGAAGGACCAACACAACTGAAGACAGTGACAATGTTTAAGGACAAGCAGTTTGGTGGCCCATGTTTCCCAAAGTCAAATTTGGAAGAACCCAGGATTCCTTGAGAGACGTATTGCTGAAGGATATTGGACACATTGCGGGGCAATGATGTAGAAAGATTTAGGTGCACCTACGAAGTTACAAAAGGGAAAAAAAACATAGCTAAGGAAAGTACTGAGATGCAAACCTGGAAATATCCATATGGTCCACTTATTTGGTTAATTGTCATCTTGCATTTATGTGTTTCTTAAGCTTCTAAAATGTCAATCTGGTGTCATACTTACAAGACAAAATATAAACGCTGCACAAAAATCTTGAAATACTAAAATAATTTGATTATCAAATAAATGTCCTTTTCTGTTGCAAGAAGAATGATCATAAGATGGTTATAGTAGGTGATTTCAACTTTCCACATATTGATTGGGACTTCCATACGGTAAAAGAATTAAATGGGATAGAGTATGTCAAATGTGTTCAGGAAAGTTTCCTTAATCAGTAAATAGAAGTCCCAATGAGAGAGAATGTGATACTTGTTCTGTTATTAGGGAAAGAGACAGAGAAGATGAGAGAAGTTTGTAGGGGAACACTTTGCATCTAGTGATCAGAGTGTCATTAGTTTCAAAGTAAATATGCAAAAAGATAGGCCTGGTCCATGGGCTGAGATTCTAAATTGGAGAAAGGCTAACTTTGATGGTACAGTATCAGAAATTATCTGATAGTACTTTGTAGTTTAATTTATCGAATTTACTTTTTTAAGCCTTCTTTGAGTGATTTTTTTTTTACTTTGGAAAAATAAAGGTATTAATTCTTTTTTGGATTTATTTAAAGAAGATAGATTGATGTCTTTTGAACAATTAATGGATAAATATTCTCTTTCATACTCACACTTTCTGCAATACCTTCAAGTTAGACATATTTTACAAAAATATTTAAGTAATTTTCCTTACATATTGGAGGCTGACTTGTTAGATACTATTATGAGTATGAATCCTTCAATCAAGGGTTCTATTGGAAGAATTTATAATTTATTATTACAATGGAATAAGCGTCCTTTATCTAAGATTAAACAGGATTGAGAAAAGGAACTCAATTTGACTTTTATGACGGAGGATTGGATGCAGATTTTGAAGTTGGTTAACTCTTCTTCAATTTGTGCTAGCCATTCATTGATGCAATTTAAAATTGTACATCGTTATCATTTGATGAAGGAGAGACTTTCTAAAATCTTATCTAATGTTGATAGTTATTGTGATAGATGTAAAACTGAGATAACTACACTGACATATATGTTTTGGTCTTGTTCTATATTGGAACAGATCTGGAAGTCAGTTTTTTCAACAATTTCTAAAGCACTTAAAATTAACCTACATCCTAAAAAATTAACTGTACTTTTTGGAATAATTCCTCAAAATATTCATGGTATTTCTGTGTCTGACCAACATGTTATTGCATTTGTTACGTTGATAGCTAGTAGGACCATTTTGTTGAAGTGGAAGGATACATCAGCTCCCACTTTGTCACAATGGTTCTCTCAAGTGATGCTATGTCTTAGTTTGGAGAAAATTAGAAGTCGAACCTTTGAACCTTTATTTGATTTTGAGAAAAGATGGGGCTCATTTGCTCGTTATTATCATTTGAGCTAATTGATAGATTTTTTCCATGATCTAATTGTAAATTTTTTGGTATATTTTCTTTTCTTGCTGGCGGTTTGATGTTTATTTTTAGAAGCTTTTTGTATGACGCATGGCTCCGGGGTTGTACACCATGGGTTCTTTTTTCTCACTTTTTCTGCTTAGTAGGTTTTTTTTTGTAATCACAAATTTTTTTTCAATCTTTAAGATAACGGCTTTTTTGATACATTGTAAGTGTTGTTACTTCAATGTACTCGTGTTATTTCTTTTGTATAATATAAAAATAAAAAGTTTTGCAAAGAAAGAAAGAAATTATCTGGTTAGTGTAGATTGAGACAGGCTCTTTTCTGGCAAAGGTATACTTGGTAAGTTGGAAGCCTTCAGAAGTGAAATTTGGCAGTGCGAAGCTTGTATGTGCCTGTCAGAATACAAGGTAAAAATAACTGGTGTAGCAAAACTTGGGTTTCAAGAGATATTGAGGCCCTAGTTAAGAAAAAAAAGGAGGTGCTTAGCAGGTGAAGGCAGGTAAGAACAAATTAGATATTTATGGAGTATAAGAAATGCAAGAGAACACTTAAGAAAGTAATCAGGAGGACCCTAGCAGATCAGGTGAAGGAGAACCCCAAGGGATTCTACAGGTATGTTAAGAGCAAAAGGATTGCAAGGGACAAAATTGGTCCTCAGTAACATCAGAATGGTAATCCATGTGTGGAGCCAAAAGAGGTGGGTAAGACTTTAAATTTTTTTTTTGCCTCTGTATTTACTCAGGAGACAGACACTGTGTCTATTGAAATGAGGCAAAGCAGCATCAATTTCATGGATACTATAGAGATTTCAGAGGAGGAGGTATTTGCTGTCCTAAAGCAAATCAGGGTGGATAAATCCCCAGAGCCTGACAAGGTGTTCCCTTGGACGTTACTGGAGGCAAATGAAGAAACTCTTGGTGCCCTATCAGGATATTTAAATCATCCTTAGCAACAGGAGAGGTACCAGGTAATTGGAGGATAGCTGGTGTTGTTTTGCTGTTTAAGAAAGGCTCTAAACATAAAACAGGAAATTATAGGCCGGTGAGTCTGTCATCAGTTGTGGGAAAGTTATTGGAAAGTATTCTAAGGGTCCAGGTATATAAATATTTGGATAGACATGGACTGATTAAGAAAAGTCAGCATGGCTTCATGCATGGTATGTCATCTCTAACTAATCTGAGAGAGTGGATGAAGGCAATAGATGTCGTCTACATGGACCTTAGCAAGGCATTTGACAAGGTCCCGCATGGAAGACTGGTCAAGAAGGTTCAGTCACTCGGCATTCAAGATGAAATAATAAGTTGGATTAGACATTGGCTCTGTGGGAGAAGCTAAAAAGTGGTAGTAGTTGGTTACCTCTCTGACTGGAGGCCTGTGACTAGTGGAGTGCTGCAGGGATCGGTGCTGGGTGCACAGCTGTTAGTCATTTATATCAATGATCCGGATGATAATGTAGTTAACTGGATCAGCAAATTTGTGGGTGACACCAAGGTTTGGGGTGTAATAGACAGTGAGGAATGCTATCATGGTTTGTAGAGGGATTTGGATCAGCTGGAAAATTGGGCTGAAAAATGGCAGATGGTATTTAATGCAAACAAGTGTGAGGTGTTGCACTTCAGTAGGACCAACCAGGATGAGTCTTACACAGTGAACGGTAGGGGACTGAGAAGTGTGGTAGAACAAAGCAATCTGGAAATATAAGTCCATAATTTTTTCTTTTTCAATCTTTTTATCAGCATCATAATGATAAACATAACATAGTATTAATACAAAGTTATCGGGATTACACTGTCATAATTAACATATTTAAATATAAATCCAGTTGGCACATGGGTATTAAACCTCCCAATTGTACAAGATACAAATATAATATACAAAAAAAACATGAAAAAGGAAAAGAAAAACTAAACAGGAAAGATGTAAATAAGGTTGACAGACTCCAGAAAAAATTTGTAAGGATGTTGCCAGGTTTGGAGGACCTGAGTTATAAGGAAAGATTAAATTGGTTAGGACTTTATTCCTTAGAATGTAAAAGATTGAAAGGAGTTTTGATAGAGGGATACAGAATTATGAGGGGTTTAGATAAGGTAAATGCAAACAGGCTTTTTCCAGTGAGGTTGGGTGGAACTACAACTAAATGTCATGGGTTAAGGGTAAAGGTGACAAATTTAAGGGGAATATGAGAGGAAACTTCTCCACTCAGAGTGCCGTGAGAGTGTGGAACAAGCTGCCAACACAAGTGGTGCATGCAAGCTCGATTTCGATGTTTAAGCGAAGTTTGTAAGGTCCCATGCAGATTAATGGGGGGAGGCATTTTGAATGGTTTGGCATAGACTAGATAGGCTGAAAGGCCTGTTTCTGTGCTGTACTTAACTGTTGTAGGTTTTTGTAAGTAAAATGAAGTGAGGCATTTTATATTTAATAAAACCCATAAGAAATTTTATTGAACCCCAGAAGCTAAACACAAAAGCGCGCTAAAAACCCTTGTACAACAACATCATCACATCAGACCAGCCTCTAAAATGTTGGTGTTTGTGAATTATGTACGTTTCTCCTGAATAGGTTACCCTACACAGGCTCCCTCCCCCACCCCCAGAATTCAGTAAAACTGGTACTGTGAGCCTGTCGGAGGCTCTGACGAGCCGCCCGGCTCGGATCCTATCCTCCATGGGTGGAGGAACTGCAGTTGCCTCTGGCTCATCCAGAGGTGTGTTGACACACTCATGGTCATGTTGAGATGCCAGAGCATGGGCAGCGGAATATTCCAAATCTTGGAGCACCGGTTTGTGACCTACTGCAATACATTCAAGTTTAACCCTCTTATCTATGATAAATGTCTTTTCTCCCAGTTCCAAAACGTGGAATGGGCCATAATAAGGAGGCCTAAGGGCCTGTTGGTGTGTGTCATGGTGGACGAAAGCAGACTCTAGATGAACAGGAACACAAGCATACAGTACAACCATGATGGGAGGTAGGAATAGGTGCCAACACTCATCCATCAGGAAGGCCCTCAGAGCAGCCTTTAAGGAGCAGTGAAACCATTCACAGAGGCTATTGGACTGTGGGTGATAAGGAATGGGTGATGGATCCTAATGTTGAGGTTCTGGGCCATCGCAGCCCAGAGGTCTGAAATGAACTGGGGACTATGGTCAGAGGAACTATCAGATGGGGTGTCAAACCGAGAAACCCGGGTGCTAATGAACGCCCGAGGCACATCTGTGGCCAATGTCGATACTAAAGGGATGACCTCTGGCCATCTGGTAGTATGGTGCACCGTGGTAAGGTGCGTGAAACTGCTGGGGGTGGGGATAAGAGGTCCACATTGATATGGTCGTTCAGGGCACCTGAACATGATGATTAATTTTTGCCCACTGGCACTCCACACAAGTTGCAGTCCAAGCACGCACATCCTTTCTGAGGCCGTGCCAAACAAACTTCAGTGCAACCAGTATCTGCGAGGCCTTCCAGCCCAGATGAGAGAGGCCGTGTATGGAGTCGAAAGACGTCCATCTTCAGTTTGCAGGCAGGATGGAGCGAGGGCAACAGGTTGAGACATTGCACAGTAGAGAAACTCCAGCTTCCCCGAACTTAATGCCAGCCAAATGCAGGCCAGTGACTGCTGTTCGGCATGGCTAGACCTCTGGGTTAGTTAACTGGAGGGCTGCCATGCCAGCATAGACAACCACTATGTGTAAGGCCTCAATGGTTGGCCGTGAGAGGCAATCAGGCATGGCATTATTTTTCCCCTTGATGTATTGTATACCTGTTGTGAACTCAGGTATGTAGGCCAGGTGGCATTACTGCTGTGCAGATCAAGAGTCTGATATTTTGACCATCACACGCACGAGGAGCTTGTTACCAATGAATGCTGTGAAATGGTGACCCCCTAAAAGAAAACAAAAATTCCAGATCGCCAGTTAGGAAACTAGAAGCTTACGGTCAGACGTGCTATACTTCCTTTCGGGGGGGGGGGGGGGGGTGCGGATGGAGCGCGTGAAGAAGGCAAGTGGCTGCCACATGCCTCTGACCAGCTGTTCATGTATAGCACCCACAGCATAGTCCAAGGCGTCAGTAGTAATGGCTATAGGTGCATTGAGGAATGGGTGCACCTGTAGGGTCATGTTAGAAAGAACTCACTTGGTATCACCTAATGCCATGGTCATGTTTGCTGACCAGTCAAGTACTCAATTAGGAATATTGCCTTTAAGGGCCCTAAACATTGGGAGGATAAGTTCAGCAGCTTGATGAGTGAAGCGGTGATGGAAGTTCACCTTGCCTAAAATCTCCTGTAATTTTTTAGTAGTCGGGGGCGGTGGGAAATGCATAATAGCAGCTACTTTTGATGGGAGGGGTTTCGTACCTTCTGTAGAGTTGGAATAACTGAGAAAGGCAATGGTTGACAAACCAAACTGGCATTTTGCTGGGTTAATAATCAACCCGTGTTGGCTTAAACACTCAAAAAGTGTGTAGAGATGAGATATGTGTTTGGATTTGGACGAACTGGCAAAAATTATGTCATCCAAGTAAACAAAAAGAAAATGTAAGTCTTTTACACAGTGTCCATCAGCCATTGGAAAGTCTGTGCTGCATTTTTCAGTCCAAACGGCATACACAGAAACTCAAAAAAACTAAATAGGGTGACTGTAGCTGTTTTTGGAATGTTCTCCGAGCATACAGGTATCTGATGGTAGCCCCTAACTTGATCGACTTTGGAAAAAATTAATTTTCTGGCTAAACAAGCTGGAAAGACTTGGATGTGTTGGATCGGGTAACGAGCGGGGCTAGAGGCCTCGCTAAGGCATTGGTAGTTAACACGTGGGCGGCAACCACAATTGGACTTGGGGAACCATATGGAGGAGTGAAGTCAGGGGGCTTTTTGACTGGTGTACAACGTCTTTCTATGTTGGCAGACTCAGCCTTCGCATTTGCCAGCTTTTCTGGGTCCAGCCTATATGTGCAGGCATGGACTTGGCGGGCCATTTCTGGGAATGTGTTGTCCGACCCCACGTTTTGTGACTGCAGTGGAGAATGTAGGCTTAGTGAGGTTTGGGAATTTGCGCAGCAGTCTAGTAAACTCACATGTGGTGGTTCATACGCTTGACAGAGTCATAGTGGGGAACGTACTGGGGGAGCTGGGTAACAACCCAAAGTCTTTGACATCCACAAACTGGCAATTCTTCAGAGTGACCAGCAGTCCTTGGGCACACAGGAAATCTACACTGAGCAGAGGTCCAGCCCCTTTAGCTGGGATGAAGTCCTATGTGTAATGTTGCCCACTGAAGCAGACCGTCACATGTTGTGTCCCATAATTCTGGATCTTGCTGCTGTTGGCTGCCTCCAATGAGGTTTTGTCGCTCACTGCCTTCTCATTGATAGGCAATGCTGCCAGCACACTCTCTTGAGCACCCATATCACACAAGATCGTCGCCCTGAAAGGGTGTCCATAATGTATTATAGATGTCCCTGGCAGTTGGAACCCACAGTGTTCACAGACTTCTAACATCCTGCTGTGCTGGCATTGTCGAAGCTGCAAGGCGGTCAGCACTTCTTAGCCTTCGCACCAAAGTGTGTGTGGTAAAACACAGGCCCGGTGTCATCTGTTTCACAGCCGCAGGCATCCTTGTGTCGAGGGCCTTGCTAACTGGGCTCATTGAGGCAGAGAAAGGAGGAGGAATGATGCCCCACTGCCCAGCTTAGGGTAGACTATCAGCCATTTCAGCAAGCTCCCTATAGTTGTTCACAGATGCATTAGAGAGGGCTATGTGAACTTGATCAGGCACTTGCTGCATGAAGAGTTCTTCAAAAGTAAAACAAGAAACGTGATTTTCCAGGAGAGACAGCATGTGGTCCATTAGCTCTGAGGGCCCAGCATTGCCGAGACAGGGTAAGGACAGCAACTGTTTAACACACTCAGACTCTGATAGTGCAGAAGTCCGTAAAAGGTGAGCTTTCAGTGATCAGAATTCACCATGTTCAAGCATAATCTCACGGGTGTGGAACTGCTGAGTGACACGACCACATAGTAGAATTGGGTGTCATCAACAGTGATTTCTTGCAGTGCGAACTGGCCCTTGGCTTGTACAAATCAAGCATCTGCACTTTGCTCCTAAAACACTGGTAATTTCAAAGTGACTGCATTGGCCGACATAATCAATAACTTTGGAATTGTCCTGGACCATCGGGGTAACCAATGTAGGTTTTCGCAAATGAAACAAAGTGAGACATTTCATGTTAATGAAACCCGTAACACATTTTATTGAACTCCAAAACCTTAACACACAATTGCGCTAAAATCTTTTATGTAATAATGTCACATCAGACCAACCCCTTAAAGGGAAACCCCAACTCACTGTTGATGGCTGTGAATAATGTTCATTTCTCCCAATTACGTTACCCTACACAATGACTCTGTGACTCTATAACTTATAGCAGTTGTATTAATTGCTTGCTTGCAGGACAAAATGCTCAAAAAGATCCTGCGCCTATTATTTGCCCCATATGGATGCTGGCAAATCTCAGTACAAAGCAAATAAACTCCCAAATTTCAGGAATAAGTAAGAAATAATACAGATGTGAGAAATTTGAATAAAAGGATAAATTGCAGAGAATTAATTCTAGGTCAATAAGCCTTTATACAAAGAAGAGTCAGATAGTCATTTCCAGTGTAAAATCCATCATTGTTATAAAATAAAAAATAATCATGATCAATTCTACAGTATTAAAATCTTCAAAAATAAGCAGACAACAGGCACTTCAGCCATAAAATGAAACCAAATAAATAGGATAAATTGCAAAGTACCAGATAGTGACTTAAAAATGATGTAAAGTGTTTAAATAAAAGGCTACAAATAGTGAACATGATAAAAAAAATGTATGTGGATATAATTAAGAAATAGAAATGGAAAAGCCAATGATATAATTTGAAGTGTGGATTACAAAACATCAGTGACAATTTGATACAAAGTTTTTTCCAGACTATTCAGAGAAATATGTAGAAAAGTCACTGAGCACTCTTTTTTTACATAATTAAGACAAAAGAAGAAAGATAATGCAAATTCCCAAATTAGAAGATACATTGAGAATGAGTCTTTTCCCAGGTCAACACATTTCTAGTCAAAGAGGCTTAATATACTTGACTAATTTCTCAGAAGTTAAACAGAGCAAATAACTGATTAGAACTGGGGCAAACAGTTAGAAAGTGGTGATCGCAGTGTAGATTCACTGAAGGAAAAGAAAAGGATAGCAAAACAAAAATATGAGAGTTTTAATCTGAAAGTAAAATTCCAAATTTCACAACTAGAGGGATCTAGCTCTAAGTTGACTGGGCAAACTACAAAATGCAGGTGAAAATATTCTGTTTTAGGTGGTACACAAAGTAAATATATTCTATAAAGGTAAAAAATAAGAGTTGTATGTATAAAAAGAGAAATTAAAGCTAAATCCAAATATAAACCAGAGCCAATCAAAGCAAAATGTATCTATGAATCCTCTATTCTTGATGTTCTCTACTGTTCCAACAAAGCTCAATGTAAACTTACTAAACAAAACCAGGTCCCCTGCCTATGAACATTGTTACTTTGCAACATGGAATTCAACAATTCTAGAAAATCATGTTTTCAATATTCACTTTACGCTTCTCTGATAATTTCAGTTAACTCTCTTTGCATTTGGGTTGCTAACTTTATTACAGTAAAGTCTAACAATACCTTTAGAAATACCACAATTGAAGAAGATCTTAGTTTAGACTTGCAAAGCATATGACTGAATGGATAAAATGAGCTCAGTAAATGCAGTTTTTAGAAGGTATTTCATCAGAGACATGCTAAAGCATACATTTAAGTTGTACTGTATGAAGAGAGCTAGATCTATCAAAGCAGCCAAGAATTTAAATTCAAGTAATTATATGAATATAAACTTCAAAAAGTATCAAGAAATGATGGCCACAAAGCTAACAGACAGCAGCAAAAACCCATCCTATTCATTTGTGTCCTTCAGGGAAAGAAATATCCCATCTTTACCCAGACCGTCCTACATTTGACTCTAGATCTACCATTGTGACCCACTAAACTACTCAGTCAAAAGGACAATAAAGGTTGGAATTGAACGCCTGCAGCACATAGGTTTCTTGAATCATTAAGTTGTGAAAAGGGAGAATGTAGTTGTATAAATAGAAATGTGATTTGCTGTTAGGGTAGATTACTTTGATTAGAGTGGATACTCGCAAACAGTATGATGTTTAGAAACTATTTTGAAATTTAGCCAAAATGATCACATGATATAAAGAAGCAATTATGATACAGGCAAGTTGTATCTTATATGATTTTGTCATTTGGATAAGCAAGGCAGCACTATGAGGATCATGGTTTTTAATTTCTCTAGTGCCTTCAATACTATGCAGCCCTCATTGCTGGGGGAAAAGCTATGTTCAATGTAGGTTGGCGCTCCATTCTATCCTGGGTAATGGACTATCTGACTGGCGGACCACAGTTTGTGCGGCTTCAGAACTGCGTGTCAGATATGACTATAAGCATCACTGGGGCCCCATAGGGGACTGTATTGGCTCCCTTCCTGTTTACCCTGTATACCTCAGACGTACGATACAACACTGCAGAAATTCTCTGTTGATTCAGCAATAGCTAGATGTATAAAGGGAGGACGGGATTATGAATACAGGGCCCCAGTGGAGGACTTTGTCAAATGGTGCAAGCTGAATCATCTGCAGCTCAACACCAGTAAAACAAAGGAGATGGTGATGGACTTTAAAAAGACTAAGCCTGCATTGCCCCCTGTTACTATTGATGGTGAGGACATGGATGTGGTGAGGACCTACAAGTACTTGGGGATACACCTGAATGACAGACTTGAGTGGAGCACCAACACAGAGACTATGTACAAGAAGGACCAGAGTTGCCTCTACTTCCTGAGGAGACTGAGGTCCTTTGGAGTGTGCAGGTCTCTCCTTCACATGTTCTACCAGCCTGTTGTCACTGGTTCAATCTTCTATGCGGTGGTGTGCTATGGCAATGGTGTCAATATGGGTGATACCATCAGGCTCAATAAACTGATTAGAAAGGCTGGCTCTGTTATAGGAGTCAAACTGGACACATAGGAGGCTGCAATAGAACAAAGGACCCTATGGAAAATCCTGGCAATTCTGGACAATGTTTTTCAACCTCTGCCTGCCACCTTGACTGAACAGAGGAGCACTTCTAGTAATCGACTGAGACAACTGTGCTACTCCGAAGAGCACTATATGGGGTCAATCTTACTCTCGGCCATTAGGCTCTGTAATGAGTTAACCTATAGCCAGGGAAATGATGGCCCTTCCTGTTAGACTGTTTGAAGTAGCTTATTTTTTATTCTTTCTTACTTCTCTACTAATATTTGTGTATTTGTATATCTGTGCACTTGTAATGCTACTGAGTCACTGTAATTTCCTTTGGGATCAATTAAAGTATCTGATGCAAATCAACAGGCCATTTTACATCTGACTTCAATGGATATATAAATCAAGATTGCAAAAAGGACTGCTGATTTACTAAAAACCATTTTAACATAAAAACATGGAGAAAAAGCAAAACTGTGCCCTGAATGTTCATTTACTAACTGAGAAATAATGAGGCTTGATGATTCATTACCAGCTTGTTTTTCCAGAAAATAATAATCCATTAATCGAAAATTAGAGAGGCTCACAAGAATAAACTACGACTTACTGTGAATGTTAAAGATACTACTTTGTTGTTTAGCCTATTTTCAACAAACTGTATCTTCTAATGTGTGCATCTTCTCCAAAGTGCAAAGGATTCAGAATCCATTTACTGAAATGACATGAACTACCAAACCCAATAGGCTATGTATACAAAATGCAAATTTGCAGCACTGGGATTAGAAGGATTAATGCAATACGAAGTGATCCTCTGGATCTATGATTGATTGCCTTAGGGAGGTGAAAAAGAATTTCACAATATTTTCCCAAACTAGGTCCTCCTCTTTGAATTTGTGTCATTTTAGAAATTGTTTCACGAGGTTTTGGGCTGCGCTGTGCCTAGTATGCATGTCACTATTTGTTCTTTTTTCCTTCATATTTACAAACGCATATGCTATGTCACCAAATTGTGTTTGGGAAGAATATATGGTTTAAACTCTTTAAGCTTGTTGTCCTGCTTTAAAATAATCAGCATTGTATTTATTTATAATACTTCTCAGCAGGGTACTTGATCTTAGGGGATGTGAGGGAAACTGGTGGGGTCTGCCTAACAGGTAGAAAGGCTAATACAATTTCTTTAGCATGTTCTTTTCAGTACATTACAAACTATGGGGAAACATCTGGAGCATACAAGATGTAAATTCGTACTGAAACAGGCTAGCTGTGCCCGGAAACAAACTAAACCCATAACAATTTAGCTTCCAGATTCTTTGGGTTATCAGTAAGTGACTAATTGGATTTAATTTATTCTCATTCATTCACATTGAGCAAATTCTGCAGTGGAACATATACTACTGAAAAGAATGAATTCAATTATGAAGGCAAAAGCTTAAAGAGCACTGCTTGGAAAAGAGTTGCAGCGATTTTTGGGGTTAGCACATTTACATTTAGCAAATGACTTCAGCCACCAGTCTTTGGGACTGTGCATATATTGTAGATTTAATTTGGAGTACAGCTCTGAACAATGGGTTCCTAAAAACTATGAATCCCAGACCAGGCAATGCTGATTAAAGTTCATGGGATGTCTGTGATGTTGCTGTGAATGGGGAGGTGAGAAATTGGTGTGTGGTTTCAAACAAAGCTTTGTAGATATATTGTAAATATGAAATTGTCCTTTGATGTTTAGCACATAAAATGTCAAGCCCTACGTTAGGCCAGCCCAACCTTTCAACCAAAAGTGTCTCCATATGATGCCTGCTGTATCTTGTTTTGTCAAATAAAGGCACTGCTTCATACCTGCCAGTACTTTTCTCTAGTGACTTCATTCACACTACAACAATAACAATGAAAAATAAAAGCTTGCTGTTTGTGAGGGCAGCAGCTTAAGAATCAGCATTTCATCAGTCAAAATAAAATTTTAAGGCAGTGAATGTTTCTAACAGATCATTGACCATTAGGAGAGCTACACTAAACCAGCCTTGAGATTTATGTATATGGGAGAAAATACTTTGAGAGGATAGTAGGTAAGATATTCATTGGCTATTACGTAGTCACAGCCAGCTTTGTATCTACATTGTTAATTTTAATGTAATTACTGAAAGCTGACCCAATTCATCATCCATTCAATGATTATCCCTTTGTTTCCTAATTGAAGTCACAGTTAATTATACATTCCTTCATTTTGCCTTTTAATTCCAAATATCATTTTGGGGAATTTGTATCCCCAAGGCAAGTGTATCATTCCTGAGATACGGTGGCCATAACTGACCGACAAGTTTGAGATGGCATATCCCCAAGCTTTTGTATAATTGAAGCTCCATGCTTTCACTATTGTATTTCAACAGGCTTCAAAGAAAGGAATACAGGCCAATATTCAGTTGGCATTATGGTTCCTAACTGACCATAGGCTTCACTTTGATGTAAATATAAGATCCGAATGCCAGGAAAGAGAGAGCAGATGCTCTTGAAATCAAAATAACAAAAAGCTGGCAATATTACCTCGGTCAAAGTGCATCAGTCTAAAATTCTCCAGTTATTAATGCTGTGGAGAATACTTATGGTGAATGGAGACCAATTCTCAAAGCTCCTGTTGATTCTCAGGAAAATGCCCTTGTACAAATTTTCTTCAGCTGCTTTTTTACAGATAGTCCTTTGGGCAAAGATAAACATATCATTTCCCTTTCTATTTCCTTTCTGTACCTGTTCTAATAACATGCCCAAGATAATATATTCTGGAATTTTCAAGAACCTGACAGCAATCTAACTAATTTGCAACTTCCTATTTATCCCTGCTCTAGCTGAGGGAGGAGAGAGAGGTGAAGACACGTTAATTGCAGTTGATCTGTCATGTGGAGGTGTAGGTAAAGGGAGATGAATAAAGACAGTATATAAAAACAATGCTGTTAAAAAGCAGGAATTGCTAGAAAAACTCAGCGAGTATCCATGGAAAAATAAACAGCAGATGTTTTGGGTCTGTTTACTTTCAGAACTGAAAAAGAAAGATGCAAATTAGTTTTCAGTAGGAGAAATGTTTTGGAGAAAGGGAAAGCCTGCGATTAAAAGCAAGAGATTCAGCAGATGCTAGAAAACTTGAGTAATACATTCATTTGTGATAAAATGAATTTACATGGCTTAATGACAATTGTTACCAGCACATTAAGCTTTGTGGTCTTTATAATGAGTCATTAATGGTAAGATGGTGGGACCTGTCTGGTGGACTAGATTTATATGTGCAGGATAATGAAAACTTAGGCCATGTCCACACTACGCTGGATAATTTTGAAAACAAAGCTTTTTCTTTTCGTTTTGACCTTCCATCCACACTTAAACGGTGTTTTCAGCCCCCGAAAATGGACATTTTCAGAAACGGTCTCCAGAGCGAATAAATCTGAAAACGCCTAATATCCATTGCAGTGTGTACGGGGTAACCGGAGCTTTTTAAAACCACTGTCATGACGTGCCGGAACAGATGGTGGCAGCGCGGCATTTCATTGTTTTCTTCTTATTATTATTATTACTACTTTATTGTCGCCAAATAATTGATACTAGAGCGTACAATCATCACAGTGATATTTGATTCTGCGCTTCGCAGAACCTAACAATTTCAGAACAGACGGCAACGAGACTGAAGCCAGAAGAGTTAGAAATGTACTCACCAAATACTTTGACCCATAGCTTATTGAATAAATAAGTATACTCACTTTGCCCTGTTTTCTGTCCTTGCTTGTATGAAGGTGCTTTACCTATTTATGCAAGTACTTCTCTGATAATAGATGTCTAACAGCCTAATGTAACATTGTATGGAAATACAAGATAACACTGATGCAGACATGTTTTATACATTTAACAAGGTGCTTTATTAATGCAACAGAGTTAGTCAGTTTTTCAATGTTTGTCGTCAGCCGGGTCATACTGTCCGTGAACTCCCTGTCGGATGCCTCCATATGCTCCAGTATTTGTTTTTTTTTAGTTTTAAGCCCTCCTGCGTGAGAGCCAAGAGCAATTCCTTTTAAGTTTTTCTACTCTGTAACTGGACAAACACGCACTAAGTATATCATTTCCTCTTCGCTTGTTTTCTGTGTGTCCTGAGCATAACCAGTAGGAGGAGATTTGCCCAAATATCCGTCTAATGTGGACAGAGATATTTTAAAAAACGCTTAGTGTGGACGCCTATCGTTTTTAATCGAAACCGGCGTTTTCAAAGTTATCCGGCATAGTGTAGACGTAGCTTTAATCACATGATGTAAAAGCGATTTAAAAAAGCAGGTCAGCAACATCTGGAGGAAGAGAAACATTTAATATTTGAGATGCCGGAAGAGAAAGAGAAATACATTTAACAAAATGGTGGTGTAACCAAGGAAATTTCTCTGATGAGATTATTTTACTTACTTCATTCTGATTCAAGGCCAATCGATGCACAATTGAGATGAATCCTATGATATTGATTGAGTCAAATACAAGTGTGTTTCTCTCCTTTATCTCACCAGAAAAGCTATTATGTATTTCATTGATCCATCGTGTAGTTCAGAGCTGATTATTAAGATTACCCTGATAAGTTATTGGGTGTTCTACTTTTGAGACATATAGATCCCAGACTGAAAACATCAAAATTATTGTAAGCCAGCAGGATTAATTATTTATGAAAACTTAAAATTAAACTGAATAATTCATCAACAGCAACTTCTCGGCTACCATTTTTGCCTTCTCTGGCAAAGTTGATTGCAATAATACATATATAGGGAAGAGCTTAAAATGCAATTCAGACACTTTTAGCATTCCTTTACTTTGACTTTCAAAAGTCATTTTCAAATTCTAATCCTGTGTTACAAACAGAATGCTGATGGACAATATTGTGTATATGCTGTGGAATTAGAATTCTCAAAGTGCCCTGTTTACTTCAGATAAATAGGCGGGCATTCACGCCAACCTTAATCTTTATGCTAGACAGTCAGTAATATTCAGGCTCATAAACCCTTGTGAAGTTCAGCAGTAAAAGCCTACCATATTTTTTTCGACACCATGTCACATCCTCATCCTTCACTATCACTGCCATGATTAGTTTATAACATCCACCTCAGCTGAATATTTCAGGTGCTGTAACAAAACTGTATAGTCCTTGTTATTCGAAAAGGCAGATAACCAGAAATTGGATCAAATGCACAGAAATCAGTTTAATTTGTTGTGCATTGCATTAGCTTTCCCTCTGGATGAAATTGCACCTGGGTACCTTTCTGAATGACATCAGCTGTACATTGCTGAGTTTGTCCAGCGTTTTGTAATAACCAGAACCATGAGGATGACAACCATAAGATAAAACAACTGAATTAGGCCATTCGATCCATCGAGTCTACTCTGCCATTCTACCATGGCTCATTTATTATCCCTCTCAACCCCATGCTTCTGCCTTTGTCACATAACTGACACCCTGACTAATTAAGAAACTATCAGCCTCTGCTTTAAATATACGCAGTGACTTGGCCTCTATAAAATATGTGGGTTATAATCGAAGGATAAAAATGGCTGGAGTCGCTATGCACTTTAGCGCAAGGATGTTTATCAGGAGTGTCGAAAAACAAACTTACAAAAATTAGCGGAAATAGTGAAAAGAAAAATACCAATACTTACAAAAAGATATCTACCAGAAAACACAATAACAGGTCAGTTTCTTGTCTAGTGTGAAGTCCCCTCTCTCTCTCCCTCTCCCTTTCTCTAAATGAAAGTGATGATCCCTGTTTATCTGGCACCAGGACATTCCATCTTTAATTACCAACAAAGTTAACTTAAGGCTGCACATGAATTAGAATATGATGCACCCCACAATGTAAATACAATCATATTACAAAATAAACAGAAATACACAAGCAAGATATAAACATTTACACCTCCCCATTACTAAAACAATGGAATAGTCCACTGTGTACAGAGGGAAAAGCACTATTAAGCCAGCCCTTTAGGACCAATTATTAGAATATACCAGGGAAGTATTTACAATCAGTGCAACGAAGGCAGAATGATAAGTCTGTGTGTGTGTGTGTAAGGAGTGCATTGACCAAGTGCTCTCCATCACAGCCTCCACAGCTGTCTTTGGCAATGAATTGCACAGATTCACCACCCACTGGCTAAAGAAATTCCTCCTCATCATCTATGTTCTAAATGGACATCCTCCCCCCTCCCCCCCCATTCTGAGGTTCTGCCCTCTGGTCCTAGACACGCTCACTATAGGAAACATCCTCTCCACATCCACTCTGTCTAGGCCGTTCAAAATTTGATAGGTTTCCCTGAGATCCCTCATCATTCTTCTGAGCTCCAGCAATCACAGGCACAGAGCCATCAGAAGCTTATCATGTGTTAACCCTTTCATTCCTGGAATAATTCCAGTCAACCTTCTCTGGACCCTTTCCAGTGCCAGCACATCTTTTCTTACATTAGGGCCCAAACCTGCTCACAATACCATTAGTGTGGTCAGACAAATGCCTTAGCAAGCCTCAGCATGACACACTTGCTCTTATGTTTCAGTCCCCTCAAAATGAATATTAACATTGCATTTGCCTTCTTTACCACCAACTCAACCTGTAAGTTACCCTTCAGAGAAGGAAACCTTGCACAAGAACTTCCAAGTCCCTTCGCACCTCATGGTGTTTGAATACTTTTCCTACTTAGAAAATAATCTGCACCAAAGTGGATGACCATACACTTCCCTGCACTATATTACATCTGCCACTTTTTGGCCCATTCTCTCAATCTGTCTAAGACCTTCTACAGACTCCCTGCTTCTCCAACACTAAATGCCCCTCCACCTATCTTCGAATCATCCTGAAATGTTGCCACAAAGCCATCAATTGTGCCATCCAAATCATTGACATATAATGTGAAAAAAAGTGGTTCTAACACCAACCCCTGCAGAACACCACTAGCCATCAGCAGCTAACCAGAAAAGGCCCCCTTTATTCTTGACCTTTACCTCCTGCTGGTCAGCCAATTTTCTATCCATCTTAGTATTTTTCCTGTAATACCATGGACTCTTATTTTGTTAAGCAGCCTCATGTGCTGCACCTTGTCAAATGCCTTCTGAAATTCAAGTAAATAACATCCACTAACTCTCCTTTGTATATCCTGGCGGTTATTTCTTCAAAGAATTCCAACTGATTTGTCAGGAAAGGTTTTCCCCTGAGAAATCCATGATGACTACAGCCTATTTTATTATGTGCCTCCAAGTACCCCTCAGCCATACCCTTAACAATCGACTCTAACATCTTCCCAACCACTGAGGTGAGACTAAATGGCCTATAATTTTCTTTCTTGTGCCTCACTCCCTTCTTGAAGAGTTGAGTGAAATTTGCAATGTTCCAGCCTTCGAGAACATTCTTGAATCTAGTGATTCCTGAAAGATCATAATTAATGCTGCCACAATCTCTTCAGTCAGTCCTTTCAGAACAATACTTACAAAACGCTGGAGGAACTCAGCAGGTCGGGCAGCATCCGTGGAAACGATCAGTCAACATTTTGGGCTGGAACTCTTCCTCAGGACTGAAGAGGGAGGGGGCAGAGGCCCTATAAAGAAGGTGGGGGGAGAGTGGGAAGGAGAAGGCTGGTAGGTATCAGGTGGAAAACCAGTAAAGAGAAAGATAAAGGGGTGGGGGAGGGGAAGTAGGGAGGTGATAGGCAGGAGAGGTGAAGAAGGAATAGGGGAAAGCACAATGGGTAGTAGAAGGAGGCAGAACCATGAGGGAGGTAGATCCTGTCTGTTATGGCAGAAGGAGCGGAGGTGCTCGACGAAGCGGTCCCCCAATCTGCGTCAGGTTTCACCGATGTAGAGGAGGCCACACCGGGAGCACCGGATGCAATAGATGACCCCAACAGACTCACAAGTGAAGTGGTGCCTCACCTGGAAGGACTGTTTGGGGCCCTGAATGGTGGTGAGAGAGGAGGTGTAGGGACAGGTATAGCACTTACGCTTACAGGGATAAGTGCTGGGTGGGAGATCCGTGGGGATGGACGTGCGGATAAGGGAGTCGCAGAGGGACTGATCCCTGCGGAAAGTGGAGAGGGGTGGAGAGGGAAAGATGTGCTTAGTGGTGGGGTCCTGTTGGAGGTGGCGGAAGTTGCGGAGGATAATGTGCTGGATCTGGAGGCTAGTGGGGTGGTAGGTGAGGACAATGGGAGTTCTGTCCCTGTTGTGGTGGCGGGAGGATGGGGTGAGGGCTGAAGAGCAGGAAATGGAGGAGATGCGGGTGAGGGCATCATTGATGATGGCAGAAGGGAAACCACAATCTTTAAAGAAAGAGGACATTTGAGATGTCCTGCAATGGAAAACCTCATCCTGGGAGCAGATGCGGCGGAGACGGAGGAACTGGGAATAGGGAATGCAGAATAGGGAATAGAGGTATAGTCAAGATAGTTATGAGAGTCAGTGGGCTTGTAGAAGACGTCAGTGGACAGTCTGTCTCCAGAGATGGAGACCAAGAGATCGAGAAAGCGGAGAGAAGTGTCCGAGATTGACCAAGTGAATTTGAGGGCTGGGTGGAAGTTTGAACTAAAGTCGATGAAATTGACAAGATCAGCATGGGTGCAGGAAATAGCACCAATGTAGTCATCATTTCAACACCCTAGGCTGTATTCCATCTGGTCCAGGTGACTTATCTGCCTTCAGGCTTTTCAGCTTCCCAAACACCTTCTCCTTAGTCAGAGCAATTATACTTCCGTCCACTGAAACTCTCGAATTTCTGGCATACTGCTAAGTTAACAAATTTCACGTCACATGCTGGTGATAATAAACCCAATTCTGATTCTAACTCTTTCCCAGTGGAGACTGATGCAAAACACTATTAAATTCATCTGCCAGATCTTTGTTCCCCCATTACTACCCCTCTCGTGTCATTCTCCAGCAATCCGATGTCCAGTCTCACCTCTCTTTTACACTTTATATATCTTGTTGGACACAGTTGCATCATCCTCCTTTTAGAATACTTCTTCATCTTTGCGATGAGTCTATCCAGTGCCTTCCGTGCTCCCCCCAGAAAATGCAGCCATTGCTGTTTAGGCGTACGTTGTTAGTATTGTACCTTTCATACCTTTTCATTTAAGATACCTAAGAACTGCAGTCTGCTCATGATTTGCAAGTGGCTGCAAATAATTTTAATTCCAGCCAGGTAAGCATAAATGTTCATTGAAGACACATGATAAAATTGGCCATAGTCGGTAAGGGAAACACTTACCTGTTGGAATTCTTTGATGAAATAACAAGCAGTATAGAGAAAGGAGAATCGATTGATGTTGTGTATTTGGATTTCCAGAAAGCCTTTGACAAAGTGCCACACATGAGGTTACTTAACAAGCTACAAGCCCATAATATTACATAGAAGATTCTAGCATGGATAAAGCAGTGGCTGACTAGCAGGAAGCAAAGAGTGGGAATAAAGGGAGCCTTTTCTGGCTGCTGGTGACTAGTGGTGTTCCACAAGGGTCTGTGTTGGGACCAATTCTTTTTATGTTATATATTAATGATTTAGATGATGGAATTATCAGGTCTGTTGCAAAGTTTGCAGATGATATGAAGATAAGTGGAGGGGCAGGTAGTTTTGAGGAATTAGGGAGGATACAGAAGGACTTAGGAAGTGGCAGATGGAACACAATGTTGGGAAGTGTATGGTCATGCACTTTGGTAGAAGAAATTAAGGGGTTGACTATTTTCTAAATGGAGAGAAAATACAAAAAAACTGAGGTGCAAAGGGAGTCCTACCGAAGAGTTTCAGCCCGAAACGTTTACTGTACTCTTTTCCATAGGTGCTGTCTGGCCTGCTGAGTTCCTCCAGAATTTTGTGTGTGTTGCTTGAAAGTCCTTGTGCAGGATCCCCTAAAGGCTAATTTGCAGGTTGTGTTAGTGGTGAGGAAGGCAAATGTGAAGTTAGCATTCATTTCAAGAGGTCCAGAATGTAAAAGAATGTAAAAGCAAGGATGTAATGGGAAGAGTTTATAAAGCACTGGAAAGGCCTCACCTGTTGGAATTCTTTGAGGAAGTAACAAGCAGTATAGAGAAAGGAGAATCAATTGATGTTGTGTATTTGGATTTCCTTGGAGTATTGTGAGCAGTTTTGGACCCCTTGTCTTAGAAAGAATGTGCTGAAACTGGAGAGGGTTCAAAGGAAGTTCACAAAAATGATTCCAAGTTTGAACAGCTTGTCATATATAGAGTGTCTGATGGCTCTGGGTCTGTATTCATTGGAATTCAGTAGAATGAGGGGTGATCTCATTGAAAGCTATTGAATGGTGAAAAGCATTGATAGAGTGGATGTGGAGAGGATGTTTCCTATAGTGGGAGAGTCTAAGACCAGAGGACACAGCCATGGAATAGAGCGGCTTTCTTTTAGCCAGAGAGTGGTGAACTTGTGGAGTTCGTTGCCACAGGCAGCTATAGAGGCCAAGTCTGTATGTATATTTAAGGCAAAGGTTGATAGATTCTTGATTGGTCAGGGCATGAAGGGATACAGGGTGAAAGCAGGAGATTGGGGCTGAGAGGAAAATTGAATTAGGCATTGATGAAATGGTAGAGCAGATTCAATGGGCCAAATGACCCAATTCTGCTTCTATATTTTATGTCTTATGGCCTTAGTGTTGCTTTGATGTCCAGTTTGCCTGTTTGGAAATTGCACCTAATTTCATCCAAAGGCAGCCTTCAACAAGAAGATCTTCACGGAAGGGCAAACATCCCAACCATTGTTCCTTGATAATTGGGAATTGTTCACCAAACTCCCAAAGCAAGTATGGTCTCTGGCTGAGAGTATCTCCCTCCCCCTGAGGAAATGGAAGCAAAACCAAACAGAGAGCAGAAACTTTGTCCAGTCTTTCTCTGTGAGAAAGCTATCGTAGGTGTTGAGCTGACAGAGACATTGTGCAGACATAGTGCAGTCACCCAGGCTGAACATGGCCCTTGAAAGACCAACTCTTGAACAGCCTTTCTGTTCAAGCCCGAGCACCAAGGTCACTGAGCATACCAAGACAAGACAGAGATGCAAATGAAAGATTCTAGGCAACTCTTACTATTCAACAGTTACTTTAGGAATTCTCAACTATCATTAGCCTTTAACATGAAAATTTAGTTTGTTATTAACACCTGAAATATGTATTATGATTGGTACCCAAATATGCAAATGATGGGATTCAAAAGTGCACTAAATTTCTATTGGATCTATATTTGTATACAGCTCGCCGATTTCTGAATAAAAAGAGCATTTCTTTGTTCAGTCTTCAGGGCAGTGTGGTGTCAGAGGCCATGCTGTTCTGCTTCTGCACATGAAAATGAAGTATGATTGAAGAACAAATGCATTCTTCTGAACTACAGTGAGTACAGGCTCAGTGCCACTAAATACTCCTCATACATTAACCTTTTCATTCCTGGGATCATTCTTGTAAAGCTCCCCTGTCCGCTCTCCTGTGCCAGCACGTTTTTATATAAATGGCTGAAGTTGCTGATCATTTCTGCAAAAATTATATTTAGAACTGTTGGGTCCATTCTGGTGCTGCACTTTCTATTGGTTGTCAAGAGCAACACACTGGCCATTTGCTGTATGAAATCAGGTTCGTGGGTTTGGAGAATGGGGACAGAAGACACTCATTCCTGGTGAATGAGCTAACTGTCCTACTTACAGCACAAAACAGACACTAAACAGTCAGTAAACTCTTCAAGCTAAACTCGGATACAAATACTTATCAAAACAGCGCCCAAAGTGGCAGGACAAAACAGACATTAAACACACACACACAGTGGCAAATACTTCTCTTAAGAATGTGCCTGGGCCCTCTTTACTGCAGCACACCTCCACTGTTTACTGTTTCTGTGGCACCCTTGACTACCTGGTCCACGGGACGCCAGAGAGCGAAAAGAGTCCATGTGGTTACTGTGTACTAGATTTAAACACTACCAGTGCTGTGACATTATCAGCTACTGGTAGTCCTGGGAGAGAGCTGCAAAGCTCCTTACATGCACCAATCCCCATCTCTGACGAGGAAATGGCTTTCGATGAATGGGTAAATTAGACACTTACTGCAACATCCCACTCCTTCAAAGACACAACAGCATGACACTTGGCCCACAGGCTAGTATAACACCTGTGGAATTTGCACTATGTTACACACAAAACAAAACACAATACAGAATTATCAACCCACCAGTTATTACCCTTTGTATTACAGTAGTCCACCAGACTCCTGATGCCCCAAAAGACCACCAACTTGCCCCTAGGGTTTAGTAGTTATGAACTGGCCCCTATTTTCTGACTGCTGGATATGATCAGCCACGTGTGTAATTTTCCCAGATTCGGTGATGTAGGAGCAGCACTCCTGACCAATCACAGCACAGGTGGCACCTTTTCCACGAGCAGCTACACTAATTCCACTTTCAACAGTTTTTATCTTTAGTTAGTTTCTGTTACTTCCCATGCCTCGTTCTCGCATGGCTTCTTTTTCCAAGTTCTCTTTTTTTAATATTCAGTAAAACTGGTTTCCATCTGTCCACAGGTGAAGCTTTCTAACGTTACATATTTGGGTTTAATTAAGCTGGGTTACATCTCTCACACAGAGAATTCTAAAGATTCAGTACTCCCGAGGAAAGGAAATTTCTTCTAATCCCTGAATGTGACAACTTCATTTTTACACAGTGACCCCCTGGGTTTAACACCCTATTCAGTTGTGCATTTACTGTCAAGCTTAATAAAAACTTACATGACTTAATACAATCATATTTTTTAAATTCAAGAAAGCACAATCTGCTTATTCTTTCCACAAAACAAAATCGCAATGCCGGGAATGAATCAGATAAACCTTCACTCCAGTCCATCTAATGCATGCATATTCTTCCTTAGGTAGGGAGGACAGGTGCAGTCTCACCATGCTTAGAGCTAAATGTCTCCACCCTTAGACTCACACCTCCAAGTTCAAAGTTAACTTATCAAAATGTGTATACGTTACCACTTACTATCTTGAGATTGATTTTCTTGCGGCCACTTACGGGAAAAAATAAATACAATGGAATATAATGGGAAGCTCTACATAAACAGACAAACACTGACAAAGAACCAATGCGTAAAAGGCAAGCAGCGAAATTAAAAATAATACTTCCCTTGAAAGTGAGTCTCTGAGTCAAAGGATCAGTTCAGAGTCATGGTGAATGAAGTCATCCATGCCAGTTCAGGAGCCTGATGGCTGTAGAGTGATAACTGTTCAGAAACTGGTGGTGTGGGATGGAAATGTAGTCTCTGTCTTCTGAACTGCTTGCTGAAGTTGCACACAGACCTTCAGTGATTTGTACAAAAAGGCACTGATAGACCTTAGAACACCAATGCTTTTCAACCTTTTGAAAAATAAATCACTTTTTTCCCTGTTTCAATGGATGACATTAAGTTCTTCCAGATTATATTCTATCTACTATTTTCCTTGCCCATTTAATTTTATCCATTGTCCTTGACTTTTATCTATTTATAACCACTTGTAGCTTCTCTGTATTCTCTTCACAGTCCACACTGTTATCTAACTTCTTTATAACTTTCTAACCATCAATAAACTTTGAATTCCCTATTTACTCACGATGATTAATAAAGCATAGTCTTGTAGTTGGACTATTGTATCATTATCATTTGATGTAAATTTGTTACATGCTTCAGTAAACCCTTTCACAAACCATATTTTTATATTAGTCATCTCTATGGGTGGAATGGTACCTTAATTGCTCATGGAATGGTATATAAAATTCAGGAAGTTTTGCTATAATTGTATAGGGCATTACCATCATCAAGTTTCTGGTGTAAAAACTCCGGAGTAATTGAGTGTGTCGAAGGTTTAAATTGCCCGCTGTACAGATAATTCTCCAGAAAAATTATGAAGTGCTGTCGAACTTAATTAAAATACTTAGAAGTAAATGGCTCAAGAAGATTCCTCAAGAAAGATGATGAATTGTATTACATTCAGTGAACGCTGAAACATGTTAAATTTAAAATAACCGAATTAAAGACAATATTCACAAAGAGTGACATTTTAAGGTTGATTATGGATTGCAGCATGATTAAAACTCAATGAACAAGACAGCCACAGTAATCAGATCAGGAAGAAGCTTTCTCACAAAAGCACCAGTAGAGATTAAAAGCATTTATCTACTTATTGGTATGTGGATAGGATTAAGTATATTCTGCAAATCTGATAAAATCACTTCTTTCAGTTTGTTCCAATTAAAAAGGACTTAGAGTTTCAGGTTTATCAAATGTTCAGTTATACATTCAGATTTCCACCACTAAGGTATTAACAGTGCCTCAGCATTTAGACAGCCATTCAGAATCAGTTTATGTGCATGAAGCTGAAGGATGCACATTTGATGTATGTTCTGTGCATTTGAAATCAACAACACACTTAAAACAGACTATCATATTTATTTCATTGCAAGATTTTTTTTTAGTTCCCAGCCAACTCAGAACAGGAGGGGGAAGTTTTTAATTTAAAGACCATTTGACCAAAATAACTCAGTGTTATCTACAGGTGACAAAATTTAGGGGAATTGTGCAGAACATTTGTAACACATGTATAAAAGAGGTAAGTGGCGTGAATTTATTTCATGGTCAACAATAGGAAATAACAACATCAACAATAGGAAAAATAAACTAAAAGCATTCTAATAATAGTACAAAATGATCTACTGTGGAGAGGGACTGAAGAACATAAAAAATCACCTTCACCAGGACTGATGATGATCAGGACAGGGTATTGGCCCGAAACATCGACCGTTTACTTTTTCACATAGATGCTGCCTGGCCTGCTGAGTTCTTCCGGCATTTTGCATGCGTTGCTTGGATTTCCAGCATCTGCAGATTTTCTCTTGTTTGTGATTACTATCAGAATCAGCTTATATGGCCAACTGATAGGCCACATTCCATTATAAATGATCATCGATGCAATGGTGTGCTAATTAAGTGATTTGTGAATTCCTACATTGATCTAATTTGCTTCTATATATTCTGGTAAGTTCCCATGTAGCTACTTGTTTTTGAAGAAAGTTGCCCTTTGACACAAGCCACAGTGAACACATACACACATCCAGCTTCAAAGCACCGTTGGAATGTTGAACAGCCTCAAGGGCAAAGGTCTTAGAAATGGAGCAGAAATATGCAAAATGTTGTGGGGAGTTTCAGAAACAGTAATGATATGGAAGAATAGGAAATAATAACTGGCAACATATGAGATCAGTTTAACGTTATAGGGAATTGCTTTCTGAAAGAACAAACTAAATTCAGAAGCCTAAAACATTATTATTTTGAATATAAAAAAAATCTTATTTTTCCAGTGCACATAATATAATTTCTTGACTAGCCTGCATACCATCTGCCAGATACAAATCTCTATTAGCCAATAGTGAACCATTCTATCTCCATTTCCTTGATCACAATGATATTCATGTCTATGATAAATCGGCCTAAATCAACCAAATTTTAAAATTCAGAAGTTCCGGTTTTGTGCATTATGGGCAGCAAGATAGCAGTTTGGAGAAGGGTTGGTGGGATTGGCAAGTTGTATTATAAGATAAATCATTGGGCCAGATAGGAGGCAGATGAAAAGATTGGTAGGGACGTGCATTGGAGATGTACAAGCCAGTGGACTAGAAGTACAATGATAAGAGACAGATGATGGATGGAGAAGTTTATGGGTGAGAAGACAGGAGAATGAGGAGGGAGCCAGGAACGGGAGATGAGGAGAGGTTCGGAAATGGGATGGAAATAAAGATTGCCAGTTCGAAAAGGAGATCTACAATATGGGGGCGGGAATAGCAAGGAGCAATCAGGAAATTATAGATAGGGTATGGAAAGAGATAATACCAATCCAAATTAATCCCTTCTGCTGGCACATTCATTCCCTGTCTGTATATGTCAGTCTAAGTCCTTCCTAAGTGTTTCTATCACATCTGCTTCCACCATCAGGCAGGAGATTGGGACTGAGAGGGAAAATGGATCAGCCATGATGAAATGGCAGAGCAAGCTCAATGGGCCAAATGGCCTAATTCTGCTCCTATATCTTATGGCCCTTATTTCCTTTTACAGCACATTACTGATACCAACTACTCTCGGTATAAAACACTTGCTTTGTAAATCTCATTTAAACTTTTCCCTTCTCACCTTAAACCCATTCTCCCTAGTACTTAACTATTCCACTCTTGGAAAAAGACTCTGGCTAATAATCCTATCAACACCTCTCATTATTGTATGTACGTCCGTCAGGATGTCCCTCTGCCTCCAGTGCTCCAGAGAAAACAAAATCTATGCCTATGCAACCTCCCTATATCTAATCCAAATAACACCCCATTGGCACCCCAAAGTAGAACATCTCACACTCTGGGAGGCCAAATGTGCGAGGAAATGGAAGATAAAGTTTAACCTTTCTGTGTCCCCAATTCCAACTGGTGAATGACTTGACAACCTTCCTTACCATCCATAACTCAGCCAAATTTTTTGTCTATTGAGTCCGCCTACATTTTTGTCCAAATCACAAACAACAGAGCTCTCATCCTTGCTCCTTGTGGAGGACTACTGGCCATGGAACTCCAGTCAAAAGACATCTCCACTACTACCTCTGCTTTCCATGGCCAAACCAATTTTGCTTTCAATCTACCATGTTACAATTATTTGTGTATTTACCACTGAGATAACTACAGTAACCTTATGGCTTATCTGGATGTATGGATAATTGTGCAGAACATATTGAGTATTATAGCCTGGATGTTATTGGTTTTTGTGTATACATGACATCTTGTGACATCCTTTAAACTGGTTAAGAACTGTCACCTGTGAAGATGGAATCGTAGCAAGAGATCAAATTTAATTATTCATTCAGTACTCCAGCCTTGCAATTTGTTTTCATGTGTTAGGCCTATCTTTGGTTCAGGAAGGTGATATTAAGAAGTTCTGTTTTCCTCCCTTGAACATCCTCCCTTGAGATAGTCAGATGTCCGCTAATATTCAAGCCTTGATGCACAGCAGAGCCCTGTACGATTTCAAATAGTCTGTCTCCAAATTCTTCTTTTAACTACAAAGTATGGAAGACAATTTGTTTTTCCACTTAATTAGTAGTTACATGGCATAATTGTGCGAATATCCAGTTTTGAAGTATGCAATATCTGACTTTCATAGCAAGTAATTAATTAGAGAAAAAATAACTACTGTATTCATTTGAAGAGAAATGTTGTCCCTAGGTGTTTCTGTTATGTGGCATTCATGATTCTTAAAAGCCATACAGCTAATTAATTAATTCTAATGATCATTCTCTCCAAGTTCCAATAGATCCCACTTGATTAATCATTGATATTAAATTGCTCCACTTTAAAGTTTTACATGTGCAAGTAAAAATTAATTAAGTTTATTGAAACTGGTTGAGTGTGCCCAAGGGTTATATTCTCAAGTATAGGCTTTAATCCAGTCATCTTGATATGCCACATAATACTAATAAATAAGGTGAAATTAGCTGGACAAGATCCAATTAAAGTACATTTTATTGAACTCCCATTCTCTGGAACATATGAGTGAAACTCCAATTTCATTCACACATTCCAGAATAACATAGTCTGTAGCGATAACATATAATTTAAAACGCACATATCACAGCTTTTAAATCTTCAAGAAAATGCATTTAATTGGGTTGAAAAAGTGTGGAAAGACTTAAAACAATATGATCATTAAGCCTATTCTTTGCATGTGTTTGGTGTAAAGCATTGGAAAAAGCAGAATGTCTCACATAGTAAGACAATCACAAACAGGAGAAAATCTGAGAATTCTGGAAATCCAAACAACACATGCACAATGCTGGAGGAACTCAGCAGGCCAGGCAGCATCAATGGAAAGCCCTGACGAAGGGTTCCGGCCCGAAATGTCGACCGATCTTTTCCACGGATGCTGCCCGACCTGCTGAGCTCCTCCAGCATGTTGTGAGTGTTGCATCAATGGAAAAAAGTACAGTTGACGTTTGGGCCGAGACCCTTCATCAGGACTGATCAGAGTCTTGGCCCGAAATGTTGACTATACTCCTTTCGATAGATGCTGCCTGGCCTGCTGAGATCCCCCACTATGTTATGTGTTGCGTGTCTCATATAGTGTTGGGGTAGTGGTGACATCAGGAAAAGTGCTGTTTGTTCACTGTTGTCAGTGTCAAATCGTAATGTGGCTTAATCCACAATGTTCCTGATAGAGTAATTTAGAATCTTTGACAGCCATAAGCCTTAAGTCAATCTTCACCTGATAGATGACCTGAATGTGTGAGAGTATGCATGCAACATGAGGCAATTAGAAGCTACTTATGTGGATTTCTCCTCAGTTTAGTTAGTTGTAGTGATGTATAAATTTACTTAATAATACGTGTATGTAATTGACTGGCTATACTTGATAGTTGTTAACTTCCAAAACAGCAGAGATTATATTGTTTTGGGGAAGGCTTATCTTGTGTCACAGTTTTGATCTTCGGCAGACACCTTTTTGTTTGGTCACTGTTGGGGCTGCATTTGCAGACATGTGCATTCAGCAGGTTTGAAATTTTAAAAAATAATTAAACTACCTAAAAGAGAATGTCAGCCTTCACCTTATTTGTATGTTAATATATAAAGTAAGTTTGTAAATTATGATGTACTTACACACACACACAACAAACCCATTGTTCATGAAACAAAAGCTGTCCTTAGTCACATATTTCATAGACTTAACTAATATACTTCCATTTCAAATCAATTTTAAATGAATACATTGAAATATACCGTAGTATTTAATATGTTTACAAAAAGACCTGAGATGTACGCGGACTGTTTTCCATGTGCTCCATTGTCATGCACCCCATTTAGCAAAATGAATTTAAGGAAAGCATAGAGTTGGCATTGTTCTTGAAGTAGAGAAGATTTTCAGAGTATCTGATAAAGGCATTCTAAATCAGGAACAGTATAGACACAGTAGATGGAAGGATTGAGAACCAGGGGTCATCGAATGATTGTAATTGAAAACAGAACCAAAAGTAACATGAGAAGAACAATGGTGAGGGTTTGAAATGCACATCTGTGATAGTAATCAAGGAAGATTTAATTGTAGCATTCAAAAGAGAGTTGGGTAAATGTCTGAAAAAAGAGACTGGCAGGAATATGGGGAGAAGATAAGGGAATTGGACTAGTTGCATTGTTTAATCAAACACCATGACAGAGTTGACAAGGAAGGAAGCCTCCTCCTGTACTCTGAATGTTTTGCGTTTCTGTTGATATTACTAACTGTAACTTATGGAAACCATCATGATATGCTGGCTGTTGTTTAGAGCAACAAGTTAAACATTTATTTCAGAATTTTGATTTTGGTAAGTCAATCACCTGTCTCAAATATTAATATTATTCTCCTTGAGGAACATAACAGGCCTGATGATGTGTTCCGGTGGGACTGTTTCTCCATAGTCAGCATTTCTCCAGACTGTTAAGGTATCCTTTCCAAATGTTTTCTTCACATTTAATACATAAATTAATGTTTTCTTGTATTTGTCCAGGGAAAAAAAACTGCTTTTCTCCACCTGGTTGTTTTGTTCAGATCAGATGTGGTAAGATTAATAAAAACTATCGTAAGCTCCCCTTCTGAATCCAGCTTGAATGATTCCCAATTACTTTCCACTTCGTTCTGTAGCTTAGGTTCATATTTGATTGACACACATACTGCTGGAGGAACTCAGCAAGTCAGGCAGCAGCTATGAAAATGAATAAAAGAGTTGATATTTCAGACCGAGACCCTACATCAGGACTGGAAAGAAAGGGGAAGACACCAAAATAGAAAGATGGAGGGTGGGGGAGGAGGGGACTGAGGTGAAGCCCAATGAGTGGGAAAGGTAAAAGGCTGGAGAAGAAGGAATATTAGATAGGAGAGGAGAGTGGACCACGGGAGAAAGAGATGAAGGAAGGGCACTAGGGGGAGGTGATAGGCAGGTGAGGAGAAGAGGTAAGGAATGGAAGAAGAGGGAAGGGGAAAAGAAAAAAAAAGTGCCAGAAGGAGAAATCCATGTTTAGTACCTAGCAAGAAAGAAATACCATGCTACTGTTGGTACAGCCGCAGAAAGAATTTGTGTGTATAAGACTTCATGAATTTGAGTTCCTTAAATGATTCATATATTTTTTCACTTTAGCCCACGATTCCATGACATTTCCCTTGCAAATCGAGGCTTTATTCTTTTAATTTATTAGCAGGCAATTAAGGCTCAATACAAACATTCTAAAGATAGTTTACATGAGATCAGTATGCAGGGAGTGAATTAAAAAGCCCACAATATTTACATTACGTTGTAATTAAATTTTCAGTTTGATACATTGTATTGACAAGTCATCTAAATCACTGGTGCTAACATCAATTGGGATTAAATTAATCAGGTGTTGTTAGTACAAACATTTAATTGATTTATTGTACATTCTGATAGAATGACAAGATTCTATCAATAAAACCATCAGGTATCCCAATATGCCCAAATAAGTGTAAGGACCAGAAATGCTCAAAAGTGAACTTTCATTACCATGGCAATTAATTAACACAGGCTCATCAGTGTCTTCAGGTCTGTTTCAGATCACTTATTTCCCTCTTGTCCTGTAAGCTGAGTCTCACTGAGCAAGAAACCATCAATGTTCCTGTCCATGCTACTTACAGAATTTATTATTAATGCAGTGCTCTAAGATGATCTCTTTATTATAATCCCATAAAATTAAAAACTCCAAGAAGAAGTTAGCCAATATTCTGATTTTGTTTTTAATATATTAGGAACCAAACAGAATTTTCAACAAATATTTATTTCCATGTTTGGCCTGCTGACAAGAATTATTATTATGAATTGTAAGCTCAGTCCGATATAATTTCAATGCCTCGGTTTATTTGATAAAATTATTAGATACACCAAGCACTAAGTTGTTAATATTGAATATATATTTACTTTGTAAAATTATGTTAGCTACTTGAATATAAAAACAAAAGCCACTTCTGAACAGATAGATTAATGCATGGGGTAAGAGATTTACCTCAGGTGCCCATGCTCCCTGTGTTTTCTAGCTATTACAATGAGTGGGTTTATTGTTATGAAAACAAAAACAAAATGCAAGTGGTGTCCAAGTATTACTGATATACAAATGATGTATTATAATAAACATGCAGAATGGATTCTGTACCTTGCAGTACTTTCAGTTCAGTGACTGGCTTTAAAGTTCCCTTCCAGATTATCACAGCAGAGACAATACCAGTAGGGAGCAAGTTTCTTCATTCTTCCAAAAAAAAACATTTTCTGCATAATATGTGGCAAGTGCATTAATTAATTCAGAATGCATACATTCACTAATGGAAATATTTGCACCTAAAGCTAGCATGTATATGAATGTGAAGAGAACAAATAGCAGGAGTTGACCATTTGCCTCATTAAGCTTGCTGCATCATTCAGTAAGATCATATCTAAATCTTTGTTTCTCATTCACTTTTCCCATCTGATCCCAAGTACACTAACACCTTCTGATCTCAATCGATCAAAATGTGTGCAATGGCAGAGCAACCACAGTTCACGAAACCAGCAAGTTCCAAAGACTTACAATGCTTTGCTGAAGAAGCATCTCCTCGTCACAATTCTAAATAATGACCCATTATCCTGAGGCAATACCTACTGTCCCTGCTGGATCCTACCCGCCCTGGAAAGTTCTTTGCCACCTTGAAATCGCTTCTCATTCTGCTAAACTCTGAGTGTGTGGCAGTTTTCCCCACCTTAACTTTACAGAACATCATCCAAAACTCAATATTATGAATTAATGCTGTCCTCACTCTGAAATAAATATATCCTGATTCAGGTAAGGAGATCAAACTAAACAGGGATTTCCAAAGCTCTGTACAATCTCAGCAATCTGCTTACCTTTTCGCTTCAATATATAATTTGCCTTCTGGATTGTTTGATGTTCCTCTATGTTTACCATTTCCTCATCATGTTGGACAGTCCTCAGAGATGAGGATGACTTGCTTCTAATTCATTTCTGTGGGCTCTGAGATGGCCGATGAGGCCAATTGAGATTTGCAGGCTCCACCGCAGTGGAAAGAGGAACTACAGATGAAGACTGAAGCAGTTTGTTTTGCTGGTGGTGTTTTCTTTCACCTATTTATATTGGATTTTCTGTGTGCTCCTCTGAGAAGACTCAAGGTTGCCAATGCCATCCCCAAAGGCTCCTCCATCTTGAATTTTGAGCCAGGGATTTCTCTAAGTCTGTGAAGTTCTTAACACTCTTTTAAGGAAGCCTTGAGAACATCCTTGAATTGTTTTTTTTTCTGTCCACATGACAATTTCCTTCCTTGACAGAGCTCAGGAAAGAACAACTGTTGTGTGACATCAGTGTTGTAAATACAAATGACATGGTCTGCCCAGTGAATCTGACTGGGTGCATTCAGGGTCTCAGAAATGGTCTAGGAGAAGGCACTGATGCTGGTTTAGTTATTTACCAGTGAATTTGGGGCATTATTCAGGAGGTGGTATTGATTTTAGTTCCATCAGGAGTCTGCTGTAGGTAGTCTACATCTATGAACCATGCAGAAGGGCAGCGATCACCATTACCTAGGTCTTCGAATACTGATTTTCTCAACAGCAAAAACTTTTTCCAGAGCATTGAAAGTGACGGCGTGCATTTAAAGTTAGTGAGTGACATGGGAAAATGATTCACATTTAGCCATAAGTGTTGGTTGCAGGGGAGAGTGGTGAGAGAAGCCTGTTGTGGGTGCTTAGTGTGAAAATGATTCTCTCATGTGCTTTTGTGAATGAGTTAACAAAGTCTCTGAGCCTGGTCACTAATCTGTGATCCGTGAATAATGCAGCAAGGTTCGTTTGTGCACCAACATTAACAGGGATCTCAATGCTGAAAAAGATTTGCAAAAATTGAAGTCAAAGGAACTAAATTTTAAAAATCTACATTTCGTTAATATCGTCAGGATCTTCCTATTTGATTTTTATGATTTAGGACTTTATTCCTTGTGACGTAGAAGATTAAGAGGAGATTTGATAGAGGTATACAAAATTATGTCGGTAAACGCAAGCAGGCTTTTTCTACCGAGGTTGGGCAAGGCTACAACTAAAGGTCATGGGTTAAGGGTGAAAGGTGAAAAGTTTAAAGGTGACATGAGGGGAAACATCCTCACTCAGAGGGTTGTGAGAGTGTGGAATGAGCTGCCAGCGTAAGTGGTGCATGCGAGCTCAATTTCAATGTTTAAGGGAAGTTCAGATAGGTACACGGATCATAGGGACATGGAGGGCTACAGTTCTGGAGCAGTTTGATGGGAGTAGACAGTTTAAATGGTTTGGCATGGACTAGATGGGCCAAAGGGCCTGTTTCTGTGCTATACTTTTCTTTGACTGTATGATGTTTTGATGAGTATTTTATTTATGTCTGCAATTTTTCAACATGCATGATTTTTCACTTCATCTGCACTCTAGATACAACATCCGATTTCCTTTTATCTTAATCATTAAGATAAATTATGAACAGCTGAGGACCTGGGTTACTTCATCTGTATTCTCTATTTGCTCTCTTTTAACCAATTCTTTACCCATCCCAATGTTATCCCCCAAGCTTATCACCCAAGTTTGTTATAATATATAAGCATAATTTTGTGTTAAAATTTAGCAAATCTGGGTATGTTAAAAGTATCTTGTTATCATAATCTCCAGTGAAATCATCTCTGGTAATCCAAACACATGGAAGTATACAATCGAAAAGTGGTGGATTCTAGCACACATTGATGTAAAGTAAACAATATCACTCGGAATGATTGGGGAGGAAAATGTCAAATTCATGCTGGTGCAAAGAGAGTGGGATGCATTTCTTATAATTAAGATATGTCAGGATAAAATAAGGCAGAAAGTTAATGGTAAAGTAAGCTACTTCGCAATTTGTACACACTTAAACTGCCTGTAATCATTCACTCAACTCAGAAAACATGCCCTGGCTTTGCAGGGGTACAGAATTAGACGAAATTAAGGCTTTCTGAAGAACTGAAATATTTTTAAGTATTGAATCTGTGAGCTTTGATTGTCATGTTAATTACAACTTTTTAGACACTCTATCAGCCTAACGGCCTGCAAGTCATAGTTCACGTATTAACCACAGCATAAATGGTTGATATTGTCACTCAGTGCTATTTGTGCCCGACCTAAAATGTGAATTACATTTCATGAAAATGTTCAAATTATATTCACTGTGTGCCTAAGATCCATAGATTATACTTTTTGTTAAATTAAGTAGAGACTTCAATTAAAGAAGTATGTTTTTTTTCTAAATCACAGAGATTCTGAGGCTGTGCATACTGCTATTTAAATTTACATCTTACATATTTTTGCATTTTTTTAGGGTTTTATGTACGTGTTCAGAGTGTGTCATTGTGATTCAATCTAGCTACATCCAAGCAATCCTGCAAGAGGACCGCAAATTCGTCATAGGGTTTGGAGGCTTGTGTGCCTCAATGACCCAGAGAGCCATGTTAACTGGAGTCAGGGCTTTATGCTTTGGCTCTTGGTAGGGTCATCAATGCCAAACAGATCAAAGGGTAGAGGCCAGACTAAGAGTGGCCCATTGGTCTACCAAGTTCAGGGGTACAGCTCAGGGCTAACAACCCTTACTGGCAAAACAAAACTATTATGGAATCAGCAATGAAGAATCCTTCTACATCTGAGTGTGACTGTATTCCTGAGTCTCCATCCGGGACTTGTGTGACTAACAGTAGTGAAGACCCAGAAGTACCTACTGACATGATGAAGGAATCCCTGGACACCAACAGAGATGGAGGACCTTCATTGCTGCCCCAAATGCCAGTGGCACAATGGGCAGAAGATGAGTTCCAAGCAATACTTTTATTATTTTGGACAACATTTTTACATATCACAAAATTTATTAATTGCAGAAAAGTAGATTGCTTAATAAACTTCTGGATTTCTAGTTAAAATGAAACTCCACTCCAACCCAAGGGCCATCAGTGAAATTATCTTGTTGCTAGGATAAAACATTAGCTATCTGAATTAATACTGCAGCATATTGAGCTGGCAGATGAGTCTTCTAATTGCGCAGATGAAAAGTGTTCTTTGAATCAAAATAATAGAAAAATAACAGATGAGGTTTACTTTTTAAAGTATTAATACATTTGAATGTTTATATGAGCCAAATATCCTTCTTTAAGTTTGTACTTAAGTGGTTTAGATTTTAATAGAAGATGATTGTGTGCAGGAGACTTGACATTTGGTCCTAATGTTCTGTTTAACATTCAGGCTGCCAAAACCGATTAGTGAATCAATTCTTTGCAAGCATGTTGCTAACATAAATTCCAGGGACATAATTCTACAAAGCTGCTTATTTGTTTAAAGCATTATTGAACAATTAAGGAGTCATCCACTATGAATCCATTTTATGAAGATCAAAGTTAAAGAGATATATGTTGTTATTCTGAATGAATTTACAAATATTATATTCAACTGCTATTAAATATATATGCTATTGAATTGTTTTCAGTAAACTTGCTCCTGTAACTAAAGTGAGTGATTACAGGACATATCATTTGATTTCCTCAATTCATTCTGGTCAGTGATGAAATGTGACATGAACTGAATGGAACTAAGCATGAATTAAATCTTTTCAATTTAATTCAACTATACTCAATTGGCCATTATTTGGGCAATTTGGATTGTTCACTTTAATGACATCAAATTGCAAAGTGAAGTCAACATGATCTTGAGAATCATGCCATTTGTTGCCAGTTATTCCACCAAATTGAGCCAAGCTTCAAAGAAATTTAAATAAGTTTGATCAAGAATAATATTCATATGGCCAATGTTTGCTCTAGAAAGGAGGGGAACAAAAATCAGGGAACACTAATCACAGGACAATTTACAATGACCAATTAACCTACTAATCGATGCATCTTTAAACTGTGGAAGGAAACTGAAGCACCTGGAGGAAACCCACCTGGTCACAGGGAGAACGTAAAATTCCTTACAGCCGTGCAGGAACTCTGACACCTAGAGCTGTAATAGCGTCGAGCTAGCATTTACGCTACCAAGGGGCCTCAGAGAGATACTTTAAAGCTTTAGAGAAATTTAATGCAATAAAGTAAAGACAAAACATATTTTACAATTTTTTTTTCGGGCTCTACAAGAATTTACCAATCAGAGAAGATGGAGGGAACTGATAAATGTAGTATATTTGAATTTTTAGAAGGCATTTGATAAGGTGACACTTAGAAGACTGTTAAACAAGATGAGGCTGGGTATTAAGGGAAATGTGTTGACATGGAGTGAAGTTCTAGCATCATATAGAAGACAAGGTGTTTGAGTTAGTGAGTCTTTTTCTGACTGGAAGGATATAATTGGTGGAATGCCCAATGGATTAGTAATTGGTACTCAGTTATTTACTATCTGTATTACTGGGCAGGAGGAGGGGCTAGTGTAGAGTATCAAAGTTTGCTGTTGACACAAACTTGCTGTAATGGGAATATTTGGATTCCGCAATCAGATATTGATCACTTGATTGACTGGGCGAAAACTTGGCAAATGCAGTTTAACACAAAAGATTCTGCAGATGCTGGAAATCTGGAACAACACACACAAAATGCTGTAGGAACTTAGCAGCTCAGGCAGCATCAGTGAAAATGAATAAAGAGTCGATGTTTTGGTCGGAGACCACTCATTAGGACTGGAAAGGATAGCGGATGTTCCCAGAATAAAAAGGGTGGGGGAGGGGAAGGAGTACAAGCTAAAAGGTGATAGGTGAAGGCAGGAGGATGGGGGGGGTTACGTAAGAACCTGGGAGGTGATAGGTGGTGAAGGTAAAGGGCTGGAGAAGAAGGAATGATAGGATAAGAAAGTGGACTATGGAAGAAAAGAAAGGAGGAAGGGCAGCAGTCGGAAGTGATAGGCATGTGCAGAGAAGAAGTAAGAGGACAGAGAGGGGATTTGAAGAAGAGGGAAGGGGACGGAGAATAATTACGGGAAGCTGGAAAAATCAATGTTCATGCCATTAGGTTAGAGGCTACCTACGTGGAATATGAGGTGTTGCATCACCATTCTGACAGTGGCCTCATTGAGACAGAAGAGGAGGCCATGGACTGACATGTCAGAATGCAAATGAGGATTTTAATTAAAATGGTTGGCCACTGGGAAATCTTGCATTTTTGTGGATGGCATAGAGGAGCTCAACAAAGTAATCCCTCAATTTACATGAGGTCTCACCGTTGTAGAGGAGGCCACGTCAGGAGCACTGGATACAGTAGACAACCTCAAGGGTGGTGGGTGAAGACAGGAGGAACTCAATTCCTGTTAAGGTGGCAGGAAGATGAGGCGAGCACAGTTGTGTGGGAAACAGAGGAGATGCAGGTGAGGGCATTATCAATTGTGGAGGAAGGGAAACCCCGTTCTTTGAAGACCGACATCTGGAAAGAAATGCGTCAGAGACAAAGGAACTGAAAAAAAGCCAATGTCTTTTAATATAACTTAAAGAACCCCAAAACCTCCTGCCCACTCCCACACACAAGAAACAGCGAAGAAGCATCAACCCTCCCCACTGCCCCTCTCCTCACTTATTCCAGCAAAAAATAATCCGTTTCCCACTACTCACCATACAAGCAACAGCAAAGCTCCAAAGAGATACCATGGTCTGCAATCCATCAAAACTGCTGTTCATCTCTACAGTTCGACATTCCTTGGCGTCCCTCTCACTAACGAGAGAGAGAGAGATCACTCCTTCCACATTGATAGGAGAGAGAAACAATTGATGTTTCGATGTTACGATGTTCCAGTCTGCCTGTAGTGCTGCTTTTTTTTCGAGTTTCCCCCAACTCAAGAATTGGCTGCAAACTTTCTCACCATTGAGAGAGAGAGAGAGAGAGAGAGAGAGAGAGAGAGCGCGAGCAATCACCCGAGTGCAGAGGCCTCCAACAGCCACACTCTCTGTCTCAATGTTCCAGCTCCCCACGATGCTTCTGTTACGACATCACTGAGAAACTAGGTCCACAGGACTGCACTAGGCAGCACCCCAAAGGCACCATCTTCCAGGACGCTACTGGAGATATCGAAAACGCAGAGGATTGGCGAGCTCCAAGAACAGGAACATGCCACCATGGAGAACTGCAGTTTGAGTGCAGCTGTAGATCACTGACTCCGACAGGACTCCAGCCACCTTGAAAGGTTAAAAAGAGGCATGAGAAAAAGAAGAATTTAAGTGTTTTTTTAAAAACTGGAATGAATAAAATTTTCTTCTTACAGTGAATGGCAAATTTCCAAAATTCTCTATCATGGAGAGTTGTGGAGGTTAGATCACAGCAGGTACTTAAAGATGATAGCTAAAGTTTTGAACGATTGGAGAACTGAGAGCGAGGTGTATAGAAAAATTGAGGCCTGCAGCAGTTTAATCATAGCCTTTTTAAATTGCACAGCCTACTCCTGTTCCCTTTTTTGCATATTCTTGTGTTAATGAGCAAATGGTCCTAGTTTTTCTTTAAAACAAACCTCTTTTTGTGTGTGTGACGAGTGAAAAATAGAAAGGCCTTGGGGAGTTAGGAGATGAGTCACTTTCCAATGGTACCCAGTTTCTCACTCTAACTTGCTCTTGTAATCACAGTAATTATGTCACCGGTCCAGTTGAATTTCTAATCAATGGTGACCAGCAAAGATGGCTCAGCTTCAGCCATGGTAATGCCCCTGAAAATTATGGTAGGTTGGTAGACATTCTCTTGTTGGTGATGGCCGTTGTTTGGTGCTTTGTTGGCACAAATTATGTCAACCCATACCTGTATAATCTCTAAGTCCTGTGACATCTGTAGAAAGATTAAATAAAATTAGTGAATTCCCTGTTGTAACAACTATAAAATAACTGAATATATTGACAATATGGCTGGCTTAAACTTCATTTTGAGCTCTAAGTGGAAGAGTGCAGAGAAAATTTACAAGGATGGTTCTGGGACTTGAAGACCTGAGTTACAGGGAAAGACTGAATAGACTAGGACTTTATTTTCCAGAGCATAGGAGAATGAGGGTAAATTTCATAGAGGTATATAAGATTATGACAGGCATATATATGATAAATGCAAACAAGCTTTTGCCACAATTGGATGAGACTAGAACTAGAAGTCATGGGTTAAGGGTGAAAGGTGAAATGTTTAAGGGGAAGATGAGGGGGATCTTCTTCACTCAGAGGATTGTGAGAGTATGAAATGAACTGCCAGCGGAAGTGGTGGACTTGGTTTCGATTTCGACATTTAAGAGAAATTTAGATCGGCATATGGAGGCGTATGGACAGTTATGGTCTGGATGCAGGTTGACAGGAATAGGCAGACTAGTAGTTCAGCTTGCACTACCTCAGCAAAGGGCTAACACGAGAAAATCTGCAGATTCTGGAAATCCAAAGTAACACACTCAAAATGCTGGAGGAACTCAGCAGGCCAGGCTGCATCTATGCAAAAGAGTAAACAGTGGACATTTTGGGCCAAGAACTTTCATCAGGACTGAAAAGGAAGAGGAGAAGTCAGAGTAAGAAGGTGGAGGGAGGGGAGAAATAAATACAAGGTGGTAGGTGATAGGTGAAACTGGAAGAGGGAGAGGCGGTGAAGTATAGAGCTGGGATGTTGATTGGTGACAGATATAAAGGGCTAGGGAAATGGGAATCTGATAGGAGAGGGTAGAAGGCCATGAAAGAAAGGGAAGGGGAAGGAGCACCAGAAGGAGGTGATGGGCAGGTAAGAAGATAAGATGAGACAGGGGAACAGGAATGGGAATGGTGAAGGAGAGGTGGGGGGGCAATTACTAGAAGTTCAAGAAATCAATGCTCATGCCATCATGTTGGAGGTCACCCAAATGGAATATAAGGTGTTGCCCCTCCAACCTGAGTGTGTCTTCATCGCGGCAGTGGAGAAGGCCATGGACTGACAAGTCGGAATGGGAATGGGAAGTAGAATTAAAATGGGTGGCCTCTGGGAGATCCTGCTTTTTGAGGCAGACAAAGCAAAGCTGCTCAGCGAGGTGGTCTCCCAGTCTAAGTCAGGTTTCAATGATATACACCGAAGCTACACTGGGTGCACCGGATATATTAGATGACCCCAAAAGACTCAGAGGTGAAATGTTGTCTGACCTGGAAGGACTGCTTGGGGCCCTGAATGGTTCTATGCTTCTATAACCCTGGTTATACAGGTAGATGTGTCTGAGGGGATTTGCCGGAAATTTATTTATTTATGGATTGAGACTCAGTGTGGAGTAGACCCTTCAGCCATTTGAGCCACATTGCCCAGCAACCCCCAATTTAATCCTAGCCAAGTCATGGAACAATTTACACTGAACCTCCTCTGCACTGCCTCCAAAGCCAGTATATCCTTCCTCAGGTATGGAGACCAGAACTACACACAGTACTCCAGGTGCGGCCTCACCAGTACCCTGTATAGTTGCAGCATGACCTCCCTGCTTTTGAATTCAATCCCTCTAGCAATAAAGACCAACATTCTGTTTGCCTTCTTAATAACCTGTTGTACCTGCAAGCCAACTTTTTGCGATTCATACACAAGCACTCCCAAGTCCCTCTGCTCAACAGCATGCTGCAATTTTTCACCATTTAAATAATAATCTGCTCTTCTATTATTCCTAGCAAAGTGGATGATCTCGCATTTACCAATGTTGTATTCCATCTGCCAGACCTTGGCCCACTCACTTAACCTATCTATAAACCTCTGCAGACTCTCCACATCTTCTGTACAATTTGCTTTTCCATTCAGTTTAGTGTCATCAGCAAATTTTGCTACGTTACTCTCAGTCCCCTCTTCCAAATCAATAATGTAAATGGTAAACAGCTATGGGCCCAGCACAGACCCCTGCAGCACCCCACTCACTACTGACTGCCAACCAGAGAAACACCCATTTATACCAACTCTCCGCCTTCTATTGGTTAACTAATCCACTATCCATGCCAATACACTTCCTCCGATTCCATGCATCTGTATCTTATTTATAAGTCTCTTGTGCGGCACCTTATCAAACGCCTTCTAGAAATCCAAGTATACGACATCCACCTGTTCCCCTCTATCCACTGCACTCATTATGTCCTCAAAAAACTTTGCCAAACAGGACCTGCCCTTTCTGAATCCATGCTGCGTCTGTCTAATGGAAACACTCCTTTCTAAATGTTTCACTTCTTCTTCCTTAATGACAGCTTCAAGCATTTCCCAGACTATAGATGTTAAGCTAACTGGCCTATAGTTGCCTGTCTTCTACCTACATCCTTTTTAAAAAAGTGGCGTGACATTTGCTGTCTTCCAATCCGCCGGGACCTGCCCAGGGTCTAGAGAATTTTGGTAAATGACTACCAATGCGTCTACTATAACCTCCGCCAATTCCCTCAGCACCCTGGGATGCTTCCCATCAGGACCTGGGGACATATCTACCTCCAGGCCCTCTAGTTTGCTCATCACTATCTCGTTAGTGACTGTGATTTTATTGAGGTCCTCACCTCCCATTTTGTCCATAACATCTTTGTTTGGCATATTAGACGTGTCCTCCACTGTGAAGACCGACACAAGATAGTCATTCAATGCCTCAGCCATTTCCCTTTCACCCAATATCAATTTCCCCTTCTCGTCTTCCAAGCGACCTACGCTGATTTTAGCCATCCTCTTCCGCTTTATATATTTATAAAAACTTTTGCTATCTGTTTTTATATTTTGTGTTAATTTACTTTCAAACTCTATCTTTCCTTTCCTTATTTCTTGTTTACATACAATGAATTGTATGTAACCCTGAACTTTACTTATTAATAGAGAATCAAATAAAGAAATCTGAGTTTTGTTCTTTTAGGTGAATTAGACCTGATTTGTAGCTATGGGTAAAAAATTAATTAGATCTATAGTTAAGAGTTAAACAAGCTTACCTGAGTACTAATTTCTTTGCTCTTTTAGTTAAGATTTAAATAAAGTTAATCAAATCATTTGTGTCTTTTATTGCCACCTCAGTTGCTCAAGTGGAGTCAAAAGGGACACAATTAAGGCATGGGCTGTTTTAATTATGTGTCACAAGTCCTGGTTATGCGATCAGGCAATCAATTTCTGAAGAGTATTGATGATGGCTGGGGTCACCCCTCTTTGTAAGGACACTGCCCAGAAGAGGGCCATGCCAAAACACTTCTGTAGAAAAATTTGCCAGGACAAATCATGTTCAAGACCAGAATGGCCCACACCATACGACACGGCACATAATGAATGAAACAATTGAACTGAACATTGTACAGTCAGAACTGAGCATCGCTTCTGCTGACAGTTTGATGGAAGGAGGTCATTGATGCTGCAGCTGAAGATGTTTGGGCCTAGGGCACCATTCTGAGGACCTCCTGCAGTCTGTGCCTGAGAGGATTAATCTCCAGCATTCACAAATATTTTACTTTGGTGAGGTATAACGTCAGTCGTTGGAATATTTTCCTCCTGAAGCCCATTGATGCAAGGGCTTCTTAATTCTATGATTTGCTCCATGCTGCATTGAGATCAAGGCCATCACACTTGCCTCTCCTCTGGAAGGTGGCTTATTGACCCTTTTTGCCTCGAAGTTGTGATGAGGATGGGAGCCAAGTGATCCTCCTGAAACCCAAGGGAGCAGGTAATTGCTAAGTGGAGCTTGAAGGCACTGCTGATGATATCTATCACTGGACTGTGATTGAGGATAAATTGATCAGGTGGTATTTTGCCAGGTTGGATTTGGCCTACTTTTTGTCAACTCTATATACTTGGACAATTTTGCATATTTTCATGCAGAAGTCATTGTCATAATTATATTGGAACATCCTGTGGTCTGCAGTAGGAATCTCGAGTTCATCCCCACTGTCCGCCTGGGTAAGTTTGCTTCAGTCAACTTTCTATAACTAAAGCATAAATGAAGGAACTATAAATGTTCTTTAATAATGCAGATTGGAAATAACATATCCATCTCATTGCCAGTGAACACTGGTGCACCTCTGGGATGTGTGCTTAGCCCACTGCTCTAGTCTCTCTACACTCGTGACTATGTGGTTAGGCATAGCTTAAGTGCCATCTATATATTTGCTGATGATACAACCATTGTTGGCAGAATTTCAGATGGAGACAAGAGGGTGTGCAGAAGCGAGACCCTTGTCTCTTTGCACTCAATGCCAGCAAGACCAAAGAAACATAGAAACCCTACAGCACAATACAGGCCCTTCGGCCCACAGAGTTGTGCCGAACATGTCCCTACCTTAGAAATTACTAGGCTTACCCATAGCCCTCTATTTTTCTAAGCTCCATGAGCCTATCTAAAATTCTCTTAAAAGACCCTATCGTATCCGTCTCCACCACTGTTGCCGGCAGCCCACGCACTGACCACTCTGAGTAAAAAACTTACCCCTGACATCTCCTCTGTATCTACGCCCCAGTACCTTAAACCTGTGTCCTCTTGTGGCAACCATTTCAGCCCTGGGAACTTGTAGACTTCAGAAAGGGTAGGACAAGGGAACACATATCAGTCCTAATGGAAGGATCAGAAGTGGAAAGAGTGAGCAATCTCAAATTCCAGGATGTCATTATCTCCAAGGAGCTAAACTGGACCCAACATATCGATGAGGCTATATCTCATTAGGAGTTTGAAGAGAATGTGCATATCACCTAAAATACTCACATATGTCCACAGATGTACCATGGAAAGCATTCTAACTGGCTGCATCACCCTCTGGTATGGAGGGGTGGGGTGGGGGAACTACTTCACAGGATCGAGGTAAACTGCAGTGAGTTGTAAACCTAGTCATCTCCATCATGGGCACTGGCATCACCAGCATCCAGGACATCTTCAAGGAGCGATGCCTCAAAAAGACAGCATTATCATCATTAACGACCCTCATCACCCAAGCAATGCCCTCTTCTCATTGCTACCATCAGGAAGGAGATACAAAAGCCTGAAGCACAAACTCAGCAAATTAGGACAGCTTCTTCCCCTCTACCATCCAATTTCAGAATGGACATTGAACCCATAAGCACTACCTCACTACTTTTTTATTTCTATTTTTTGCACTACTCATTCAATTTAACTATTTAATATACAGTAGATATACTTACTGTAATTCACAGCCTTTTTTCTCTGTTGTTATATATTGTACTGCACTGCTGCCGCAACTGCACGCTGGTGATATTAAACTTGACTCTGGTGTTTGGTAAAATTTAAATTATTCTCCATTGAAAGTACAATTCTCTTTACTTGTTTATACTGTAAAATAACTATGGCTGCCTCGAGGGGACTACTGCCCCTTGGCTTACCTTTGCTTGTCCTGGCTTAACACATTGATTAGCTAGAAAAGAAGCAGGCCAGAAATAAAGAGGAAAGCCCACAAGAAGACAGTTGTTGTGCATAGTAGATACTGCCTGCACTATCCTATACTTTACTATTAGTGATAATGTTTTGCCGACTAAGGCAAAGTAGGCTATAAAGACATCTTTGGAGAAAACATTCCACAACTTTGTGCACCATCTATGATTTGTCCACATTTTGCATCCATGGAGATTTGTAAGAACAGCTACCTTCCAGCTCATCTGGTTTTTGGCAATATTACTACTGCACTATATCCAACCACTAAATTGTTTGCTTTCTGTATGTGAGGTATCACTTCCTTATCAAACTTTGCGCCATCAGATGACAAATTTCAAGATCAGTAAACACCTCAATCACATTCAACTCCGTTTTGCCAATAGGGATCAGAGGTCCAACTTAAAACCACCCAGAGGCTGCGTCATACATGAATGCAGTCTTCTTCAGTCTAATAAAATGATCACAGCTGGAAGCTGAAACTGAAATTCTATTTATCATCCATTGCAAGTTTCCTTTGGAATGTACCACAAGTGCACATTCATCAGTATACCAAAAGTTTCTGGTGAGTTTATTTGACTGTTACGCAAAACCTCAGCATATCAACACAGTTCCCTTAGTGCAGATTCATACTCTAATCCCTACTCAAAATACTCTTTTACATCTCTAATATAGCGACATAAACATGCATCAACCTTCAGTTTACATCTTCACTTCACATTACAATGAGGAACTAATTTGGATAACTTATCTTTAGGACAAGCAGTGACAACACGGAGATGGTTAAAAACCAATTGAAACTTCTCTGAATAATTTGATTTTCTTCAAGGTCTGGAAGGCATTGCTGTCTCATAGGCTTTGATGATGTCAGCAAATGCTTCAGGTCAATGACCTCATCAGAGGGATCTCCCTGCGTTTCTGAATTTAGTACATAAGCAAGACCCTAGGTTTCTTGATTTTTTACAGACATTTCAAGTCTGGCAGCCTCTTCCACTAAACAAAGATTTCACTTTAGAAACTTTCAAAACCATAGATTGCTACGTCTTCTAACGTCCAATGTGCAGCTCTCTTTTGGAAGGACATGTTGAGGTTAAGGCTGAGGCTGGACGCTGGTAACTGCACTGAGATTGCTGAAGGGAATGGCACTTATTCTTCACTTTCACATCCATTTCCCCAATAGCCTACTTTTTCTTCTAACTTAAAAACTAATGAGCATTTACCACCCTTTTTCTTTCTTTTCTCTGCTTTCCCCACAAACTCTCCTTTTCCCTTTTTATTCAGTTAGCAAAGCTCTGCAACTTGGCCAGGCAGTAGAGGGAGACCAAGAAAACAGGGATGGAGATACAACTTGGAATAACACTGCAGACATTTTAGAGGAGAACTCTTGGACAAGATCTGCATATAGTAAAATCTAAAGAGTGAAGATTATGCATGTTTTACTAGATGGAAGAGGTTATGTGTTGGATATGTGGCAAAGATGATGGGCCAGGCTTCAGTAGACAATTGGTGCTTGTGCACAGGGAAATGCTTGGTACTGAGGAACCTGGCAAAAAGGTTACAATCTGTATCAAAGTGGATAGAGAGCTCAAGGTTTTGTAGAGACTTTCAGCTTGAGCTTTTGATACTGTTTATTTAGCTTTGTTATTGCTTGATCTTTTTGTTATTGTGAAATTAAACACATCTGTACAGATATATAATGGATTACAGTGGGTTAAAAAGCAGGCACTAACTTTTGCACATGTTGCTGAATGTCCATAATGATAAACCCAGAATGTGTTTACACACCGATTCAGCTCCAATCCATTCTTTACATATTAAATATAAATTAACAGGGAATTTGCAAATTTACTTGGGATTTGCTTAACTGATACATGCATAATTGTGCATAATTGAATTTGATGAAAAAATTCCACAGGGAATTATCAGCACCGAAGGGATGAAAATAACTGAAAATTTCTAACAGAACTAATCAGAAAACATGGTAGTATGGTGTAGCCATCCACTCGTCTTTGATAAAATCTCTCAAAGAACCTCAACAGCAGAAGAACCTGAGTTATAGGGTAAATGCAAACTTATCATCCTTTGTTCCACACACGACTGAACAGATTCTCAGATACAAAACAATCTGTTGAAATAGGTAGGCATGCAATCTGATTAGTTAGTTCCTAACCAGATATCGAACTGAGAAATAACACTGTACTCAACACACAATGAATTAGTTGTGATCAATTCTACATTTATCTGTATCATTGGAATGTTCCACTACCAGATGATACCATCATCCAACAGGCATTTCACTGTTAAATATTACAAAAATTTGACTATTGTTCCACATAAATTAAGGTTAAGAGGAACATGCTGCAGTACCAGGAAGGATTAGATTAACAGTTCCAAGGATACATCCCTCTAACTATTGTACCTGTGTCAGCATTGTGAATTCCACTCTTGATTACCAAGAGAATTTTCACTGGCATCATGTTTTGACTTTATCCAGCAAACCGCAAATCATTCTCTACTCTATGTTGATATCTCTTCTTGCCGAGTTACTTATGGGAGGAATGCTGATGGAATTATGCATTTCATGTCTTGCCTCCTGGAAAAGAGAATTTACTACTGTCAAATGTAGCTAGGTGACTATTGAACTTAAATCCCTTTGTGAAAGGTCTAAAGCATCAACTGTGTTGGCGTGTGGCCAAGTGGTTAAGGCGTTCGTCTAGTGATTTGAAGGTCACTGGTTCGAGCCTTGGCTGAGGCAGCGGGTGTATCCTTGAGCAAGACAATTAACCACACATTGCTCTGCGACGACACCGGTGCCAAGCTGTATGGGTCCTAATGCCCTTCCCTTGGACAACATTGGTGGTGTGGAGAGGGGAGACTTCCAGCATGGGCAACTGCTGGTCTTCCATACAACCTTGCCCAGGCCTGCACCCTGGAAACCTTCCAAGGTGCAAATCCATGGTCTCATGAGACTGACGGAAGCCTATAAAAAGCATCACTCATTTATATGGCAGAAATACTCATTCAGCAGCCACTTACACCTGCTCGTTAATGCAAGTATCAAATCAGCCAATCATGTGGCAGCAACTCAATGTACAAAATCACGCATTGATGGTCTAGAGGTTCAGTTGTTGTTCAGACCAAACATCAGAATGGAGAAGAAATGTGTTCTAAGTGACTTTAACTGTGGAAAAATTGTTGGTGCCAGACGACTGGTTTGACTACCTCAGAAACTGCTGATCTCCTGCTATTTTCATGCACAATGGTTTCTAGAGTTTACAGAGAATCGTGTGAGAAACATAACTCATCCAGTTAGCAGCAGCTCTATGGGCAAAAATGCCTTTTTAATGAAAGAGGTCAGAGGAAAATGGCCAAACTGCTTCAAGCTGATGCGAAGGTGACAGTAACTCAAATTACCATGTAGTGTGCAGAAGAGCATTTCTGAATGTACGTCACATTGAACTTTGAAGTGGATGGTCTACAGCAGCAGAAGATTATGAGCGAGCACTCAGTGGCAACTTTATTAGATACAGGAGCAACCTAATAAAGTGCCCATTGAGTGTATTTCCAAGTCAGATACTGTGTAACTTGACAGGGTATTGTGTATAATGACCTGACTTTGAGAACATTGGGTAAGGTTCCAAAAATATACTTTAAGGTGAGCGCCCAATTTTAAAATAATTTACTTAATATTTCCAAGAGTCTTTTAAAGTGCTGTCAGGGATTTTTGTTTATGTTTTCAAATGCAACTAAAAGCTACCAAAAAATGTGGAGTGTTTTAGTATTTTGACAGTCTTTCTCTGTCAAAATTTCTCTTGCTTTAGCGCCCAATGGGGCCCTATTATGGCTTTCACGACTGAGGTCTTCACCACCAATGATTCCTCTCAGCATTTTAACCAGTGTGTTCGTAGGAGAATCACAAAAAGTATGACAACATTTCTGGGAAGTCAGTGATAAATCACTGAATGAGAAATCTGAGCTCATGTTCCCGATGCGGCAAAATATTTCAGTGGGTTTTCTATTTGGTGGGTTTTCTACTATCTATTTAGTAGATTTATCAAGCAAGCCCTTGGAAAACTATGAATAGGGGTAGTGATTCAGCATTAGAATTATTAATGGCACAGGTTTAAGCAGCACTAATCATTGTTTTTGTTTCTCTTGTGAAATCTTAACGTGCCACAGAAATGGACAAAGTGGAACTTAGTAAATCGATTTTAATGAACACTTTCCATGTCGACTCGATTGTTTATGGCCTGAAGCATGCACTGTAAAATTTTACTATTTTCCTTGATAATACCCCACTGCTAGGGTGTGACAGCATTGGAGTTCCCACATAATTCAGACTTAGATACAGATTGCAACTACTTCATCACCTGAAGAAAACTATCACCATCCAGCACAATAAAGAGAACGTTATCTCTAAAAAACAGAGCAGAAAGCTCACTAAGATGTACCCTGACAGTTAAGCTCAGGCACTGCAGTTACTGAAAGCACCTGCTAAACCTATGATGCTTCACAATTCAACATCCAGTATTGTTTCATGTCATTTCCAACACACAAGTGTAAAGGAGGAAGAAATATTTGTTACTCTGCATCTGAAGCAGCACAAGAAGAAGAAACACAGTAACAACACAATAATATAAAAAAATAAATACATAAGGATAGTTACTGCCAAGAATGACAAAGGTAATACAGGCTGATGTCATCAAAGACAGACATACCTCTAAGAAGCACACTCTTAATCATTTAATTATTCACTGAGCCAATGTCCAGGAACTCTCTACCCAAAGCACAGTGGAGCGCTTTTGTAAAAGGGTTGTGGTGCTTAAAGGTGGTTCACCAATATTGAGTTCCACCAGTGTTCTGCATGTGTTGCTCAAGGATAGTGAAATGATGGATTTGGCCTATTTATGTGAAATTAAAGGATATTGCAGGCATCTGGGATTTTGTTTGGCAGAGATAGTTTGTCACCATGGAAGTGATCAGGGAGTGAAAGTAAAGAATTTCTATGGATAGAGTGGCATTATTAGCACATCTTTTTTTTCCAATTTTAGGCCATGTCATGGATAATAGCTTTGATAGGTTGTCTGTAGGTAAGGCAGAGGAAGTATAGTTGATCTCCAGGGGACGTTGAAGCTGACAACGTTAAGAATGAAGGTGGCATTGAGAATAGTTGCACAGGCTATGGAGGAGGATAAGATAGCTACCTTATCAAGTGCAGTTGAGAATTCAGAGAGGACAGGCACATGAAATGCACAGTGATAACAATGACAAATGAAGTATTTCATGACTTTGGCTATGGCTGTTTCCTGCTGGAACAGGTAGCTGAATAGGCCCAATACACTCAAGGTATGGAGAGCAGAAAGAATGTAAGGGGTGGTTATTGGGAAGAAGGAAAGAATCCATATAGGATTTTTCAGCTGAGTGGGAATAATCTTAAAGATGAGAAAGATGGTGACAGAGGAAGGAAGTCTTAATAATGTCATCTTCCACAGGAACCAGTAGGAATAACTAATTACTGAATTGGGTTAGAGCCATAGATGTAATATTTAACTTCAATAGAGGATTAGAGCATGATTATAGATCACCCTGTTAAACATGTCACCAGATGAATTTCCCATCATTACCCTAGCTTAAGGCCATGAATTTGGAAATAATTCAGATAATAGAGGAAAGCATTATTCTCCCTTTCAACGTAACAAAGTTAAGATTTTATTGAAAATTAGTTATGCAATGTCAAATTGAAACGTTTCTATTTCTCTAACAGGTGAACCAATCATTTGCCTTTGCAACATAATTTTCAACAAGTTGAACGATCAGAATGCCACAGTAACGTACGTCAGAAACTGAGCTTACAGCAACATACATATTTGTTTGAGGTGTCTCAGCTTACAGTGCAGTTGAGTTTTGCCTTCAGTTTTCCATCATTTTGATAAATGTTAAGTCAGCATTTTTTGGTGTTTTAAGAATGTAAAATTCTACAATCGTTCTAAAACAAGTAATTACATTATTGCAACACACACATCTGCAGATTTTCTCTAGTTTGTAATTATATATTGTTCTAGATGTGGATTTCACAAGATGGTGATATATCTAGAAATGTTTAGCTATTTGAAACCAATTCCATAGGAAGAATAGGTCAAAAATTCATGCTGGAAAGGGCAGTGGGGTAACACAATCAGTATGTCCAAATTATAAGGACTGGACACGTCAAGGAGTAAAACACAACTCTTCCTTGATCTCCAACCCCAATTAGACAGAATATCCATTCAGCAGTCCATGTCAAACCTTCATAATTCTTGCGTTCCACAGCCCTCAAGCCTTAATTTTTTCTTTAAACTATAATCGGATTTGAATCTAAATCCTCCACTCCAAGTTTAATCCACAAATAGCTGAGCGATTTATCTCTATATTCATAACAGTTTACTAAGATAATTCATCTGTGAGGAAGGCAGATTTGTGAAGTGGTAACTGATGAAACAGGGTTGCCCATTGTGACTTGGATTGTTCTGGTTGTGAACATGAAAATGTCAGTAATCTAGAATATATCCATGGCGAGTTCATTGTAATTACACTTTCATAAGTTTCATGTGTAAAAAGTTTCATACACTTTCATGTGTAAAAATTACACATTTTTTTAGATAAACTACACTGAATAGACAGAGTTTGTAAGTTTCATAAGAGCTTCAGAAATATAGGAATATCGAGATGGCTTTATGTCCAGGTTTGCACTGGGATTGAATAGCTTCACTTTATGAAAGTATGCCTTGGTACATTAATGGGAAAGCTTCCTTTTTCAGTTAATGTGCAGAGCAGTGCAGTACTTCCCTACCCTTCCCTTGTTCTAGTCATCTCTGCCTGCAGCTTTAGAATATGATGGCTGACAAGAACGTGGCAAAGAGAATGAACGTATCTCTTGAATACAGTTATCTCTAAGTCAATGAGCAATGCACAAATTACTATTGGTATCCAGTTTTCTGTGTCTCTGCCATTGCCTCACAAGCATCTGCACTGCCTGGTTTTGAACAGTCACACAGTAAACCACTTACCTTAAATTGATTCCAACTCAGGATGATATCTATAAATTATGGAATTTTCTGTATACAAAATCAAAGCTTATTGATGTTAGGCAAATAGCACCATACATTCTTTTCTACCTTCACCCAAAAAAAAACAGCAATTCATTTGCAGACACTTTTGGGATCTTTTTTTAACAAATGGTGTCAACTCAATGCATAAATTAGCACACATTTACTTCCTTGGGTGCTAAATCAACTGCTTCTTTAGATCCATGCCTTGTCCCTGATCTATTATCTGCATTAATCAACCATTCTAGGCAGTAGACGTCAGAGAACAGGAGCCTATATATTACTCAAAGTATTTGATATAATTGCATTGCACCAATTTACTGGGGGTGAAATTTTTCCAAACAGTGAAGCAGTCTAAGCCAGTATGCATAGGCATTACTTCCATAATCTCATTTTTCAGGAGTCTTTTCTAAGCCTTTCAGATGATGTCTAATGCCTTTTAAATCTGTAAGTAGGGGTCATAACAATGGCTAATAGTTCCCTTTCACTAACTAGGTACTTCGTGAGCAGGGCTGATCTTGGAACAGCCTTGCTCAAGATTATTTGGTGTCACAAATTGCAGTCAACCCAGGGGAAGTTTTTGATTTCCATTTCAAACACATATATCCCTGGAGCTAGCAGCAATACAAGCCTGCAGTACAAAAGAAAAGTGGTTTATTTATTTACTTATTTTGTTTAATTAAGTAAGTAAGTTGAACATATTTCAACCACAATTAGAATACTCTGTCCGGTTAAGCTCTTGTAATTTAGAAAAAAAATGTAAAGATTCTCAGGAGCTTGCATAAATGAGAGAACGAGGAACTTCAGCTGTCATGTTAACACTCACAACACGCTGGAGGAACTCAGCAGGTCAGGCAGCATCCATGGAAACGTTGAGTTGATGTTTTGGGCCGGAACCCTTCGTCAGAACTGTAGGGGGAAGGGGCAGAGGCCCTATAAAGAAGGTGGGGGGAGGGTGGGAAGGAGAAGGCTGGTAGGTTCCAGGTGAAAAACCAGTAAGGGCAAAGATAAAGGGCTGGGGAAGGGGAAGCAGGGAGGTGATAGGCAGGAAAGGTGAAGAAAGAATAGCGGAAAGCACAATGGGTAGTAGAAGGAGGCAGAACCATGAGGGAGGTGATAGGCAGCTGGGGGAGGGGGCAGAGTGACATAGGGATAGAGGAAGGGAGGGGAGGGAATTACAGGAAGTTGGAGAATTCTATGTTCATACCAAGGGGCTGGAGACTACCTAGACGGTATATAAGGTATTGCTCCTCCAACCTGAGTTTAGCCTCATCATGGCAGTAGAGGAGGCCATGTATGGACATATCTGAACGGGAGTGGGAAGCAGAGCGGCTACTGGGAGATCCTGTCTGTTGTGGCGGATGGAGCGGAGGTGCTCGACGAAGTGGTCCCCCAATCTGCGTCGGGTTTCACCGATGTAGAGGAGGCCGCACCGGGAGCACCGGATGCAATAGATGACCCCAACAGACTCACAAGTGAAGTGTTGCCTCACCTGAAGGGACTGTTTGGGGCCCTGAATGGTGGCAAGAGAGGAGGTGTAGGGACAAGTGTAGCACTTGCGCTTACAGGGATAAGTTCCAGGTGGGAGATCCGTGGGGAGGGACGTGTGGATCAGGGAGTGGCGGAGGGAACGATCCCTGCGGAAAGCGGAGAGGGGTGGAGAGGGAAAGGTGTGTTTAGTGGTGGGGTCCTGTTGAAGGTGGCGGAAGTTGCAGAGGATAATGTGCTGGATCCGGAGGCTGGTGGGGTGGTAGGTGAGGACAAGGGGAACTCTGTCCCTGTTGTGGTGGCAGGAGGATGGGGGGAGGGGTGAAGTGTGGGAAATGGAGGAGATGTGGGTAAGGGCATCATTGATGACGGCAGAAGGGAAACCACGATCCTTAAAGAAAGAGGACATTCAAGATGTCCTGGAACAGAAATCCTCAATCTCGGAGCAGATGCGATGGAGACGGAGGAACTGGGAATACAGAATGGCATTTTTGCATGTGGTGGGGTGGGAAGAGGTATAGTCAAGGTAGTTATGAGAGTCAGTGGGCTTGTAGAAGATGTCAGTCTATCTCCAGAGATGGAGACCGAGAGATCGAGAAAGGGGAGAGAAGTGTCCGAGATAGACCAAGTGAATTTGAGGGCTGGGTGGAAGTTTGAACTAAAGTTGATGAAATTGACGAGCTCAGCATGGGTGCAGGGAGCAGCACCAATGTTGTTGTCAATGTACCAAAGGAAAAGTTGGGGAGCAGTACCAGAACAGGTTTGGAGCACAGACTGTTCCACATAACCAACGAAGAGGCAGGCATAGCTAGGGCCCATGCAAATTCCCATAGCTACACCCTTAGTCTGAAGGAAGTGGGAAGAGCCAAAAGAGAAGTTATTGAGTGTGAGAACCAGTTCCGCCAACCGGAGGAGGGTAGTGGTGGTGGGGAACTGGTGAGGTCTGTTATCCAGAAAGTAGCGGAGGGATTTGAGGCCTTCTTGATGGGGAATGAAGGTGTATAGGGATTGGACATCCATAGTGAAAATGAAGCAGTCGGGACTGGGGAACTGGAAGTTATTGAAGAGGCGGAGGGCATGGGGTGTATCCTGGATGTAGGTGGGGAGGGACTGAACTATGGGTGACAAAATGGAGTCCAGGTAGGCAGATGCAAGTTCGGTGGGACAGGAGCAGGCAGAAACTATGGGTCTACTGGGACAGTCAAGCTTGTGGATTTTGGGGAGGAGGTAAAACCAAGTGGTTGAGGATGGAAGGTCTCCGGAGTTGATAAGGGCGGTGATGTTATGGGAGACAATGGTTTGATGTTTTTCGGTGGGGTCCTGTTCCAGGAGTAAGTAAGAGGAGGTGTCAGAGAGCTGCCGTTTGGCCTCAGTGAGGTAGAGGTCTGTCCGCCAGACTACTACACTGCCATGGTACACTGGAGAAGTTAGAGGTTATTCTCCTAGGATCTAAATGAAAAGAAACTATCTTCAATAATGGACAACTCAAGGACTATATGCAGAGAGCTATTGATCCACAATGTGTTACCTGTAAGAGTGGTAGAAATAGAATCAGTTTAAGAACAGACATTTAGAAATTCTGTCGTAATGTTGTATAATGGCGTTTTATACATGCTTTTTGACCCAACACATCTACGTCAACTGTGGAGACTGCCTATGTTAATCCCATTTGCCCACATTAGGCCCATATCCCTCTATCCTTCCGATTCAAATATATTTTAAACACTAATTTAATTGTATTTGCCTCTACCATTTCCTTGGGCAGCTCATTCTAGATAGCCTTCACACTTGTGTGTGGAAAACCTGTACCCTCCACATCTCCTTCACATTTCTCCCCACTTAACTTACATCCATGTCCTCGAGCTTTAGCTTTCTCGACCCTTGGAAAGGATTCTGACTTCTTATCCTATCTATAGCCCTTATAATTTTATAAACCTCTCTATGTTCAACCCTCGACATCCTATATTCAAGTGAGAATGAACCCAAGCTATTCAATCTCCCCTTATAGGTAAACCCTTCCATTCCAGCAAATACGCTGGTGTGATGATTTGAAGCACGCATAATACTCTAAAGAAAAATAACTCTCAAAGCTATATGAACAAAATGAGAGAATGAGACTACTGGTTTGGTCCACAATCTCAAAGTTTGAGTACTCTCCAACAATTCTATAAAGTTTTTCACAATTCTATAGCAGACTTTGTTTAACTCTGCAGGAGTGGTGTACAGAACTTAATTCTGAACTGCAGGTGGTGTAGTGGGTATCCAGAACTTACATTTCCTATGGGGCAGGTTGCTGTGAAGACATGGCCAACGCTAGCAAACCATTTTTCCTGCATTTGAAGCCAGAACATTTATTTCTATTGACTTCAAGTGCTATTCCATTTTCAGTTTAGCTCCAGGTCTCAGTAAACAAGCTCAGACTCAAGCAGCAGTTTTTTTTCTCTCTCACTTCAACGTGCATGTGTATCACTCCATTATAAAGGTGAGTGCTGAGAAAGCCTCATTGTTATATTGCATCCAAAATCTTGCCAGCATGTTCGCTTGCCACAAACTTTGCTGTTTAAAAGAAAAGTAACTTACATCCTTTCCTGACTGCATTGTTGGTTAGATCCGACTGAAGGTGGCACCACCTTCTAGAAAGCCTTTTGATCTATATATTAATTTGCTTTTTAGTTTGCTGTTTGATCATACATCATGTGGAATGCACCCAACTGATTTCGTTTTACTTTAGTTCAGCCATTAACATTTTGCGAGTCATTAACTCTGGAAATTGGTCCTGGATGCAGTGGTTTTCATGGATGATAATTTTAGATTCTGGATCTCCCTTGCATAAAGGACAAAGAACATCTGAGGATCCAATCATCTCTAATCATGCAGGGGTGTGTCATTTTCAGTATTATTTTCCAGAGTCTGTATGTTTACTAGCAAACTAGATGGTAGTGAAAGTAAGAACCTTCTTCTCTTTAAACAAACTTTTAAGAGTGAAATAACACCTCGACCTCACTGATAATTGACACTGGTGCATCTCAAGGACGTGTGCATAGCGCATTACTCTACTCCCTTTACACCTATGACTGCGTGGCAAGGCACAGCTGAAATGCCATCTATAAATTTTCCAATGACACAACTGTTATTGCAAAATTTCAGATGGTGACAAGAAGGCATACAGGAGTGAGATAGATCAGCTGGTTGAGTGGTAGCAGCAACAACCTTGCATTCAATGTCAGTAAGACCAAGAAATTTATTGTGGACCTGAGAAAGGGTAAGACCAGTCTTCATCGAGAGATCAGAAGTGAAATGGGTGAGCAATTTCAAGTTTCTGTGTATCAACATCTCTGAGGATCTATCCTGGGCCCAACATATCGATGCAGTTACAAAAAGAGGCATGATGATGGCAATATTTCATGAGGAGTTTGAGGAGATCTGGTATGTCACCAAAGACACTCACAAGTTTCTACAGATGTACCGTGCATCACCGTCTGGTATGGGGGGTGGGGGGGGGGCGCATTGCACAAGATTGAAATAAGCTACAGGAAGTTGTAACTCAGTCAGCTCCATCATGGACACAAGGTTTGCCAGCATCCAGGATATCTTCAACGAGTGATGGCAACCATCATGAAGGACGCCTATCACCTAGGGCACGCCCTCATCTCATTGCCACCATCAGGGAGGATGTGCAGGAGCCCAAAGCACACACTCAATGATTCAGGAATAGCATCTTCCCCTCTGCCATCAGAACACTACCTCACTACTTTTTCCCCTCTTTTTGTACTACTTACCTAATCTAATTTTTAAAATATATACATATATATTTCTTACTGTAATTTACAGTTTTTATTATAATGTATTGCAATGCACTGTTGCCTCATAACAACAAATTTCATGACATATGCCATTGATATTAAACCTGATTCTGATCTTTCCTTGTTTAAATACATCTTAATGTCAACTTATTTCAATCCAATTTGTCCTATGGATTTTGAGCAACATTGAATTTGGTTCTATGCTGTTAGAGAAAGTCATAATAATGTAATTTTTACAAGAAAATCTCATAGTTGGAACAAAATCTAATTTTAGTTGCATAATATAGCAATTTTGATGGTAAGGAAAAAACAACCTTAGCAATCAAAATATCTGTTTGATGAAAAGAAGTGTGTTGGGATTTCCATTTAGGGAATCTTAGTTTGAAGAAAACCTAACACAAATGAGTGATACATATTCATGCAAGATGGTGCTGGGTTTCAAAAACCTGTTACGTCCTGACAATTTGTTACTGAACTTGTTGATAGCAGCCTATAAATGTAACAGAGAAAAGACAATATAACTTTAAACAAAAAATTAATGCATAGTCTATTTTACATTTATTACTTAACATTTAATTTTTCCATAAAGCATTGATTTTCCATGAAGGAACAGAACAATTTAGCAATTTTTCAGTCATTACCTGATTTGTCATTCCAGAAAAATATCGCTGTAGATACTTTTGCTTAATACCAATTTGGCAGAGGTTGCCCCACACAGTCATTAAGTATCCATCCATGAGAAGGGACTTACCTAATACAAGAAATTGAAAAAGTAACACACACAGAACGCTGCAGAAACTCAGCAGGTCAGGCAACAACTATGGAGAAGAATTAAAAGATGACATTTTAGGTCAAGACCCTTGATTAGAACTGAGTTATCATGAATTCAAGGTCAGCTGTGTTCATTTTCAACCCACCAACCAGTATAAATCTTCCTAATGGTTCCAGAATAGATGGGTGGATATATTTATGAAGTGTTCACATGAATTTCTGGTGCAACATGACCCATCTAACTATTAAGTTTCCTGCTGAGTTCCTCCAGCATTTTGAGAGTGTTACTCTGAATTTCCAACATATGCAGAATCCCTTGTGCTTATAGAAAGAATCGCACAGATTTAGCACTGACCAGCTATGATACTTGTCATTGAGACTTGTTTGCTCTTCTCTTCTCTCACATTTTTTCCTTCTCTTTTCATGTTCCAGCCTTGACACATATTTTCTCATCACTCATTCCCTCCCTTTCCTCTCCTTGTGTCCTCAGCATTGTAGTTTTTGTTCCTTTTTATGCCTCGTGGTGTATTGGATGGCACTTTTGCCATTTCTGTAGCCTTTGACTGTTAATGAGGCCGAATTGCTAGCTTGATGCTCAACGCAGCACAGATGGAAAGCGTGCAAAAAACTGGCCAGATTCGAACTTGGGACCATTTGCTTCGAAGTCCAGTGCTGACGCCACTACGCCACCGGCCGGCTATGTCCTCAGCATTGCTCCTGACAACACTTTCTATTACTTGTATGCAGCAGGTGGAAGTTTCGCCCCAAACCATATACAATGTGGCACAGATACAATGTGACTGACTTATATAATCAAATTTAACAGATCCTCAGTGGAAATTCAGGATCAACATGTCGATGCAACCAGACTATTTATCCGGACTGCAAATGAAAAATCTGAGATCTGAGCTAACAAGCCTGAAGTAAGGAATGTAATGAATATTTTCCCAGAACTGTGCAACAGTCCAAATAACACATAGGGGAGTAATAGAGAATAGTATAATACCAGATGAGATTCTGCACAGCATACAATACAGGAAAAGTGCCAAGGGAAGTGATCTGATGTGTAGAAGTCAGTCAGCCAGGGTGAATGAACAGTAAATGTGCAAAGAATAGAATTTTTGTTTGCTTTCTATTGGACATCATTTGGGCAATGCAATGCATGAAACATCAGCATTAAGATCAGAGTTGATTGCATTTGGTCTGAATAAACAGTGAGCTTATGGGTAGAATACATTTACTTGCTTCACATCGTCTTAAAATGAATCCACAGGACATAAAGAACAAAATATTAATTTGCAAGTTGTTGCATCATAATAGGAATATATGACTGGTAATTTAAAAGAAAAAAACTAAAATCATTAATTAAAGTAAGTAATACATATTTTTGATACTTCTTCATTTCAAAATCTTTCCTAAATTCTCTGTAGAAAACACAATTATAATTATATATGTTAAATCAAAAGCATCTTAATGAAATCAAGCAACACACACACGAAATGCTGGTGGAACGCAGCAGGCCAGACAGCATCCATAGGAAGAAGCACAGTCGACGTTTTGGGCCGAGACCCTTCGTCAGGACTAACTGAAAGAAGAGATTGTAAGAGATTTGAAAGTGGGAGGGGGAGGGGGAGATCCAAAATGATAGGAGAAGACAGGAGGGGGATGGATAGCGCTATGAGCTGGAACGTTGATTGACAAAAGGGATACAATGCTGGAGAAGGAGAGGATCATGGGATGGGAGGTCTAGAGAGAAAGAATGGGGGAGGGGAGCACCAGAGGAAGATGGAGAGCAGGCAAAGAGTTATTGTGAGAGGGACAGAGAGAGAGAGAAAAAAAAGTGGGAAAATAAATAAATAAATAAGGGGTGGGGTAAGAAGGGGAGGAGGAGCATTAGCGGAAGTTAGAGAAGTCAATGTTCATGCCATCAGGTTGGAGTCCACGTGTTTGCGTTAATGAAATCAAGCTAGTTAAGGTAGAATTAACATTTGTACGTAACAATCAATTTTTTTATACTTCACTGATTACTCCACTTATCCTAGAATGGAAATCAACATTTATGAAATCCACATTCCCAATTTGAGACCAAACAAGAGAAAATCTGCAGATACCGGAAATCGAAGCAGCACACACACAATGCTGGAGGAACTCAGCAGGCCAGGCAGCATCTATGGAAAAAAAAGTACAGTTGATGTTTTTGGCCGAAAACCTTTTGCAGGTCTTGGCCCTGAGATGTCAACTTGTCTTTTTTCCATAGAGGCTGCTTGGCTTGCTGAGTTCCTCCAGCATTGTGTATGTATTGGCCAGATTGAGAAATTAGTAATAATCAACTGTTTCGTAATGAACGTCTTGGAAAAAAAGTGTGTTCTTCAAAACTTGCCATATATACCTGCTTTCATACAAAAGTATTAAAGTTATGAGGAAACATTCACATGCCTCAGCAGTCTTCTTGTCACCTGCGTATGCAGAAATGACTCACCGTAACATTGTGTTTCAATTGAAACAGGTTAAAATTAAAAAGCTACAGCCTGATATAGTGCTGTCAAGCGGTGAATGAAATAATATTGAAAACCTTCCATTACAAACTAAAATCTATTTTTTCCATTGTTTCATTTTTGCAAAGTTATATTTTGTTAGGCTTGGACACTTTTGTAATCATTGCATTATCTCAGCTATGAAGCTTTCTTTAACCTGAAGTATCTCATAAATCATGATTGTTCAATGCCCAATCAATACAGGCCTCTGCTTGTTGCTATCTCGACGTATCTTATTGTTATAAACCATAATACAGAGCTGAGGCAAATCATGTTAATACACTTGAAATTAAAATAATTACAGGACAATTTTTCAAGTCTTTCACGAAAGTTAGATTCTCCAAACATTTTATGAATCCCTGTACATTTTAAATTTGTAACATAATGTGTCTAACTCTCAGAGCATATACCAGTATACACATTTCTTCATTTGCAATTTCATTTCGACAGAAGTCATAAATTCAACAAAAGAATTTATACTAAGTTTTGATTTTTGGTTATGACATCTAATATAGTCAATTTTATTAGTTATTTTATGATTACATTACAACTGATAAAAGCTCTAACAACAGCTTTGTTTCTCAAGCACCTGAATGGAAAATTTTGAAGCCACCTCAATCATCAACATTTTACCATTTTTAATTCTTCTTTCTATGATATTTTTTTACACACAGTTGGGGGTAGGTGCAACATCTCGACTAGAAACAGTTTACATTCCTTCACCATACTTCTGGAAGGTTAATAATAGCTACCTGGAAATTCAGATGTACATATTCTTAATTTAGTGATCAAATTTACTGTAGACCAAGGTCAGATGCTTCAATACTGTACTTTTAAGTATATTTTATTTTACTGAGTATTTGTGCAACAACTTCAGACAAGAAGATCCCATTTCAGGATATCAGAGAGAAAAACTTTGCAATTATAATGCTCCTTCTTAACATCAGGATACTCCAAAGCACTCCACAGCTAAATGAGTGTATACAACTTTTAGAATATAGAAAACACTGTAGACAATTTGGGTGCAGAAACTTTCCATAGAATGTTATGAGACAAACATTTTTATCTATTTTTAATAATTCTGAGGGATTAAATATATTAGCCAGGAGAACAAAGTGAACATTCTAGTTCTTTCCCAAATAGTCCCATAGGATACTTTACCTTCTTGGTAAAATGTATCGAGCATTGGTGAGGCAACATTTAATTAGCAGAATGCAAAGAGTGGGAATAAAAGGGGCCTTTTCTGATTGGCTCTAGAAGATCAATAGAGTTCTGTAGTGGTCAATGCTTGGTCTGCTACTTTTCACGCTATATGCATATTAGTGATCTGGATAATAGGATTGGTGGCTTTGTGGCCAAGTTTGCAGATGATACAAAGATAGTTGGAAGGGCAGGATGTATTGATGAAGCAGAGAGTCCACAAAAGGTCTTGGATAGGTTGAGAAAATGGGCAAAGTGGCCAATGGAATGCAGCATGGGGAAATATTTGGTCATGAATTTTAGTAGCAGGAACAAAGGTGTAGATTATATTCTAAATAGAGAGAGAATTCATAAATCAGAGATGCAAAGGGACTTGGGAGTCCTCATGCAGGACTTAAGGTAAACTTGTTGGCTGAGTTAGCAGTAAGGATGGCAAATGAGATATTACCATTCATTTCCAGAGGTAGAATACAAAATCAAGGATATAATGCTGAGGCTTTTATAAGGTTTTAGTTAGACCATATTAGAAGTATTGTGAGCAGTTTTGGGCCCCATATCTAAAGAATGATGTACTAACATTGGGAATGATCCAGCAGAGTTTAACAAGAATAATCCCAGGATGAAAGGATTAGTAAATAAAGAGCATTTGATGGCTCTGGGACTGTACCCATTGGAGTTTAGAAGAATGGGAGGGATTCTCAATGAAACCCACTGAATGTTGGGAAGGCAGGATAGAGTGGATGTGGAGAGCTTCAAAATAAAACAATGTTCCTTTAGAGCAGAGGTGAGGAAGAATTTAGTTAGGTGGTGAATCTTTGCAATTCATTGCCTCAATATATTCTTGTGCAATTGAATACTCCATTACCTCCCTTGCAGACCCTAGTCAGTTCAGACTGGCAACAACATCTCCTTCACAATCTCCATCAGCACATGTGCACCACAAAGCTAAATGCTTAACCCCCTATCTCTACTCACTTTACGTTTATGACCACATGGCTAAGCATAGCTCCAAAACATTATTCAAGTTTGCTGACGACACCACTGTCGTAGATCGAATCAAATGTGGTGATGAATCAGCATATAGGAGGAAGATTGAACCTGTTACTCAATATCAGCAAGACCAAGGAGCTGATTATTGACTTCAGGAAAAGGACTCCAGAGGTCCATGAGCCAGTCCTGACTGAAGGATCAGAGTGGAGGCGATCAGCAACTTTAAGTTCCTTGGTGTTACTGTTTTAGAGGACCTGTCCTGGGTCCAGTGTGTCAGTACAGTTACAAAGAAAGCATGGCAGCACCTCGACTTCCTTAAGAGTTTGTGAAGATTCGGTATGGCATCCATAGATGTGTTGTGGAGGGTATATTGACTGGCTGCCTCACAGCCTGGTATAGAAACACCAATGCCCTTGAACAGATAATCCTACAAAAAATAGTGGATACAGCCCAGTCCATCGCGGGTAAAGCCCTCCCCACGACTGGGCACATCTACACAGAGCATTGCCACAGGCAAGTGGCATTCATCATCAGGGACCACCACCTCACCCAGGACTGCTCTCTTCCTGCTGAATCAGGAAGAAGTTACAGGAGCCTCAAGACTCACACTAACAGGTTCAAGCAGTTATTACCTCACATCCGGCAGGCTCTTGAACAAAAAGGGATAACTTCACTTGCCCCATCCTTGAAATAATCCTACAACCTATGGACTCACTTTCAAAGACTTTTCATCTCATGTTCTTAATATGCATTGCTTATTTATTTTTATTATTATCTTTTATTTACACAGCTTGTTGCCTTTTGCACACTGGTTGAATGCTCAGTTTGGTGCCGTCTTTCATTGATTCTATTATGATAATTATTCCATTATGGATTTATTCAGTATGCCCACAAGAAAATGAATCTCAGGGTTGTATATGGTGATCTATATGTACTTTGAGAACTGACTGTGGAGGCCAAGTCATTGGGTATATACAAAGAGGAGGTTGTTAGGTTCTCGATTAGTGAGGGTATCCAAGGTTACAGGAAGAAGGTAGCAGAATGGTGTTGAGAGAGAAAAATAAAGCAACCATGCTGAAATGGCAGAACTTGATAATGCCTAATTCTGCTTCTATATCTTTTTGACAGTTTTGTTTCTTTATTTTAAAAGGGATTTACATTCTTTAGAAACTGGTTCTCCAGTTGATTTTTGGAATAAAAGAGTTGCCAATAGACAATAGACAATAGACAATAGGTGCAGGAGTAGGCCATTTGGCCCTTCGAGCCAGCACCGCCATTCACTGTGATCATGGCTGATCATCCACAATCAGTATCCATTTCCTGCCTTATCCCCATAACCTTTGATTTTGCTATCTTTAAGAGCTCTATCCATCTCTTTCTTGAAAGCATCCAGAGACTTGGCCTCCACAGCCTTCTGGAGCAGAGCATTCCATATATCCACCACTCTCTGAGTGAAAAAGTTTTTCCTCAACTCTGTTCTAAATGGCCCACCCCTTATTCTTAAAACTGTGGCCTCTGGTTCTGGACTCACCCATCAGCGGGAACATGCTTCCTGCCTCCAGCATGTCGAATCCCTAATAATCTTATATGTTTCAATAAGATCCCCTCTCAGCCTTCTAAATTCCAGAGTATACAAGCCCAGTCGCTCCAATCTTTCGACATATGACAGTCCCGCCATCCCGGGAATTAACCTTGTGAACCTATACTGCACTCCCTCAATAGCAAGAATGTCCTTCCTCAAATTTGGAGACCAAAACTGCACACAGTACTCCAGCTGTGCTCTCACCAGGGCCATGTACAGCTGCAGAAGGACCTCTTTGCTCTTATACTCAGTTCCCCTTGTTATGAAGGCCAGCATGCCAGTAGCTTTCTTATCTGGAAAGATTGAGCAGATTGAGGCGATATTCACGGAAGTTTAGAAGAATAAAAAGTGATCTTATTGAAAAATATACAATTTTGGGAAGGCTGTCAAGGCAGATATTGAATGCGTGCTTCTCCTGTGGGGGAGTCCAGAACTAAGGGGCTAAGTTTCAGAAAAGACGGTTGGTAAACTGGTTTCTTATTATCATATACAACAAGGTACAGTGAACAGCTTTGTCTTGAGCACCAACCATACATATTATTTCATCACACAGTGCATCGAGGTAGAACAAGGGAAAACGTAAATGGAATTCAGAATGAAGTAACAGAGAAAGTGCAATGCAGGCAGACAAGAAGATGCAAAGCCATAATGAGATAGATTGTGAGTTTTATTTCCCTCAGGAAGCATTCTATAACACTATTATGAAGGTTAATCAATTGTTGAAACAGACAGATGTTTGGAGCTGGGAAGCCTAGGTTTATGGAATCAGATAGAAAAATGGTTGAAGCTAAAATCAAGAAAGTTACAGTATTGATTGGTGGACGAGGCTCAGTGATCCATTGCATTTCCATTTTCTCCTTCTTATGAACTTGCCCTTTTTTCCGGAAAATGGGTGTTTGCTTTTGGATCTGTTTACCTCCCGCTTACCTTGGTTATGGCTCAGTTTTCCAGAATATTCCACTTTTTTTCCTATGCTTTATGTTTCACTTCTACTTTCAAAATGGAACTGCTTTAATCACTCTAGTGCAATGCAAAGCTTATAAATATTAAACGGTAACTTGTCAAATCACGAGCTTTCATTTCAAGTATGCACCCCTGAAAAATTGCTTCAATGAAGTTTGACAAAACAATGAAGGGAGATGAGAAGTTCTCAAAAGCCAGATCCTTGAGATGAGTAGCAGTCTGTTACTTTCACACAGATGTTTTGCCTGTAAGAGTGTAAGGTAAGAAAGTTGTGAATAGTTTTTTTTTGATAAATGGTGATGGGTATAAAAGGAACAAGGACCTATAACGCAAACACGAGGAATTCTGCAGATGCTGGAAATTCAAGCAACACACATCAAAGTTGCTGGTGAACGCAGCAGGCCAGGCAGTATCTCTAGGAAGAGGTACAGTCGATGTTTCAGGCCGAGACCCTTCGTCAGGACTAACTGAAGGAAGAATTAGTAAGAGATTTGAAAGTGGGAGGGGGAGGGGGAGATCCAAAATGATAGGAGAAGACAGGAGGGGGAGGGATGGAGCCAAGAGCTGGACAGGTGATTGGCAAAAGGGATATGAGAGGATCATGGGACAGGAGGCCCAGGGAGAAGGAAAAGGGGGAGGGAGGGAAAAACCCAGAGAAATGGTCAAGGGGTATAGTTAGAGGGACAGAGGGAGAAAAAAGAGAGAGAAAGAAAGAATGTGTGTATATAAATAAATAACGTATGGGATACGAAGGGGAGATGGGGCATTAGCGGAAGTTTGAGAAGTCAGTGTTCATGCCATCAGGTTTGAGTCTACCCAGATGGAATATAAGGTGTTGTTCCTCCAACCTGAGTGTGGCTTCCTCTTGACAGTAGAGGAGGCCGTGGATGGACACATCAGAATGGGAATGGGACGTGGGATTAAAATGTGTGGCCATTGGGAGATCCTGCTTTCTCTGGCGGACAGAGCATAGGTGTTCAGCAAAACGATCTCCCAGTCTGCGCCGGGTCACTTCCTCCCTCACAACCATTCAGGGCCCCAGACAGTCCTTCCAGGTGAGGCGACACTTCACTTGTGAGTCGGCTGGGGTGATATACTGTGTCTGGTGCTCCCGATGCGGCCTTCTATATATTGGCGAGACCCGACGCAGGCTGGCAGACCATTTCACTGAACACCTACGCTCTGTCCGCCAGAGATAGCAGGATCTCCCAATGGTCACACATTTTAATTCCACGTCCCATTCCCATTCTGATATGTCTATCCACAGCCTCCGCTACTGTCAAGAGGAAGCCACACTCAGGTTGGAGGAACAACACCTTATATTCCATCTGGGTAGCCTCCAACCTGATGGTATGAGCATAAACTTCCACTAATGTCCCACCTCCCCCTCATACCCCATCCGTTATCTATTTATTTATATACACACATCCTTTTTCTCTCTCTCCTTTTTTTCCCTCTGTCCCTCTCACTATACCCCTTGCTCATCCTCTGCGCTTTCCCCCTCCCCCTTTTCTTTCTCCCTAGGCCTCCTGTCCCATGATCCTCTCATACCCCTTTTGCCAATCACCTGTCCAGCTCTTGGCTCCATCCCTCCCCCTCCTGTCTTCTCCTATCATTTTGAATCTCCCCCTCCCCCTCCCACTTTCAAATCTCTTACTAGCTCTTCTTTCAGTTAGTCCTGACGAAGGGTCTCGGCCCAAAATGTCAACTGTACCTCTTCCTAGAGATGCTGCCTGGCCTGCTGCGTTCACCAGCAACTTTTATATGTGTTTATTGAATGGTACAGTGGGTTTGAGGGCTATGTGGTGTACTCTTGCTCTTATTTCATGTATTACATGTATTACATTCACCAAGCTCTTGAGGCTTCCAGCTGGACACCAAGTCTATGAATTAATAATAATCAGTGCCCTGTGTATGCTTCTGAGCACAAACTATCTACAGCAGCCATCTCAAAATATTGGAGAGATATCACCAACACTGACACCACTGAAATCTCATTGTGGGTTTGCCCATGCCAATGTCCCCAGCATTGAGGCCCTAATTATGCTGTTATTTCTGATGGACATGTCACACTGTCCACATGGCCTAACATTAGACTTGCAAAAGGTACACTCTGTTTCAATCTCCATACCTTTAAAGATTACCCTGTGAGCAGAAGAAACAATACAGTAATGTTCTCAGAGCCTCCTTGAAAATGTGAAATGTCCCCACAAACCTTTGGAAATCATTGGCTCAAGGTGGAAGAACAATTGAGATGGAAACACAAGATAATGTGCCATAATGACAAAGCTGGTGATGAGGTGTATTAACTCCAGCCTTTCAAACTGTCTTGACTCACTGCCAAAACAGGTAGACGACAAACACCATCTCCCTGGCCATACACTCATCTCTGGAGCAGCTGGACAGTAAAGACATGAATGGTAAACTATTGCAAACAAGAGAAAATCTACAGATGCTGGAAGTCTGAGCAACATACACAAAATTCTGGAGGAACTCAGCAGGCCAGGCAACATCTATGGAAAAAAGTATAGTCGATGTTTTGGGCTCTACAGTTCTGCCTTCAATACTGTAACTGCAAGCAAACCCATCACCGAACTCTAGACTCCGGGAGTCAATGTCTCACTCTGCAACAGAATTTTCGACCTCCTGACCAACAATTCGCAATCAGTAAAGATAGGCAGCAACATCTCTGCTGTGATTAATCTAAACACTGATGCTCCATTAGCATTGAGGAAGGATATACTGGCTTTGGCAGTGGTGCAGAGGAGGTTCACCAGGTTGATTCCAGAGATGAGGGGGTTAGACTATGAGGAGATTGAGTCGCCTGGAACTATACTCAATGGAATTCAGAAGAATGAGAGGAGATCTTATAGAAAAATATAAAATTATGAAAGGGATAGATAAGATAGAGGCAGGAAAGTTGTTTTCACAGTTGTTTTCCCTTTCTCTTCACCATTTACACCTCGGACTTCAACTACTGCACAGAGTCTTGTCATCTTCAGAAGTTTTCGGATGACTCTGCCATAGTTGGATGCATCAACAAGGGAAATGAGGCTGAGTACAGGGCTACGGTAGGAAATGTTGTCACATTGTGTGAACAGAATTATCTGCAGCTTAATGTGAAAAAGACTAAGGAGCTGGTGGTAGACCTGAGGAGAGCTAAGGTACCGGTGACCCCTGTTTCCATCCAAGGGGTCAGTGTGGACATGGTGGAGGATTACAAATACCTGGGGATACGAATTGACAATAAACTGGACTGGTCAAAGAACACTAAGGCTGTCTACAAGAAGGGTCAGAGCCGTCTCTATTTCCTGAGGAGACTGAGGTCCTTTAACATCTGCCGGACGATGCTGAGGATGTTCTATGAGTCCGTGGTGGCCAGTGCTATCATGTTTGCTGTTGTGTGCTGGGGCAGCAGGCTGAGGGTAGCAGACACCAACAGAATCAACAAACTCATTCGTAAGGCCAGTGATGTTGTGGGGATGGAACTGGACTCTGTCACGGTGGGTGTCTGAAAAGAGGATGCTGTCTAAGTTGCATGCCGTCTTGGACAATGTCTCCCATCCACTATATAATGTACTGGGTGGGCACAGGAGTACATTCAGCCAGAGACTCATTCCACCGAGATGCAACACAGAGCGTCATAGGAAGTCATTCCTGCCTGTGGCCATCAAACTTTACAACTCCTCCCTTGGAGGGTCAGACGCCCTGAGCCGATAGGCTGGTCCTGGACTTATTTCATAATTTACTGGGGTAACTTACATAATAGTATTTAACTATTTATGGTTCTATTACTATTTATTATTTATGGTGCAACTGTAGCGAAAACCAATTTCCCCCGGGATCAATAAAGTATGACTATGATTATGACTATGACTAAGATGAGACTAGAACTAGAGGACATAGCCTCAAGATTTGGGGGTGTAAATTTGGCATGGAGATGAGGAAGAACTGCTTTTACCAAAGAGTGGTGGATCTGTGGAATTCTCTGCCCAATGAATCAGTGAAGGTTGCCTCAGTAAGTACGTTTGTATATTTAAGACAAAGTTGGATGGATTTTTGCATAGTAGGGGAATTAAGGGTTATAGGGAAAATGCAGATAAGTGGAGATGAGTCCATGGTCAGATCAGCCATGATCTTATTGAATGGCCGAGCAGGCTCAATGGGCCAGATGGCGAACTCCTGCTCCTACTTCTGATGTTCTTACATGGGTTGCATCCTCAGACCCTACTCTAGTCCCTGTACACTCGTGACTGTGCGGCCAGTTCTGCTCTAACTCCATCTAGCAGCTTGCAGATGATATCACTGTGTTGGGCCATATCGCAAATAACAATGAGTCGGAGTACAGGGAGGAGATGAAGGGTCTATGACAGGGTTTCATGACCACAACCTTTCCCTCAATGTCAGCAAAACAAAAGAGCTGGTCCTTGACTTCAGGAAGGAGGGTGGTGTACATACTCCAGTCTTCACAAGTCGTGCTGAGGAAGAGAGGGTTAAAAGCTTCAGATTCCTTGGAGTGAATATCACCAACAGCCTATCCTGGCCCAGCAGCACCTTCTGGCCAAGGCAGCTAAGTTCCTAAGGCAGCACCATCAGGACCCACAACCAGTACCATCTACAAGGATGAGAACAGCAGATACCTGGGAACACCACCTCTTGGAAATCCCCCTCCAAGTCACTCACTATCCTGACTTGGCTGTTCCTTCATTGTCGCTGGGTCAAAGTCATGGAATTCCTTCCCTAACAGCACTGTGGGTGTACCTACACCTCAGAGACTGCAGTGGTTCAAGAAGGCAGCTCATCACCACCGTCTCAAGGGCAAATAGGGATGGGCATTAAATGCTGGCTTAGCTGGCAATGCCCACATCCCATAAATGAATAAAAAAAAGCCATATAGACACCACAGCCAAGAGAGCTCACAAACACCTCTATTTCTTCAGGAGGCTAAAGAAGTTTGGCATACCCATGTCAACCATTACCAATTTTTATTGATGCACCATAGCAAACATCATATCCCATTGCATAATGGCTTGTAATGGCAACGACTCTGCGTATGACCACAAGATGATGCAAAGAGTTGTGGGCACAGCTCAGCTCACCATAGAAACTAGCCTTTACTCTATAGACTGTCTACACTTCTTGCTGTCTCAGTAAAGCAGCCAGCATATCAAAGACATTCTCTCTTCTCCCTTCTTCCATCAGACAGAAAATACAAAAGCCTGAAAGCTCAAGGGCAGCTTATATGCCACTGTTACAAGACTACTGAACAGTTCCCCAGTATGATAAGATGGACTTTTGACCTCACAATCTACCTTGTTATTATCTTACACCTCATTGGTTATCTGCAGCGTACTTTCTCTGTTGCTGTTACACTTTATGCTGTACTTTATTATTGTTTTACCTAGTTCTGTTTCCTCATTACATAATGTATTTGTTCTGTATGAACACAATGCAAGACAAGCTTTCAATTATTTCCCAGTGCATGTGACAATAAACCACTTCCATTGAGGACCACAACCATTTGCTGTAAGCACACAGATTCCAAATGTGAATGGTGGATAGAGTGCGTCACCTCCCAATCTGCCCTCCCATCAGTCATCTTTAACCACAGCTGCACATCCCACATTGGCCTTACCAATCAGCTCAGAACCTTCAGAACTGAAATAGAAGCAAATCAGCCTTGAAACCCAAGGGTCCGATTGAAGACAACACAATTATACCAAGTATGGAATCATACCACTGCGGGAATTAGTTTCAAGAAGGAACCAACTGCAATCACCTGGAAGTGTACAGCTAGAATCCAATTATTTCAGTCTTCTTGAGTTTTGTTTGAATGTGTAGAAATCTGCCTCTGAACATGGGAGAGATGTGTCTGACCCTTTAGATGTTGATCAGTTTGTACTTTCAGCACCAGTCACAATGTTTCTTTCCTGTGAGTAAAGAGAAACAGTCATGATTCAAATTGGTTGAAAATCTCAGTGAAAATAAATTATAAGTATTCAATGTTATCGGTTGAAAAAATAACAGAGGTTGTAATTTCTTATACCGAAATGTTCATTTCCTATTAGTAATAAGCTTGAACTTATTCTGAAACATCTACAGAATTTGTTAACACAATGTTAGTGTGATTTTTGTTTGACAGCTTCGTTCTTTGGGTAGTGTGCAAATGAATTTCTAGGCCACTATTTCCATAAAACATAAAGGATTTTTCAAATATGCCATGGTCAAATTTCCATAAATTGCAATATAATTTAGGCTACCAATTTTTTTTTATTCCAGATGTGTGTGCATTATCTTTTGTAGATAAATTTATGCATGGGCATCATTCCAAAGCTAACTCTTGCCATTTATTTTTCATGAACTATCACTGTTACTGCAGACACATGCAAACACCAGCCTTATTTCTTTTATTTGGCAGATAAAATATCCGATCAAAAGCTTTGTAATTTTTTACAGCTAGCCATAGGGCAACCAGCAATCACTCAGTCACCAATGTGTGGGTACAAACTGTGCTAAAATAGGAGAAAGAAACTATTCAGAAGATTCTGCAACAAATGCAACACCTTGTTTAATGTTCAAACTCTGAATATCTATGTGCGTGAAACAGGAAACAGTCAAAAAGTGGAATAGAACCTACAGCACAATACAGGCCCTTTGGCCCACAATGCTGTGCCGAACATGTACTTACTTTAGAAATTACCTCGGGTTACCCATAGCCCTCTATTTTTCTAAGCTCCATGTACCTATCCAGGAGTCTCTTAAAAGACCCTATTGTATCCACCTCCACCACTGTCACCGGCAGCCCACTCCACGCACTCACCACTCTCTGCGTAAAAAACTTACCCCTGACATCTCCTCTGTACCTACTTCCAAGCACCTTAAAACTGTGTCCTCTTATGTTAGCCATTTCAGCCCTGGGAAAAAGCCTCTGACTATCCACAGAATCAATCGATCAATGCCTCTCATCATCTTATACACCTCCATTAGGTCACCTCTGAACCACTGTAGCTTCAAGGAGAAAGTGCCAAGTTCACTCAACCTATTCTCATAAGGCATGCTCCCCAATCCAGGCAACATCCTTGTAAATCTCCTCTGCACCCTTTCTATAGCTTCCACATCCTTACTGTAGTGAGGTGACCGGAATTGAGCACAGTACTCCAAGTGTGGTCTGATCAGGGTCCTATACAGCTGGTCTTCTGGGCCTTTCTTTTTCATCTCAATTATCTGAAGGGGGGCAACAGAGGCTGTAATGGGTTTTCCCATGTGTGATTTGAACATCTCTGAAGTTATGACACTTTGAGCCAACTAAAGAAAACACAGTAACTTACAATTGCACTCTTAATACACAACTTCAGCCAAGCCTTAAAAGTTTGATAGTAGCAACAGAATATAGGTCCTGCAGCCCAACCAGTTCATGTCCGCCATGGTGCACACCCAGCTAGTCCTAATTTCCTGTCCTCCAAAACCCACCCCTCCACGTGCCTCTCCAAGTACTTCTTGTATGATGCTATTCAGCTTGCCTCAACCACTCCACTGGAAGTTCATTCCACATACTCACAATCTTCTGTGTGGAAAAAGTTGCCCCTCAGATCCTCCTTAAATCTCTCCTCTCTCACCCAAAACCTATCTCTACCTGGGGGAAATACTGTTACTATCCATCTTATCTATGTCTCTCATAATTTTAACCATTTCTAAAAGATCACACTTCATTCTTCTAAAGAATAAAACCCTAGCCTGGCAAACCTGTCTCTATAACTCAGGCTCTCATATCCTGGCAATACCATTGAAAATATTTTCTGCGCTCTGTCCAGTTTACTCTCATATTTCCTATAACAGGGTGACCGATAGTTACACAGTACTCCAATAGCGTCCTCACCAATAAGTTATACAATTGCAACACTTTGAACCAACTCCCATACTCAGTGCCCTGACTGATGAAGATCTGCATGCTAAATACTTTTTTCACTACCCTGTCTGCTTGTGATGCTGCTATCAAAATGGCAAGCTAGTCTGGATGATTCAGTTGCATGGAATCAGGAAGAGCTAATCATGGACCATTTTGCTTTCTGCTGAAGACGTGGTAGGCCGTTGAAATTGGACCTCTCCCAGAGTATGCTGGGCATGGTGAGGAAAGATTTCCATGAGTGAAGAAATCAGCGCTGGGTAGCATGGCTTATACCAAGTTCCTCACCATCCAAATAGGATTGCCACTACAGTATTAGTTCCGTATTTGTACTGTATTAGTTCTGGTATTTTTACACTGCTTACGCAATTCTGTCCATACGCAAGGGTGTGAATCAGAAGTTAAACTGAGATTGTAACGGCAAGAACTGGTTGTAAATTTGTTCGTTTTGTTTCGCGACCCTCTTCTGGCATTTAAACATCGAAAACCGATAAAGGAATTAAGACCTGAAAAAGCCTTGTGGTCCTGTTGTCCTGAGCGTGTACTTTTTCCCCAGGCTACAAAATCCATGAATTAAAAAAAAAATCAAAGGGTGTTGGTTGAAGGCTCAGAGACATCCTTGACCCAGGCACCTGGGAGGCTCCAAGAAGTAAGTTACTCACTGTAGGACATCCAAAGTTCAAAGTTAATTTATTATTGCAGTATGTATATGGCACCATATACTACCCTGCGATTTGTTTTCTTGAAGAAATTTACAGAAAAATAAAGAAAAGCAATAGAATTTATGAAAAACTATAAATAACACAGATTTCAATCAAACAAAATGCAAAAGACAAATAATAAAAAAGGCAAATAAATAATACTGAGTTGTAGAGTCCTTGAAAATGAGTCCATTGGTTGTGGAGTCAGTTCAGCATTGAGATGAGTGAGGTTATCCGTGCTGGCTCAGGAGCCTGACGATTGTAGGGTAATCGCAGGCTCTGATGTGCTCTTGTAGTTACGTTGCTTATATGGCTGGTCCAAATGAGTTTCTGTTCAATGATGATCCCCAGGAGAAGGTGACACTGATTGATGAATTACAACATTTGCTTACCCAAACTTAAATATTCAATGTATAACTCAAACTCACAACTTTGCGTTCCTTTGCGTTCTAGTTCACATCATCGATGATAGGTCAACTTGCTAAGAGACATATGCCCTGGACCTGTGATGTGTGGCTGATTGGTCTGGTATTGGCTTGGCTTGGACTGAGCAGTGAACAGTTACCATTGTACTGCAGATTCCTGTTAATTGGGGCAGACGCTTATTTGGGACAATTCTTAAAGAGCAAAAACTAATCAAGAAAATAGCCAGGATTCCTTTTATTTATGTGGGGCATTATGCCACTTAATTGGGGGCAGAACAATGTTGCCAAACAGTTTCTAACTAGTGTCAGACTCATGTACTTGTGTAGCCTTTACACACTACACCATGCTAGAGTGAACAGTTTTAAAATAGCAAACACAAGAAAATTTGCAGGTGCCGGAAATCCAAAGCACCACACACGAAATGCTGGAGGAACTCTGCAGGTCAGGCAGCATCTATGGAAAAGAGTAAACAGATGACATTTTGGGCAGACAGCCTTCTTCAGGACAAAGAAATGAATCCTGTCTATTTCTGCCTGACCTACTGAGTTCCTCCAGGATTTTGTGTGTGTGGATTTAAAATAGCATCAGTTGTGTGTGCTTGTGTTCAAAATACAGTGATTTTTGTCACTGATTGTTGGCAAAAAATAAGCAGTAAGATAATTCAAAACTGTTTTGCTCACTGCAGTTTCAAGCATTCGGGCTTGGAGATGTCATAAACAGCTGGGAGTGAAAGGGAAACAATTTCACTACTTCGACAAGTAAAGAACTAGGAAGAATTCGAAGGTATTGACAATCATGTTAAATGTTACAATGTAAATGAAAATTTTCGGGATGAAATTATCGATAACATTATATGAAGACAGTCCATTATTTGCACTAGATATCTGCGCTGATTTTGTTCATTTATAGTCTATCGAAGAACACATACACTGGATGAATTCCTCCAACAGTAACTATTAGGAACTAATGCACAGTTTTATAGTACTGTAGTAGTATTGATGGTGCTTTAATTTGTTTTTTATTTAATTTAAATCAGAACAAAATCTGTTACTCAGTTAAGTGATAGTTTATCTTTTTTATACTCTTTTAACCATTTCCTTGAAACTCCAGCTAACAGGAGCAGCTGCTTAATTGGACCAAAATGTACTGACCCCAGTGTGTCCCAATTAACTGGAATCAACTCTACTTGTCAGAGTCAAATGTGTTTTTTCTTTCTTTCAGCAGTTGATCTGTAGGGGTGGTCAGTCTTATCGTGGAAGTTGAATTCACAAGAAGGAAACACAAGAATTTCCTCAGATGTTGGAAATACAGAGTAACACACATAATGCTGGAGAAACGTAGCAGGTCAGGCGGCTTCCACAGAGAGGGAAAGAAAGAATTTACATTTTGGGCCAAGACCCTTCAAAGGGAGGAAGAACAAGGAGTGTTGCTCTGGTATCATCTCCAACTCCTGTTCTCACTGTTCCCTCAGGAAAGGAGAACATGTCTCCTGTCATACTTTGGTGCTCAGTTCTCTTCATAAGCAAGATTTCCCAATGGGAATTATGCCAAAGAGTTTCAGGGTAATTGGTACTCCAAAGGGGTTGGTGTTGAACTCACTATGAACAGTAGAATTTATTAACAGACCGGGGAACAAGAAAGCCAACTAGTTTGTTTAAATATTATAGACATGTGCTCCTCACATTATTTTATATTTTTAAAAAACTCTCACTAAGTGATTACTCAAGACACCGGGGCACTAATGCTAATGTAGATAAAATTGTGGTTAAACGAACAGGACTCCAAAGGTTGCGTCAACATTTTGCAAACCTAATCTGCAAGGAATAATTTGGGGCATAAGTGTGATACAAGATGATTCCCACAAGTAGTTTAGTTTTACTTGGTTAATAGACCTCAATAATTAGTACCCGATTGCAGCATTCCTGGTGCATATCAGGATATTTCAATATTAACCATATAACCATATAACACTTACAGCACAGAAACAGGCCATCTCGGCCCTTCTAGTCCGTGCTGAATGCTTACTCTCACCTGCACTCAGTCCATAACCCTCCATTCCTTTCCTGTCCATATACCTATCCAATTTTTTTTAAAATGACAAAATCGAACCTGCCCCTACCATTTCTACTGGAAGCTTGTTCCACACAGCTACCACTCTCTGAATAAATTAGTTCCCCCTCGTGTAAACTTTTGCTCCTTAACTCTCAACTTAATAAGGCAGTTGGTGAGGTACGGGGCTTAAATTTATAGAATTGTACAGCATGAAAACAGGACCTTTGACCCAATGTCCATTATGACCCAGCAAAGGCTTGCATCATATAATAACCAAAGAATAATAATATCAAGCCTTTGTGTCAACCATTTCTGATTTCTGCTGGCTGTGCTGTTATCTACAAAGAAGCTCTGAAAATCTATATCCTGAGATGGTTCCGGGCTCTTCTCACATCAGTTGAGCTATCTTATTTAGAAAGCAGCTTGACCATCAAAGTTAGGAATGCCATCATCAGCAGTGCTGGAAGTTAGGAAGATAAATGGTGCATTGATTGTACTTTGCAGTAGATAGAGTCTGATGTGTGCTACATCATAAAAACTCAACGTGAGCAGTTACTGTATTAACTCGCTCTTGAACACTCAAACTTAAAACCTAACAATTTCTGAAAATTTATTTCCCCTTTCTTCTACAAGTTTTTTTCCCTCTTTTGCTGTGTTAAAATTTGTTTGACTGATTAGGATTCTATTATAAGATCATAACTGGTATTTTTAAGTATTTGTAGAAATAATGACTTTTGAATCAACTTTTTAACAATTCTTCAACTAAATATTTCTCAAGGACTAGAATATAAGAGCAACGATGTAATGCTGAGGCTTTATAAGGCATTGGTCAGAACACATTTGGAGTCCTGCCAAAGGGTTTTGGCCCGAAACATCAACTGCACTCTTTTCCATAGCTGCTGCCTGGCCTGCTGAGTTTCTCCAGCATTTTGTGTGTGTTGCTCGGATTTGCAGCATCTGCAGGTTTTCTCTTGTTTGTGATTGGAACCTTGTGACCAGTTATCTGGGAAATGATGTGCACACATTGGAGACCGTACAAGGATGTTCACAAGAATGATCGTGGGAATGAAAGAGTTAACGTATGAGGACTGTGTGATGGCTTCAGACCTGTATTCATTGGAGTTTAGAAGAATGAGTGGGGATGTCATTGAAACCTATCCTATGTCAGGATGCTGTTCATCAAATATAGCCAGTGGCGTATCTAAGGTATGGCAGGTATGGCACGTGACCTGGGTGCCACTTGAAGGGGGCGCCACTGAGCAGTTTCTATTAAAGTCAGACAAGCCATCCTCGGATAGTGAAAAGAGAATTTTCTTCAGATGTATGACCTGTCTTTGATTATCATGGGTGAGAAGCACTAGGATGGCCTTATTTCAGAGCATTGTATAAGAAGACCTTGAAACGTTTCTTCATGAAGCAGAAGGAAAGTGGAGCTGAAGGACAGAAGAGACAAAAGTTGGAGGCGGAGGAAGCCAAGAAGTCGAGCAAGTTCTTCATGCCCTTCTTTGAAAAGCCCGGAACAAGTAGTTCAACATGTTCCATGGAGTTGCCTGCACCTGCTACAAGTTTGTGAGACTCCAAAGGTGGATCAAGTACAAATGAGGCACAGGCCGAGGAGGAAGTCAAGTCAGGTAAATCCGAGTATGATGAGATTAAGAATAAGGCTGCCACAGAGAACGTGGACATGACAGGGGGGAGGACGATGGTGGTGGTGGTGATGTTGAGTTTATTGATGAGATTTTACCTGAGGAGATTGAAGCTGACATCACTGAACCTAGTGAACTGGATGGTGTCAAAGAGCCTCGAACTTTCATATCAGAAGTTATTGAATGTCATGACACTGGACTTCTGAAGTTCGACAAGGATACTGGAAAAGCAACTCTGCCTGATGTGTTGAGAACAGAAATAATAAAGCTGGGTTCGAAGTATTTCCAGAACAGTGAGGGGCCTTTCCTACCAACAAATAACCGCTCAATGAACAAAACTTGGTTCAAGAGGAAATTGGAAAATGGCTGTGGTGAGGGAGTGACTCGCTCATGGCTGGTCTATTCTCCTTCTAAAAAGTCTGCATTTTGTATCTATTGTCTTTTCTATTCCCGGTCAGACCATCAATCCTGATTGGAGCAGTAAAGTGCATTCAACCAGTGGAAAGCACCTGAAAGGATTAGTGTTCATGAAAATGACAAGGATCATCGGGAATGCTTCACACAGTGGAAAGAAATGGAAAGAAATTTAGCTGGAAACAGAGGAGTTATTGACGCGGTATTTCAGTCACAGATTGAGAAGGAAAAGCAGAAGTGGCGTGATATCTTGACGAGAATCCTTCACTGCATAAAATTCCTTACGACTCAGAACCTGGCTTTGTGAGGACACAGGGAGTCACTTCAGCTAGACGATGACTCCAATGTGGGAAATTTCCCTGGCTTACTGAAGCTAATGGTCATCTTTGACCCTGTCATAAAAGAAAACCTTACTCATTTGGAAAGTCATCCTGGATCCATGTCTTATCTTTCACTTTCACCTGGTATCCAGAACGAATTCATCCACATGATTGTTCGCCAGAGTTTACTGAGAAGCGTTCATAAAGCCAAATACTATGGTCTCATGTTCGACTCAACTCCTGATCAGGCACACTGTGAGCAGATGGCAGAAGCAGTGAGGTTTGTGGAAGTTGATTTTGAGAGGAAAAAAATCCGTGTTAGAGAGTCCTTCCTTGGTTTTATCCAGATAAGCCAGAAGGATGTTGAGAGCTTGGTTGAAGACATCTTGAAACAGCTAGAGAAGGACGAAATGGAGCTACAAGATTGTCGGTCACAGTGCTATGACAACGCTGCTGGGATGGCTGGACACAGATGTAGTGTTCATCAAAGAATAAGTGAGAAAAACAACCTGGCAGTGTTCATGAATTGCGACAATCACTCATTCAAATTGGTGGGTGTACATGCAGCCAAGCAGGATACAATGATGGTCACGTTTTAGGAACCATCGAAGCTCTCTACCTGTTTTTCTCTCGCTCAACACAGCGCTGGGAAAAACTCAAAAACGCCTGTGCCTGTGGTTGTTAAGTCGGAGTCTGAAACCAGGTGGAGTGCAAGGACAGAAGCAGTGAAGCCCATCAACAAGTACCTCGAGGAGATACTTCAAGTTCTCCAGGACATGATAGACAATGAAAACGAGACCAATGAAACAAGAAGTGATACAAGGCGGCTGTACAATCGCATGTTGAGTTACGATTTTCTGATTTTGTTAGGATTTTGGAACAAAGTACTCATTCACATTGATCCTATTGAAAAGAGGCTGCAGGATCCTAGCATGAACTTTCACGATGCTGCCCTGGATTTGAAAGCCATCCAAGATCATTTTTATGATGAAAGAGAAGTGTTGGTCAGTGAGTCACTCAAAGAAGGAGTCGGTCTCTGTCAAGAATGGAATATTGAAGTTAAAAGACGTCAGAGATGAAAGAAGCGAATGGCTGATGAGAACTCAAGAGACGCTGGGTTAACAGCTAAGGAGGAAATGGAAAGAGTCATGAAGAGAACATTCGACCATCTTCAAAGAGAAATGGATGAAAGGTTCGCTCGTTTGCACGACACTGACGCCAAGTTTGGGTTCCTTCTCGATGTCGAGGGATTGTGTTACGGCGCCGACAGTAATGACTTAAAGAAGAAGTGTGAAAATTTGGGTGAATTGTACAGCTCTGATGTTGATGGACAGCAGCTATATGAAGAGATTTTGGATTTCAGAATGTTGCTATCAAGGCGGGTCAACATGAAAATATGAAGACCTGAAGAGCTTTTTGAATTTATTGTTCAGTACGGAGATGAGAGTGTCTTCCCCAATCTTCGCATTGCTATTCAGATAATGCTAACCATTGCCAGCTGTGAGAGATCATTCAGCAAGTTAAAACTAAAACTTTCGTATTTGAGAGCCTCCGTGGGTCAAGGCAGACTCTGTGATCTTGCTCTGCTGAGTATAGAAAGAGAAGAAACTGAAAAAACTGACTTTGTTCACATCTTAGACCAATTTGCATCAGTGAAAGCAAGGAAGGTGCAGTTACAATTTTCATGCTTGACTTGTATTTTTGACCTGATATTATGGTAAAGTTATCTAAAATATGGGTGTCAGATGTTTTGACAGGGGTTCAATTTCAGTGCTTGCCATAGGCGCTATTTTCTGTAGATACACCCCTGACTATAGCAAAGCATTTAGCACCATCATCCCCACAATCCTGATTGAGAGATTACAGAACCTGGGCCTCTGTACCTCCCTCTTCAATTGGATCCTCGACTTCCTAACCAGAAGACCACAATCTGTGCAGATTGGTGATAATATCTCTTCCTTGCTGACGATCAACACTGGTGCACCTCAGGGATGTGTGCTTAGCCCACTGCTTTACTCTCTCTATACCCATGACTGTATGGGTAGACATAGCTCAAATGCCACCTATAAATTTGCTGATGATACAACCATTGTTGGTAAAGCCTGAGATGGAGATGAGAAGGCGTACAGGAGTGAGATATGCCAACTAGTGGAGTGGTGTTACGGCAACAACCTGGCACTCAATGTCAGTAAGACCAAAGAGCTGATTGTGGACTTCAGGAAGGGTAAGACAAAGGAAAACATATCAATCCTCATAGAGGGATCAGAAGGGAGAGAGTGAGCAGCTTCAAGTTCCTGAGTGTCAAGATCTCTGAGTATCTAACCTGGTCCCAACATATCGATGCAGTTCTAAATAAGGCAAGACAGCGAGTTTCTCCAGTGTGTTGTGAGAGCAACTGTAGTTTATTAAGAGTTTGAAGAGATTTGGCATGTCAACAAATACACTCAAAAACTTCAATAGATGTACCGTGGACAGCATTCTGACAGGCTGCATCACTGTCTGGTATGGGGACAGAGGAGCTACTACACACATCCGAAAGAAGCTGCAGAGGGTTGTAAATCTAGTCGGCTCCATCTTAGGTACCAGCCTACAAAGTACCCAGGACATCTTCAAGGAAAGGTGAAGGAACAGAAGCCTGAAAGAAAACACTCAGCGATTCAGGAACAGCTTCTTCCCCTTGGCCATCTGATTTCTAAATGGACATTGAACCTGTGAACACTACCTCACTTTTTTAATATATATTATTTCTGGGGAGTTTTTGCATAATTTTTAATCTGTTCAACATACGTATACTGTAATTGATTTATTTTTTGTTTATTATTATTTTGTATTTTTCCTCTTCTTCTATATTATGTATTGCATTGAACTGCTGCTGCTAAGTTAACAAATTTCATGACACTTGCCGGTGATAATAAACCTGATTTTGATTCTGATAATGAAAGGCCTAGAGACAGTGAATATGAAGAGGATATTTCCTGTAGTGGTGGAGTCTAGGACCAGAGGACACAGCTTCAGAATATTAGGATGTCCCTTTAGAACATAGATAGAGGGAGGAATTTCTTTAGCTAGAGAATGGTGAATCTGTGAAATTCATTGCTGCAGATGACTAGAGGGCAAGTAAGTAGGCAGACTTAAAGTGGAGTCTGATAGGTTCCCAATTAGTAAGGTGTTAGAGGTTTTGGGAAGAAGGCAGGAGAATTGGGTTGAGAGGAATAACAAATCATCCATGATTGAACGGTGGAGAAGACTTGATGGGCTGAATGGCCTAATTCTGTTCCTATCTCTTATGGTTATAATAAATGGGATAAAAATTCAATTTATATTTTTAACAGATTCAATTTTATACCTCTGTAATTTGGTATGGACACAAATTACACAGACTGAATTGTAAACTTTCCTGTTGCTGGTTCACTTAGTACCACTGCCAGTTTAGAGATGGCTGCATTCAAGTGCAAAGAGCCCCAATTTACTGTATATTCAATGAGCTATAGAGGCTGTTCAGTTACTAAAGGCAGCCTCAGGTGTATTGATTCTGTTCTATCCTACTGTCAATTTACACTTTCTGTGCTTGCTCGGATGAATGCAATTTTGACAACTGTCAAGAAGCTGTACACCATGAAGACCACCAACTAACTCCAACCCACCCCACCATCAAAGTTTCACCTTCTTCACCCACAGCACACTATAGCTGCAGTGTGTACCTTTTACAAAACGTACTGAAGCAACTTACTTTGATTTCTTCGGCAGCACCCTCCCAAACGAGTATCCTCAACTACCAATGTGGAGGAGGGTGGAGAAGCAGGTGAATGTTCTTTTCCATGTCAAACACCTTCCGAATTTGAAAGTAACCCTATTCCTACGTTACTACTGAGCCAAAATCCTGGATCACTGTGTTGAAAGGCACTGTGTATGTAGGCTCACCACATGATCTGCAGACATTTAAGAAACTGGATCGTCACCAACTAAAGAGTTTTTTAAATTGAATTTTCGGAAGTGGTAATTTTGACGAGGACAGTATCTATTGATAATTTCTTTATTGCTCTTGAAAAGTATTAGTGAACTAACTTTTCAAACTCGCTGTTGTCCTTCAATAAAGAGGGCACTCATATAGGTGGGGAGGAGGGTTACAAGATTTAGATTGGCAATAAAGGAACAGTGATATATTTCCAAGTAATGATTGCTTTCGGTGGCAGCCGATGCAGATGGTATCATCTTCATTCCCCTGGGGGCAGAGTCTGTGTGCTGGAGAACTAAAAGATAAGATCACCTTTATTTATCACATGTACATCAGAACATACTGTGAAATATGTCATTTGACTTAACTACCAACATAGTTGAAGGATGTGCTGGGGATAGCCCACAATCGTTGCCACGCTTTCAGCATCAACATAGCATGCCCACAACTTACTAGCCCTAACCCTAACCATAAGTGTTTGCAATGTGGAAGGAACCCAGAGCACCAGGAGGAAACCCACACAGTCACAGTGAGAATGCTGGCACTGTAATAGGGGCACACTATTGTGGTTTGAAGAAGCTTTAGCATTCTGCAGATGGTCTGCATGAGGTGTGCAAATAGAGGGATTGCCAATTGAGCAGTCTGTTTCTTTTCTCCCGTTTACTATCGTCTCTTAATTGTAAGCCTCACTAGCAAAGTTTAGTAGCATTTACCATTAATGGGTTTTTTATAGGGCTTGCACTAAATATAAAGATACCCTATTAAATGAAAACTGCTCGGTTAGTTATACAAAAAATGAGATATAATCTACATATGCGAACAATTCCTGGTTTGTTCCTCAAATGACAGTCAGGTCCCTACTGGTACAGCTGTCAAAATAACATTGATACTTTAGCATACCAGTTTTGTAAAGATAAGCTTTGAGTGTAAGAGTTTAGAACAACTTAAAAGAATTAGTACTGCACATAAAATTCAGACATGTAGAGGAGATTGGCACATAGTTTTCTTCCTTTTGTAAATATGCTAGTTCTGTCTTGTGTTTTTCCTGTTTCTTTCTAAAACAATGTAGTATTTCTGTCCTATATTCCATCTGCTGGCTTCTCTTTCAGTGTTTTGGCTTTCACAGGCTTCCTCCCTCCTTTTGACTTCAAATGCAATGGTTATTTTACACCTCTCCCATCTATCCATTGGTTATCTGATTTTGCCCCCCTTGCTTCTTGTTAGCTGACAAGAGTTTTCAATCATGCTGATCAATCTCTTGTGTAATTAATTAACAGTTTTTAAACAATTCTTAAAGCCCATATTTTCAATGAAATTGTTAATAGCTTCCAAAAACATATTTCACGGCACTACATTCATTCCTTGTATTTCTCTGCATCTTGACTATTTCTATGTTGGAGATGCTAAATAAACAGAAGTTGTTTTTGATCTGATCTTTATCTGATTTGAGCTTGATTATATTAAGAAGCACATGTCGACAAGTATTGTGATCATAGTCAAGGGTATTGTATGCTGAATGGTATACAGCCAGAAATTCTTATAGACAGTACCAGCAGATAGGAATCTGGTTCTCTAGCTCATCACAATGAGAGCCAGACAGAAGCTTGCATGACTATGCGAAATATTTCAAGAAAACTAGAAATTACAAATAAATAAAGTCTGTCATGGAAAATAAACAGACCATAGCAAAACCCCTTTCGGATTTGTTCACAAGGCATGAAATCTCCTGCTACTCCGAATATCATGCCATACCCTTAATATTGAACTGATAGCTCTGGTAGACATCAAAACGCTCATCTGCAAGAGTACGCACGATTTAGTGACCACAGAGTATCATTGTTCTATTCATCATTGTTAGATAAAGCCAAGTCAAGCGCACCTTCACTGTTCCATACCAGAGCTACTTTATGTTGGAAAAGGGACAGCAGATTGAAAATAAAATAAGAAGTAGGTGGATAAATTGATTTCTACTTAAGCCTATTAGATTACAGATCAGTAATAGGAGGCAATTCATTCAGCTAAGGACAAATACACTGTAAGTCAATATTTTTAAAGAAGTATCCAGTATTTCACAAAAATCCTTTCAGTCTACAGGGCACACTCAACAAATAATACATGTCTCCACAGCTACTGATTCATTGCTTTTAGAAGGAATGTAATTGAAGAAATCTAATTCAGTAAGTGTTCAGAAGATAGTTTTATGAGAAAAATCTAATGATTATTGAAAAGACACGTATACAACACAAAGCCCACACCTGCCTGAACAAGTGACAGACCATTATTTCCCCTGATCAAAATCGTATTCACCTATTCACTTGAATATTCAGAACCATTGTCTACTTGTTGAGCCTACAATTCCAGTGATAATAACTGATGAATTTCAGAGATGAACATAGCAAAACAAGGTCTTACAAGTGAGAGGTATTTCAGTACCATGCCCAGGAAAGAGGATACAGAGCCTAGTGATAAAAATGACCAAAAATAACCAACGTTTGAAGAAAGAATCAAGGATCAAGCTAAACCAAGGTTGATGTGTTGGCCACAAAGTTTGTTTTACATAGATAAAATGTTGGTTAAGTAACTTCTTTCTAACTGCTGCCTGTTATGTCTTATCAAACATTAGCCCTTCCTACACGTTACATAATTTGTTATTGGTGCACACAACCAAACCAAAAATGTTCAGGTACACAGCAGCTCATTATACTAGTAGTGTGTATGCTAGATTTCTTCCTACCCATCTTTTGCTCTGATTGTTCATGTTCGGTGTGCAAGTTCCCACTCTTAACTGTAACTTCCAGGTGAGTTTCCAGAAAAAGGAGCACCTCCAAAAATGGTAGAAACATGTGACAATTCAGTCTGTAACTGAGGGAAATCAGCTTTAGTTATTCCAGGTTTTAGAACTATTTAGCAAACTTATTAGAGAACACTCTATTACAATGGTTGTGGCTAAATTACAGCTTATCTTTGTGCTTTGCAGAATAAAAATAAAAGTGCAACCAATGATCTAAGATTATATGAATAACTTAGATATAACTGCAGTAACATAGCCACTTCTGAGGAATCGATTGCAACATGGATATTGGGCAACTAGTTAATGCATAACGTTGTTGCATGGAATCACATTGGCAGCTTCAAGTTCTTCATGAGTGTGATGAACAGCATTCTCTCTGTGAGAAGGTCTAAAATTGGATGTATCCAGGATTATGGAAGTGCTACCGGCTGAGAACCCTTTGTGTTCTAAGAACATGATGGCTTGCTACTGCTCATTTTCAAATTGAAAATACAATGTTTGAATGTGAAAGGAAGCCCTTTAAAAGTTTGAAGATGTTCTGCAATACACATGCAATATTGGTTCATAACCAGTATAGGATCCACTGCCCAAGAGGAAAAGGGAACAGTGAGTCGCTAGAGCGAAATAGGGCTTTGACCAACGACCAATCTGCATTTCAGATAGGTTAGTAACAGCAAATTAAAGGAAAGCAGTGGCAAGCACCATGTCCATCATCGCAGGTGCTACCATCTGCACAGGCAGAGTCAGAGCGGTGACCTTGAGGCTTTAGCTCTTCGAGCCTTCAGTCAGAGAAAGCAAAGAAAAGAAAAGCTCAAGGATACATTTCTTTTCTCCTTCCCTTCTTTAGCTAAGCTCGGACAGCAGAATTGCCAGGCAGGACAGTGGAATGGTCCTCTTGAGGGATGAGGGAAGGCAGGGAGACCTACAGTGTCCCCGACAGACAATAACTGCAAGAAGTGCCTCCAGCTGAAACTTCTAACAATGCTCATTAAAGAGGCAGAGCTGGAATTGGATGAACTCCAGATCATTCGGGAGGCTGAAGGGGTGACAGATAGGGCATATAGAGAGATAGTTACTCCCAAGGTGCAGGACACAGAAAACTGGGTGACAATCAGGAAGAGAAAAGGGGTTAACGAGCCAGTGCAGATGATCCCTGTGGCCATTCCCCGCAACAACAGGCATATCAGTTTGGATACTTTTAGTGGGTTGACCTAACAGAGGGAAGTCACTGTAAACATGAGGAATTCTGCAGATGCTGGAAATTCAAGCAACACACATCAAAGTTGCTGGTGAACGCAACGGGCCAGGCAGCATCTATAGGAAGAGGTACAGTCGACGTTTCGGGCCGAGACCCTTCGTCAGGACTAACTGAAGGAAGAACTAGTAAGAGATTTGAAAGTGGGAGGGGGAGGGGGAGATCCGCAATGATAGGGGAAGACAGGAGGGGGAGTGATGGAGCCAAGAGCTGGACAGTTGATTGGTAAAAGGGATATGAGAGAATCATGGGACAGGAGGCCCAGGGAGAAGGAAAAGAGGGAGGGGGGAAAACCCAGAGGATGGGCAAGGGGTATAGTCAGAGGGACAGAGGGAGAAAAAGGAGAGAGAGAGAAAGAATGTGTGTATATAAATAAATAACGGATGGGGTGCGAGGGGGAGGTGGGGCATTAGCGGAAGTTTGAGAAGTCGATGAGTGTGGCTTCGATGAACACATATAGGAAGCTTTACACTCCGATTGCGCACCTATGCTCTGTCCGCCAGAGAAAGCAGGATCTCCCAGTGGCCACACATTTTAATTCCACATCCCATTCCCATTCTGATATGTCTATCCACGGTCTCCTCTACTGTCAAGATGAAGCCACACTCAGGTTGGAGGAACAACACCTTATATTCCATCTGGGTAGCCTCCAACCTGATGGCATGAACATTGACTTCTCTAACTTCCATTAATTATGATATTTTAGGAAGAGCTTCTTTCCCTCAGTCATCAGATTTATGAATAGACCATGAACCCAAGACCATTCCTTCACTTTTTGTTCTCTTTTTTTCACTATTTATTTACTTTTTTATATTTCTTATAAGTTTTTATGTGCTGCACTTTACTGCGGCTTGTTTTTTTGCAGGGGAGGATTGGTAGGGCCCCAGTGAAGGTTTGGGCTGGTCAGATGCAGTACGGGCAACAAGTATAAACCAGATAACTACAGGTGGCAAACTTGTGTCAGTGGTAGACCAAATTTGATGCATTAAATTTCATGACATAAGGCAGGGATAATAAACCTGATTTTGATTCTAATTCTGAACAATAATTGTCGTTTTAAGCCTGTGATTCCTTTAAGGATTATATCCTGTGACTAACCTGTTGTTTGAACACTAGAAAATTTTATGGAAAGATCCAGGTAAGGCAGTTTGTGAGAAAGCCTTGATTTAAGATGGCATATATATGTTTTGAACTCCTCGTGTCTGGTGTTTTTGTCTGAACACTCTGCAAATAAACCTCGCAGTGCGTTAGAAATCCACTGAGAACACATGGTGATGATTGAGAGTGGATGGTGAAGTATCATAGATGTCAAGAGTGACAGCTCTTGTCAGCTTTTGTGTTGCTCTGTGTTGGTGGAATGGACCTGGGAACTTCACTGCCAATCAAAGCAAGTTCAGGTGCGGAACTGAACATGACGATAAAAGGTGGAGCATACAAAGTGGAGGTGAGTGAAAGACCAGATTCATTGAGCCAAAGTTTGTGCGAGGTAGATATGTGGGCCATCTCTGAAGTAACAGGGGCAGAATCCTATTATTTATTGAAAGAATAAAGGTGCTTTTCCAGGTGAATAGCATTATTGAAATAGAGAATGAGAGCAAAGGTGCAAGAGCAGAAAGGTGATAGTATTATAGGACACTTGCATTATGCTACTTCCACCTCACTGGACTAGCAAAGTCCCAGTTAACAAAGTAGCAAACAAGCTGAACTTATACCCTTCAGAAATCAGGGAGAATTATAAGTTCAGGAACCACAGTCACGGGTCAGGGGAGACAATTACTCTTGCCAAGAGAACCATTCAAACTGACACAAAATGAGCAAATTAGGCCTCTCTTGGTGGTCATCAAGATAAACAAAACTGATAAATATCCAGCATCTGCAGATTTCATCCCTAGTGGGAATGTTTGCTAGTTCTGCATGGAGGGTTTAAACTAGAGCTGCAGAGATGGGAACCAAAGTGCCAGAACAGATAGCGCGGTGGATGTGGAGACAGATGTTAAGACCTTAGACAAAGTCAGGAATCAAAGGGTTGAGCATAGTGGGACTAATATTCTGAGTTGTGCATATTTCAATGCAAGCAATATTGTAAGAAAGGCAGATGAGCTCAGGGCATGGATTAACACATGAAATTATGATATTGTAGCCATTAGTGAGACTTGGTGGCTGGAGGGGCAGAGCTAGCAGCTCAATATTCTGGGATTCCATGGTTTCAGATATGACAGAGCGGGAGGGATTAAAGGGGGAGGGGTGGTGTTATTAATCAGGGAAAATGTCACAGCAGTGCTCAGTCAGAACCGACCAGAGAACTGATCTAGAGAGGTTTTATGGGTGAAAATAAGGGATAAGAAAGGTATGATAGCATTAGTGGGACTATATTACAGACCACCTAACAGAACGTGTAGAGAGATTGAAGACTGTTGCAAGGAACATGAAGTTATTGTAGCAGGTCAGTTTAACCTTCCATGAGTTGACTGGACCTCCCAAACTGTAAAAGTACTGGGAGAGAGTTTGTCAAATGTGTTCAGGAAAGTTTCCTTAATCAGTACATAGAAGTCCCAACTAGACAGACTGTGGTACGAGACCTCCTATTAGGGAATGAGACAGCGTAGGTGACAAAAGTTTGTGTAGGGTAACACTTTGCATCTAGTGATCATAATGTCATTCATTTCAAGATAATTATGGAAAAATTAAAACAGAGATTAGGAGAAATTTTTTTAGCCAGAGGGTCGTGAATTTATGGAATTCGTTGCCACATACAGCTGTGGAGGCCTGATCATTGAGGGTGTTTAATGAGGAGATTAATAGGTATCTAATTAGTCAGGGTATCGAGGGATATAGGGAAAAAGCCAGAAATTGAAACCAGATGGGAGAATAGTTTAGCTCATGGTGGAGTGGTGGAGCAGACTCGATGGGCCGAATGGCCTACTTCTGCTCCTCTGTCTTGTGAAAAGATAGATCTTATCCTCATGTTGAGATTCTAAATTGGAGAAAGGCCAATTTTGATGGTATCAGAAAGGATCTGGTAAGTAAGGATTGGGACAGGCTGTTTTCTGGCAAAGGTGTACTTGGTATACCTTTAAAAGTGAAATTTTGAGAGTACACTGCTTGTGTATGCTTGTCAGAATAAAGAGCAAGGATAATAGGTTTAGGGAACCTTGGTTTTCGAGAGAGATTGAGGCCATGCTAAGTAAAAACGAGTTGCATAGCAAGTAGGGACAAGTGAGGTACTTCAGGAGTATAAGAAATGTAAGAGAATGCTTAAGAAAGATATCAGGAGGGCTAAAAGGAGGCATGAGGTTACTCTAGCAGACAAAGTGAAGAAGATTCCTAAGGGCTTCTACAGATATGTTAGGAGCAAAAGGATTGCAAGGGACAAAATTGTTCCTCTGGAAGATCAGAATGGCAATCTATGTGTGGACTCAAAGAGATAACGGAGATCTTAAATGGATGTTTTGCATCTGCATTTACTCAGGAGATGGATACAGAGACTATAGAAGTGAGGCAAAGCAGCAGAGAGGTCATGGATCCTATACAGATTACAGAGGAGGAGGTGTTTGCTGACTTGAGATAAATTAGGGAGAAAAAATCCTCAGGGACTGACAAGGTGTTCCCTTGGACCTTGTGGGAGACAAATGCAGAAATTGCAGGGGCCCTAGCAAAGATATTTAAATCATCCTTAGCGTCAGGTGAGGTACCGGAGGATTGGACATTAGTTAAAATTGATCAATTGTTTAAGAAAAGCTCTAATATTAAACTTGAAAGTTATGAGCCTGACATCAATAAGTGTTTGGAAGGTATTCTAAGAGATTGGATATATGTGTATTTGCATAGACGGGGACTGATTAGCAATAGTTCGCATAGCTTTCAGTATGGCAGGTCATGTCTAACCAATCTTATAGAGTTTTTTGAGGAAGTTACCAGGAAAGTTTATGAAAGCAAGACAGTGAATGTTGTCTACACGCACTTCAGCAAGGGATCTGGGAAGGTTGGTCAAGAATGTTCAGTGTCTTGGAATTCACGACGAGATGGTACATTGTGTTTATGGGAGAAGCCAAAGAATGGTAGTACATGGTTATCTCCTTGACTGGACACCTGTGCCTAGTTGAGTACTGCAGGGATCTGAGCAGGGTCCATTATTGTTTGTCATCTATATCAAAGATCTGGATAATAAGGTGGTTAACTGGATCAGCAAATTAAACCAAGATTGGGGATGTAATGGATAACAAAGAAGACGATCAAAGCTTGCAGCAGGATCTGGACCAGATAGAAAAAATGGCTGAAGAATGGCAGATGGAATTTAATGCAGACAAGTGTGAGGTCCTTTGGGAGGACTAGCTAGGGTGGGTCTTACACAGTGAGTGGTAGGGCACTGAAGAGCGTGGTAGAACAAAGGGATCTGAGAATACAGAACCATAAAAGTGGCGTCACAGATAGACAGTGTCATAAAGAAAGCTTTTGGCACATTGGCCTTCAGAGATCAAAGTACTGAGTACAGGAGATGGGGTGTTATATTGAAGTTGTGTAAGATGTTAGTGAGACCTAATTTGGAGTGTTGTGTGCAGTTTTGCTCACCTACCTATAGCAGAGATGTAAGTAAGATTGAAGGAATACAGAGAAAGTTTACAATGATGTTGTCTAGACTAGAGGACCTGAGTTATAAGGAAAGATTCAGTAGATTAGAACTTTATTCCCTAGAATGTAGAAGATTGAGGGGAGTTTTGTTGGAGGTATCCAATTTTTGAGGAATACAGATAGGGTAAATGCAAACAGGCTTTTTCCACTGAGGTTGAGTGAGACTAGAACTAGAGGTCATGAGTTAAGGGTGAAAAGTCAAATACTTAAGGGGAACATGAAGGGAAACTTCTTCACACAGAGGGTGGTGAGAGCGTGAAATGAGCTGCCAGATTTCGATTCCAGGGATTAAGAGATGTTTCGACAGGTAATGCCTGGGAGGTATATGGAGATCTATGGTCCAGGTGAAGGTCAATGGACCTAGGCATTTTAAATGGTTCAACACAGACTAGACAGGACAAGGGATGGGCCTGTTTCTGAGTTGTAGGCCTCTATGACTCTATGTTCAGCTATCTGAAGATTACAAAAGGATCCTGAATAGAGCAATAGAGGACGAGAGACAGCCTCTGCCTATATCCTAAGATCTGTACTGGGACACAGTGTCTTTACAAAGTTGGATTTCTCTCTTCTACTTAATTGCAACAGCCATAAGAGTGAAATTCCTTCATATGCTCAAGGAAATGTATAGCAGATTGCATTGGCATAATACCAAGCTTATACAAAGCAAATGTGCCTTCACCCAGAGGTGGTAATTATATTTATTTCTGAATATTGATGTAAATAGGAAAGTAAAAAGGATGCTGGAACTGGGACACATAAAATACCATAGATGCTGGAAATCAGAATTATCACAAGGAATTCTGGATGTGTTCAGCACGTCAGAAAGAAAAAGTTTACAGTTCCAACACATTCTTGAAAAGGTGACTATTTGGTATTGTTGATGTTGTGTATGTGGCTGTTTACACAACAATATCGTTAATAAAAATGCTAGAGACTGGAGCTAAGCTTTTACTTATGAAACCCGAAATGAACACATATATACAGATCAATACACCCCTAATAGCTCATGCTCAATAACTTGTTACTACGACATAAAATAGTCCCATATCATACAGTAGGCTATATGGTACAGTTGACTACAATGTCCAGCCTTAAGGGCTGTAACATATTGTTTCAGAAGATGAGATGCTGTTGTTTGATTTATTGTTTGACTTTATTGGACAGAGATCCATAGAAAGGTCAAAATGGGAGTAGGAAGAAAAATGGCAGGCAATTAAAACTAGGGGTCACACGGCATTCCATAATGTGGTCAACCTATCAATCAGTTTGTGTTTTGCTTCTCCATTTTAGATTAGATCATTTGTACAAACCAGACGAAGAAATAGAAGTGAATTGTTGCTTCATCTGGAAGGAACATCAGGTATGTGAATATTGGGAAGGGATGATTTAAAAAGGCAGCCAAAGCATTTCCCTTGCTTGCATGGGTAGGTGCTGTGAAACGGGGTGTCAGTGTTATTGAATTCAAAAGAATGAGCGAGCCACCGATCCCTTCAGACTGTTGAAAGCAGAGAAATACTGAAAATGTGCCTAGTGATGGCATCGCATTAGAAGTGGTGAAAACTGCAATGGTTGATTTGTTAATGTGAAAGTTGTTAGAGTGGAGTGTCAGGAGAAGGGGAATCTTTTCTTTGTTCTGAAGCAGAGGAAAATGGGTGAGAACAGAAGTGTGGGATGTGGGACCAATGTACTTGAGAGCCCTGTCAACTGTGAATGAAGTGAAATCATATTTAAGGAAAATGGAAGGCATTTCAGAAGCACTGATATGAAAGGTGTAGTCACTGGAACAGATACGATAGAGCTGTAAAAAACATGGAGAATGTCTATGGTCTGTGCAAGAATGTTTTCAGCAGTAGATTAGTCTTAGAACACCGATACTAAGGAGAATATTTACACATGTTATTGACCATAATCCTCTGCAGGAAGATGCAACACAGTGTAACATGTTAGGGTAAATTTTGTGTGGCGGACATTATCACTTACCAGAGGTCAATGATATTGTCTTCTCTCATTTAGTTCAAGAATGGACGTGTGCTTTGCTTTTTGTTAACATAGGGGCTGCTTTCTTATAAACCATTGCGACTCAATACAGATAATACCAGCATTGAACACGTTAAACAAAACATCACATCAAATATAACCTGGAACAATAACCTAGCTAAATTAACTTGGTATAATTCACATTAATCCATCCTTTAAGCTTTAAAAATAGGACAATAAATCTTTTTACATTGGAACTTTATATTTTTGTATCTTGAATTGTTTTCTAGTGGGTCGTTTGAGATTATCATGCTGTGTATGTCTCAGAGCCTCAAAGGGTCTATCTGTTCACTTTTGTTTTTAATTGAATCAGATAGAAATAACAGCATAATTCCCAAGAGATTCATTGGCTGAGTGATCTTTTTAAAAAATCCATACAGAAGTCCGGGCAGACTTTTACCATATTTGAACATTTCACATCAATACTCTTAGTTATTTTCTGAATAGCATGGCATTGATTGGACATTTTTTTATCATGGATTTAACATTCAAGGTCACTGTTCCATAGTGTGGGTACATTCATACAGAACTGAGCCTGGCTTTAAACAAGACTTTTAGAGCAACATGAAACTAACAGTGCAAAGAGAAAGAACTGCTGCCTTCAGAGACATCATCAGTGTTATTTCTGTTGAATATTAATTTATGTTATTGAATGTGCTGCTTACCATAATAGGTTGTGCGTACTGATGTGAGTCATATTACATGGTCACATGGGATTACCTAGAACTGTGCAGTCATTTGAGGTTTTCTTAATGTTTTGTTTTATTTCATTGTTGAGGGAATTCCATCTCAGGAAAGACTCTGTATTTTGGTGAATTTCAACAATGCAACTTAGTAAGTTGATAATACTGAAATCCAGAAGGCTGTGAAACTAATTTTCTATGCAGCTAATGATAATCATACTACACTTACAACGTACATTACCAAGACAGAATAGCAGCTTATACTGCAATATTAAATGTCATCGTCTGCAAAGTGAAGCCACATAAGCTACAGGCAACTTTAAAATTAGAGCAGGATATAGGAGTGAAAGTAATTAGTTGTGACAAGCTACGGTTGAAATATGGGCAATTGAAAGAAAATGAACATTATATAAAAGTGAAATGGATAGCCCATCCCCACAGTATATAGACAAAGCACCAAACTCCTAGTGTGAACTCATCTGTCTATATGCATTCATTATAATTAGCCTTTTGAGACAGGTGATGACTAGTTCTAAATCACAATTTAAAGGTAATTTAAGATTGCTAATAAAATGTACAATATTCTAAACTTTACATTAATTATCGTTTTATTGGATTCAAGTATTTGACAAAATATTAACCAGTGATATTATCCTCATATTTCAATTTGGAGTAGCAGTTAGCCACAAATAAAAGTATTGTATAATGCTTATAAACCTAAATGATGATATCTGTACTTCAATCTCACACACATCAATGCACAACTGTTTTGTCATTCTAGGTAAAATGTTGTGGATGAAGAAAATAACTTATATGTTATCCTGAGGTAAAATTGGATGTCTCTGTCATTTCTTGGCTTCAGGATTTTACATGGTCTGGAAATTAAGCACAACTGATGATGTTTCTGTCTGTTTCTTTTTGACAGGGACTTGTTGTTGATGGACATCCATATACCAGTGGGAAAGGAAACCATTAATTGAAGCTGCAGTAACTAATCTATTACCCTGCCCTGCTTCATGGATTCTGACATAATAGTTGTCCCTCCAATCAGAAATTCACTCATGCACATTTTGCTGAAACTCCCATCAAAATCAAATAATTGATTATGTTCTTTGGCCTATCGGTATGCATTTCACCCTGAATCAGAGTAAAGCAAATGATGTTGAACTGAACTACCTAATTGGCTTTGTAGTGCAGGCAAATGAACAATTTTTATTAAAAGAAAGGAACTATTTATTCTCAAGGGGATACTAAAACCAGAACCTTGATTTATCACTTTTGGGAAAGTTATAAATAATGATGAAAAAACTTCTAAAATACAATATTGCATGTGTTGGATATCTGAAATAAAACAGAACATGTTAGAAACACTTAGCAGTTCAGAGCGCATCAATAGAGAGAGAATTAGAGTTAATATTACATGTCAAGAACCCTATTGCCAAAACTAGGATTGAAGGAAAATACGAGTCTCTTTTTCTAGCCTGCTGAGTGTTTGCAGCATTTTTTTTTTCAATTTTAGGTCACTTAAGCAGGTTCTATAGTCATTCACTCACCTCTCAGGGGGCCTTGCTGTGTGTGTTTGACACCCTGCCTTGCACTAATAACTATATTCAGAAATACTGCATTCATTTTCTACACATTGGATTTGATAAATCAGCAATAGAAATGCAAATGTATTTATTTCTCTCAAAATCAAGGCCAATTCACAGTTTGGTGACACATTACCTAGCAAGGTGCATTGGAAATATAGTGTTTGAAATCAGCTGCTCTAAACTCTTCCCAAAGTTACTCCATTAATTGTTGGCATTTACAACTCTTTCTTCTCAGAAGTTCAAATGAAAGGTCATCAGACTGAAATGTTAACCCCGGTTCTTGTTGCAGAAATGCTGTCTAGCCTGCTGTACACTTCTGGCATTTTCTGTTAATATTTTCTTTTAGAAGATTATTACATGTACGTAAGCCTACTTGCTGAGTCACGGACTCTGGTCCTTTGATCATTGATCCTGCTGTGATGCCAAGCTCTTGATGGACTACAGAACACCAGCATCACATTGTCCCCTCTATGTTATTAGAGATCTTTAATCCACATATTGGCAACCTAATTTGGGCTGGAGATATAGTGGACACGGTGCTTACATATACAAGTGTGCTTCTAAATGCTGAGTGGACAATGTAGTTTGACTTTGATACATTGTTGCATCAAACACTTGCTTAGTTGAAAGTTCTTCCTTTCAATAAACAATATTCTGTTGAGATTTCTACCTCTGCTTTTGCTTATACAGGCAATATCTCAAAGAAGCCCATAGACAGCAGTATATTCACATTGACTGGGATGTTACTGCTTGGGGGAATGGTAGGACTGTGACCTAAAACAGAAAAGGTAGAGAGCAAGTTCTCAAAGTGATGATGGCAGGCAGCAGAAATGTGTGATCACTTTAATCAGAGACTGGCAAACACTTGCTGAGAAAAATTATAGAAGAACATCAAGCCAGGGCCACAGATAGAGGTTAAGATAGTGCTCAGTCATGATCTCAGTGAATGGAGGAATAGGTTTAAGGACTGAATGTTCAAATTATTTTTTAGAAGGTAACGTACTACACCAGAGCAGCAATAATTCTGTGTTGGGAAAAGCAGACTGAATAGTAATCTATAGTGGGTAGATGGATGTTCCAGTAAAATTCCAGTAAGATTCAGTTGCCCTATACGTCATGCACATTTTTCACGTGCAAAGGCCTTTATTGGTCATAGGTTAAAGTTGAGGTGGGAAAGTCTGGATGGGGATAAAAGCTGATGGGAAGAAGGCATCAGAACCTCAGGGATCAGATTGGAACCTGGAGGGCAGGGTCGTGAGTGACTGCTGGATTAGGCTAGGACCATATCACGTGGTAGGGGAGGGAAGGTGAGTGTTGGCTTTGGAATGTAGCTCTGATGTGTGTGGACAGGATGACTGTTGGAGTCAGGATAGAGTGAAGGGGATTGAGATGGAACCCACAGAGACAATTGAAGAATGCACTGGACAGCAAATTTTTCGAATATATTGCTTCCTCAGAAATGTATTGTGATTATGATAGAACACCTGAAACTGAACGCAAATATAATTTCACACTAATAGTATCACATAATAATTATGAGAAACAAGAAATTATATTTTTTGAATATAATTCATTTAGTTGCATAAAGGTCCTGACGCTTTGCAATAGTTCAACTAAGCTAAAAATGTTTTGTTGATTATTTTCATTTGTATTCAGTTTCTGAGGCTTTTCCCTGAAGTGTCCAACATTAATCAGCCAGCAGTGATGGATTTCAGTTACCCTGATGCCGTTACTCCATGACCGCAATGTCCTGGTGAAACCTTGTACTGTACCAGGCTCGTCACTGACGGCCAAGACTTGCAAGGAAGAGGTCTAAATGGGAATGCAAGAAATTAATTTTAGTAACATGTTGCACAGCATGGTTTTATATATTTGAAGCACATAGTTACCAGCTGCACATAGTTTGGTGCTCTGTAGTTGCCAAGAACATTTTCAACAACATCTTTGAATACCTTCCACACCATTTTCTCCAGTCCCACCAGAAGTTCCTTGAGTTGCCTGTTATTCATGACCTGTTTTGTTTGTGGACCAACAAAAAATGTCTTCCTTAATCTTGCCATCAGTTATTCTGGGAAATATCTGTCTTAAATGTCGAAATCTTTCACCTAACACATATAAAAGTTGCTGGTGAACGCAGCGGGCCAGGCAGCATCTCTAGGAAGAGGTACAGTCGACGTTTCGGGCTGAGACCCTTTGTCAGGACTAACCTCTTCCTAGAGATGTTGCCTGGCCTGCTACATTCACCAGCAACTTTTATGTGTGTTGCTTGAAATTCCAGCATCTACAGATTTCCTCGTGAAATCTTTCACCTTCCTTGTTCATCGGTTTTACAAAATTTTCATAATCCCCAGTTTTATATGAAGAGGAGGCAAAAATAATTTTGTTGGGTCTACCAGTGGCTTATGTGCCACACCTTCCTGCATGGGAACCAACTGCATATGGAGTGGGCAATCCTTTTTGATTGTAATGAGATTGTTTAGCACTGCTGGCCCATTCACAAATGAAATAACAGTACTTGGTGAATCCGAGCAGCAGCACTACGACTTTCCTATCACCACAGATTGTCCAGTTGTAGCTGCTGTACTGTATGTGTTTCAACAAGACTTCCAAATTTCGGTAGTTTTCTTTCATGTGTACTGCACGGCCGATTGGTATTGAAGGGTGGGCACTGCCATTGTGTAGCAGCTCAGCTTTCAGGCTTAACACTGAAGAATCAATAAAACAACACCATTGTGGTTCATGCATGCAACCCAATGCAGTCAAAAGCCCATTAATATCAATGCAGAAACACAGATTATCAACCTGACCAAAGAACTATGTCAAATCTTCTTGGCATCTGCGAAACACGGAAATGTTTGTGCCTGGTGACAGCATGCTGGCAGCTTTAAACCCAGTAATTCTGCTTTTGTCTTTGACAAACCCAAGTCTCTGACCAGGTAATTCAACTCAGATTGAGTTATCAGATGAGGCTCACTTGATGTTAAGGGTTCAAAATCTGTATCAATACGGTGTTGTTTTCCATTCCTAGCCTGTGCATCATGGCATCTTTGTCTGCCTCCTCTAGACTAGATGTCTTGATACTGCAAGACTGTCTTTGTGCGACACAGGTTTCATGGCTGAGGGGAGATTGGAGTAGACAATGGATTTCTTGTTTTTAGCAGAGAAACCAGACACAATGGTCAGAGAGAAGTTCGATTCTGTCACATGATCCTTCCGCTCTCACCATATCATTGGTACAGTGAACGGCACTGACTTCCAAGCACCTCTAAGCCAAGCGCTAAGATTGACAGCGCATGTTGTGCAACAAATGTGAGGAGCCCAGGCTTTGTCTTGGTCGCCAATTATACACCAAAAGTAGAGCTCATGGGCTTTATTAATAAAAGGAGTCCTGCTCTGTCTTTGAGATTTAAGTGTATACTCACCACAAATGTAACAGAAATTATCACGGCAGTTGCAACATTGGTGAGACATTTTGCTATCACAAATGCTCCTGAAAATACAATTACTTTATTATGAGTACACACAATATGCCATGTGCATAGATCATGTGCATCAATGTGATCCCAAACCGATGTACATGTAAATGTAATGCATAGAATGGTGTGTTCAAGATGCTTTTATAGCCCTTCCTAAAACCTGCTTTGCCATGCAATATCCACCCTGCCTAAGTATGCACAAGCATGCCTGGGCAAGATAGAAAACTTCTCAGCCTACATTCTAGGCAACATTTTAATTGACTTGAATTATGAACTGAAATAACAAATACATGTGATGGTAAAGGATCTGGTGCTCTCCTGGTATATATGACGAATAAAGTCTTCTCAGGCTTCCAACTGGGTAAAGGTATTGATTTTAACCAATGTTTCAATGACAGCCTCTGCATTCTTCATCAGTGATAATGCCTGGTCATATCTAGTCCAATGATATTTATACCCGTTGTCCAGCCCTCCTGATTGGCTAGTCTTCATCCAATTGAGTTTCTGCTGTCCCTCCTTGTTCACAATCCTGATTGGCTAGTCCTCATCCAATTGAGTTTCTGCTGTCCCACTTTGTTATTTACTCTCCAGTTGTTACTTAGAGTAAGACATTTGTCTTTGTTAAAATTCTTTTCCTCTAGTCTTATTTCAATGGCTTCCTTCACCAGGCAGTTACAAAAACCACTGACGCGGCACAGTAGTCATCCACAAATCCATAAGGAAGCTGAGATCCCAGCTTATGCATGTCAAAGATGTCCTGGGTCTCAGGGCAGCTGGCGTTCACAGGATTCCCTGTAAATATGGAGCAGCGTGTATCGGCCAGATGGGATGCATGATGGAATCTGCACAGATGTATCTGTTTAGGTTGCTCGGAGATATCAGTGGTAGCGGAACATTGCATTCGCAATTGTCATAGGATTAACTTCGATGGAACAAAACTACTGTGATAGACACAATATGTACCTAATACCTTTCAGTTTTTGGCTTCCTGGCAAAATTATCCAACAAAGCACAGAGTAAAGAACAGCATCAGAGGGAGGCGATCGTCAGGCAAGGAGATAAGGTGAGGGAGGGAATAGGGATGGGGAATGGTGAAGGGGGGGGGACCAATATTGGAAGTTTGACAAATCAATGTTCATGCCATCAGGTTGGAGGCTACCCAGATAGAATATAAGGTGCTTTTCCTACAACTGTGTGTGACCTCATCGCAACAGTAGAGGAGGCCATGGATTGACATATTGGAATGGGAATGAGCAGTGGAATTAAAATGGGTGGCCACTGGGAGGTCCCATAGCTTCTGGCGAACAGAGTGTAGGTCCTCGTCAAAGCGGACTCCCAATTTATGTCGGGTCTCACCAATATACAGGAGGCCACACCGGGAGCATCTGACACAATATATGGCCCCCAAGAGACTCACAGGTGAAGTATTGCCTCACCTGGAAGGAATGTTTGTGCCCCTGAATGGTAGTGAGGGAGGAGGTGTAGTGACAGGAGTGCACTTGTTCCGCCTGCCAGCAAAGCGGGATCTCCCAGTGGCCACCCATTTTAATTCTACTTCCCATTCTTAATCCTATATGTCAATCCATGGCCTCCTCTACTGTTACAATGAGGGCACACCCAGGTTGGAGGAACAACACCTTATATTCCGTCTGAGTAGCCTCCAACCTGATGGCATGAAAGTCTCACCATATCTCCTTGTCTGCCCATTGCCTCCCTCTGGTGCTCCTCCTGCCTTTTCTATTTTCCATGGCCTTCTGTCCTCACCTATTAGACTTCCCCTTCTCCAGCCCTGTATCTCTTTCACTAATCAACTTCCCAGCTCTTTACTTCATCCCTCCCCTTCCCAATTTCACCTATCACCTTGTGTTTCTCTCTCCTCCCTTCCCACATCTTTTAAACCTGCTCATCGTTTTTTCTCTAGTCCTGCCAAAGGGTCTCGGCCCAAAACGTCGACTGTACTTTTTTTCCATTGATGCTGCCTGACCTGCTGAGTTCCTCCAGTATTTTGTGTGTGTTGCTTTGATTTCCAGCACCTGCAGATTTTCTCTTGTTTGTGACAGAGTAAAGAACTTTGGAAGCATGCATTTTCCGTCATCTGCCAAATGTCCCATGAGATAGTATATTAATTCTCCCTCTGGTTAACTCTCTACATACAAAAAGTTTTTTATGGCAATAACAAGAATATAGTCATATTTTCTTGTTCTTCTAATATATAACATCAGAAGTATTGTCTCCACTCAGAATCATAAATTAGTTTAAAGGCAAATCAATTAACTGTTTGAGAAGAAGAATATTAAATTGGAAAGAGAAAGTAAAAAAAGGATATATACTTACCAGCAATAGTAACCAAAGCACCTACACATAAATAATTAATAAATGGCCTATCTCTATCCTATTATGCTCTAGGATCCTTTGTGAAAAGTGCACTTACCGACATTTTACCTTTCCACAAGAAGATATACTGTAGATCACTTGTTTTTTTTGTTACACAAAGTCACAAGAAAGAAAAAGCAAGAAATGTTGTGTAAAATAAAATTCTATATCCTACCTAGTCTGTTCCCAAGTATCAAATGCACTTCTTTCAAAATATTTATATCTGAAAAATATCATCAAAATATAATTCAATATAAATACATTAGATTGTAAGTAGTTATATTCTTTTCAAGCAGTTCATTCTTAAATGACTTTCCTTTGAGCTTTTAAACTCTGTCACCATGAAATATACAAAATACAATTGCTTTTTTGAAGTTAAGGAAAGAAGAGAATTAAATTAAATAGATATGAATAATAAAAGAATCTTCTTACTTTTCAACAATGGCTAAGTTTATTGTTAAGAGGATAACTTGATAACAAAATGCTAACTTTCACTCCTTTATACACTGGGCTAAAACTTCCATTATCATGTCAGGTAAATATGGTGACAGATGTCACATATCTTCCAATTTTTTATTCCTTTGAAGGGGACAATGGTGCATATTCATCAAACATCTCAAACTGATCCATTTGCAGATAAAGAACACATGAGAATGGTACAAATGATTCAAACTGTATAGATCGAGCTCACAATGTCATTTGGGATTAAATTATTAATTATATCTAATAAGAATTTATATTTTCTATGTTCACAAATCCTTTTCATATATCATTACCCAGTAGGTGATTCATGCCCATCTTAAATACAAAACATGTTTAGTGAAATTTATCACATTATTGTATATTCAGTTCCTTTAATTTTTAACGTGATTTGAAGTAAACAATAAGTTTACATCTGCTCAGGAAGCCATCTCATTTCCTGCTGCAAGTCGATTTATAATACAGAATTTATACCACCAGCCATTCTTTGTTCTGTTGTATTGCTTTGCATGATGAGCTTTGTATTCTTTGAGTGAGATAATCTTTTCTGCTAGTTTCTCTCTTCCATTTTGTCAGCTCCTGTCAGGTTAACTGCATTATTGTAAATTTACTGCAATACTTCTTTATTTCTAAAATATTAGAATTGAAATGTAACAAATAAAAAATGGAAATCTATAAATGCATTTTATAAATTTGATCGTGAGGAATCAATCCATTTCTTGCCCATTCACATTAATGGCCAAGGCATATTGTTTTAGCTCATTTTGATAAAATAATTACAGGGATTGGGATTTGCTCATCTACACTAAAAAGAAAATGATGTCCCAATAACACAACTTCTGACCAAAATCAACAGAAATAAAAGGATTTGGTCATTTGTCTTCAGAGTGACAGATCTACTTTATAAGACTTAATTTTGTTTTATGTATAAGGAAGTGGCTGCAAGATACGCTACTTTGCAAAATATAAATTATTTTATATATAAGCCATTTTTGTGTGTTTTACTTGACAGCTATCCTTCAGGATCTCAGTTCCAATGAGACTATTTCCATTTTAAGTGGGTTCAACAAAAGGTGTACTCAGGAGATGTCCTGTTCTCCTACAAATCAGGTGAAAGATATGCCTGTCAGATATAACTGAGTCCAAGAGAAAATAACTCAGATCCAAAAAGCAAGTAAAACCTTATGCACTAAAAGCACTTTGCACCTACCCACCACCTTCTTCACCACCAGTTCAAATTGACTCCGAGATTGTTTTGTTGCTGCGTGTGCTTGTATACTATAATCTCCAAAAGAAGCATGATTTATGTGTTTCATTTATTGCATTGACATTTTAATTTAAAATATATATTCACCAATTTACCATTAAAAAGTTTTAGTTTAATATAAAGTGAAAATGTATGATAGGCATACTTACTACTGTAATTGTTTTTACATTAAAGAAAAGGAAATATGAAATAACTAAATGATGCTTTCACGATGGATATGTATTTTTCTATTTGGCTGGAATCATATATCATTTCATTTTTACAAAGTTATGTTTATGTAAATGACAAGTAATCTGCATGAAGAAAATAAAAGCTAATCTCCAGGGCACTAGACTGATTAGATTGTAAACAAATGACTCAAGGTATTTCTTCTTGTCTGGCTGCAGCTGGTCTTGATTTGACTCTAATGTACCATTTTTATTTTAAGAAAACACATACACTTGAAGAGTAATTGTCCCAGCTGATGTTTTGAGAAGTGTGCTACATAAGCAAGCCTTTCACTGTAAAACCTAACAAATTCCTTTGACCACTGGTATCCAGGACTGCCAGTATACCAAGAGCAAACCCATCAACCTTTCATTGAAGGCTCCATTTAAGTATTAGGCTGCAGCTACTTCAGCGTTTCCTGTGTGATCTTGCTGTTTGAAGTTCTGGCATCTGTGCTATCCTCTCTCCCAGTCTGGACCCAAGCCATGCTTACCTGCTGCATATCCTATTTGTAAGTTAAACTCCGCAGGATGATAATATAATTATTGCTGAATGCCAGAGTGAGCTTGAGTTTGGTGATTTTACATTTTCTTCCTCAACCGGCTACAGGACTTGGCCATTGTAAAGGATATAGCTTAAGCAGGTATGGCTTCATAAGTGCAGGGTTGAAAGGGAGAGGTCAAGGTTCGGATTTAAATTGAAAATCAGAAGAGATTGTGGGGTGAGAGCTATAAGAAGGAATGTTACCACTGAGTATAAAATTACCTTCAATGGTTACATCCATGCTGTAGGTCATAGATTCTGTAACTGTTGCTGAATCACATTCTTTCCTTCGTGAGAGCTGGTTGAGACAGTAACCTGTCGTATGCTGGTGTTGGATCAGGGCCTTCTTTCCTGCAGAGAAATGCAAGGTCTACTGCCGCAGTAGCACAGTAGCACAATAGCACGATGCTATTACAGCACAAGGCATCGGAGCTGAGAGTTCAATCCCAGTGTCCTCTGTAAAGAGTTTGTATGCTTTTCCTATGGAATCTGTGGCTCTCCTCTGGGTGCTGTCGATTTCTCCCACAGTCCAAAGGCATACAAGTTAGTAGGTTAGTAGATGATTGCAAATTATCCCATCAGAATGGGGAGGGGTTTGTCGGGTAGTGTGGCTCGAATGGCCGGAAGGCCCTTTTCCACACTGTATCTCTAAATAAAAAAATAGAAAAATTAAAAATAGATGTCAGGCAGTGTGTCATTGCTGACTAACTGGTAGAGTGTGCAGGTTGTGATGTGTCAGTGGAAGGTTCAAGATATTGATACATGTGTTAAAGGGCTTTGGGACATATATGGTTTGGGCCCCAAGCCCAATTAATAAATATTGGTGCAGGATATGTTGCAAGGGGGAGCTGGAAGTAGACCCAAAATGCAAGACACAGACACTGAGGTACTAGGAACAGGACAAGGTTTATCAAGAAAGCAAGGGGTGTCAGGAAGAAATGACGCTGGACATGGACACAGGCCCTGGACGAGACAAGGACACCCCGGCCTGAGCTAGGACTAAGACTAGGAAAGTGGGACCAGGACAAGGAACTAGGAATTGGGAGCCTGAGCTAGGACTCTGAGCCAGAGACCGGGCAGGGAACCAGAACCTGGGTCTTGACTCGGGCTTGGACCCTGGATCTAGGCAAGGACAAGACGTGGCTACAGGACTGGACATGGCTAGGCTACACAACTGGACGTGGAACTCCTGCACAGGACGAGGCACATGGACAGGACGAGAACACAAAGCCCTTACTTGGACTGGACAAGGTTCTTGGACGTGGCTTGGACTGGATGAGGTTCTTGGTCGTGGCTTGGACTGGGCGAGGTTCTTGGACGTGGCTTGGACTGGGCGAGGTTCTCGGACGTGGCTTGGACTGGGCGAGAGACTCCTGGACAGAACGAGGGAACTCCAGCACCAGGCTGGATGAGGTACTCCTGGGCTGGGCGAGGAATCTCCAGCACAGAACATGGCTCTTGTACTAGATTTGGCTCGGCTCTTGGACTCGGCTTGCTTAGGCTCTTAGGTACGGAGCTGGGACTCCTCCTTGGAGTGCAGGGCTGGGACCCTTCCTAGGACACAAGGACGGGACCCTTCCTAGGACACAGAGATGGGACAATTGCCGAGGATACTTGCCGAGGGAACTGCCAAGGTAAACTGCCGAGGGACTCCTGGACCGGACAAGGGACTCCCAGACTGGATGAGAACACAAAGCCTTGACTTGGACAGGACTGGAACACAGCACCTGGAACTTGGAACACAGGAACACAGAACACAGAGCCAGAACCCCTCCTTGGGAGCAGGACTTAGGGCCGGGGCTTTACACAGAGTCAGGACCCCTCCTTGGGAACAGGGCCTAGGGTCAGGACTCTTCTTTGACATGGACACTAATCACAGGGACACAAAGAGACAGTTCCAAACTCAACGATAGGTAGTTCCTTATCTTGGCGTGACAAGGCTCTGGTCTCACTCCAATGGTTGAACTAGACAGCAACACAGGCGAGGTAGCAGGCAAAGGTAGAGGACAAAGGTTAGTGCCAAAGTAACTTGAGATAAACTGCCAAAATAACTGTCAGGGAATCAGATGGGAAGGGGAAGGGAACAGACCAGCAGGGAATCCTTGGTTTGAGAGGTATTTATGTGCCAGTCCAAAATGAGAATCAGGTGCCTCAATTAAGTCACCCAACAGATCAAGGGAGAAAACAGGAAAACCCGGAACAAGGATTGATGGACCAGACTGTGAATCGGAATGAGGATTTCACGCACCGGACCATGACAGGATAAGGTATAGTATATGGCGTATTGAGCTAGTATTTTATTCACTGGGATTGACACACAAAGCTGCATTCAAAGACATGACTATGGAAATGAAGCCATCACAGTTCTTGTGCCATTATTTCCAGCTTTTATTGGGAGACCCTGCATTGAATTAATCTGCTCCACTATCTCCTCCCATTGTATTGCCAATCTCTACCTGGAAGGTTTCTTGTTTGATGCAGATGAAGGACCTCTCTTCTCTCCACTCCTATTTGTCTATGAAACCTTCAGGTTTCTATTCAAGTTCTTCTCGCCTCTGTCACAGTATCATAAGGATGACCCTGAACATATGTAGTCATAGTCAACAGCAAAAGATCATAAGACATAGAACATAGAACATAGAACATAGAACATAGATCATAGAACATAGAACATAGAACATAGAACATAGAACATAGAACATAGAACATAGAAATCTACAGCACAGTCCAGGCCCTTTGGCCCACAATGTTGTGCCGACCACGTAATCTATTCTAGAAACTGCCTAGGACTTCCCTACAGCATAGCCCTGTATTTTTCTAAGCTCCATGTACCTAGGAGTCTCTTAAAAGACCTTATTGTATCAACCTTTGTGCGTCAGTTTTGTGAATGCCCTTAATTTGGCTATCACTTGGTGTCCGAAAACCAGGACTACTGACAGACCAAATCATCACAGTAGTTATGAAGCAAGCTATGGCATTACTTGAAGGGGAACAGACTGAGTAGATCCCATCCTGGGCTGGAAACTCGCTTCAGTAAGATCTTTAAATAAAATTCTTATCCAATGCCTATCTTTCAGATGACACCCATCTGCCAATCATAATGATGCTAAGCTTAAGGCTAACTTCATCACAAGCCATATTGTTTCTCTTTGACCTCTCTATTAACCATTTGTCCATAACATACATCTATCTCCTGTGTCAAACCAGTGTTCTCTGCTGATCATTCATGACCAGTAGCAGCTGGTGGACTGATTTTCTTTAAGAGACTCCTACCTCTCCACACCCACCAATGCCTTACTCAGTTCTGTTTCCTAGCCTAACCTGTGACTTGCTTGTACTTTCATAAAAGAGCAGAGAACGGTGAAAATCAGCCCACCATAACTCTGCCAACCTTGATGCCAATCTAAACCAAGCCCACCTGCTTGTTAAATTGGAGCTACTGAATTTGTGAAACTGAATCTACAGAGAAGAATTATAGAAACATAGAAACATAGAAAATAGGTGCAGGAGTAGGCCATTCGGCCCTTCGAGCCTGCACCACCATTTATTATGATCATGGCTGATCATCCAACTCAGAACACCGCCCCAGCCTTCCCTCCATACCCCCTGAGCCCCGTAGCCACAAGGACCATATCTAACTCCCTCTTAAATATAGCCAATGAACTGGCCTCAACTGTTTCCTGTGGCAGAGAATTCCACAGATTCACCACTCTCTGTGTGAAGAAGTTTTTCCTAATCTCGGTCCTAAAAGGCTTCCCCTCTATCCTCAAACTGTGACCCCTCGTTCTGGACTTCCCCAACATCGGGAACAATCTTCCTGCATCTAGCCTGTCCAATCCCTTTAGGATCTTATACGTTTCAATCAGATCCCCCCCTCAATCTTCTAAATTCCAACGAGTACAAGCCCAGTTCATCCATTCTTTCTTTATATGAAAGTCCTGCCATCCCAGGAATCAATCTGGTGAACCTTCTCTGTACTCCCTCTATGGCAAGGATGTCTTTCCTCAGATTAGGGGACCAAAACTGCACACAATACTCCAGGCATGGTCTCACCAAGGCCTTGTACAACTGCAGTAGTACCTCCCTGTTCCTGTACTCAAATCCTCTCGCTATAAATGCCAGCATACCATTCGCCTTTTTCACCGCCTGCTGTACCTGCATGCCCACTTTCAATGACTGGTGTATAATGACACCCAGGTCTCGTTTCACCTCCCCTTTTCCTAATCGGCCACCATTCAGATAATAATCTGTTTTCCTATTTTTGCCACCAAAGTGGATAACTTCACATTTATCCACATTAAATTGCATCTGCCATGAATTTGCCCACTCACCCAACCTATCCAAGTCACCCTGCATCCTCTTAGCATCCTCCTCACAGCTAACACTGCCACCCAGCTTTGTGTCATCCGCAAACTTGGAGATGCTGCATTTAATTCCCTCATCCAAGTCATTAATATATATTGTAAACAACTGGGGTCCCAGCACTGAGCCTTGCGGTACCCCACTAGTCACCGCCTGCCATTCTGAAAAGGTCCCGTTTATTCCCACTCTTTGCTTCCTGTCTGCTAACCAACTCTCCACCCACACCAATACTTTACCCCCAATACCGTGTGCTTTAAATTTGCACACTAATCTCCTGTGTGGGACCTTGTCAAAAGCCTTCTGAAAATCCAAATATACCACATCCACTGGTTCTCCCCTATCCACTCTACTAGTTACATCCTCAAAAAATTCTATGAGATTCGTCAGACATGATTTTCCTTTCACAAATCCATGCTGACTTTGTCCGATGATTTCACCGCTTTCCAAATGTGCTGTTATCACATCTTTGATAACTGACTCCAGCAGTTTCCCCACCACCGACGTTAGGCTAACCGGTCTATAATTCCCTGGTTTCTCTCTCCCTCTTTTTTTAAAATGTGGGGTTACATTAGCCACCCTCCAATCCTCAGGAACTAGTCCAGAATCTAATGAGTTTTGAAAAATTATCACTAATACATCCACTATTTCTTGGGCTACTTCCTTAAGCACTCTGGGATGCAGACCATCTGGCCCTGGGGATTTATCTGCCTTCAATCCCTTCAATTTACCTAACACCACTTCCCTACTAACGTGTATTTCGCTCAGTTCCTCCATCTCACTGGACCCTCTGTCCCCTACTATGTAACTCTTACACTCAGTGGCCATTTATTAGCTACCACTGTAACTAATAAAGTGTCCACTGAGTATATGTTCGCCGCCTTTTGCTGTTGTAGCCCATCCACTTCAAGGTTCAACACGTTGTGCATTCAGAGATGCTCTTCTGCACATCACTGTTGTAACGTGTGGTTATTTGAGTTATTGTCTTCCTCCTGTGAGCTTGAATCAGCCTGGCCATTCTCCTCCAACATCGCTCATTAACAAGGCATTTTCGTCCACAGAACTGCCACTCACAGGATGTCCTTTTTTTTGCTTTTTTGTACCATTGCCTGTAAACACTAGAGGCTGTTGTGCATGAAAATCCCAGAAGATCAACGGTTTCTGAGTTACTCAACCCACCAACAATTATTCCACAGTCGAAGTGACTTAGATCACACTTCTTCCCCATTCTAGTCTGAACAACAAATGAACCTCTTAACTATGTCTGCATAGTTTTATGTGTTGTGTTGGCTGATTAGGTATTTGTGTTAATGCGCAGGTGTACTGAGTGTAGATTGTTTACCCTACTGATATAATAAATTTATTGAGAGATTACAGGAATCAGTTTATATAGAAATCAACAGTAAAATTGACTCAAAATTATCAAATTCAAACTGTGAATTTCCTGTCAATAATGCGCCTTTGCTGCATGTACCACAATGATAAATTTGAATCCTGGATGTATAATTGATTTTCACTAACAAACCGAGACATCTTAATGGAAAGATATTTATGGCAATGGAAGACTTGGAGGTAGTAGAGTCCAGTTCATTTCATTCTGCTTTATTTTTAAGTATTTGATTTAGTATGAGTTATCTGTTTCAAATGTGCTTAAACATAATACAAAATTTACATCCCCATTGGTGTGGCTTTATTATATCACTACTGGTGATGCTTTCACTTTTCTCAGACGGGGAGGCCACTCTCATCCATTTGGTCACCTCCTTGATGACATTAACTGAGATGTTCACAGTGGGCTAGAGCAAAAGGGAAGCCATATGTAGGTTGTCATCAGACCAGGGCAGAACTTAAGGGCTGCACACCACTTGAGCGCTCTGGCCACCTAATTCACAAATGAAAGTTGAGGGACAACAATAGGTGTGATCGTGACCATAAATTGTACACATTATTCAACTTACCCACTAAGATCCAATGTGGCAGGTATCTCGCTTCCCAGCTCAGAATTGCAGCAGCTGTTGAGATGACCATTAAAGCAGAAATTGATACAGAAAAACAGCGATTTGCTCAAATGCAAAATGCTAGTCATGAATGGCTCTGCAAGGTGTAACAGGTGGGATTTTGTATAATATCATTGTTCTGCTTATTTCACAGTTAGATACTATTTACTCACAGAAAAATGATTGGTAATCAAAGACCCTGGCTACAATCAACTGTATATAAATAAATATTTGGTATGTCAAAACTGCAATATTGTTACGAGATTATATGGAGTTAAATTTCTGGTCCCTCCTTCGAAATTATCAGTCTTCTCCTTTTTGCTGCAATTGTAAGGGACCTACTTAAGAAGAGAGCTTACTGCCAATTAGAATATAGACAAAAGCAATAATCCATGAAATATGTCTGATCAACAATGTGAAAGTGTGCAGGCAAAACGTAACATGTTGGGTATACTCAGCATATCAGTTAGCATCCCCAGAGAAAAAGTTCATCTTTCAAGTTGATGAACTTCTGTCTGAAATCATTTGAACAAAAGGCCATCATTAACTTTGTCCCCCTCTCCACAGGTGCTGCCTTACCTTCTTTCTGGCTTTTTCTCTTTTCAGATTTCTTGCATTTGCAGTGTTTTGTTTTTGGCTGCTTAGTACCCAACTAATTTTAAAATCCTTTGTAAGATCTGTACATGGACTGTGAGTGTATGTGCCTTTATATGTTCAAAGTAGGTTTATTATCAAAGTTATATATATGTCACCATATACTGCCCTGCGGTTAATTTTCTTGCGGGCATTCACAGTAACTACAAAGAAATAATAGAATCAATGAAAAACTTTACATGATCATGGGTAACCACTGGTGATAAGATTCTCAGGCAGATAAGGACAGGTTTGTTTCTTCACTTCTGAAAACCACCTGGGTTTCATCTAGAAAAGATAAAGACTTATTAATTACTCATATTACTGTGGGCGGTGCAGCCAAACAGAACATCCACTGCAAGCAATAACTCTTGGTTATAAACTGGCAGCACTGTGATGGAGAGGCTGTGTCACTGGGGTCAGATGTATGTTTCTAAATAGATAGACATGACAAGGTGCCTAGGGTATGTGTTTACATATTTATAAGAACACCTGCAGTATTAGAAACAGTCTTCACCATAATCTATAAGTCTATAAGACCATAAGACATAGCTGCTGAATTAGGCCATTCAGCCCATCAAGTCTGCTCTGCCGTTTCATCATGGCTGATCCCGGATCCCATTCAACCCCATACATCTGCCCTCCCACTATATCCCTTGATGCCCTCACCAATCACGAATTTTATCAGCTTCCGCTTTGAATATACCCATGGACTTGGTTTCCACTGCAGTCTGTGGCAGAGGATTCCACAGATTCACCACTCTCTGGCTCAAAAATTTCCTCCTTACTTCTGGTCTAAAGGTCACCCTTCAAACTTGAGGCTGTGTCCTCTAGTTCTGGATACTCCCACCAGAGGAAACATCCTCTCCACATCCACCCTATCTAGACCTTTCAACATTCGGTAGGTTTCAATGAGATTCCCACACATTCTTCTAAATTCCAGTGAGTACAGGCCCAATACTGCCAAACGCTCCTCAGATGTTAATTCCTTCATTTCCAGAATCATCCTCGTGAATCTCCTCTGGACTTTCTCCAATGACAATACATTCTTTATGAGATAAGGGGCCCAAGACTGTTGACAGTACTCCAAGTATGGCCTGACTTGTGCCTAATATATCTTCAACATTATCCCCTTGTTTTTATATTCTATTCCCCTTGAAATAGATGCCAATATTGCATTTGTCTTTTTTACCACAGACTCAACCTATGAATTAACCTTCTGGGAGTCTTGCATGAGGACTCCTAAATCTATATGAAACTCTGATGTTTGAATTTTCTCCTGATTTAGATAATAGTCTGCACTATTGTTTCTTTTCCCAAAATGCATTATCATACATTTCCCAACACTGTGTTCCATCCTCCACTTTTTTGTCCAGTCAATTTGTCTAAGTCCTGCTGCAATCACATTGCTTCCTCAGCACTACCTACCCCTCCATCTATCTTTGTATCATCTGCAAACTTTGCCACAAAGCCATCAATTCTACTATCTAAATCATTGACAAACAATGTGAGAAGTAGCGGTCCCTTGAAGGACACCACTAGGCACTGGCAGCCAACCAGAAGAAGCCCCCTTTATTCCTACTCACTGCCTTCCCACTGTCAGCCATTCCCCTATCCATTCCAGTATATTTCCTATAACACCATAGGATTGTATGTTGAGGCACCTTATAATCTCATGGCCTGGCATATCTCTCCTTCTGCCCATGATAGCTCAGGGAACCAAGCTTGGTTCAGTGGAGAGTGGTCCTGCTGAGAGCTGCAAAGGGTGAGGTGACATGCCTGTGAAGCTGCAATGTAGATTACCTAAATGCTCAATAAAAAAGGTAGCATGCTATCAAGGGAAATGATCAACCCACTATCACTAGATCAGATAAAGTCTCATCCAATAAATGGCACTGTACAATTAGATAGCCTAAAGGACCCAAGAACATTTCTATTTTTATCCATGGCTGAAGTACTTGTAACCAGAATAATGTCACTTCCCCGTATTATGTATGTTGGCTTCCTCCCGAAATCCTCACTGGCACAGACAGTCGTCAGCCAATTCCATTCACGTCACAAAGAATAAAGAATAATCCAAAAGCAATGGATGCAGTAAAGGCTGTGGGACCAGACAACACCAAAGCTGCAGAGTTGAAGAGATGCACTCCAGGAGTAACTGAACATCCAGCCAGTTTGCTCAGATACAGGAAGAACACTCATACCTGCATACAGGAAAAATTGCTCAAGTGTGGCCTTTCACAACATTGCAGGAGAAATTTAATCCAACAGATTACAACCCAGTCTACTCTCCACCAACAACAAAGTGATTGATGGTGCCATCAAAAGACTTATCAAATAGCAACTACTCATGAAAGCCTACTCACAGAATCTCAGTTTAAACTTCAAAAGAGAAACTGTGTTTCAGATCTCGTCACACAATAAACTGGACTTCAAAGGTGAGAGAGAGAGAGACTACTGTTGACATCAAAGTAACAAATGACAATGACATCACAGCAGTCCATTAAAATCAAAGGGAGAACACACCATCAGTATGAAATTATGCTTCACATGAAAAGAAAGTCTTTGGAGATCTATCTAAAGTTTTTGGACATCTATCTCTTAACTCCAGGATATTACAGCAGATGTTCTTCAGGACAATGATTTGGGCTCCGCCACCTTCAGCTGCTTCATTGGTGACTTTTCTTCTACCATGATGTCACAGGTGAAAGAAGAGGTGCCCAATCATCGTACAATGTTTAATTTCATTTTCATCTTCTTTGAAAATAAAGGAGTTAACATCTTCTCACAACAAGAGCTATACAACATTCAGGCATAGTCTGATAAATGCCAAGTTATTGATCCCTCAGGGACAAAGATCGAAGTAAATTTATTATCAAAATACATGTATGTCACCATATACAACCCTGAGATACATTTTTTGTGGGCATACTCAATAAATCTATAGAATAGTAGCCATAACAGAATCAATGAAAGGCTGCCAAGTGTGGATGTTCAACCAGGGGGCAAAAGACAACTGTGCAATTACAAAAAGAAAGAAATAACAATAATTAATTAATTAATAAGCAACAAATATCATGAACATGAGGTGAAGAGTCTTTGAAAGTGATCCCATTACATGTAGGAACATTTCAATGATGGGACAGGTGAAATTGAGTGAAGTTATTTCCTTTGGTTCAAGATCCTGACCATTGAAGGTTAGTAACTGCTCATGAACATAGTGATGTGAGTCCTTAGGCTCCTGTAACTTCTTCCTGACGGCTGCAGTCAGAAGACAGCATATCCTGGGTAATGGGGTTCCTAATGATGGATGTTGCTTTCATGCGACAACGTTTCAGTGTAGATGTGCTCAGTGGTGGAGAGGGCTGTACCCATGATGGACTGAGCTGTGTTCATCAGCTCTTGCAGGATTTTCCATTCAAGGGAACTGGTGTTTCCACACCAGGCTGCGAGGCAGCCAGTCAGCATGCTCTCCAAACACATCTCTAAAAGTTTGTCAAAATTTTAAATGCCATGTCAAATCTCTGCAAGCTCCGAAGGAAGCAGAGGTGCTGCCAAGCTTTCTTAATAACTGCACTTACGTGCTGAGCCCAGGACAGGGTCACTGAAAAAATAACACTGAGGAACTGACAGTTGCTGACCCTCTCCACCTCTGATCCTCCAGTGAGGGCTGGCTCATGGTTTCCTCCTCCTGAAGTCAATAATCATCTCCGTGGTCCTGCTGACATTGAGTTGGTCTCACTCAGCCAGAGTTTCATTCTCCATCCAATATTCAGATTCATCACCACCTTTGAGCATGCTTCTTTATAGCACCTGAAAACCTTGAAAGCAAGGGCGGATGGTCACTAGAAACAGTACTGCCAACAAGTTGCAAACTATATGTTCTCCCTAAATCAAAATTCCTACATCTGCCTCCCTAACAGCACAAACAAAGAGTACTTTCACCATAGGCTCCACAGTGATTCAGAAAGGCAGCTTACCATCATTTTCTTAGTAGAATATAGGAGTTTGAGAAAAGTGCAAGAACAAAGGTCCTTTGAGTTCAATCATTAGAGATTTCAGGTATGCTATGGGGTGAAGTGAAACATAGTTGACTGAGTTAAACATTAAAGTTTAAATCTTACCTTTAAAAATTAATTTTTAAAAAGTTTAAATTCAAATGTACAATCTGTGAGAGAGAGTTTAAGAAGAGTGCAGGAGACAGAGACCCCCCTGAGGTACTGTCTGCGTTATTATATGTGCTGAGAAAAGTGGCTTCCTAGTGAGACAGTCCCGCTCCCTGGTGAATCCAGCTCCATTAGTGGGTGAATGGATGGTAGGACACACCATCCTGCCCATGGTGTAGTGAGCGGCTACAGTCTGCCCACTAAGAAGAACTCAATGATGGACCAAAGATTCCCCCATTGCTTGGGGGAAACCAGGCCCAGGTCTGGCTGAGTCAATAGCTTCAACTGTTGTTAAATCAAGTCAAGTTCAAGGTTAATGTCATTCAATTATACATGAATACTCATGAATACAGCCAGATGATCCAGCATTCCTCTGGGGCCAAGGTGCCAAACACAGTACCCACAGTAATATCCAGTGCAATGCACATATGGCATATATATACATCACTGCTGGGACCAGTGTGAGAGGGGTACCTTCACCAAATGGGTAGTGATCCTAGTAGCAGAGGGAAGTATACAGCCTCAGTTTAGAAAAGAACAAGCTACAAGCACCCGAGGAGCCCTGGTACATTTGGAGGAAAGAGGGAGAAAGCAGAGGAATTGAAAGGGGAAATCAGAGAGGGGGGACTGTGAGGGACCTCAGATGGAACGGTTGTGGATCCAGGAGATGTGAAGGGAGATTAAGGGAGGCAGTTAGGGAAGGAGATTGAGGCAAGGAGAATGAAAGAAGAGGAACTAATGAGGGAAGGGATGAGGTTGAGGAGAAGATGAAGAAGAGGCCATCAGAAAGAGAACAGAAAAAAATGTGTTTGCATATGTAACCGTGTATGTGGAATGTGAAAATATCCCTGTGTCCATGCGTTTTTATGTGCTGCATTTATACAGCAGCATTAGTTCTTCAATCATCTTGGGCTTCCTCGCTATTAGAGCAATGTTTTGTGGTAGATGGTGTGGAATGGCTGCCTAATATTGGCAATAACATAAAGTGGCTCTTTCCCAGATTCAGAAAACTGGATTCAATCCTGATCTCGAATGCTGCCAGTATCATGTTTACATGTACTCCCTGTGAGAAAACTGTGTTTTCTTGGTACTCCTATCTTCTCCTGTGCCTCAGGGATGTACAGGCTGATCACTGTGCAGTGCCTCACTGTGGGAGAAACTGACTGGAACTGATGGGCAAACAACAGGAATTCTGCAGATGACGGGAATGGGGGAGGAATGAAAAAGTATTGGTGTACTTGGGAGTTTGGTAGTTGGGGTAGGCTCGGTAGGTCAAAGGGCATGGTTCTCGACTATATGACTCTAATTCACACACAGCACCTCCATCTCCTCACAACAGGATTGGAAGTGAATCACTATCACTCAAGGCATACCCAAGAAGGAAAAAGGAAACAGAACTGAGGAATAATCAGTGACAATCTCCACGTAGTATTGTAAATAAATTTCGATCTTTGCTGAATGCAATAAAAGGTGTTTAAAATTCTATACTCCAAGAATTCCACGATGCTTGTTTATTAAAAATTTTCCATTGACATATTTTAAACATAGTTGTAAGTGAAATTTTAAACAGACTATAAGACTGCATAACATTTCTTTCTCCCAACAAACAGATTATCTGCTTTGTTGTGTGTATATTGCACTGCAGATTTTCTTTACAGATGCTGCGTGCATGCTGTGTTGGCTTTGCTTTCAATCTTAGCTCTTGTATTCTAACACAGTGGTTGAGTACCAGAGGTCAAAATGTGATGTGGTGGTTTATTATTTCTACTTTTCAATCACAATTCTGTCACCTTTTGGGACCTCAAGTGAAGCAACATGAAAAAACATGCGCACGATATAGGGAAAATTGACATGGAAATGAATCCACTACCTTAGTTCCAGATAAATTCTAAGCAAATATTGTCACACAGATTTATAGCAAGCAATTCTTTTATATTAAAATACATACTGAGTAAAACGTAATCATTTTATGAGTGCTGCAAATTTTCATACAGATATAAAGAGTAGCTTAAATATAAATTTTTAAGCAGTATTAATGTTTTGCCTCAGGTATTATATATATGTAGTGATGAGGAATAAATTGATAACTGTAAGCATTTTGGTGAGAAGTTGATTGAAATATGCATATATTAAAATATAATAAGTCATACTAGAATATTTACGTACTTAAAAAATTTAAATGTAATTAAGTGTATAATTCATGTATTTTGTACCAGGGGACATAATATGCATTAATTAGATTTGAAACCTGCAGCAATTATGCTTTTTGAAGATTAATGACATTTTTTTTACAGAAGTATTCTGCAAAATACAACCCTCCATTTTAAACATGTTTAAGCGTTTTCCTCCTGTAAAAGAAATAAGTTTTCAGCATTCTACCCAGGAAATATCCATTTGATGTAGTTTTGCAGGAGTGCTGGAGATTTTTTCTAGGAGAAACATAAAATTATGACCGTATCTTCTTTCCCAGCTGGAAGTAAAATAAACATTGTTTCAAAGATGAGAAGAGAATTTGTCCCTGAAGCTCTTAGCAATATTTATCACTCAATAAACAACATATCTGGTCTTTACTTCATTAATACTGGTGGGACCTTGCTGTGCATAAATTGGCCGCTTTTTGTTTTCTGCCTTACGGTCATGAATATGCTTCCAAAGTGTGTTTTTACTGTAGTTTGAAATATCCTGAGATTATTAACAGACAACATAAATGCAAGTTTCTTCTTAGATTTTTCTTTCAATAAAATTATTAAGAATGAAAATTAGCCCTTTTCAGTATATCTATAATACACTTTCAGTATTCATCGCTGGAAAATTATGTTTTTTTCCTTTCATTAATCCTCGGTTTAGCAAATGAATCTTGAGGAAAACTTGATGTAAACAGTTCAGTGTGCAGTTCTGATTTCTACACATATACAAAAGTGAACAGTCATAAGTTGGATCAATAATCAATTCATGAATTGGCATCCTTTTCATTTTAAACTGTTACATCATCTCCTTGCATTCTCAATAAAATACTGTTCAATGAATATTACTGAAATAGGTAAAACATACACTATTCACTGTTGATTGATACAGGTTGAGCACATCTTATCTGAAATTCCCAAATCCACAACACTCCAAAATCCGAACACTTTTTGAGTGCTGACAGAAAAATCCACAAGGCACTGGAAAAGTTCCAAGGCAATGCACAAGTCTCTGTGCTCCACAGACCTCACGTCTGTAATGATCAGAAGTTAATGAAAAATAGAAAAACTACATAAAGTAAAAAATGAAGATCTCAGTCATGTATTGAAAGAGTGGATTGGTCAGCAATGAAGTGAACATACAGTATGCGATTCAACAGTACGCTAAGCAGGAAACAGCAAAGATCTATAATGACAAACTGAAAATTGAAGGTAATTGTAAATATTCAGCAGGATGGTTGTGACAATTAAAGAAAAGGCACAGCTTTAAATTTTGGTTTGTGGTGATAAAGTGTCTGCTGAACATGAGACAGTAGAGAAATTCATTGGTGAGTTTACCAAGATCGTTGCTGATGAAAATCTAACACATCAGTACATATGTGTTATAATGAACAAGTGTATGACAAAGACGACTTACCAGTAGTACATAAATTGCACCTTTTTGGTGCCGACTCTCTTGGCACAGAGCTCAGAAAAGCAATGCAACAGACTTTTGACTTTGTAAATCAGCTAGTTTCTTGTTATGTCTCCCCTCTTGCTGTGAAACAGGGATACCTCTTTTTCCCTTATTAGGGAGGAGAGAGAGAGAGAGAGAGAGAGAGAGAGAGAGAGAGAGAGAGAGAGTCTGTGGTATGTCGAATTACCAGGTGAACAAGTAGTTTTTGGGGTACTGCAAGTCTCTGTCTTTATTGATGCTTGCTGCACATTTGAGTGCTCAGTGGAGGGCGCTGATGCTTTTTTCTGGGGGTGGTGGGGGGGGTCGTTGCCTTGCGCTGCTTGTGCATGGGAAGGGGGAGCTGGGGGAGGCTTTGGAGTTCTAGCATTTTAATTGTCATTCATTCTTTGGGGCACTTCTCTGTTCTTGTGGATGTTTGCGAAGAAAGAATTTCAGGATGTCTATTATATACATTTCTCCGAAATGTAGCTAATGAAACCTACTGAAATTCAAAGTCAGGAATGATGGTGATGCCAAACAGCCACTGACTGTCCAGCTGGGCTGCCATGGTAGTGATAAATTACTTTCCTGATGGTTCAAATTAAATAGTACATGAGCAAAATTACATAACGCTACCTCCAGGGTATATGTATAACCTGGATCTATAATGTAAGTGGATATTGTGTTTAAACTTGGGTCCCATCCCTAAGGTATCTCATTATATATATATATGCAACTATTCCAAATTCTGAAAAAAATTGTAAATCCAAAAATTCTGGCCCCAAGCATTTTGGACAGGGGTGTTCAACCTGTACATCTGATTCTCCAGTGAAAGGAGGGGCATTTTGTCCATGGTCGTTAAAGACAAGTACTAAAGACTTGAACATCTGCTTTCAGTAAAATTCAGCAGACGCACACACTCTCCCCTTGCCCAAAAGTCCACAACCTGCTAATTAGCTCCCTGTTAATTTTGTTTCCTTTGCCTTTGTTGGGAAGTGAATGTAATCTTTGACTGATAACTATCCATTTTTAGCACCATGGACCAAACCTGTTCCAGAAAATGTTCACTGTGGATGTTTACCGTGATGAAAATTTGCCAATATTGTATTGGTGCTTCAGCACATTAAAATGTATATGCTGAGTATGATTAAGGAAGTCATAATTTGTGGGTGCATTTTTGAAAAACAGCTTCACCAAAACTCAAGATAGGGTGGTGAGGGTGGGGGAAGTATATAATAGTAATGCTGTTTACCAGTATGAGCAATTCACTTTCAGCTAACACTTCATATAGTGGTTTATCAAGCATGAGGAAATTTTTCAGTTGAATGTAGCTACAATATGAAATCAAGAATTCAGTCACAATAGTGGAATACAAACTGTGATTGATCCAAACTATGTAGATGAATCCTTGTGGGATAAGACTCTCTCACTACACAAAATGGTTTTTGTTGGTTGGGAGTGGTAATGCTGACAGCTAAGTTCTGCAATGCATTTGTTCTGGTTGAATAGATTTATTTATCTCATTTTAAAGCCCCTTGGCATTTATCTTTCCAGTGGCTGAAAATAATATAAGAAAAAAAAGTTAAAATTTGCTAACTTTGTTTAAAATTGGGAAAAAGTTGTTCAGATTATTAAGATCCTAAATTTTTGATCATGTTTTGTTTAATGACTGCATATTACCGGACATTCTCTGTTTATATGAAATCAGATGTATAGAATATTTGCATTATGTTTAGTATAAAACCAATATGTAAAGTAGAAACAATCAATAATCATAAAAGTCAACAAATTAATGATTATAAAGAAATTGGAATTACAGTTTCACTAGCAAGCTGAATCTCCCATAAAGCTTGTGGTGACAAATGTTTCCCCTCTGCACACTTCATTTGGCATCTATCGACAATGAATTGATAAAAAATTGGTGACATGTGAGGTTACAGATGCAGAAATCTGGAGCTGGGAAAAAACAACTACTGGAGGAAAGCAGTGGGTCCAAAGAATGGGTGATGATCCAGGTCCAGAATCTGCATCGGAGCTGAGAGTGCAGAGGAGCTTAACCATATAGAGGGAAGAGGAGGGGATGAGACAGAGGCTGGTAAATGATGTGGAACCAGACGAGGAATGGTGGTTATGATGGACAAATAGAGCCATCCTGGGGGAGGGAGGGATGGTTGACTGGCGGTACTGGATATGCTGGGAGGGGAGATTGGGTAAGTGGAGAAGTGCGGATTGAGGGAGAAGGCCGGTAGGTGATAAGTGGAAGGAGATGTGGATGGAACAAAGTGGGGGTGAGGAGTTGGGGAGGACTGAAAGATAAACCAAGGGAGAAAAATTACAAGTAGGATAGGGTGACAAGCCTTAGAAACGAGGGCAGGGGGAGAGACGGAAAAATGAACAAAGGGAGAGAGAATGAAGGTGGACTGGTGGCAGTGGGAAAGCAATAAAAGGTTGTGGGAGTGGGGGTTACCTGAAACTGGAAAATTCAATATTCATACCATTGGGTATAGGCTACACAAATAGAAAGTAAGGTGTTGTTTTTCTAAGTTACGATTGACCTCAGCCTAGTAGTGGGATAAACAGCTCATTGTGGGAATGGGAAGGGGGTTGAAATTACTTGCTACATGAATCTTAGGATGGCCATTATGGACAGGATCTAAAAGCATCACCTAGTCTATGTCTGAAGTAGAAGTGGCAGAGAGAGAGAGAGCTGTCTGCTCTCAGAACCCGTCTCCACCGATACCACAGAGATAGGGTTTGGTATCCTCTTTTCATCCCTCTACTCTCTGCATCGAACTTATCACCCTTCTTCATTTCCAACAGCTCCAAAGGGATTCTACCACGTTTCTCTATCATAGCAACTTTCCTTGCAAATTGATTACAATGACTAATTAAATCATGGGCATATAAGCACACAATATTACCATCAAAAGTGTGGGGTTTATAACATTTGTCACAATGTAATGTTTGGATTATAAGAATGGGCATTTGAGGGCAAATTTATAATTATTTGGGAAAAAAATTCTAAAGGAAAACAGCACCAGATTTTGCTTTTCTCACTTTTTAGCAGTTACATCTTTTCTTTTCCCTTCTTTTTCTTCCTCCATCTGTTTAAAAGCTTGTAATTAATAACATTTTTGATCTGAATTAATACAAAAAATCAAGATAGGAATTCCATTGTTGATGTGTGCAGTTTCAGTTAATGCTATAAATTATGTAAGTATTCCCAGCTCAGTGTATCTGATTCCCATTAACACATTAAAATTATTAGTTTTGAATTTTAGATTAATATTTTGTAAAATGATTTCAATTGGTTATTACTTTTAAATTACATGAGTTTCTTGCTCAAAAGGGCAAAATGTTTGTGAGTTACTCAAAAAATTAAAGCATTAATGGATTAAAAACAAAAGCATTTCTAGTCTGTCATGGCTCTAATATTAGCAATGGTACCCATGGCTGGGAAAAATGAATTAAATTTGAAATTAAACATATCAGATGTTCTATTTTAATTAAAGGATTTTCCAGTATGACCAAATAAAGAATGAAGAATTTAATTTGCAGGCCGAAGAGTCATTTCCTTCCTGTACTTTTCTATGAAAAGACCCATATTCTAAAGGTCAGTTCTAACCTCAACAAATTAATAGTTCTGGAATAGTGACTTGCCAGCATGCAACTAAGATTTTTTTTTCAAAAGCATGTTTAGTTTTTATTCGGTTACAGTCAAAACTGTTTTTGCCTTATGGAACACAAACTAAAATCAACCTCTGCTCCTGACTGTGATCAGAATAGCAAAACGTTAGCTCTTTGAGGCTTGAGTGAGAGAGGGCAAAAAAGCTGTAGGTACATTTTTTTTCCCAGTTTATTTATTGCTTCCTCCTTTATATTTTGCACAGTTAGAACAGTAGTGATGCCAGGCAGGATAGTTGAACGCTCCTCTTGCAGGCTGTGGGAAGGCAGGGAGACCTCCAGTGTCCCTGGCGACTTTACCTGCAAGAAGTGCATCCAGCTGCAGCTTCTAACACTCGACGTTAAGGAGTTGGAGCTGGAACAGGATGAGCTCCAGATCATTCAGGAGGCTGAGGGGTGATAGACAGGACATATAGAGAGATAGTTACACCCAAGGTGCAGGACACAGGAGACTGGGTGACAGGCAGGATGGAGAAAGGGGTTCATTAGCCAGTGGAGAGTAACCCCTGCGTCCATCCCCCTCCACAGCAACAGGTACACCACTTTGGATACTAATGTGGGGAGGGGGGAAGTGACTAAGTGGATGAAAGTCACAACTGTCAGGTCTCTGGCACTGAGCCCGGCTCTGTGACTCAAAGGGAAGGGGACAGAGAAGAGATGAGCTGTGGTGATAGGGGATTCAGCTGTAAGAGGAACAGAAGGAGGTTCTGTGGACAAGAACGAGATTCCAGGATGATACGTTGCCTCTCAGGTGCCAGGATCTGGGACATCTCTGATCGAATTCTGAACATTCTTACGTGGGAGGATGAGCAGCTGGAAGTCCCGGTGCACGCAGGTACCAATGACTTAGGTAGGAAGAGGGACGAGGTTCCACAAAGTGAGTCAGGGAGTTACGTGCTAAGTTAAAGGACAGGACCCCCAGAGTTGTGATCTCAGGATTGCAACTCATGTCATGTGTTTGTGAGGCCAGAAATAGGAAGATCATACAGTTTAACTCATGGCTAAGGAGTTGGTGTAGGAGGGAGAGGGATCAGATTTTTCAATCATTCTGCTCTCTTCAAGGCAATGTGGGACTTGCACAGAGGGATGGTTTGCACCTGAACTGGAGGGGGACTGGAGTCCCAGCGAGAAGGTTTGTGAGTACTGCATGGGTGGGTTTAAACTAGAATTTCAGGGGGATGAGAACCAGAGTTCCAGAGCAGTCAGTGAAGAGGTTGTGGAAACAGATGTTGGTAAGACCTCAGACAAAGACAAGACAGGAATCAAAAGATTGAACATGGTGCAACTAATGTCCTGAGCTGCATATTCTTATAGACATCCGTTAGTCTCATGAGACCATGGATTTGCGCCTTGGAAGGTTTCCAGGGCGTAGGCCTGGGCAAGGTTGTATGGAAGACCGGCAGTTGCCCATGCTGCAAGTCTCCCCTCTCCACGCCACCGATGTTGTCCAAGGGAAGGGCATTAGGACCCATACAGCTTGGCACCTGTGTCGTCACAGAGCAATGTGTGGTTAAGTGCCTTGCTCAAGGACACAACAGGCTGCATCAGCCAAGACTCGAACTAGCGACCTTCAGATCACTAGACCGATGCCTTAACCACTTGGCCACATGCCAACTGAGTATATGAGCTGCATATATTTCAATGCAAGAAGTATTGTAGGAAAGGCAGAATGGAGAATTTGTCTGGTGGAGCTGTATTGGTGGAACTAAGGGATAAGAAAGCTATTGTTAGGTTTGTTCTTGATAAAATACAACTGTAGCATGGGCAAAAGTAACACCAATTTATTTCCAGAATGGCTACTGCTGAATAAAAGTGCGTGCAACCCTGCTCACCAACATCACTTCTGGTTCCGGATGAACCACCATGGGAACTGAAGTTCTTTACTATGTACTCATATTAACACATCTTCCCCCTTTAAAGATAAAAAACAAACACAATACTATGTCCTCATAAACCTGCTAGAAACAATAATGTTTTCCAACAAAGATATTTACCGTACATTAACTTCAATTGTAATGACCAAATACAGTCCCATATTCATTCACAAGCTCTCAATCAGTCTCTGAGGTGGTTTGATTATCCTTTCTGGTCTGCTATTTGTTTCCACAGATGTATTGCTTTCACTTGCTGTGTTAATAGACCCCTTTAGTCTATTGACTGGTGACGTGCCAGGGCTACGGTTTGGAGGTCGTGGTCGTAGCTCCATATGGTTCTTTCTCGGAGGTGTTCCTCGCTTCATCAGGATCTGGTAACTTCTTCTTGCGCATATCCTTGCATGGACCATGTGCCAGAATCGTGATCTCAGACTCATACTTGATCTCCAGGCTTCAGGACTAGTAGGCTTTTCGGAGTTTTGCTGGGATATTGTTTCTGTTTTTTTCCCCTCTCTCTTTAGCCAATTTGAGCTTGTGTGCTTCCTTAGGTGTCAACGGGTTTTGTGCACTGGAAGGTTAGTGCACATGTGTAGACCCATCAGTATTTGGGCTGGTGGAAGTCCATTCTGCAGTGACACACTTCTGTAATGATCTGACTTTTGTGGATGTCCTTTTGTCCACCTTGTGCCTTACTCATGAGGCCCTTCACTACCTGGAACGAACTCTCTGCTAGGCCTTTAGAATTTCCGTGAGGTGCATTTGAAACATTGAAACTCCCAGTCTTTGGCAAAAGACTCAAATGCAAAACTCAAAAATTGTGGATCATTGTCTGATACCACCTCACAAGGAACTCCATGCCTCACAAACACAGCTTTCAAGAAGGAGATGACTGCTTTGTTGGACGTTAATTGCAGTGTTGAACCTCTGGGTAATTCGAAAATTAGTCTGTTACAACAGTATGACTTTTCCCATTACAACAAACAAATCCACTCCAACTTTGAAGTGCAGCCTGTCTGGTGCACGATGTGGAATAAGTAGTTCTGTTTGCTAGTTTGGTCAGTAGTTAAGACATACTTCGCATGAAGCTGTCTTTGGGAGATACTGAAATGGAGGTGACAATAATGTCTACATAGGCATGAAGATAGCATTAATCTCTTGGTCACTTTTTTCTCTCTTGTTGACCACGTGAGACTGCGCATCAGCAGCAAACATATATTTCCGGTGTGTAGATCATTTTCACATCATATTCCTGCAGCCTTATCAACACATGCTGCATCCTCATGGACAGTTGTTCAGTGATTTGGACAGAATTGAGACCAATGGCTTATGGTCTGTCTCTACTTCAAAGTGTACTGATGGAACCTTTCACATGCATATGTGCTAGCGAGAAGCTCTTTCTCTATTTGTGCATAGTTGGATTCCGCGCCTGCTAAATCTCCTGATGCATAGGCCATAGGTTGCCATGTGTCATGCTGCTGCAGTAGTACTGCTCTAAGGCCATACTGGGACGCATCAGCTGAGATCCTAATACATCTTTCCCGACCATCAAACTTCAGAATGGGCTCTTCAGTTAGGATTCCTTTCAGTCTCAGGAAGCACTCTTCTTGCCCATGATACCAAATCCACTCATTTTGCTGCTCAAGGAGTGACCTAAGTGGTGTTGACACTGTAGGTATACAAGGGATGAACTAAGCCAGGTAAGTCACCATCCCCAAGAAATGTCTCACCTCCTCTTTGTTATAGGACACCTCCTATAAAAGTCAGTGCCTTAACATCAAACTCACATTTCTTTTTATTCAATTTCCAGTTGACATTCTATGTCACGTCTAGCACTTGTCTCAGTCATACGTATTGTTATTCCTTGATGGACCCCCAAAAGATGATGTCATCCATCATGGTCTCAACACGAGGTCTGCCCTCAAAGATCATGGTAGAATTGTGGTGTGGGCAGAATCCCATATGGTAACAGAAGAAAGTGATATCTTCCCTCTAGTATGTCAAAAGTACACAGTCACAAACTTGCTTCATCAGCCAAACCCAGACAACACATTGAGTTTACTAAACCACTTGGCACCTGCAAACCGGGACATGATCTCCTCCTTTGTTGGAAATTTAAAATGCTCTCTCTTTAAGGCTTTATTGCAATATCTTGGGTCTTGTCATATCCGCAATGCTCTATTTTAATTTTGCACAATGAACAGTGCACTTGCCCAGTTTGTAGGTTCTTCAATTTTCTGTATGACATTTATCCATTCTGTGTGTGCTAGTTCTTTTTTGAGTTTGTCTCAAAGTGAAAACGGAGCTTTCCTGCATGCATGGACAACAGAAGCTGCTACTGTCTCAGCTACATGAATTTTGTGTACAGCAGGTCAACATCCGAGCCCCTCAAAGACATCTGCATACTCTTCCATAAGTGAAATATTATCATCTTTGGTCTGTGACGTCACAATGAAAACTCTTTTCACCAGCTGAACTTCTCACATGCACTCTGATCTAATATTGGCTGTATTCTCTTTTCAATAATCAGTACCTGTGCCTTTAGGTGCTGTCTGTTGTGCTTGAAAGTCAATACCCATCGCCTTTTACTGGAATTTTCTGTCTAGTATAGCCTGTCACTTTTAACTTGCTCTTTATTTTGAGAGTCTTGTAATCATCCATAGACTACAGATTCACCTGGGCTCTGGTGTCAAGCTTGAATGGAATTACTATCTCATTCACAGTCACTGGAACGACCCATTCTGGTTTACCAGTAGAGAAACTACAAGCACTTCCTCCACTTCCTCAGTATTAGTGTGCACCTTTCTCTTAGTATCCACTGCATTCCAATACTTTGCAAAATTAGTCTTCTTCCCACAATTATTACAGGACTGTCCATAAGCAGGACACGTCTTAGCAATATGCCTGTCTCCACATTTGCTCCATTTGCTGTTTGAGCTTTCCTTTCTGTTTGCAATTGCTTTGGGAAACCACTTGTGCTCTGCCCCTCCGTTTTCACAGCATACACTATTATTTCTGCCCTATGCAGCCCCTTAGCCTGTGATCATGTGGTCTCTGCTGCCCTACACATATCCACAGCCTTACCAGTGTTAAATCTTTTTCATGGAGCAGGTTTTCTCTGTTCATTATCTGTAATTCCAAAAACTATAACTAACTATAACTTTAACTAGTCAGCCTCTCAAATCTCCAAACTCATAGGACTTACTCAGTGTGTGTAGCTCAGTAGTGGTCAAAGATAATATCTTGTTTCTGGACGCAGGAAAAGAACTTGTATCTTTCAAACGTGATGTTTTTACTTGGGACAAAATATTCCTCAAATTTTGTCACCAGAGTGTCCAACATAAAGTCTGTCTCATCAATTTGAAAACTGTTGAGATGTCCAAAACATCTTTGTCAAGTACATGTAGGAAGCTAGACACTTTCAATTTTTCATTTTCCCTCTGGTTCTACTGGCCACTAAATATATATATTAAATATATATCTAATCGTTTTTGAATGACTAAATATTATTTCTCCTCATCTGAGAGAATGAGGAGGTGATGGACAGGAACTACAAGGGGGTAGTCACCCCTAGGTTGTAGGAGACAGGTAACAGGGGTGACTGTCAGAAGAAAGAGGGGAAATGCACAGGTAGTGCAGAGTACACCTGTAGCCGATCCCCTCAATAATACGTAGATAATATTGAGAGGGATGACCTACCAGGGCAGGACACAGTGACCAGGTCTCTGGCACTGACTCTGGTGTTGTGGTTCAGAAGAGTAGAGAGATGAAGAGAACCGCAGTGTTGATCAGAGGTTCCTTACTCAGAGGAACAGAGTCGAGGTTCTGTGGGCGCAATAGAGACCTCAAGATTGTATGTTGTCTCTCTGGTTCCAGGATCAGGGATGTCTCAGATTGGGTCCATGACATTCGCAAGGGCAAGGGTGAGCAGCCAGTTGCCTACTGGCACCGATGACGTAGGCAAACAAGGTGAGGTCCTGAAGAAAAAATTTAAGGAGCTAGGTAGAAAGCTGAGAAACAGGACCTCCAGGGTAGTAATCACTGGATTGCTGCCTGTGCCACATGCCAGTGAGGGTAAGAATAGGATGAGTGGCAGGTGAATATGTGGCTGAGGAACTGGTGCAGAAGGAAGGAGTTCAGATTTATGGATCATTGGAATCTCTTCTGGGGAATGTATCATCATCATCATCAGGTGCCATGCCCAGTTTGAGCTTTGACTGCCATGGCCCACACACTCCTGTTTTGCGTCAAGTGGATCAATTCATTGGTATTCATTTCCAGTTCTCTGGCTGCTTTCTCCATTATCATTTGTCTTTGTCTTCCTCTTGCTTTCTTCCCTTCAATCTTTCCCATAATTGCCATGCATTCTAACTCCTCTTTCCTAATCACATGTCCAATGAAGTTACGTTGCCTTTTCATGATCTCATACATTATTTCTCTTTTTGTGTTTGCTCTGTTCATGACATCCTCATTAGATATTTGTTTCGTCCATGATATTCTTTGCATCCTCCTCAAAAACCACATCTCTGCTGCTACAATTCATTTCCTCATGTTACTAGATATTGTCCAACATTCTGAGCCATATAACATAACTGGATGAACGTAACATTTCAGTACTCTGAGGCGGGTTGTCATGCCTAGTTTAGTATTGGTCAGTATACCCTTCATTCTCGTAAAGGAGTTTTTTGCCATCCCTATTCTTCTTTTAATGTCCAAGTCACACCTGCCATCTGATGTCACCTAGCTTCCTAAGTAGCATAAGTTCTGTACTTGTTTTATGTCTTCCCATTTATTCTCAGCCTGCAGAAAGGATTCTCCTTCTTTTTGGATATCACCATACATTCTGTCTTTTTGCAATTGATGGATAGACCCATTTTTGCACTTTCTTCAACAATTATATCAATTAAGTTTTGTAGTTCTTCCTCCGTACTTGCAATTAACACAGTGTCATCTGCATATCTGAAATTATTGATGTTTTCACAACCAACTTTGATTCCCAAGATGTCTCTTATTTTTTGTAATATTGTCTCACTGCACACATTAAATAAATCAGGGGAGAAAACATACCCTTGTCTAACGCGTCTCTTGATTTTGGTAAACTGACTCACTTCATCTATTCGTACAGCGGCAGTTTGTTCCCAGTACAGATTTCTGATTAGGCGGAGGTCTTTTGAATCTAGATCTAGAGTTTTCTGTAATATTTCAAATAACATTGTGCTTCATTTTATCAAATGCTTTTGTGTAGTCGATAAAACAGACAAACAAATCTTTTTGCACTTGAATAGCTCATTCAGATAGTATCCTTAACATCAATATTGCATTTCTTGTACCTTTGTCTTTCACAAAACCACATTGTTCTTTACCTATTTCAGCTTGTATCTTACTTTTAGTTCCTGTCATCAAAATTCTTAGAAGTATCTTGGTGATATGACTCATTAAACTTATGATCCTATGTAATTCACATTCTATTGCTCCTGGTTTCTCAGGAAGAGTGATAAATACTGATTTTTTTCATCTCTTCTGGTATTATTCCAGTCTCATAAATGTCATTGATTAAATCAGTAAGTTTTTCAATTCCATAATCTTCAAGGATAATAATTTGTTCTATTACTAATTCATCAGGACCTGCTGCCTTTCCTTTCTTCATCTTATTTACCGCATTACGAACTTCAGATTTTAAAATACTTGGACCTTCAATTTATCTTAATTTCTGGTTTTTCACCTCGATCGTCTTCAAACAATTCCTGAATATACTCAGTCCATCTGTTCATAATCTCATCTTTTTCCATGATAATTGTACCGTCCTTTGTTTTCAAACATTCAGCTGAAGAACAGAGGAGCTTTTTACCACTGATATTCTTGATTTGTTGATGTAACCTTTTTGGATCAGTAATAGGGATTCTTTCTATTTGCTCACATTCCTGGTTTAACCATTCTTCTTTGGCTTTTTGACATAAGCTTTTAACTTTTTTATCTAAGGACTTACATGCTATAGGATTTGCTCTCTTCTGTCTCCTTTCTTCCACTAGATTTTTGATTTCATCTGTCATCCATTTATTCTTTGTGCTTTTTTCTTTTTTAGGAATCACTGACTTTGCTGATTCTACCAAGGCATCCTTTAGAGAGTTAAATTTCATTTCTACGTGATTGCTATCATCTTCAACAGATTCTATGTCTAGACTTTGAAATCTATTCCTTACTTCAATTGTAAATTTATGTCTTAAGTTTTCTTCTTTAATTATATGCACCAACAACAGATGGAACAAATGAGGATATAGATAAATTCTATGAAGAGCTTGAACAAGCAAAGAATAGATGCAAATCTCAAGATATTGTTATTGTCATGGGAGATCTAAATGCGAAAGTAGGACAAGGTGCTGATGGAAATACCATAGGAAAATTTGGACGAGGGGAAAGAAATGAACCATAGAACCATAGAACCATAGAAACTACAGCACAGAAACAGGCCTTTTGGCCCTTCTTGGCTGTGCCAACCCATTTTCTGCCTAGTCCCACTGACCTGCACACGGACCATATCCCTCCATACACCTCCCATCCATGCATCTGTCCAATTTATTCTTAAATGTTAAAAAAGAACCCGCATTTACCACCTCGTCTGGCAGCTCATTCCATACTGCCACCACTCTCTGTGTGAAGAAGGCCCCCCAATGTTCCCTTTAAACTTTTCCCCCCTCACCCTTAACCCATGTCCTCTGGTTTTTTTTTCTCCCCTTGCCTCAGTGGAAAAAGCCTGCTTGCATTCACTCTATCTATACCCATCATAATTTTATATACCTCTATCAAATCTCCCCTCATTCTTCTACGCTCCAGGGAATAAAGTCCTAACCTATTCAACCTTTCTCTGTAACTGAGTTTCTCAAGTCCCGGCAACATCCTTGTAAACCTTCTCTGCACTCTTTCAACCTTATTTATATCCTTCCTGTAATTTGGTGACCAAAACTGAACACAATACTCCAGATTTGGCCTCACCAATGCCTTATACAACCTCATCATAACATTCCAGCTGTTATACTCAATACTTTGATTAATAAAGGCCAATGTACCAAAAGCTCTCTTTACGACCCTATCTACTTGTGACACCACTTTTAGGGAATTTTGTATCTGTATTCCCAGATCCCTCTGTTCTACTGCACTCCTCAGTGCCTTACCATTAACCCTGTATGTTCTACCTTGGTTTGACCTTCCAACATGCAATACCTCACACTTGTCTATATTAAACTCCATCTGCTATTTTTCAGCCCGTTTTTCCAGCTGGTCCAAGTCCCTCTGCAGGCTCTGAAAACCTTCCTCACTGTCAACTACACATCCAATCTTTGTATCATCAGCAAATTTGCTGATCCAATTTACCACATTATCATCCAGATCACTGATATAGATGACAAATAACAATGGACCCAGCACTGATCCCTGTGGCACACCACTAGTCACAGACCTCCACTCAGAGAAGCAATTCTCTACCACCACTCTTTGGCTTCTTCCATTGAGCCAATGTCTAATCCAATTTACCACCTCTCCATGTATACCTAGCGACTGAATTTTCCTAACTAACCTCCCATGCGGGACCTTGTCAAAGGCTTTACTGAAATCCATGTAGACAATATCCACTGCCTTCCCTTCATCCACTTTCCTGGTAACCTCCTCGAAAAACTGCAATAGATTGGTCAAACATGACCTACCACTCACAAAGCCATGTTGACTCTCCCTAATAGGTCCCTGTCTATCCAAATGCTTGTAGATTCTGTCTCTTAGTACTCCCTCCAATAACTTACCTACTACCGACGCTAAACTCACCGGCCTATAATTTCCCGGATTACTTTTCGATCTTTTTTTAAACAACGGAACAACATGAGCCACTCTCCAATCCTCCTGCACTTCACCCGTAGACAGCGACATTTTAAATATCCTTGCCAGGGCCCCCGCAATTTCAACACTAGTCTCCTTCAAGGTCCGAGGGAACACCCTGTCAGGTCCTGGGGATTTATCCACTTTAATTTTCCTCAAGACAGCAAGCACCTCCTCCTTTTCAATCTGTACAGTTTCCATGATCTCAATACTTGATTCCCTCAATTCCATAGACTTTATGCCAGTTTCCTTAGTAAATACAGACACAAAAAACCTATTTAAGATCTCCCCCATTTCCTTTGGTTCCGCGCGTAGCCGACCACTCTGATATTCAAGAGGACCAATTTTATCCCTTACAATCCTTTGTAAAATGAATGAGGTGAGAAATAGGTAGAATGGTGCAAGATGAATAATCAGGTCATTATGAATACCTACTTTAAAAACCAGCCAAGACGCTTGTGGACCTGGAAAGTCCAGGTGATAACACTAGAAATCAAATTGACTTTATTACTATAAACCAAGGATTTAGAAACTCAGTGACTCAATGCAAAACATATCCAGGGGAAAGTACGACCCCTACAAAAGGGACAGGTTACATCTGAATCCGAGGAGGTCCAATATCGTGGGCAGGTTGGTTAGAGTTGTTTGGGTGGGTTTAAACTAATTTGGCAGGGGGATGGCAACCAGAGTAATAGTGATAAAGATGAGGTAGTTGGTTGACAAACAGAGGCAATGTGTAGTGAGACTCCTAGCAAGGACAGGCTGATGATAGGGCAAAATTGCAGTCAACAGGATGAGTTGCAATGTAAAAGGTGGACAAGATCTATAGGATGAATACAGGACTGAGTGTATTATATTTGAATGTGTGCATTATATGGAATAAGGTAGATGAACCTGTCGCACAGTTACAGATTGGCATGGATGATGTTGTAGGCATTACTGAATCATGGCTGAAAGAAGATTATAGCTGACAGCTTAATGTCCAAGGATACACGTTGTATCAAAAGGAAACGGAGGATTGGAGTATATTTAATGTTATTCAGCTGTTTAAGAAGGGCTGTGAAAATAGACCAGGAAATTATAGGCCAGCGAGCCTAACATCAGTAGTGAGAAAGATACTGGAAGGTATTCTAAGGGACTGGATATATGAGTATTTGGATAGACAGGGAACTGGAAGTAACAACATGAAGACAGATGTTATTGCCAGCATTGTGTATTTAGTAATAAGGTACTAGAAATAAGTGTGATTAAAGGCAAACTAAATCCTCAAACAATATGAAAGTTTTGGTTAGAAATTACAGTAAGGTAAGTACCAAATTGAAAACAATAAATTCTTCAAAGTATCCAGCACGGATACCCAGATTTTAAAACATAATCTATAATCTTAAAGTATATAATTAATATAAAAAGATCTTATAAGGAAAATATAATGTAAGCATTCATTTTAAGAAAACTAGAATATAAAAGCAAGGATGTAATGTTGAGGTTGTATAAGGCATTGGTGAGTCCTCATTTGGGGTACTGTGAGCAGTTCTGGGCTCCTTATCTGAGAAAGGATGGGTTGCCACTGGAGAGAGTTCAAAGGAAGTTTGTGAAAATGAATCCAGGATTGAAAGACATCATATGAAGAAACCTGAGCCTGTACTCATTGAAATTCAGAAGGATGAGGGGATATGTCAATGAGGCCTATCAAATGTTGAAAGGCCACAGTAGAGTGGATGTAGAGAGGATGCTTCCTATGACCAAGGAGCACAGCCTCAGAACAGAAGGACGTCGACCTAGAACAGAGATGAGCAGGAATTTCTTTAGTCCGTGTGGTGTATCTGTAGAATCCATTGCTACAGGAGGCTGTGGAGGCCAAGTCATTGGGTATATTTAAGGCAGAGGTTGATAGATTCTTGTTTAGTCAGGGCATGAAGGGTTATGGCAAGAAAACATGAGATTGGGACTGAGAGGGAATTGGATCAGCCATGACGAAATGGTGGAGCAGACTCGATGAGCCAAATGGCTTAATTCTGCTCCTATATCTTATGGTCTTATGGTCTAAAATGGTTTGCTATCAATCTCAATTAATCAGATGTTATATCAAAATGTACTTTATCAGACAAGCCTAGTTGTTTAAACTTAACCATGGGGAAAAAGGCCAAACAAGTTCAAAAGAGGTAGCCAGAAGTTCATAGACATAATTTGGCAACAACTAGTTATAGATTACTGGGAAACCACTTGAGATTCATGGAAAATTAAAGATTAGAAAGTAATTTGAAAGTTAAAGTGGTAACATGCTTCATCCAGTATTTTGGCCATAACTTAAAGCTGATAGAAAGAATGAGAAGAAGGCGTTTGATTAATAATATAATGACAATGGTATTGAATAGGTTTAGAAACAATGAATATTAAATTAAAGAAAGCATGCCAACAAATCACAGTTAACTTATAACAAAACACAAAGAGAATACCTGGAAATACTCAGCAATTGAGGCCAGTTCTCTGGGAAGAGAAATAAACATTTCAGCCAGAAGACTCTTCATCGGAATCTTTAACTCTGTTTATCCTCCCACAGATGTGGTCTGACTTGTTCAGTATTCCTAGCATTTCCTGTTTCAGGTTCTGATTTCCATCATCTGCAGCTTTTCAGATATTCAGTAGCTGAACACAGCAGCAGCCAAGTTTCATAATTCTCGAGTTAATGAAATGCACTGGTCTTTTTAAGATGCTGGTGTGAAAATGGTTCAACTCAAATGGAAGGTCAAAGTGCCAGCTCCATTAAATGAGTCAGATAGTAGCAATATCTGTATAGTCCCCTGAACATAGCTTATAAAGTCTCTGCATGTGAAGCAGATAGGTGACTTCCTAGAGACCTGATGGGGTATCAGCAAGTAAGGGGGGCAGTAATTCATCTCTATGAACACCATGACCATGGAACGCTTGTATGAGGGTTCTCTGGAAGGGAAAAATTGTAAAATAGAGTTTACAGCAGGAAAAGATGGAAATGTTAAATTCTGTTCATGGTGGGTGTAGGTAGAATTGTAATGAATGATGTAACTACAGATGAAAAAATCTGTAGATATAATCTGACATGCTTATTAATACAGCATACACGAGGAAATCTGCAGATGCTGGAATTTCAAGCAACACACATCAAAGTTGCTGGTGAACGCAGCAGGCCAGGCAGCATCTCTAGGAAGAGGTACAGTTGACATTTCGGGCCGAGACCCTTTGTCAGGACTAACTGAAAGAAGAGCTAGTAAGAGATTTGAAAGTGGGAGGGGGAGGGGGAGATCCAAAATGATAGGAGAAGACAGGACGGGGAGGGATAGAGCCAAGAGCTGGACAGTTGATTAGCAAAAGGGATATGAGAGGATCATGGGACAGGCCTAGGGAGAAAGAAAAGGGGGAGGGGGGAAAGCCCAGAGGATGGGCAAGGGGTCACATATTTTAATTCTACGTCCCATTCCCATTCTGATATGTCTATCCACGGCCTCCTCTACTGCAAAAATGAAGCCACACTCAGACTGGAGGAACAACACCTTATATTCCATCTGGGTAGCCTCCAACCTGATGGCATGAACATTGACTTCTCAAACTTCCGCTAATGCCCCACCTCCCCCTCGTACCCCATCCGTTATTTATTTACATACACACATTCTTTTTCTCTCTCTCTCCTTTTTCTCCTTCTGTTCCTCTCACTATACCCCTTGCCCATCCTCTGGGCTTTCCCCCCACCCCCTTTTTCTTTCTCCCTGAGCCTCCTGTCCCATGATCCTCTCATATCCCTTTTTCCAATCACCTGTCCAGCTCTTGGCTCCATCCCTCCCCCTCCTGTCTTCTCCTATCATTTTGGATCCCCCCTCCCCCTCCCCCTCCCACTTTCAAATCTCTTACTAGCTCTTCTTTCAGTTAGTCCTGACGAAGGATCTCGGCCCGAAATGTCGACTGTACCTCTTCCTAGAGATGCTGCCTGGCCTGCTGCGTTCACCAGCAACTTTTATGTGTGATGCTTATTAACACAGTTGGTGTTCAATTTGAGACACAGGAATAATGTCAGAAATGGCACTGAAGAATTAGACCACAGATTAGATAATACTTTAATGCATTATCAAAGTACGTACACGTTACCATATACTACCTCGAGATTCATTTTCTTGCAGGCATTCACAGGAAAATGAAGTAATGCAATGGAATTTTACAACAAATACATAAACAGATAAAGACCAACAAACAACCAATGTGCAAACACCATGATCTTGGTGATTGATGGAGAAGGCATAAAGGACCAAATGGACAGTACATGTTGCTAATTCTTACATCCTTATGTTCACCCAATTATGTGAATTTAATTAAGAGCAAAGTAAAGTTGAGAGATACTTGTGACACAATACAGTGTCATGGCTGCAACAATTACGGGGAACTGCAGTTCGTATAAACCTTCCAATAAGAATCACATCGGTGCTGAATGGGACTCGAATTATTTATGTGTTCTGTTTGTCTGGTAGTGAGAGAGAAATGATAATGGAAGAAGAGGAAGAGGAAGCTAATGTATGAGGCTAGTTCAACAAGAGCAGAAAAAGGTGGCTTAGAAGTAGTGATTCATTGCAGACTCAAGATGCAGTAATATTGTATGAGATCCTACAGCCAACAACATATTTAACCTCTGGTAAAGCAATATCAAAGTAAACAATTGGCTGTACTATAAAGACAAGTGTAATCTTTACACATAAAACTGACCAAATGTCTCATCCCACCATGCCAATGAACAATGGGACTACTTAAAGAAGCTGATAAAGCTGATTATACACTGAAGAATGTACAAAACATGTATTTCATACTGAGACATAAATAAACTAACCCAAAGACACAATTTACACAAATGCCCAGGTAATAAGAAACTCATAATTCTTTCTTGACAAAACAAGGTTACTGTGAAAATTGATGGCAAGAACTAATTACTCTGAGCAATTCATAGTCCTACATGGGCTTATTTGGACATGGTGTTTATCTCATTGTCACAATGAGATTTTTGTATTCTAACAGTGGCTATCTGGGGAGAAAGGTTTTGGAAGAAAACTGCAGATGGGGTGATTGCATGTATAAATGAGAACAAGTTTCCTTGAGTGGTCACTGGAATTAACTAACGAGAACCACATGTGACTAGAAGTTGCTGTTGTATTTAAGAATTGAAAATGTACAAGCTTAAGTTAAAATCAAAAGGCAGCTTCACATACACAGGACATTGTACTGTCAACTGAAGACAGGAAAATAATTCTGGTTGAGCTGACTGTGCCGTGGGAGGAGGGATGGGAAGAGGCCCACGAGAGAAAGGCCTTGAAGTACCAGCCCTTACTGCAGGAGTGTAAAGACAAGGGATGGCAGACATGGTTGTTCCCTGTGGAGAACAGCTGCAGAGGTTTCCCAACCAAATCAGGATAGTGGTTGTTGTCAGATCTGGGCCTGGACGAAAGGAGCAAAAAACAAGCAGCTCGTAGGATGGGAGAAGAGGCAGAACGAGCCTCTTGTTGGATTTGGAGGAGGTGAGAGGAGGGGAGCTGGAAGCCAGGAGCAGATGGGCAGCGATTTAGCCACCACTGCCAGCCCACTGACTGGAGAGTGTCGTGGTTAAGGGTCGAAACACTCGGTGAAGGTTGGGAACCGCCTGATGACATCTGCTCCTGGCTGAAGGCTACGGTTACCTTATAAGGTAACTGGAGAATGCACTCTAACAGGTGTATGTAACAAGTAGCAAGTATAAATGGCCTTGTAATATTTTATGTCATACTACTTGTAGTGTGTGTGTATGTCACTTAACTTGTTGATTTGTTTTAGTAAACATCTAAACAAGCCTGACTGCTTCTCTGTAAGGCTTCTCTGGTTTTACACCATGTTGATGGGTTCAGGCTGAACTCAGGAAGTAAGTGTGCAGGCAACTTGTCAATGGTCTTGCCAGTTCTCCCCACCCACAGCAGTAGAGCTGATGGAAGACTGCTGGCTCACTGCAGGGGGCCTCAGCAAACAACCTGAACCAGATTTGGCCTAAGAATGTCACCTTAAGCCCCCTCAGCACCAAATCAGTTTTGACCAGCTAATTGACAACATGAAGAACATTTGTAACGTTGCAGCAGCAGGAGAATAAATGGATTGAGAGAGGGTGTCAGGTGTCGACTCTGCAGAGGAAGAAATGTCTGTAATATTAGTAAGCCACGTGCACACATTGTGGGACAACTGTGACACCTTGAGAGACCCTTTGATCAGAGCTATACAGATCCTCATCTTTCTGAGTATGAGAGCAGTCCTAGCTTGTACAGAAGGAAATGAGTTTACATGAAAGAGGTTTAAGTTACCACCGAGACTTTGAATGTGCTGCTACATATGCTGCAGTAAGAGCTGGGACATCATTTAACAGATGTTGTCTCGTAGATGAATCTACACATATGCAAATGAAAAGTGCTGGAAAATATCGGTTCCAAGCTCTATATAAGTTTATGAACAAAGTCAGTCAAGCATTTCATGGCCCGACTCCTTCAGTAATGACCTGCCCCTCTCCTGTCCTACCACTCGACAGCAAGATGCCACCTAGTCCTTGTCCTGGACTGCAGACCACTTACATGTGTCCTCATCTCTTTCTTTTCCGGTTCCATGTCATGTATTCCACCCTCACCTCCCCCACTTGCTCTACCTGCCCCCCTTTTGTCTCCCTCTTTATCACCCATCAACTGCCATCTCCAAATTCCATCCGTACCCCTCCTCACCTCGCTCTATCTTCCCGGTATCCTCTAGTTCCATCCATAACCTGATAGACCCTACCTCATCTTTCCCTTTCACCTTTTTATACTTGCTCCTTATACTCTCATTCTTGATTCAGGGTCAGCCACCCCTGTGCCTCCATAGACGCTGCCTGATCTCATAAGTTCGTCCAGCAGATTGACTTTTCCCAGCACTGGATCTGCTGACTGGAACTGTTCGAGTAGGTCCTCATCTTTGTTTTTTTCTCTTTCTCATACCTCAGCCTTGTCAAGTGCCATTTCTTGGTATCTGAAAACAAAAAGGCATAAGGATAAAGTTGCAGTGAATGAGGGAAGATGAAGGACAGGATGCATGTCTACACAATCACAATATTTCCCACAAAGGAGATGAGATGAGTAGGAGGTAAGATATGCGAAGAGTTAGATATTAGATCCAAATATTTGATTTACCTAGATGTCAGCTCCAACACCTTACATCGCTTTATTTTGCAAGGAACAAAAGAGTGCTATTGATTGCCATGCAGTCTGCTTGGCAGACGTGGCTGTCATGAATAAATCATATGCACACCCTGTACGCTGTGTTAGTGAAGCTGAGTAGAAGTCCAAAGACTGTAATAAGGTTATAAATGTAATGTCTGCATAGTAACTGGTAGAGGATGTTGATATTGGAATGAGGACTCTACCATTTCAGTCCACTTTATTACACCTGCTTGTTAGTGCAAATATCAGGTCAGCCAATCATGTGGCAGCAACTCAATGTATTAAAGCATGCAAGAGCTTCTGTAGTTGTTCAAACCAAACATCAGAATGGGAAAGAAATGTGTTCTAAATTACTTTGACCGTGGAATGATTGTTGGCGCCAGACAGGGTGGTTTGAGTATCTCAGATCTGCTGATCTCCTGGGATTTTCACACACAGCAGTCTCTAGAGTTTACAGAGAATGTAAATTGTGCAATAACCGAAAAATATCCAGTGAGTGGCAGTTCTGAGGGCAAAAACACTTTGTTAAATGAGAGAGGACAAAGGACACTGGCCAGACTTCTTCAAGCTGACAGGAAGATGACAGCAACTCAAATAACCAGGTGTTACAATAGCGGTGAGGAGAAGAACTCCTCCAAATCCACAAACATTGAGCCTCGATGTGGATAGTCTACAGAAGCAGAAGACCATGAACGTACTTAATTAGGGGCTACCTAATAAAATGGCCACTGAGTGGATGTTCCCTGGCTCTGACTATGTGAGGTCACAATTGAACATTTAGCGGCTTTGCTTGCAGGTTCTTGGGGCTGAACCCCTTGCATTCACCTTTGTGCTAGCCCTCTCCCAATGTATATGTTGGTCTTCCTGATCCGCCTCCTAAGGACATTTTTCTTCCTTTCTGTCTCCTTTATCAAGGCTCCTAGCAGCTGATTGAAAATCATTGTATTCACCCCATGCTGTGTTATTTGTCAATGCCTTCCATCCCAAAGTAAGATCCCGAATGATGCTCAGCATCTGAACCAATCACAACACAGTTCGGCTTTGAAAGGAACAGCCTGACCTTAAGCACTGATAATGTAGTGGCAGTCTATCACCATGGTGGCTGTTCAGTGGAACAGTTAGCATTAGCCGAGGTTTGTGCCAACTACAGACAGTGTAAAATCAGCATGCTCTATCTCTGTCAGAGTATTAAAAATAACAGGTGCAGTGTATTTCTACACTGGGATCAATGTGCCTGCTTTATTGGGGGTATTGATTTTAGAACTCCCATAGCCCTGTGACGGATGCAAATTTCATACATATTGTTGTGTAATTTCTATTCATCATGTTTGATTAGTCAGAGCTTAAGGGAAGGGGTTTGGAAATTATTGGGACTGCATTCATTGCAGCTAGTCTTTCAGAAGATTTTCTTTCATTTTCTCAATAATGGTGATATTAGATTTCGACAATGTATGGTATTTAAGCCACTCAAATGTTAATCCTTTCTCAGTTGCAACTGGATTTTATATACAAGTTAATTCATAGTAAAATCCATAGGATTCCTTGAAAAATTTACAGTGTCCCATTATTCTATTATCCAAAGGTTTATGGAAATTTTGATTCCTGAAAATAAATCAGAACACCTGATTTCCAAATATTATCGGATGGTCCAAAATTGTAAATGCTGTTATATGTCAATTATTGCAAAAATATGGTAGCACCAATAATACAAACTAAAAATAATCAGAAAAACTTAGTGTGACAGGGAATGAATCAGGGTCAGCTCTTTGGAAGAAGTGAGATGATTGTGGACCAGCAATTCAAAAGAACTGGTGGAGAGAGATTGGGGTAGGCGGTTCTGAGGAAGAGCGGATGGATTGGGACCAGGTGTATCAAAAGGATGTAGGTGAGGTTAGGAGTGAGCTGTGGTTTAAGGAGTTGAGGCAATTGTGAGGTCAGGGGAAGGATGGAGATCAAGGGTCCCTAAAGAGGTCAGTGCAACTTGGCAGTTAGAAGGAGGTGGAGCAGGAAGAATGAAGGCAGGTAATTAATCTGCTGGGTATGCATTCCTATCCATGTCCGTGCTGGGAAGACCCTATTGTTTGGAGTGTGTCCAACAATAGTTGCTCTTGGAACAATGATATTCAAAGGTGAAATCCATGAGGAATGATGTTACCCTGACCGCGCTAGAACTCACTTTAGGCTTAAAGTCTTCAGAAATTCCGGAGTGACTTGAAACGGCGCAAAAATGGTTATTGTGGTTCCTTCAGAAAATCTCACATTTTAGTTGTATAATACTGGAAAAATGGTGTCAAGATGGTTGTTGTGACGTTTCCAGTGTGGTAGTGTAGTGGGTAGTGCTTGTTGCTCTCACTTTTAGCTTCCACCGCTGGCTAGCAGTCTTGTGAAAGGAGAGCTGAGTGTGTAAGTCTCCTCTTGGCAGTCTCTCAACAGCAAGCCTCATGTAATACCTCCTCACTGGTGACTTACAGAAACTGAAATCCTTTTGGACTCAGGCTGAAATACCGAGGACAGGGAGAAGGTCTAGCCCCTGCACACATAGTACAAAGGCCCACCAGTGTGTGGACACGCCCTGGTGCTCATGAACCATATCCCCAGCTATAGATAAATAGCCCCACTGCCTTGTGGACAGCCTTAGGAGAGACGAAGGCTACGGGAGTAAACCCAGAAAATCTGGAGTGGAGCCCCTAAGGCGGCTGGATGTCATTGAACATCCTTCCAGCAGCTCCTGCAGCCAAGCTGGTGCCAAACATATTGCTTCATAAGCTTTCCTTTGGACTACATTGGTGAGGCCAACAGGAGGACCTTGGTGTCTGGGCATCTCAGGATCTCCATACCTTCTGATAAAGATCATCACCCATTGTCCTTCAAAACAGATGGATGCTAACCACAATTTGCAGTTGAATTCATAAGCACCATTGTCTGTTTTGCAATTATCAACTTCGAAGTTTTTTACAATAAATGAGTTTTCCAACATTAAACACTATTATTTGCAGGATCAGTAATACCTGCCAGCCAACTTGTAACAGGTTCTTCAAGACTGGCAAATCATTCAGCTAATTGATCCAAATCTTACAATGTGACTAGTTACTAGTGCTAATGCCTGACTCAGCATCATAGTGAGGTTTTACAGTCCTTGTCTTGCATTTTATTAAAGTTTAAGAATAAAATTATTATCATTGGTAATTTTCTTATTTAATTGAATGTTTAAATAATCAGGTAAATTATATCCTATAAAATGGAGTCCAAAAGATGCATAGCCAAAGATACATATTTAATTATAGATAAATGAAACCAGACACGATCGAATGCTGACTTGGAAATCAAGTACAATGTTTGATATCAAAACTGTTGCTACAAATACAAAGCTGTAAATGACTTATCCTGTGAACATTGTAAATTGATAGTGTGCTAAGGTACTGGAACAAACAAATGGGAATTAAATGAAGCACCAGGTGGACTTTGGTCTGGAACATACGATGAAGTTATTCATTCTTAATGAGGAGATGGTGAGTTTGTGGATATTTGTTTCTTATGTATTTTTGTATAATCTGACGCTAATTCCAGAAGTCAACAAACTCTGGTGAATGAAGTGAGGAATATGGTTACATCTGTGGAAATGACTCTATATACCAGTTCCCTGGAACTGAGACCAAAACGTGAATAACACAAAGATCTATTTTTTTACTTTGATGCAATTAATGTAAGAAATATTAATATTACAAGGTAATAAATATATTTAAATTGGCCACTGGAAAGGGTAATGTATTCAGTGTATGCAATAACTGGGCTCAGTGCAGAGTCTGGTTTATTAAATCTTCTCCCTCCCACAACTGTGATAGGTAAAATTACATAGGCAAATTTCAATCACTACTTCTCAGCTGGACCTCTCACACCCACACAGCTAACAGGCATTTCATGTGATAGCTGTATCCGGCTGGTATGTTGGGGGTTTTGCACTGAATCTCTGATACTCTGATACCATCCCAAAACCTTGCTGTCATGGTGAAGTGATTGACTTACTGGACCCCTGTGAAGTCCTAGAATAACATATTCAAAGATCTATGGGGCAGCAAATAAAAGGTGGCCCTGCCAATGACCACCACAGCTTGAATACAGAATATGACACTGAAAATGTTGGAAATATGAAGCGAAAATTATATGTGTCAGATGGCACTTGCAAATTAGGTTACCGAACTACTTAAAATTTTGTATTGTCAATAATACTTCAAGAAGACAACATCTATAATCAACGATCCCCACCACCCTGGACATACCATCATCTGAGAGCTGCCATTGGACAGGAGCTACAGAGGCCTGAAGTCCCACACCACCAGTTTCAAGGAAAGCTACATCCCTTGGATTATTTGGTTCTTGAATAGACCTACTCAACTGTAATTATGATTTCAGTATAGTTCAAAGTTGAATATTCGAAGTAACTTTATCATCGAAGTACATATATGTCAACATAATCATCTCTGAGATTTGTTTTCTTGCAGGCATTCACAGTATAGCAATAATACCACCACTTTGACCACTTTGCATGACATTATGATACAAATACCAAGTTTATTTATATTATGATAAGATTTTAAAATGTTTATTTTCACATGCCATTATTTTAAATGACAATTTTATCAGTTTAAAGAATTAACATACATAGAAATTGCCTTCCAGTATATTAATCTTATATGTTATTTAAATCTGTTTGCATAAGATCAAAAGCAACAGTGGCTCCTTTGTGTCTGTATACCAAAGAAAATTGGACAAAGGATCTATTCGCTTGAAGCAACACACACAAAATGCTGGTGGAACGCAGCAGGCCAGGCAGCATCTATAGGAAGAGGTACAGTCGATGTTTCGGGCCGAGACCCTTCGACAGGACTAAAATTCACTGGATGGTTTTTCAAATACTCCTCTTTTGGACAGAATCTTCAAAGTGTGTATATGAAATACAGGTTTTGTTTTTAAATTTCTTTATGGAATGAAGAAGTCATCATTCGTTGACCGCACTTAAGTGAAGTGATGAGCTGCCTTCTTGAATCAATACGATCCCTGAATATTGTTTCCATCATACTTAGGTAGGGTATTCAAGTTTTCAGTCCAGCACTTTTAAAAGAATGGTAATATATTTTCTTCCTGGGGCTGTAAGTTATTTTGGGGTGCTTGTAAATGGTGTGGTTCCTGAGCCTTTACTGATCTTGTCCTTGTAAAAAGTAGAATTCCTAGTTTTGTTGGGTGTTGTTACAGAAGCCTTGTGTGTTTTGCAGGTGGTGCAGAGTATAGTCATGATCAAGGGAGGTGAAAAGTCTAAATGTTTAAAGTGGTGGATGGTGTGCCATTCAAGAATCCACTTAGTATTTTCAAACATTGATGGAACTGCATCATCCGTTATACTCCTAACTTGTGCCTTAATGAAGATGCAGAGTAACTTGCTGCAGAAATCACGGCCTCTTACCCACTCACACAGTTACATTATGTGGCTGGTCCAAAAACTCTGCTTAATATCTCCCAGAATGGAAATGTCAAGAGTTGGGTCTTAGACTCTCTCTTGTTGAAGGTGGTCATTAAGTAGGACTTGGCCAGCATAAATGTTACTTGCCACGACGTTGGCTCATTTCTTGGTGTTCTTCTGTTGTTGCAGCATGTAGACCTGAACTGCTGACCTGGTGCATTGTGAATGTAATCAAATCCGCAAGCATCAGTGGATATCCTCATTTCTGGCACAATGAAGAGGATGAAAATTGTTGAGTCATGGACGTTATTCTAGGAAACTCCTGTGGTGATGTCCTGAGGTTAAAATAGGAGGCAGACAGCAAATACACGTATTTCCCTTTGCGTCACATGTGAGTCAATCTGTAGTGGGTTGTCATCTTCAGTCATTTAACTTTAATTTTACAAAACTCATTGCAGCCACACTTGGTCAAGTGTTGCATTGATTTCAAGGGCAGTCACACTGATATACCCCCTGGAGTTCATTTATTCAGTCTGTGTTTGAGTCAAGGCTATAATGAGGTCTGGGGCTGAGTTGTCCTGACGGAACATGGACTGTACATGATTAAGCAGGTAATTGGTCAGCAAATGTCACTTGATTGAATTATGAATAATCCCTTGTTAACTACCAAGAACAGACGGATAGAGCAATGCTAATTTTGCAGCTGTACTGGGAGAATTTGGCTAAAGGTGAGAATAGTTTTAGAAAACAAATCTTCAGTACGACAGCTAGAATGTCATCAAGGCCCGTGCTGCATGAAGTGCAATCAGCTGGCTGTTGACAACTCACGGCATTAAACACATTAATTGTAACTTGGCTTCTATGATATGATGGACCTCAGCAGGAGGCGGAGATAAATCATCCACTTGGCACTTCTCACTGAATATGGTTTGCAAATGTTCAAGTCTTGTCTTGTGCATTTTTATACTGGGCTTCAGAATCCTGAATCATAAAATATATTGCAAATATGAGCAGCAATATATTATTGACAAAAACAGTGAATGCTGGAAACACTCAGGAGGTTAAGCAGTATTTCTGCAGAGAGAAACAGAGTAAATACTTCTGGTTATTGTCCTTTTGCCACAGGTGGTAGCTGATCCACTGGCTTTCCACTATTTTCTAATTTAAATATATATTAAATAAAAGTAAATATAACAGTTAAAAAATGATCTAGTGCTTTCCCGGCATATATGATAAATAAGCTCTTCGTGGGCTTCCAGCTGGGTACAGGTATTGACTTCAACCGATGTTTTGATGTTAAACACTGCCACATTCATCAGGGATGAAGCCTGGGCATGTCTACTCCGGTGGTATTTCTACCCCCATAGTCCATCCCTCCTGATTGGTTAGCCCTCATCCAATCAGGTTTCTGCTGTCCCACCTTGTTTACAATTGAATTCCAGTTCTTACTTAGAACGAGACCTTTGCCTTTGTTAGAATTCTTCTCCTCTAGTCTTATTTCAATGGCTTCCTTCACCAGCCAGTCCCAAAAGCCACCGGAACAGCACAGTGGTTTGGTGCCATCAAAGTCAATCTTACAGTCATTGCGAACTCAATGTTCAGCTACCGCTGATTTCTCCCGGTAACCCAAATAGGAATAGAAACATAGAAAATAGGTGCAGGAGTAGGCCATTCGGCCCTTCGAGCCTGCACCGCCATTTATTATGATCATGGCTGATCATCCAACTCAGAACACCGCCCCAGCCTTCCCTCCATACCCCCTGACCCCCGTAGCCACAAGGGCCATATCTAACTCCCTCTTAAATATAGCCAATGAACTGGCCTCAACTGTTTCCTGTGGCAGAGAATTCCACAGATTCACCACTCTCTGTGTGAAGAAGTTTTTCCTAATCTCGGTCCTAAAAGGCTTCCCCTCTATCCTCAAACTGTGACCCCTCGTTCTGGACTTCCCCAACATCGGGAACAATCTTCCTGCATCTAGCCTGTCCAATCCCTTTAGGATCTTATACGTTTCAATCAGATCCCCCCTCAATCTTCTAAATTCCAACGAGTACAAGCCCAGTTCATCCATTCTTTCTTCATATGAAAGTCCTGCCATCCCAGGAATCAATCTGGTGAACCTTCTCTGTACTCCCCCTATGGCAAGGATGTCTTTCCTCAGATTAGGGGACCAAAACTGCACACAATACTCCAGGAGCGGTCTCACCAAGGCCTTGTACAACTGCAGTAGTACCTCCCTGCTCCTGTACTCAAATCCTCTCGCTATAAATGCTAGCATACCATTCGCCTTTTTCACCGCCTGCTGTACCTGCATGCCCACTTTCAATGACTGGTGTATAATGACACCCAGGTCACGTTGCACCTCCCCTTTTCCTAATCGGCCACCATTCAGATAATAATCTGTTTTCCTATTTTTGCCACCAAAGTGGATAACTTCACATTTATCCACATTAAATTGCATCTGCCATGAATTTGCCCACTCACCCAACCTATCCAAGTCACCCTGCATCCTCTTAGCATCCTCCTCACAGCTAACACTGCCACCCAGCTTCGTGTCATCCGCAAACTTGGAGATGCTGCATTTAATTCCCTCATCCAAGTCATTAATATATATTGTAAACAACTGGGGTCCCAGCACTGAGCCTTGCGGTACCCCACTAGTCACCGCCTGCCATTCTGAAAAGGTCCCGTTTATTCCCACTCTTTGCTTCCTGTCTGCTAACCAACTCTCCACCCACACCAATACCTTACCCCCAATACCGTGTGCTTTAAGTTTGCACACTAATCTCCTGTGTGGGACCTTGTCAAAAGCCTTCTGAAAATCCAAATATACCACATCCACTGGTTCTCCCCTATCCACTCTACTAGTTACATCCTCAAAACATTCTATGAGATTCGTCAGACATGATTTTCCTTTCACAAATCCATGCTGACTTTGTCCGATCATTTCACCGCTTCCCAAATGTGCTGTTATCACATCCTTGATAACTGACTCCAGCAGTTTCCCCACCACTGACGTTAGGCTAACCGGTCTATAATTCCCCGGTTTCTCTCTCCCTCTTTTTTTAAAAAGTGGAGTTACATTAGCCACCCTCCAATCCTCTTGTGCTCCTTGATGCAGATTTCCACCATACGTCCCAACTGGCCAATATATGCTGCCTCTCATTCACAGGGAATGCTGTAAACACTAACTGTCCTGAGTCCCGGGTCATTTTTGATCCGCATAAACTGTGATTTGAGCTTCCTTATGGATTTGTGGATGGTATTAATCTGGTATTTCTTCGGGATCCTGGCGACCCTTCCTGAAACCAGACAATTACAGGGAAGTCAGACGGTAGTGATGAGTTCCTCCTCATTGTTAGGTTTCCTGGTTTTTCTGTCAGCCCTTTTAAGGGCCCAGTTGATTTTCTTCAGCTTGTAGCCATTCTGTAGGAACAGTTTGTGTAATTGTCTAATTTCCTCATGGAACGTCACCATGTCCAAAATAGTTTTTGCACTGCTAATCAAAGTAGAAAGAACCAATGGCTTTTGGGACCATTTGGAGAAGGAAACCATTGAAATAAAACTAGAGGAAAAGAATGTTAACAAAGATGTAGGTCTCTCTCGAAGTAAGAACTGTAATTCGAATGTAAATGAGCATTGACGGTGGAAACCTGATTGGATAAGGAGTTCCCAATCAGGAGGGACAAATGACAGGGGTATAAATACCACCTGACCAGACATGCCCAGGCATCATCCCTCATGGAGATGTCAGTATTTGTCTTCGAAACATCGGTTAAAATCAATACCTGTTCCCACCTGAAGCCCAAGAAGAGTTTATTAGTAACAACAGATTTAATTTGACTGGATTCCTTCTGTCAACACTGAAGTGAAAGATCTGACATGCAAAACAAATGATTAAGTTATTTACAAATGAAAAACAAAGATGAAAAAATCCATACAATGTCCTCCAACATATAAATCTTTCCAAATACTTCCCAATGGTTCCTTGATATAAAATAAACTTTATAATTTAGTTTCAAGCAAACATAGCTAATTATGAGTGAAATCCTTCAGCCAATGTTTAATTAAGAAATCTCAAGGTTCAACGTTCAAAGTAAAATGTATTATCAGAGTCACCACATACAACCCTGAGATTCTTTCTCCTCTGGGCTTACTAAACTTATCTATAGCATAGTAACTGTAAACAGGAACAATGAAAGAACAAGAACATAGAAGACAACAAGCACAAGGAGTGTGTTCTAAATCTTCAGGGAGGTAGGAAGGGTTGGTGGATAAGACAGAGTTCAGACTTTGGGAAGGATGGAAAATGCTCAGCAATTTCCATGAACAAGCAAATCAGATGCTCAGAGTACCTGGAATTTTAGATCATCCAAATTGTTTGAAACCCCAATTTTCAATTGCATTTCAAAATTCTTTACATTTAATTGCATAAAATGCAAAAAGATGGTGCTTAATAATTAAGTTTTGGCAATAATGATCTTAACTGGTTATGCTATAAAACTTCCCATATTATTATATGGCATCCAAATCTTATGTGCAAACATTGGTCCTTGATATTCTCTGAATTTAATCACTTGAGTTCCCAACTAATTCTGATTCTGTGAAAGACAGCATTATTCCTATTGCCTGAGAAGTGAAATGAAGAAAAGGGTTAAACATTAATGTCAATATTAAATGGCATTTAATGCTTACATCTAAGATTCAAAACAAAGCCAAAAAGTAAAGACTGAAACCTGATGATCTAGATTTACTATCGAGCCCCATTCCAAAATGAATAAAGAAATGCTGTGACACATTGGCCCTAGATGTCTATCTACTCATTAGGCTCCAAGGAGAGGCATTAGGCTTGACTTTCACTTTTGGTGCAGTGAGACTGTAAGGCCTAACACATTACAATAGTATGACCTTGTTTAAATCTCATTGACAAGCCTTCTATTTATTTTTCATTGCTGACAGACAGGTCCTCTATAAGGAGAGCAGAATTCACAGCAGACCTGTTTTCACTTAAAAATATGATTGGCCTTGTTAAAGCAAGTTCTTCTGGGAGGATTTTGTAGTTGCTGCTGCGAGCACTCAGCAAGAGCTGACATTCTTTCGCAGTTTCATCAATGAAGGCCTTACCTCTTATCTTTCTGCTATCCATTTGTTCAGGGTGCTATTTTAATGATTGAATTATGTTCTCCACACACACTTAGTTGTGAGAAAAGAACAACGGTTATCTGTTGCTAAGGCACATGTGATCACAGGCTACATGTTATCCATGTTATCAAGGTGATAGTGATAGTACCTGTGTGGAAAATTTGGATCGTCCTGGGTAATATCTGTGCTCCATTTTCCAGCCCACTTGATAAGTTCAACCTTTGATAAGTTTCCTCCATAGGTTTTTACCCCTGAGGAAGATTTAGTGGATCCACTAACTGGATAAGGATCTCATACTCACTAGATCCTCATCTCCTTGTGCTGGGCTCACTAGATCCTCAGATTCTCATCAGTCAGGATCCGTCACCCCTGTGCTGCAAAAAAAGCCTTGCAGTTGACAAAGAAATGCTGCTCTTGCCCAATGAGGAAATTTCAGGCACAGGTACGAGCATAATGTGGATGTTAAACAAATAGATAATGTCACTCACTCACTGGCTGCAAGGGAGGTGGGGTGGATAAAGTCAGAGCTACAGATGTCGGCAGCTTTGGGCTTAGAAGGAGTGACTATTTAGAGACTAGCAGGAGAAGTGACTAGTTAGAGGCTCGGGACGGAAATGGACAAGAGTGGTGTTTCTTCAACCTGCAAGTGGTCTAAGGAGGCCACAGATCAAACAGATTCTGTGGGGCATTGTTAAATGTTGGGGGTAATGCTATAAATGAAGGTAAGGGGTATTAGTGAGTGTGTGTTGATAGATATAAAGGGAGGTAAGGTTGGGTGTTAGGTAGAAAGGCAGAACAACATGGAGACAGGCCCTTCAGCCACCAACTCTGTGCTCTCTATCAATCACTCATTTTCATTAATCCCACACAGATCCTATTTATTTGCAGACACTTCCTTTAACTTCCTCAGATTCCACCACTCAAGTACCTACCAGGGACTATTTTCAGTGGCCAGTTAGCCTTCTGATCTGCATGTCTTTGCACAGGAGCGAAAAGCAGAGCATCCTGCTGAAACCTCCACAGTCACAGGGAGCATGTGCAACCTCCAGGTAGACAGCACTGGAGATCAGGATTCAGCCCCGGCCCCGCAGGTGAGCAGCAGATGTGCCACTGAGCCAGTTGGTTGATGAATGTGGGGTGGGGATCTGTTGAATGGTACTGAAGATGAGGGCGGTGTTAATGAATCTGGAGTTCACTTGACGAGGGTAAGAGCTGATAGGTTTGGGATTGTATTGCAGGGATTTTCCTGAGAGGGGGAGTGCTGATGTATCTTGGTGGTGAATGCATGCGTCTGAATCAGAATCAGGTTTATTATCACCGACGTATCGTGAAATTTGTTAACTTAGCAGTAGCAGTTCAATTCAATGCATAATATAGAAGAAGAAAAATGAATAAATAAATAACTTACAGTATACATATATTGAATAGATTAAAAATTGTGCAAAAACCAGAAATAATATATATTTAAAAAGTGAGGTAGTGTTCAAGGGAGCTGAGTTATTAATGAGTTAGGATCTTTTGGGAAAGTATAGGTATCTTTTCCAAGGATCATCAGCCTGTCATGGTGACAATCCTCGAAAAAGGCGTCACGGTGTCATGGCTATGAGTTTCTGAGATCCTAAGATCTATGTCATCTGGAGTTTAGCTCCTGGTAGGGTTGCCCATGGTGGTAAGGTCAAAGGGGAGGTTCCAGATAAAGTGTGATCCAACCAGCCATATACTTTTATAGAGAGACCAAAGAGTCACCAGATTGATTTTTAGGATGACAGGGTTGTCATATAAGGAGAGATTAAACAGACTGTTTCTGTCCTTTCATGAGTTTAGAATAGAAGGGTTTATCTGGAGTGATGCAGGTGGTGCTTCTTCTTGGTGGTGTTTCTTAAACAGGGGGTCGTAATTTCAAAGTAAGGGATTAGGCGTTCAGGATTATATGAGAAGTAAGTCCTGTAGGGTAATGTAATGGGTGACAGGTTACACACATTTTTCATAATAGAAACTGTTTCAAATAATTCATAAACTCCGTCTTTGGGTTGTTATGTTCACTTTAAGAGATAGTGTCTGTCATAATGATGTCAGTGAAAGAAGACTGCTTTTAGTTTTTTTTGTAATGGAAGTAAAGGGCTGAGGTTTTCATTAAGCACATAAAATGACTGTCGCATGATTCTTTCACAAAATCTTACATTGGTGACCACGACGCTCTCGAACAATTCCTGAGTTACTCAACGACATCTCGACCAATGCAGTCGCTTTGAAGCTGCTGGTGTTTTGGGAGCAGCATGTGACCACATGGTTTGCATGGACAGAAGCCCAGTTCACATTGCAAGAAGTCACCGCAGACAATAACAAATTTTCGCCCTGTCGTAGCATCGCTAAGTAGTACGAGTGCAGTAAAAGTGGAGAGTCTATAGAAGACTCATCTCCTCAGTGCTAGGCCTTCAGAACTAATGGACCACAAGCTGTCTTCTCTGGGCGATCGCCATCCTTGTTCTATTTTTAAAGAACTCATTATGCAACAGGTGCCTGATCAAGTGCAGAAAGCCCTCGCTCATACTAAATGGCTGATAGTCTGCATTCAGACAGGCAGAGGTGCATCGTTCCTCCTCATTTCCCTGTCTCAATGAGCCCTGCCAGTAACGCTTGCAGCAGACTCATGCCCACGGCTCTAAACTAGACAAGGCTGTGTCTATGTTTCTACCATGCATGCCTTGGCACGAACACCAAGAAGCGTCAACCCTCATGCAGCTTCGACAGTACCAGCGCATCAGGACATCGGAGGTCAATGAACACCATGGGTTCCAGATGCCAGGGTCACCTACTGCTTATTATAGACACCCTTCTGGGGTGATACTTCCTCCATGACACGAACGCGCAAATGAGTCTACTGCCAGCATCTCCCATTGATCATAAGGCAGAGGGCAACGGGTCTTTGCAGGAGGCCACCAACAGCAGCAGGATCTGGAGTTTGGGACATGGCGCATGATGCTCCGCTTCAGTTTACAATTTTACACATGGGCTTTGCCTTGGCTAAAATTGCTAGCCCTCTGAGAGGCACAGATTTCCTACACTCAAAAGGACTTTTGTAGATCTTAAGAAATGCTGGCTTGTGGACGCAAAGGACTTTGGGTTGTTACCCTTCACCCCCGATAAGTTCCCCATGGTGATTCCGTCTAGTGCATGCCCCACCACATGTGAATTCACTCGCCTGCTGAGCAAATTTCCAAACCTCAGCAAGTTCACATTTTCCACTACAGTCACATTTCCACAACTGGCTCTCCAGTCCACGCCCCTGCACCTACACTAGATGCAGAAAAGCTGGTCAGCACAAAGCCTGAGTGTGCTAACATGGAAATTCTTGGCATTGTACATAGGTCAAATAGCCCTTGGTCTTCACCCCTCTGCATGCACACTTTTCAAGCACTTTAGCCAACATGGTGTAACACCTGTGTAGCGCTGGACATATCGCATGTGACCAGTCACCGCACCCTTTGAGAAAATCAAATTACACTAGGTGCAGGTAGGCCATCAGAAGATTCTGGTATCGGAAGGAGGCAGTGAATAGAAACCACACACTTCTGGTGATGAGGCTTGTTTATAAGAAAAAAAACATGTACAAAATATTTACATGGGTAAGAACAATTCAAAATTCCAATATTCTCTTTAGATTCCAAATCTTAGATATCAAACCACAACAAATTCCTTTTTAATTAGATTCCCAGTGAGATTCCTTTAATACCCTAATCTCTCTAACTAACTAGATCTAGTGTTGTTCCCTATTTAAAAGTTTTACAGACTGAACTTTCCTTTTTTCTTATCCCTAGTTAGTTACAAAACCAAATATAATTCTTATTCTCAAGTATGATAGTTAACTTCAGTTTCAGTTCCAGGCAATATATCTACAAGTTTAAATTCAAATTCAAAAATTCTATATCTACACAGCTTAATTCCTTCCACGACAATTCTCCAACATCACAACTCTTAAACCATGTAAATCTCATTTGGTAACTTATCAAAGTCTTAGCAAAAATAATCAGTTCTTGCAGAAAATCAAATTTGGATTCTTCATATGAAAATAAACTTGTACATCCAACCGTATTAAATCCTCTGCGTCAGTACATATTTTCATTCCTGCACTGGTCTGTTGACTCTTGGGAGGGCTTGCCATCTTGTTTCTTGGTTCGCTGGATGAAATAGTTGCTCATCCACGGAAAGTCAGTTCACAAACTTGTACAAAATGTTGACCAAATTCCTTGGTATTATTTTACAGAACTAATTCCCAACTACACAGTAGGGATTTTGGACGATGGTCTCGGCCAATATAGTCTCATTAAACCTGCTGCATGTTATAGCTATAGCTTCAATAAACCTTTTATCGCTATTGTCTCTCCTCCAGGGGTTTCACCCTGAGGTTTTCAAGTTAGAAGGGTAAAGATACTCACTACTAATTCCACTCTTAACAGTTCATGTCTTCAGCTTCTAATTGTTGCTGCGCTTCTCCCCTTGTCCATAGCTGCGTCGGCCCGCCCCACCCTCGTAGAGCACTCTTTTCAAATTCTCTTTAAATTGGTAAACCTCGTTTTCATCCCTCCGCAGGAGGAACATTCTAACATTACATCTTTGAGTTTAATTAATCTGGGTTACAACGGGCTGATTATTAAACTCACTAAATGCTAGTTCGGGTTGTCTACTATTGACTTTCTTGTCCACTGCATTTCTGCAAAAGGTGTGACACCCATGCTGTCAAAATTCGCCACTGTTATGGACTTCCCAGTGTCCCACACTACCAAAGCACTGAAAGAGTTTTTAGCTGTGGTGAATTTCTATCACCATTTCAGTGGTGAGTTGCTGAACACATGGCGCCTTTCAAGGCGGTGCCCCTAATCGCATGGGTTTGAGTTGTCAGCAGACATGACTAGAGCATTGAATGACACCAAACGAGCTCTTTCGAACACTACCATACTTGTGCACCCACTCCCCAATGCACTACAGACTGGTTGGTACTGGTTGCACGTACAGTTAGTTGGAGGTGTGTGACAGCTGCTCATCTTCTTCAGCCAGCAGCTGTGCCCCCCACCACTCCACCAAGAGGAAGTACACCACATTTAACCATGAGTTTCCTGGTCGCTATCTGGATGTCCGCCATTTTCATTTTCTACTAGAGGGTTAGCATTTCACAGCATTTGTTGAGCACACGCTCCTCCTGCAAGCAATGACCCTTGGTCTGCTCAGCAGCAAAGCCACCTGGCCTGCATTTCTGAATTCCTGACTGACATACAGCACATCAAAAGAAAAAAAAAGTCATGGCTGATTGCCTCTGACAGCCTGCTATCAATGCTATACACATTTAATTTGCCTATGCCAGCATGGCAGCCAACCAAGCTACTAACCTAGAGGTCCAGGCTTGCAAGACAGTAGTCACAGGCCTGTGGTTGGCTGACGTCAAGTTCAGAGATGCAGGAGTTTTTCTGTCCTGTGCAATGTCCAACTGGTCACCCTCGCTCCATAGTGCCTGCAACCTTGAGGGGTACTGTTTATAACTTCATTCACAGAATCTTGCATCTGGGTGGGAAGGTGTCACAGAAACTGGTTGCTTTAAAGTTTGTGTGGAACGGCCTTTAGAAGGACATGCCAGTCTGGAGTGCAGCTCACGTTCTTCGTCAATGGGCGAAAATTAACCATCACGTTCAGGCACCATTGGCACCTTTCGAGGTCCCTGAATGATGGTTTGACCACAGCAATGTGGACATGTGGACCTGGATGGTTCTTCCCCATCACCCCCACCGCTGCAGCTTCATGCATCTCGTTACCATGGTGGATCATATCACCAGGTGGCCAGAGGTTGTCCTTCCAGTGTTGACCTCAGACGTTCATCAGCACTTGGGCCGCTCGATTTGGCACCCCATCTGATATTTCTTCCGACTGCGATCCCTAATTCACATCTAACTTCTGGGCCACTATGGCCCAGAACCTCGCATGAAATTGCATCACACGACCGAGTATCACCCACAGCCCAATGACCTCTGCAAGTGGCTTCACCGTTCCTTAAAGGCTGCCCTGAGGGCCTCTCTGATGGATGAGTGTTGGTACAATCATCTCCCATAGGTTCTGCTGGGGCTCAGAATGACTCCAAAAGAGGACCTGGTGCCCTCCGCAACTGAGTAGGTAGAGAGTGAACCACTATGGGTCCCAGCAGCATTCCACCCTCTTCAGTGAACTCAATTCTTTCACACCTATTCCTACTTCCCATCACGGAGTACTGCACTAGTGGGTTCCAGATGATCTACGTTCTACCTCATTCATCTTTGTCCACAATGATGCACATCTACACCCCCTTAAGCCCCATTACAATGGCCTGTCCCGTTCTGCGTTTTTGAACGGGGCGAACAGACTTTTACTGTAGATAGGAAGGGCAAACCCGAATGTATTTCTGTGGATCAGCCCACCAAGACCCGGATGGTTTCACTGCCATATCCCCTGAATCACAACATGACCATGTGTGAATCAGCACACCCCTGTTTGAACCAGAGGCACCTGCTGTTATAGCAGCCAAGGCACATAGGACCCAAGCTGAGCGGTTCGTACGTGCGCTAGACAGACTTACAATGCTGGGGGCCCTGTCTAGGGTAATGTGATAGGTGACAGATGGCACATATTGTTCATAACAGAAACTGTTCTACATAATTCACAGACACTGTCATTGAGTTGTTGTGTATACTTTACGAGATGGTGTCTGACGTAATGACGTCTGTGTAAGGCCACTGCTTTTGATCTGTTTGTAATGGAAGTAAAGGGGTTTGGCTTTTGATAAGCACATAAAACAACCCATTTCTGCATACCTCGACACGGTTTTATCCCCCCTTGTTCAATACCTTCCTACCTATGTTCGTGATACTTCTCACGCTCTGGAACTTTTCGATGATTTTAAGTTCCCTGGCCCCCACCGCTTTATTTTCACCATGGACGTCCAGACCCCATCAGGAAGGTCTCAAAGCTCTCTGCTTCTTTTTGGATTCTAGACCTAACCAATTCCCCTCTACCACCACTCTGCTCCATCTAGCGGAATTAGTCCTTCCTCTTAATAATTTCTCCTTTGGCTCCTCCCACTTCCTCCAAACTAAAGGTGTAGCCATGGGCACCCATATGGGTCCTAGCTATGCCTGCCTTTTTGTTGGTTTGTGGAACAATCTATGTTCCAAACCTGTTCTGGTATCTGTCCCCCACTTTTCCTTCGCTACATCCACGACTGCATTGGCACTGCTTCCTGCATGCATGCTGAGCTCGTTGACTTCATTAACTTTGCCTCCAACTTTCACCCTGCCCTCAAGTTTACCTGGTCCATTTCTGACACCTCCCTCCCCTTTCTAGATCTTTCTGTCTCTATCTCTGGAGACAGCTTATCTACTGATGTCTACTATAAGCCTACTGACTCTCACAGCTATCTGGACTATTCCTCTTTTCATCCTGTCTCTTACAAAAATGCCATCCCCTTCTTGCAATTCCTCCGTCTCCGCTGTATCTGCTCTCAGGATGAGGCTTTACATTCCAGGACGAGGGAGATGTCCTTTTTTAAAGAAAGGGCCTTCCCTTCCTCCACCATCAACTATGCTCTCAAACGCATCTCCCCCATTTCATGCACATCTGCTCTCACTCCTTACACCTGCTACCCCATTAGGAATAGGGTTCCCCTTGTCCTCACCTACCACCCCACCAGCCTCCAGGTCCAACATATTATTCTCCATAACTTCTGCCACCTCCAACGGGATCCCACCACTAAGCACATCTTTCCCTCCCCCCCCCCACTTTCCACAGGGATCGCTCCCTACATGACTCCCTTGTCCATTCGTACCCCCCATCCCTCCCCACCAATCTCCCCCCGGCGCTTATCCTTGTAAGCGGAACAAGTGCTACACATGCCCTTACACTTCCTCCCTTACCACCATTCAGGGCCCCAGACAGTCCTTCCAGGTGAGGCAACACCTCACCTGTGAGTCGACTGGGGTGATATACTGCGTCCGCTGCTCCCGACATGGCCTTCTATATACTGGCGAGACCCGACGCAGTCTGGGAGATCGTTTTGCTGAACACCTACGCTCTGTCCGCGAGAGAAAGCAGGATCTCCCAGTGGCCACATATTTTAATTCCACGTCCCATTCCCATTCTGATATGTCTATCTATGGCCTCCCTTACTGTAAAGATGAAGCCACACTCAGGTTGGAGGAACAACACCTTATATTCTGTCTGGGTAGCCTCCAACCTGATGGCATGAACATTGACTTCTCAAACTTCTGCTAACACCTCACCTCCCCCTTGTACCCCATCCGTTATTTATTTATATACACACATTCTTTCTCTCTCTCTCTCCTTTTTCTCCCTCTGTCCCCTCACTATACCCCTTGCCCATCCTCTGGGTTTCCCCCCCTCCCCCTTTCCTTTCTCCCTGGGCCTCCTATCCCATGATCCTCTCATATCCCTTTTGCCAATCACCTGTCCAGCTCTTGGCTCCATCCCTCTCCCTCCTGTCTTCTCCTATCATTTCGGATCTCCCCCTCCCCCTCCCACTTTCAAATCTCTTACTAGCTCTTCTTTCAGTTAGTCCTGACAAAGGGTCTTGGCCCGAAACGTCGACTGTACCTCTTCCTTGAGATGCTCCCTAGTCTGCTGCATTCACCAGCAACTTTGATGTGTGTTGCTAAAACAACTCTAGTGTGTGTTTTATTCATAAAATCCTACAGTTCTTCTTACCCAGAGGAGAGTGAATCCTTGGAGGATTGAGAAGTCTCAGTCATTGAGGACATTGCGTAATCCGGGAAATTATAGGCCAGTAAGTTTGATGTCGGTAGTAGGTAAATTATTGGAAGGAGTACTAAGAGGTAGGATCTACAAGTATTTGGATAGACAGGGAGAGTCAACATGGCTTTGTGCATGGTAGGTCATGTTTAACAAATCTATTAGAGTTTTTCGAGGAGGTTACCAGGAAAGTGGATGAAGGGAAGGCAGTGGATATTGTCTACATGGACTTCAGTAAGGCCTTTGACAAGGTCCCGCATGGGAGGTTAGTTAGGAAAATTCAGTCGCTAGGTATACATGGAGAGGTGGTAAATTGGATTAGATATTGGCTCATTGGAAGAAGCCAGAGAGTGGTAGTGGAAGATTGCTTCTCTGAGTGGAGGCCTGCGACTAGTGGTGTGCCACAGGGATCAGTGCTGGGTCCGTTGTTATTTGTCACCTATATCAATGATCTGGATGATAATGTGGTAAATTGAATCAGCAAATTTGCTGATGATACAAAGATTGGAAGTGTAGTAGACAGTGAGGTAGGTTTTCAAAGCCTGAAGAGGGATTTGGACCAGCTGGAAAAATGGGCTGAAAAATGGCAGATGGAGTTTAATACAGACAAGTGTGAGGTATTGCACTTTGGAAGGACAAACCAAGGTAGAACATACAAGGTAAATGGTAGGGCACTGAGGAGTGCAATAGAACAGAGGGATCTGGGAATACAGATACAAAATTCCCTAAAAGTGGTGTCGCAGGTAGATGGGGTCATAAAGAGAGCTTTTGGTACATTGGCCTTTATAAGTCAAAGTACTGAGTATAAGAGTTGGAATGTTATGGTGAGATTGTATAAGACATTGTTGAGGCCGAATTTGGAGTATTGTGTACAGTTTTGGTCACCAAATTACAGGAAGGATATAAATAAGGTTGAAAGAGTGCAGAGAAGATTTACAAGGATGTTGCCGGGACTTGAGAAACTCAGTTACGGAGAAAGGTTGAATAGGTTAGGACTTTATTCCCTGGAGCGTAGAAGAATGAGGGGAGATTTGATAGAGGTATATAAAATTATGATGGGTATAGATAGAGTGAATGCAAGCAGGCTTTTTCCACTGAGGCTAGGGGAGAAAAAAACCAGCAGACATGGGTTAAGGGTGAGGGGGGAAAAGTTTAAAGGGAACATTAGGGGGGGCTTCTTCACACAGAGAGTGATGGGAGTGTAGAATGAGCTGCCAGATGAAGTGGTAAATGCAGGCTCACTTTTAACATTTAAGAAAAACTTGGACAGGTACATGGATGAGACGAGTATGGAGGGATATGATCCAGGTGCAGGTCAGTGGGACTAGGCAGAAAAATGGTTCGGCACAGCCAAGAAGGGCCAAAAGACCTGTTTCTGTGCTGTAATGTTCTATGGTTCTATGGTTCTATTCAAAAGTAAAGATGGGCAGACTTTTAGATGTTAAAGTGATCAAATGATATGGATCAATGCAGAAAAATGATACTAAAGTTAAAAGATTGGACAACAATCTCATTGAATGGCAGGATGAGGAGTTTGTGGTTGGTTGGGAGCAAGTTCTTGTAAACATAGTCTAGAAAACACACAAGCAAAACATTCTGTACAATTTCAATATCTGAACAGCCATCATTTTTCATGCTTTGGTTAATGATTTCAAACATGATAATAGCTGAATTTAACGTGAAAGAATTCAGGTTAGATAGATTAGATGTGAATTTCCTAGCACTATAATAATTAAAAACTAATGTCTTTCAAATTCTCTGCAATCAAGCTGTTAGGAGGTGCTGAAGTTGACAGTTCATCGCTGAATGCTATTTCTGTTCTGCTATAATGATATCCTACATTTGGAGACTGAGAAAATACTTTGGATGGAAAGTTGATAGAAAAGAATGTAAAGGTGTATGGAATATAAAGTGTTTTTGCTATTTACTAGGAATTTAAATGTTGATTCTCCAGTGGTACGTGTGTGTGTGTGTGTGTGTGTGTGTGTGTGTGTGTGTGTGTGTGTGTGTGTGTGTGTGTTAAAGAATTAAACAAGAGAAAGATTGTAAATTACTGTGGCAACTTTTAATTAAATCCAGATCCATTCAGACTGGTGGATGCAGACATTATGGTTTTGTTGTGAAGATTGAATTTGTGACCCTCCTTTAGCTGATGCCAAGCCCTGGCAGATCAGATTTCCACAGCTTGTCACCTCTGCTTCTGTCACATACAAATTACTTCAGTGTGCTGGGAAAGTTAAAACAATTCACTTCCACAGATCTCTCCTATTTGATTCATTCAGTATTACTAACACCAAGTGTTCGATCTCATCCACAAGCTGTGCGTACATTGCAACTTCCCCTCAAAAACAATCAAAAACAATCAATAGCCCTTCATTCCAGTGAAGAGTCATTTCTTTAAAAAATATCATCTCCATATTTAATAAAAAAGCCAGCTCTTTCTATTGCTCACCAGAAACATTTCTGGGGAGTCAGTTATTATTATATTTGATCTCATTTCAGTGGAAGAGTAAACTGCAATTATTTCGTTTAGTACAATATACACCTGAAATTTAACCTAACCTTGGAACTGTGCAGTAAGTACAGGTTCAAGAACATTGCATTGAGGTTTGTGATAATAATGACTTGGGTGATAATGTTACTTTATAGGTACTAGAGGATACCACAGAAGATTTTAAAAAATAATTCAGTTAATGCCAGCCTTACAGTCTAAAACAATACTACATATCCATGGAATGCAACTTCAGGAGTAACCAGTATCACCTGAAGTTAACTGACTAAAGAACCAACCTCTGCCAGAATCCACTAATGTTGACCTCCTGAATATTGTTGGGACTGCACTCATTGAACTAAATGGAGAATATTGTATCAAACTTACAATTTATGGCTCATAGAAGGTGGAAGGCCAAGGGAAACATAGGAAGTAAGTCATTGAGATTGTGGCTTGTCACCTGCGTTTCTGAGCTCAATATTTATGTTGTTCTTAAGTATCTGGTCACCTCTGACTTTCAGGGTGTTGATGTTAGGACATGTTGAAAATCAAAGGTGATTGGTTACACAATTTTTGGAGTTGAGCATAGATTGCATGGTGCAGATGTTACTTGACAATTATCATAACACTTCCAAATATTTTTCCATATCTTGCAGCTTTTGGACATAGGTTGCTTCCATTGAAAGGGATTGTGAAAGGAATCAGTAAATATCTCCACTCCTGACAGCATTACATATGGAAAATCATTGATAGTCTGATAGATAGTGATAATTCTATCATTATCACATTACCTCCTGTACCTAATAAAGTGGCCAATGAATGATTGTTCATGGTCCTCTGCTGCAGTAGATCCACTTTAAGGATCGATGAGTGTGCATTCAGAGATGTTCTTCTGAACACCACTGTATGTAGTTCATAGTTACTTTAGTTATTGTTGCCTTCCTGTTAGCTTGAACCAGTCTGACCATCCTCTTCTGACCTCTCTCATTAACACGGTGTTTTCATCCACAGAACTGCTGCTCACTGGCTATCTTCTTTTATTTTTTGCACTATTCTCTGCAAACTCTGGGGACTGCTGTGTGCAAAAATCCCAGAAGATCAGCAGTTTCTGAGATACTCAAACCACCCCCTCTGGCACCAACAATCACTACATGTTGGATTGCAAAGTGTAATCACTTAGATCACGTTTCCTCACAATCCTGATGCTTGGCCTGAACAACAGCTGAACCTTATGACCATGTTTTTATGCATTGAATTGCCACTACGTGATTGGCAGATCGGATCAAGTTCAAGTGTAATTGTCATTCAACCATACATGGATACCCATGAATACAGCCAAATGAAACAGTGTTACTCTGGGGCCAAGGAACAAAACATAGTACCAACAGTCACACACAGCACAAGGCACATATCAGTAAATTACAGTCACGCAAAAAATATAGTCCTACATAACATAATTTTACTAGAAGATTGGATATTTGCATTATCGCACAGGTGTACAGATCGACCTAATAAAGTGGCCACTGAATGCATATTGATATTCATTTCTTCTCCTTGACACTGGTATCCACTGGCATTGTTTGCGGACCTTGTAGAGGATGTTCCTGAATCAGAGATTAAGTAACAATATACAATATGCTCATCAAGAATTTCTCTTCAGATATTCTGCATAACTTGCTTGGCAGAAGATGTTCACATTGACAAACACTTAGCCAATCTATTTAAAACTGCATCCATAATCAGCTGGGTTGTAATTGCTTCTGGTCATGTATTGATTTCCAATCATTAGGTTTCATGTTCCTTAAACGAATCGGGTCATGCATTTAAGAACCAAGATAATCAATTGCATTTTACACAACATGGTGTTAATTGTTGAATTCATAATTTCCACACAAAACATGAGATTAGTTGGGATTAAAGAGAACACTGGCAATTCTTCTATTTTCAAAAAGTTGATTCTTGGGAAACACCATCAATCCATAATGATAATAATAATAATAATAATAATAATAAAACATGTAATTAAATCAGACAAATTGCATTGCTTTTAATGAAATTAATTATTTGAACAGTTCAATGGATCATTTCTTCTTTTGATTTTTTTTTAATTTCAATTAGCTTTTAATGTTGTTTGCGAAAATAAATGCAAGTTCTTTTGCATTTGGTCAATAATTAATTTATCAGTTAAAGGGAATAAAGTTAATCAAATATATATGACATATTGCACATTAATATATCATTTACATTTATTGTTTTGCCACTTCATTCCAAACTTGTTCTAAATTTGAATTAGTTCTATTGACTAATTTATAAATGAATGGTTCCATTCCCATGGTGAATATGTTAAGAACTATTTTAACTGATTAAATTCACAACTCGGTGTTTCATCAGTAGCTGCTTAGCTAGTCTTAAAATCATAATTATGAGTGCATTTCACACTGCAGAAAGGGAATGGCAAGCGTATTACAAACCGATTGCATTCAGAGCAGACCAAGTTCATACAGAAACTAAATGATGAGGAATTAAATTGTGTAAATTAGCTCATGTATTCCATCAACGAAAGCCTTGTTCATCCTTTGTTATCAGCTCCCCTGCTCTCTTCGGGAGCATTATTTTTCTCTCCACAGCACTCTATCTAAAGGTGATTCAATGCCTTTGTCTGACATCTGCAAACTATTGTATCAATCATGCAACCTCTGAGAATGGTTCAATGGTTCCAGTTTCTTTAATGATTTACTGCCTGACAAACCCTTTGATTTGGTAGTTGGATTATAAGACCTGTTGCAGTTTCATTGAGTAGCGTATTTCAAAAGCCTCCATTATGCTCTCTATCCTTTTTTAAGTGACCCTGTCTCACAACTTTAATACATCATAAGGATAACCAAAGCTCACAAAAGATGTAACTTTATCTTCAGTCCAATATTTTTGCTTCTTCAGATTTTCATCAGCTTTGCCAAATGCAGGTAGCAATATCCCCTTTGGCTTTGGCTGGATTTTCAGAAGAGAATTCTTTTGTGAAGGTGGTTCCCTGACATTTAAAACTCATCATTCTTCCTCGCTTGTTACACTTGATCTTCAAATGAACTTTGCTTTTGGTAAACGTGGAGGCTGTCACAACATTCCTGGTGTATATTTCCATTCCGTAGTTCTTCTCTAATACTAAGCAATGGAAATGAGCTTCTGTCAATTTGAAAAATTGCTTCTGTGGATAAATTAATGACAGTGCCAGCTTTCAGCTTTCCTCCAGTGGGCAAGATTTGGAGTAGTACTGCTTTTGTATGGAAAAAGAAAACTGCAAAACCAAGGAAATATGGAGGCTCATTGAATACAGTGGGGTGGTTGTAACACAAGTGGAAACCAAGCCTTTGTACATTTAAAATGGTATAATTTACTTACCCAGTCAGAATCACCTAGTAGAGTTACAGAGTTATAGACCACTACAGCACAGAAACAGGTCCTTTGGCCCATCTAATCCTTGCCAAACTATTATTCTGCCTAGTCCCATCAACCTGCATCCGGACCATAGTCCCCTATACTGCCCATCTAAGTAAATATATTTGAACTTCCTCTGTTACAATCTCAACCCCTCAACCTTAACATAAATCCTGGTTATTACAACCAGACTTATCTTACTCTCTTGGAGTGGACAGTAAATTACCAGCATAACTTCCCAATAAACTACTTGCATTTAAGATCCAGATTTATATTTAAAGGTGTTAGGAATGTTAATCCCAGTGTGTAGAATAAAACACAGCATATGCTAGCTGTTAGTATTTTCTTTCTTTCTTTCTTTTTAAATCTTTTTATTGAATAAGTATACAAAAAGGTAAGCCATATAGGCACTAATACACTGTTAGAATATAATAAAACTACAGGAGATATTAATACAAAAAAACTGATACAAACAATGTAATTTAAACATAACATACTAAGGTAACATAATAGTATACTAATTTTTATATATATATACCAATAGAGAAAAGGAAAAAAAAACCAAAAAAACCACCGTGCAACTAACTAAAAGCAAAGCAAAGCAATGGGCTAACTTGGAACCAAGCAGAGTTAAAAAACTTAAAATCACATCCTCAATCCCGACCTCCATTAAAAACAGTAAAAAAAAACAAGAAGGGTATATAAATATGGAGCAAAAAAAGAGGAGAAAAAAAATTACATTAAATGAAAATATTGAATAAAAGATCTCCAGGTCTGTTCAAATTTAAGTGAGGAATCATAAAGATTGCTTCTAATTTTCTCCAAATTCAAGCATAATATCGTCTGAGAAAACCAAAAAAAGGTAGTTGGAGCATTAAGCTCTTTCCAATGTTGTAAGATACATCTTTTCGCCATTAAAGTAAGAAATGCAATCATTCTACGGGCTGAAGGAGAAAGATTACTGGAAATTTTAGGTAGTCCAAAGATAGCAGTAATAGGATGAGGAGAGATATCTATATTCAATACCTTGGAGATAATATTAAAAATGTCTCTCCAAAAAATTTCCAGAGTAGGACAAGACCAAAACATATGAGTTAAAGAGGCTATCTGCCCCGGACATCTATCATAAGAAGGATTAATATGAGAATAAAAGAGAGCTAATTTATCTTTGGACATATGTGCTCTATGAACAACTTTAAATTGAATTAGGGAATGTTTAGCACAGATAGAGGTACTATTGACTAATTGTAAAATCTGCCCCCAGTCATCCACGGAAATGATAGACTCCAATTCCTGTTCCCAATCTACCCTAATCTTATCAAATGGAGCTTTCCTAAGTTTCATAATAATATTATAAATCATAGCCGATGCACCTTTCTGACATGGATTAAGGTTAATTATAGTATCTAAAATGTATGTAGGAGGAAGCATTGGAAAAGAAGAAAGTATAGTACTTAGGAAATTTCTAACTTGTAGATATCTAAAAAAAATGTATTCTTGATAAATTATATTTATTAGATAATTGTTCAAAAGACATAAGGGAACCATCTAAAAATAAATCCAAAAACCGTGAAATACTCTTAGTCTTCCAAATTTGAAAAGCACGATCCGTAAAAGAGGGAGGAAAAAATATGTTACCAAAAATAGGAATCACTAGCCCAAATTGGTTAAGATCAAAAAATTTTCTGAATTGAAACCAAATACGTAAGGTATATTTAACTATCGGGTTAGATACCTGTTTGAGGCGTTTCAAATCAAAAGGAAGAGAGGAACCTAAAATAGAGCCAAGTGTATAGCCCTGAACAGATTGTAATTCCAATGCTACCCATTTAGGAATGGATAGTATATCCTGGTTAAGTAACCAAAATTTCATATGTCGAATATTAATTGCCCAATAATAGAATCTAAAGTTAGGTAATGCTAAACCTCCATCTCTCTTAGCTTTCTGTAAATGTATTTTACCCAGTCTCGGGTTTTTATTTTGCCAAATAAATGAAGAAATTTTTGAGTCAACTTTATCAAAAAAAGATTTTGGAACAAAGATTGGTAATGCCTGAAATATATATAGAAATTTTGGCAAAAAAACATCTTAACTGCATTAATACGACCAATCAAAGTTAAATATAAAGGAAACCATTTAGATGAAAGTTGAATAATATGGTCAATTAAGGGTAAAAAGTTAATCTTAAATAAATCTTTGTATTTACAAGTAATTTTAATCCCAAAATATGAAAAATAATTATTAATCAATTTAAATGGAAAGTTATGATATAAGGGAAGTTGTTTATTAATTGGGAAAAGTTCACTCTTACTAAGATTTAATTTATAACCTGAAAAAAGTATTTTCTTCTTTGATCTAGAATTCATTCCGTGGAGATGATGGCAAGTCATATAATAAGATGAAATACTCTTACTTCTCTTGTAAGATAATTAAACCTCTTGCTGAATTGAACCCAGGTCCAGGAGTTCCAGCTATATGCATTGACACCTTCAATTTTCTGTCTAGAACGGTAGCTGATGTAGAAGAGTGACTTTCACTTTAACCTCTCTTCCACCAGTAGGGTGTCCAGTGAGGCTTTACAGAATTGAAAGGCACACTGGCTATTAATTTCAGCAGCCACTGTAATTCCCAGTAGTTCTGTAAGAAGTGTTCAAAATTAGGACAGAAATTACACACCATAACCTAAACGCTGTATAAAGGACAATCCGGACATCTAATCTCACTGAAATCCTAAAATAGCTCAAGCCTCACATCAACATGAAGGTACTGATCCAAACCACAACCCAGCCTTCTTATAATTATCAGGTCTTCTCTGATTTGCATGTTTGTCAATCACATTCATTAAACAGTTGACTGTCGTACATTTGAACGAGCAAGTCACAAAGCCTGTGTGTATCTGAAAGGAGTTTTGCTGCTTTCTCAAACTTTACACACAGATAACATTGAGCTGTGCTTGGGAGCAATAATTTTATTTCATTTTGTACTATTTTATTAAAATACTAATCTTGGCTAATAGCTGAATTTAATGCTGAAAGAAGATCTGCGTCTACCCACAGTACAAAGTTCACCCTGAAATGCTGTCAAATGAAGCACACTCTATCCTCCAATGGGTCTTTGGAGTGGAAGGTAAGGTACAGCCAACATTCCGGAGCTTGGTATTCCATCATTTCATCTCAGAATCCAAATCTTTCTACTAACTTTCCTTTTTAATTCAGTTACATTTTTCTATGCATTTCATTTTCTGTAAAAGGCCTTTGGAAACAATTATTATGCATTTTAAGTGCTTTTACTTTTGAAAAAATACCAACATTTGCTGTCATTTATCTTGAATTAACAGCATCCAGTAAAACTGTCTGCTCGCATTAAAGCTGTTTTTTTTGCATAAAAACGTGTCATATTCTTTTTAGTTAAGGTTCCAACATCACTTCAAATCTGGTTGACATAAGACTTAAGTTAACGAGAAACTGAGAATTACTTTGTCTCTGGAAAACCAGGATGAATATACGGTAGTGAGCAGGTTGACAGGTTCTGCTCTCCTGTACTCACCAATGTAAGATTCTTCTGGACGCCTGAGATGGAAACTGTGTAGTAAGCCAGGTCTTGTGCACTTCATGTACTGAAAGTCCTTTTTCCTACACATTTCATTAATGTAGGGTGAGTAAAGGAGAACAACAGTCTCAATTATGAACCATGATTCACAGGTGGGACATCATAAGGATAGAGGGGAGCAGGTTGGAGAGAATCCTGGATGCATGAGAGCAGGATTAGAGAGGCCATTATGGAGGAAATTGGTCAGGTCATCAGTGGATGTGATAGATGGGGATCACAAGGAAGGGAATAGTTGGGCACTGAAAGCACGTAGTAGTAACCTGTAGGCTTTCTTCTTAAAGATATTACGGAGATAGGTTTCCAATCCTTGACTCCATATCTTGGATTTGCTCAGACAATTCTTCTTTACATAACCAAGAAGTGGGCCTCACTGCACTTGCTCCTGCCTTATCATAAATCATGCATATGTGTATGGAAATTGAGTTCAAAGGTGACACTGTATCGCATTGGCCACCTCCATGCATTGCTGCCTGCCACGCATGTGAGAGTGAAGACAAAACATCATTGGTTTATTGATCCTAGCAGTATTTTTCCATTGCAGTTCAATCCATTGTGCTCATAAATGATGACCTACACAGTAGAATTTCTAGGACAACATATCTTAAAAAGGAATTGTAGGCATTTTGGAGCATAAAATGGGTAATGATCTGAGGCTGTTTCTACTGGAGATAGATCATGGGATTATCCCAAGAGTACTGACAGCCCATATACATTATATGTGCTTGGAAAGCAGGCACTAAATCTTGGAAACATTTGCTCATGATTCATTTGCAAACTTAGTGACCTAAAAAGCAAGAGATTGATGCAAGAATACTTAGTTGAGAAAGTTATTGGAAGCCCACAATTATGTTAAAGAATGTAATATATTCTTGTATGTCCTTTCTTCACCAAGACAATTGATACACTTCTTTGGCCAAAATATTCATAATTCCATTCCACATCTATAGAAATTGTTCAATAACAATGTTTCTCAGTCACATAGCTAAATCACACTCTCTCATATGTGAATATGTAAAACCTTACACATTTACTTTCAACATGCCAAAAGATTGCCCTATATTTGCAAATCCATTATTAAATCTACATCATTAAGAGCAGCTGAAAGACAAATTATGTTGATTTTAAATTTGTACTGACTGCACATAAATAAAAATTTGCTTCAAAAAATACCGAAATACAATGAAGATAGATTTGGAGTGTATACACAAAAACACACAGAGCACGGTGATCAAGTCTGGTGAGCTGCAGGCACAAGTTGTCACTTGAGACTATGATAATGTAGCAATAATAGAGGCCTCGTTTGATGAAAGAGAGGGAGGGAGACTTCATACTCCTTACTGGGCACCACTGAACAGTGGGAAGGTTGTAGAAAAGCAACTCTGCAGACAGCGTACAGAGAGCTGCAAAAACTACAACTTAATGACAAAGGACAAGCAATAGTCTAAAATTGAAAATGCTTACCTGATGTACACTTTGGAGAAAAAGGGTCTGGCCCATGTGGATTGCAATGAAACATCTGAAAGGGAGCAGTGACTTACAAGGTCTTCAAAGGAGAGTTATTACTGATGCAGAATGCACATATTACTATAACGGGGGAAGGAAGAAGATGCAAAACTGAAGCTGTCTAGATATGGTTAAAAGTATAATGAAGAAAGAAAGTTTGCAATATTTCCAAGGTCCTTGGTAATTAAGAAGTTCAGAGGTTATTCAAAAAACACAACAGTTGTGACAAGGGGCTGTGTGTTTCCTGCAGAGAGCACAAAAAATCTGCAACATATAAAGTGACCCAGAAGCATTTTATGAGCAAATAGTTGTAAAAGGGTAGTTAAAGGAAGAATGGAGAAACTAAAGGAATGATCCTGTGGAGACAGAGAACATGCCTGAGATATTAAGTGTGTCTTCACATCTGCCTTTATAAACAAAGGGAGGACACTGCCAACGCAGCAGAAAAGGGTAAATCAGCATCAATACCTAATGAAGTAAAGGGGAGGCTGGTGATCCAAAAGTAAGTGGCTCACTGTGCAAGGTTAACAAGAAAAGCAAGGGTGGATGTTATGGATTCTGGCTTCAACCTTGCAAAACCTGTAAAACCTGTGAAGGCTAGTTCAAATTTTATCCCCAACCTTATTTAAAGAAAAGGTGAGTCAAATACTCTCATGAGTGGAGCAAAATATATTCGAGAGCTGTTGACTTCCATGTCATGTTACAAAGGCTGTGCACTGTGTGTAAGCTCTGTACAACGTCGTTCCTTGAAATACCTGCAGGCGGTCTGCCAATGTATGCAGCACTTAATCGTGCATAATCATCAGCCTTCTTCTGTAAGCTGACTAGCAAAGTTCTGATTATTTATCTGATGCAGGCTTTTGAAACATCAACAGTTCCTTTTTACCCACAGATGTTGTTTGACCCATTGAGTTCCTCTGATGGATTGTCTGTTATTCCAGTGAAATACCTCAAAGTCTAGATAATATGCAACATAGAAAGGAATATGCAGGTGGTAGTTCTCCCCTACACATGAAGCCCTTGCTGTTCTTGCTGACTATTGGTCATGAATTTGTAGATGTTATATATTTGCAGCCTCAGTGCAATGGTGGTGGAGGAAATTATTTGTATATAGTGGGGAATGGTACACCAATCAGGGAAGCTTCTTTGTCCTGGATTATACCAAGCTTCTTGAGAATTTTTGGAATCAAGCAAGTGGTGACTCGTAGGAGGGGAAGTCTGTGGGTAATATGGAGGTTCATCGCTAAACCCAGGATATCTGCTCTGGTAGCCAGAGTATTTATGAGATACATCCAGTCAAGTGACTCCCAATATATTGATGATGAGTGTCATTATTATGTTAATTGAATATATAGGACCATGGTCATAGTCTTTCTTGGTGGATCAATTCATTGTCTGTCATTCTCGAGGTGAAAATTTTACCTGCCACTTCTCTGTCCAAACCTTAAGTGTTACCTGGGTCTTGCAGCATGCAGGTTTGGACTGCTGGAACTGCATTCACAAGAGTGTGAATGTAACTAGACATCGTGCAATCATCAGCAGGCATCCGTATTTCTGACCTTATGATAGAAGGAAAGTCATTGATGAAGCAGCTTGAGATGATTAAGAAAAGAATGAAACAACTAAGTTTATCTAGTTTGATACAATTTCAGCATGCTCTCTGCTCTTGTATTACATGCCTCTGCTAAAAGAGATATGTGTCCTTTATTCGCTCTCTACGCGACTCCCTTGTCCATTCGTACCCCCATCCCTCTCCACCGATCTCCCTCCTGGAACTTATCCTTGTAAGCGGAACAAGTGCTACACATACCCTTACACTTCCTCCCTCATCACCATTCAGGGCCCCAGACAGTCCTTCCAGGTGAGGCGACACTTCACCTGTGAGTCGGCTGGGGTGATATACTGCATCCAGTGCTCCTGATGCAGCCTTCTATATATTGACGAGACCCGACGCAGACTGGGAGATCATTTCGCTGAACACCTACGCTCTGTCCACCAGAGAAAACAGGATCTCCCAGTGGGCATACATTTTAATTCCACATCCCATTCCCATTCTGATATGTCTATCCACGGCCTCCTCTACTGTAAAGATGAAGCCACACTCAAGTTGGAGGAACAACACCTTATATTCCGTCTGGGTAGCCTCCAACCTGATGGCATAAACATTGACTTCTCAAACTCCCGCTAATGCCCACCTCCCCCTTGTACCCCACCCATTATTTATTTAATTATTTATTTACACACATTCTTTTTCTCTCTCTCTCCTTTTTTTCCCTCTGTCCCTCTCACTATACCCCTTGCCCGTCCTCTGGGCTTCCCCCCTCCCCCTTTTCTTTCTCCCTAGGCCTGTCCCATGATCCTCTCATATCCCTTTTGCCAATCACCTGTCCAGCTCTTGGCTCCATCCCTCCCCCTCCTGTCTTCTCCTATCATTTTGGATCACCCCCTCCCCCTCCCACTTTCAAATCTCTTACTAGCTCTTCTTTCAGTTAGTCCTGACGAAGGTCTCGGCCCGAAATGTCGACTGTACCTCTTCCTAGAGATGCTGCCTGGCCTGCTGCGTTCACCAGCAACTTTGATGTGTGTTGCTTGAAATTCCAGCATCTGCAGATTTCCTCATGTAAGTTTCTTATATTCCCTTCTTAACATGATTAAAAAACTGTCTTGCTATTGTCCAGGTTTTATGGACATGAGTTCCAACACTACTCTGCTCCTGTACGTTTATCCACCAGTGAATTGTCTTACCTCACCTTTTCCTGCTGTGCATTCCATTTACCCAAACCAAACTAATGATATCTTCCTGCAGTCCATTAGTTTCCTTCTCACTATCAACCTTGCATTTTATTTACATTTTTATGTTGCAGTTTAATCAAACTCAAAAGATTTGTTCATGACTACAAGAATCAACTAAGGTTAGAAAAATGTGATTTATCAGAATCAGAGTCAGGTTTAATATCATTTGAACCTGTTGTGAAAGTTGTTGTTTTGCCAGCAGGAAATCATTTACATACATCCAGTGCAAACAATTAATATGTGATAAAGACAAAATCACATTTGGTTCACGGACGTGACCTTCCTTGCAGACGTGGCACTGCCTTTTTCCTTTTTGCTGTGCAATGCTGTTTCTAGGCTGTCTCGTGCCAAATCACTCTTTCTCCATTTCTTTCTGTCTCTCACTCGCTCACACACTCACATATTCCACCACCATGACTCATCAATGTTTTTAATATCTTTCTTTTTTATTTCATATTAGCTAACAGTATCCTGACTATCTTACCTCTTTTTATTTCTTATTCTTAACAATATATCTTACGTTTTATTCATTATCAACCCCATTTCTTCCTTCACAGAGTGAACTCCTCCTTATCTGATACTTCACATAACTAATAACCAATCTTGTATTCTGTGATAGATTTTGCTTGCTTCAGTAATAGGGTCATATAGGTGTTTCAACCTTTGCTGTTCTCCATCTCCTAATCAATATTCTGCCTCTAATCTACTTGTTTTCAGAACCATACCTCATTAGTACACTCTACGTAAGTACACTCTTTTAAAATTTAATTAATGTTCTATGCTCAGTAATCTGTCTACTCCAACCATTGAGGTATGTTCAAAAGTTTGAAAGCCCTTAACTCCAAGTGGAGTCATCGGGACGCTGTCATGACAGCATTTTTTTATAGAAGGCTTTCTTATTTTTATGAGGTGGAGTTGCTAGCTTGACACTCAACCCAGCACAGATGGAAAACCCACATGCAAGGGAGCCGGCTGGATTCGAACTCGGGAGCTTTTGCTCCGAAGTCCGGTGCTGATGCCATCACGCCACCAGCCGGCTGACTTACAAAGTCTGCAACTTCCAAAATTTTGTTGCTTCAATGTATTCTTTGCAGTTGGCATGTTCTTACTGAAATGCTTACTGAAGTCTTTGTTGTCTTCCAAGGGTTAAACCAAGTATGTACAAAAGGAAAATTGCTGTTCCTCGGCCTTACTGTTCATGTCCTTCATGGAAAAGTGTAGCAGGCCAAAGACCTGATGAGTCAGAATGATCTGACATGGAGAGTTAATGTGACTGGCGACTTGAGACTGGATAGAAATTGTTGTGTATTTAATATTTCAGTAATATTTGAGTAGTATTGTAAATATATTGTTTGATTAAGCATTCTTTACTTGTTTACATAATCCATTGAGGGTTTTATGTAAGAAGCATGTCAATGTCATATAAAACATTACGCCACCACATCTTAAGCGTGCTCCAAACTAAAGTAAAACAGATTACACATGCAACCCTGGCTACCACGCTTTTCTTTTGATTAATTTCTCGAGTTACAAAACATAACAGTGATGACGAATAAGTTTTTAAATGAACCCAAGACGACTACCTACCTGTTAAAGCACAGCACTTTTTTTTCTCTTCGAACAGGGAAGGAGAGACGTTTGAGCTTTCAAAAGTGCAAGACATGTTTCTTCACATGGGAAGAAAGATGGTTGTTAAAAAAAAATACATTTTAAGGTCATCATCACCCGGTACTGAAAGTAGATCCGTACCCTCTTCCCAGGATAGAAGACACCTTTGCAAACCTTTCTGGAGGGAAACACTTCAGTAAAATAGACTTTTCCGAGACCTCCCTACAGATTGAAATGAAGGAGGCATCCAAAGTGTTTTTCGCTACAAGCACTCACAAAAGGGCTTTATTGCTACAATAGGCTTATTTTTGGAGTAGCATCTGCACCTACAGTCTGGCAGAAAGCTCCGGGCCAGGTGATGCAAGGTTGAGTTACCTGGAGTTAACAGTGAGGATGACAAGGAACATCTAAATCTCAAGACAGTGTTAAAAGGATTAGAAGACTATGGACTCAAAGCATGTCACAAGAAGTGTGAATTCTTTAAACCAACCATCACTTTAGGTCGGAGCTACAATGGCACTAGAGAGCAGCTTCTTTGAGTTCATTTGTGGAAACAGCTTAATTTCTACATTTTTTGTCTCTTATTTTTTGTTTTCAAGGTGGATGGGGTTCTGTTAAAGTCCCTGACCTACAGCTGCACCTGAACTTTGGTTCTTATGGTGATGGTTCCTGCTCCTGAGGCTCACTGACCAGCTGTTTTTCGATATCCCAAGGACGCAGCCTAGAAGTCAAGCATGTCCTCGGGGTGCTGAGGCTCTGTGGCCCTGGGGTGAATTGATTTCATACCAGTGTCACTAAGTGAAGCATACGGGAGAAAACGGAATATCGTGAGCAGTGGATCAGCTGTCAGAGGTCTCTGTACTCAGATCATTCCCTCTTTCTCTCGGTGGTGGGGGAGAGTTTGTTGCCCTCCTATACTCTGAATATAAGTAGCCTGTCCAGTTGTTGGCAAGGGTAGGTCTGTTATCGATACCGATGCCCCTGTGTCCACTAACATATTGCACTGCCAGCCCCCTAACAATGCTGTTGTATACGTTTGCGGGTCACCAGCGCTGACAGTGGGGACCGGCGCCACATCCTTTTCTGACCTAGGAGCCGTCTTTACTAGCTCTTCGATCTGATCGACAGTCAGACTGGGCACTGATGGGGTGAGAGATTGTGTGTCTGCTGTGATGTTCACCTATTTTTCTTTCCTCTTTTTTGGACACTGCCTGCAACCATGTCCCAATAGGCCGCACCTGTAACATATCAACTTCTTTACCCTCCCACGTCTATTCCAGCAATTCCTCGCTTCGTGCTCTGGCTGCCAGCAAGCAAAACAAACTCGTAGAACATAGAATAGTACAGCACAGTATAGCTCCTTTCGGCCCACAATGTTGTGCCAACCCTTAAACCCTGCCTCCCATATAACCCCACCCCACCTTAAATTCTTCTATATACCTGTCTAGTAGTCTCTTAAATTTCACTAATGTATCTGCTCCACCACTGACTCAGGCAGTGCATTCCACGCACCAACCACTCTCTGAGTGAAAAAACCTTCCTCTAATATCCCCCTTGAACTTCCCACCCCTTACCTTAAAGCCGTGTCCTCTTGTATTGAGCAGTGGGACATCACAGCAGCTGCAGCCACTATAGCCACTTTACGATTTCTCTTGCACTTCCTTCGGTCTATCTCACTGGCCCACGAAACTATCACAGAGTAGGTCGACCCCACCGTTATGCCTAAATCTAAAACTTCCTGGTGGGCTGAGCTCAGCCCTTCCTTCAGCATTTTCAGGAAGACTGGGTCATCCCTCCCTGGATTATCCAACCCTGAATACTCCTTATACACTCGATATTTACGTTCTGCATAATCCATGGCTGTCTCATCAGCTTTTTGATTCACTGCCATTATCATTCCCCAGTTGCTCTCACCTCCCCCCAGTTGCTGCTTCACTTCCCTTTTAAAAAAATGATATCTTTCTTCTTTGTCAGTGTTCCTGTAGTTGCCCAGGTACCATCCTGTCCCACATATTCCTCGGGCACTTTGCTTTTACCAACATGTGTATATCTTTAGGATGCATCTGGTGAATCTCAACCATTTCCTCAAGCTTATGCCAGAATTCTGAACTTCCACATGCAACTTTAAGTGAGGGCAACTCAGACAAGATGCTCTGTTTCTCCTCGGGGGTCAAGGGCTTATGAAGGGTCGTAATCAAGGTCAAGAACTGGCTCGGATCATCAGGGTGGTCAACCTGACGTTGCCTGACCTCAGTAGGTGCCATCCTGGCAGATATATTTGGTTAAAACCTCTCCCTGAGACATCTCCACACTAATTCCCACACTACGCAAAATATAAAAGACGAGTACCAGTTAAACAGTACATACTTAAAACCGCAGAGTATGTATTCCACAATCTGCCACTTTTAAGTACCTGAACTCATGATGCCTACTGTATTCCTTTGCATCACACTTGCAAACGTATACACTAAATTGCAGCTCCCCAAACGAGTATACACACCCGTACTCTGACGTCTCGAACCGTCGGTAACTACCTTTCGCAACTGGAGGCTCCGTCTCGCCAAGTTAACATGCAAAGTTTCCTCACTTACATAAACACACATGCATGCACACACACCACTTTTATATCTACCAGTTCAGCTCTCCGCGTTCGTGATACCTCGTGTTCCCGTGTACTACCGACCCGAATAGATCCAAGTGTGAGAGCTATTTTAGAAAAATATTCACCAACTTAGACTGCTAGGATCGCTGGCCACACGATGGGTCACGAAGGTATCCCACTCTTGACACCAAATGTTGTTGTGTGAATGAAATCATCAGAGAGAGAGTTACTGGTAGATACAAAGCAGCTTCTTTATTCGACAGAACAAGGTACAGCAGGCATACGGAGACCCTTTCGGTGGAAAGGTCTGCTACCCAAGGTGGGGCTCGATATTTATTTGCTGCACACACAAAGGGCAATTCCATATTTACAAAGTATAAACAATGCTTTCTTTTGAAGCTACAAACAAACTTCACACCTCCCGATTACATCCATCTCACCGGCGCCAGCAGTGTCTGGACTGGTATTCAGGAATCCATTGTTCCATACTGAATCCACAATACATTTATTTTGTATTTTACGTGCTTAACATGAAGGACAATCCATATTTACAAAGTATAGATAATGCTGTCTTTGAAACTGCATGCAGACCTCACACCTCACCAGCAGTGTCTGGACTGGTATTCCGGTATTCACAGCTTTTAGGAAATGCATTGTTAGAAATGGACTGGGATTCTGATATTCACAGCTTTTAGGAAATGTATTGTTAAGGAACAGAAGACTGGTGGCTGAAGTGTTAATGACCTAGTCTGAAGTACGTGAATGATATATGCCATTACACTGCCACGTCATAAGTGCGTGCCTTACTAATGTAAAATAAAATACACAGTCACCTCCAGCTCCTGTGTTTTTCATTTGATTAATTTCTGGAATTACAAAAGCATAACAGAAATGAGCCACTCCACATTTAATTTTGGACAATTGAGAACAGTGCACTAAACTGAAGGAAGTGCAAGTGAATTACCTTTTTGTCTAGAAGCAGTATTTATCCCTGGATTGTGTGGGAAGGAAAGAACTAAAAGGGAAGATGATGTGTCTCCTGTAGCTGCAGTTATGCTGTGACTGGTGAAGGGAGATAAACGAGTGAACAAAGGATTGAGAGGGAATGATTCCTTCAGTGTGCTGAATGGAGAGAGACAAATGTGCCTGCTGATAATATCCTACTGATGGTGGCAGTAATTAAGGAGGAAAACTCATGGATTTTAATGACAAATGGGGTGCATTCTCACTAGGTGAAAAGTGAATGAATATGTATGTGTGAAAAAGAGCAGACCTTGTTGATGTCCCCATGAAATGTGAATAGAAAGCTACAAATATGAAAGAAGGAAAATATCTGAGCCTGTTACTTTAATTCTCCATCCCACTTCCACCCTGCTTTTTTTCTCTTCAACTTCCATTGTTCTGAAAAGATTAATGTTAGCTCAAGGAATCACAGCTCATTTTTTGCCAAGCCTTTAGGGTTCAATGTTGGGTTCAACAATCTCAGAAAACTGGCCTTTCCAGTCTGACCCTTTGCTTTCTGCCACTGAGTCAGTTTTTAATGCAATTTATTACATTCCTTTGGACACTGTGTCCTTTTCTTCCTCAAAGAATCTCCATGTGGGACTCCATAAAACATCAAGTTAAAATCCATATAGACTCCATTAATATTCATCCAACTTTCTTTTTCACCTCTTTCAAACTTCAATTAAATTAATCAGACATAACCTTCTTTTCAAATTCATGCTGAGTGACTAAGATTAACGTATGGCTCACAAAATGCTGACTTACGTCATCCTTCTGAATCTTTTCCAACATTCTGTCCACTATGAATGTCAATCTGACAGCCTGTAATTAATCAGTCCATCCTTTTTAAACCATGAGACCACATTAGAGACTTCCCAGTCCTCCTTCAACAGGAGCAAGGAGGGAGTGAAAAATTGTGGTCACAGACTGTTCTAGTTGCTCCTTTCTTTCTTTCAAGAGTTTGGATGCTTTTTATCCAAGTTTGACATTATATTATTCTTTTAAAGTGTTGGACTCCTTAATATGATTTATACTTGATTCTGCTGTTGCTACAAACTTATCCAAATATATCCTGTACTGAAGCAAAGGACCAAGGAACATGAATAACATGCAGGAGATACTCAGTTGGCCAGTTAGCAACAATGGAGAATGAAGAAAATTAGCATTTCAGATCGATTATTTTTACGAGGATTGAAAAAGTGTAAAAAAACCTAACATGTTTAAGCTTTCTCTAGTTCTGATCATTGATCTGAAATGATGATCCTGCCTCTTCCTTCACAAATGAGACTTGGCTGCTGAGCATGACCAACGATTTGTCTCTTGATTTCAGATCTCCAGCGCTTGCAATCTTATGGCTTTTCAAGAGCTATGTAAAGCATGATTAACTTCAGCTCTACGTGCTTATTGTAATGAACAGGCAGCTTGAATTTGTTGTGCCTCTTGTATTAGGTCCAATAGGCACAGCTAACCACCTGGCACTACATGTTTAGTTTTTAATCTAACATAGAGTACCTATGTCAGTGGGAGCTCACCTATTGATGAATGGGAGATTGCATAGACACAGGTACAAATCTTCACAATTTATACTACTAATCATGACTGAGCCAAAAGGAAGTAGATCAGGAAAGGGAAAGTCTCTTTTCCTACCCACACCCCAGAACCTGAACCAGTGGTGGGGAGAAGACCCCGCTTGCTCTCTTTGTCAAGCACCTGGATCACGAAGGCACAATTTAACAGGATGCACCATGAGCCTCATCCAGGGGCGGTACACTTGGCGGCATAACCAAGTTCTCAGACAGCTGGCATCAATCTTGGAACAGAGACGAATCACCACAAATGCTCTCCCACAAACATCAGCAGGAAGTGTTCACATCACACGATTTGTACCAGCAGACCAACCTCCAGAGCACCATACAACATCAAAAGATGTAAGCATTCTGCAGGTTGCTCGGGATTGGAAAATGGACGTGGACTTGGAAAAAAAGCTTGTGTTTCCCCCAGACATTGTGGCTACAACACTCCAGCCAGACATGGTCCTGTGGTCCACAACAGCCAAGCTGGCATATGTTGTGGAATTGACAGTAGCATGGGAAGATGGTGTCGAAGAAGCTTACTGAGAGGAAAAAGACCAAATACTCTGAACTGGCAACTGTAGCTGCCCAGAATGGCTGGAAGACCAAGATTTTCCCTGTAGAAGTGGGATGCGGGGGATTCGTTGCTACATCTACGACCAGTCTATTGAAGAAGATGGGGGCGAGGGGTCACTCCCTCCAACAAGCAATCAAGTCCTTGTCAAACGCAGCAGAAGAAAGCAGCAATTGGACTTGGATTAAATGGAAAGACAACAAATGGGCTGCAAGATGAAGACAGGAGGGTATCGAACTGAGGGGGGTGTATCTGGGACACGAGGTAGCACCGTTGAGCCCTCTGGAGACGTCGTGGGCTTATCAACGAAACATCAAAGAAGGAAGGTGCCCACCTGATGACCCCGATGACGTACCTACCCTCCCTCCTTGTCACCACTCCAAGCCCACTGCCAACATCGAGAGTGCCAACTTACCATAGGGATTGAAACATCAAGTCCTAGTAGCTCTACTTCCCTTAATAATTGTTGTTAGAAAGTTGTTAATGCTGTTAGGAAGTCAGCCAAAGACTTTTCCTGTCACCTATTTGGACCGTGTCTATTGAAACAAAGATTCAAAGATTCAATGTACATTTATTATCAATGTATGTATACAGAATACAACTCTGAAAACATCCTCCCACAGGCAGCCATGAAACAAAGAAATACCAGGGAACCTGTTCAAGAAAACATCAGACACCCAATGTGTGAAAAAAGAACAAATAACACAAATGGCAAAAAGTGAGCTAACAACACACAGAACGTCAAACAGAAAACCAAGAGTCCAGTGCACTGCTAGACCACTGCAAGCTGCAGAGGTGTTCTTCGTCGAAGTGCCCCAGTCCGCATCAATCACCGTGATCAAACTGATCAAAAACAGCAAATAAAAAGTAACCAGGACCCAGGAACATCTGTAACATAAACCTCAAAGTCCCCCAAAACAAGTCCACTGCTTCCCTAATCAGTCCTTGCAATGTGGGTCCCAAGACTCCTGCACTTTCTTCCACAGCAGCAAGCGAGAGCGAGAGGAAAACCAGATAAATGCAGGCAGACGGCACCAGTCACCCGCTTCTCCTCTGATCTTGTCCTCATTGACTTCACTTTGCTTGACACCTCAGTCGTGGAGAAGTAATGGAGTCAATTATGGCCTCATGCTCTCAACACCTCATCACAGAGAAACAACGGAGCTGATCACAACCTTACACCCATCTCCAGGCCTCACACTCCATTCCAAACCTCACTGATATCCCACAGAGACAGCAAAGTGCCTGATCGCTCAATCGAGCCAAAAACACACCATCAAAATGTAAATCACGGGGTCCGATTGCACTCTGCTGAGAATCACTGAAATTAAAACACAAAGGAGCTATTTGACCCATCATGCCTGAACCTACTGCTTAAACAAGCGGCTGTGAATAGTCACACATTTCAGCATGAGCTTTTAACCCTGAAAGTTTTTCACCTTCAAAGATACATAGAAAGCCTACAGCACAATACAGGCACTTTGGCCCACAAAGCTATGCCAAATATGTTCTTACCTTAGAGCTACTTAGGCTTACCCATAGCCCTCCATTTTCCTAAGCTCTATGTACCAACCCAGGAGTCTCTTAAAATACCTTATCATTTTCATAAGGCCTGCTGCGTTCACCGGCAACTTTGATGTGTGTTGCTTATCATTTTCGTCTCCACCACTGCCACTGGCAGCCCATTCCACAAACTCCCTACTCTGTGTAAAAAACTTACCTCTGACATCTCCTCTGTACTTACTTCCAAGCACCTTAAAACCATGCCCTCTCATGCTAGCCATTTCAGCCCTGGCAAAAAGCTTCTGACTATCCACACAATCAATGCCTCTCATCATCTTATACACCTCTATCAGGTCACCTCTCATTCTACGTCACTCCAAGGAGAAAAGGCTGAGTTCACTCAATCTATTCTCATAAGGCTTGCTCCCCAATCCAGGCAACATCCTTGTAAATCTCCTCTGCACCCTTTCTATGGTTTCCATGTCCTTCCTGTCGTGAGGCAACCAGAATTGAGCACAGTACTCCAAGTGAGGTCTGACCAGGGTGTTATATAGCTGCAACATTACCTCTCGGCTCTTAAACTCAATCCCACGGTTGGTGAAGGCCAATGCACCATATGCCTTCTTAACCACAGTGTCAACCTGCGTAGCTGCTTTGAGCATCCTATGGACTCGGACTCCAAGATCCCTCTAATCCTCCACACTGCCAAGAGTCTTACCATTAATACTGTATTCTGCCATCATATCTGACCTACCAAAATGAACCACCTCACACTTACCTGGGCTGAACTCCATCTGCCACTTCTCAATCCAGTTTTTCATCCTATCAATGTCCTGCTGTAACCTCTGACAGCCCTCCACACTATCCACAACACCCCCAACCTTTGTGTCATCAGCAAACTTACTAACCCATCCCTCCACTTCCTCATCCAGGTCATTTATAAAAATAACAAAGAGTAGGGGTCCAAGAACAGATCCCGGAGGCACACCACTGGTCACTGACCTCCATGCAGAATATGACCCATCTACATCTACTCTTTGCTTTCTCTGGGCGAGCCAGTTCTGGATCCACAAAGCAATGTCCCCTTGGATCCCATGCCTCCTTACTTTCTCAATAAGCCTTGCATGGGGTACCTTATTAAATGCCTTGCTAAAATCCATCTGCATCTGCGGCTCTACCTTCATCAATGTGTTTAGTCACATCCTCAAAAAATTCAATCAGGCTCGTAAGGCATGACTTACCTTTGACAAATCCATGCTGACTATTCCTAATCATATTATGCCTCTCCAGATGCTTATAAATCCTGCCTCCAGGATCTTCTCCACAAACTTGCCAACCACTGAAGTAAGACTCACTGGTCTATAAATTCCTGGGCTATCTTTACTCCCTTTCTTGAATAAGGGAGCAACATTCGCAACCCTCCAATCCTCTGGAACCTCTCCTGTCCACATTGATGATGCAAAGATCATCGCCAGAGGCTTGGCAATCTCCTCCCTCACCTCCCACTGTAGCCTGGGGTACAACCCATCCAGTCCCTGTGACATATCCAACTTGATGCTTTCCAAAAGCTCCAGCACATCCTCTTTCTTAATATCTACATTCTCAAGCTTTTCAATCCGCTATAGGTCATCCCTACAATCACCAAGATCCTTTTCCATAGTGAATACTGAAGCAAAGTACTCATTAAGTGCCTCTGCTATCTCCTCCGGTTCCATACACACTTTTCCACTGTCACACTTGATTGGTCCTATTCTCTCACGTCTTATCCTCTTGCACTTCACATACTTGTAGAATGCCTTGGGGTTTTCCTTAATCCTGTTCATCAAGGCCTTCTCATGGCCCCTTCTGGCTCTCCTAATTTCATTCTTCTTTCATCCCTCCTGTTAGCCTTATAATCCTCCAGACCTCTATCATTACCGAGTTTTTGAACCTTTCGTAAGCTCTTCTTTTCTCCTTGACAAGATTTACAACAGCCTTTGTACACCATGGTTCCTGTATATGTAAAATATATGTTCCTGTAGACGCATATGTAATGCTCCCTTTCATTGACTACAGCTCTGCCTTTAATACAATCATTCCAAATAAACTGATTCCTAAGCTCCGGAACCTGGGCCTTAGCACTCAGGTCTGCAGCTGGATCTTCAACTTCCTCACAGACAGGACCCAGGCTGAAAAAATAGGGGACAAGCTCTCCTCTACAATCACTCTGAGCACCGGTGCCCCACAAGGCTGTGTACTCAGCCCCCTGCTGTACTCACTGTACACCCATGATTGTGTAGCCAAGTTTACATCGAACTCAATATATAAGTTTGCTGATGACACCACAATTGTAGGCCATATCTCCGGTAATGATGAGTTTGAGTACAGAGAGGAAATTAAGAACCTGGTGGCATAGTGTGAAGACAATAACCTATCCCTCAACGTCAACAAGACAAAGGAATTGGTTGTTGACTCCAGAAGGAGTAGCGGACCGCACGACCCAATTTACATCGGTGGTGCGCAAGTGGAACAGGTCAAAAGCTTTAAGTTCCACGCGGTCAATATCACAAATGACCTGACTTGGTCCAACCAAGCAGAGTCCACTGCCAAGAAGGCCCACCAGTGCCTTTACTTCCTGAGAAATCTAAAGAAATTTGGCCTGTCCCCTAAAGCCCGCACTAATTTTTATAGATGCACCATAGAAAGCATTCTTCTAGAGTGCATCATAACCTGGTATGGAAGTTGTCCTGTCCAAGACTGGAAGAAGCTGCAGAAGATCATGAACACAGCCCAGCAGATCACACAAACCGATCTTCCATCCTTGGACTCACTTTACACCACACGCTGTCGGAGCAGTGCTGCCAGGATAATCAAGGACACGACCCACTCAGCCAACACACTTTTCGTCCCTCTTCCCTCCGGGAGAAGGCTCAGGAGCTTGAAGACTCATATGGCCTGATTTGGGAACAGCTTCTTTCCAACTGTGATAAGACTGCTGAACGGATCCTGACCCAGATCCGGGCCATACTGTCCAAGTATCCGGACCTGCCTCTCGGTTTTTTTGCACTACCTTACTTTCCATTTTCTGTTTACTATTTATGATTTATAATTTAAATTTTTACTATTTACTATCGATTTGTACTCCAGGGAGCAGGAAGCACGGAATCAAATATGGCTGTGATGATTGTATGTTCTAATATCAATTGTTTGGCAACAATAAAGTATAAAGTATAAAGTACCCTACCATCCTTTCCCTCTGTCATTGGAATGTACCTATGCAGAATCCCATGCAAATATCCCCTGAACATTTGCCACATTTCTTCTGTACATTTCCCTGAGAACATCTGTTTCCAATTCATGCTTCCAAGTTCCTGCCTGATAGCCTCATAATTCCCCTTACTCCAATTAAACACTTTCCTAACTTGTCTGTACCTATCCCTCTCCAATGCTATGGTAAAGGAGATAGAATTGTGATCACTATCTCCAAAATGCTCTCCCACTGAGAGACCTGACACCTGATCAGGTTCATTTCCCAATACCAGATCAAGTACAACCTCTCCTCTTGTACGATTATCTACATATTGTGTCAAGAAACCTTCCTGAACACACCTAACAAACTCTACCCTATCTAAACCCCTTACTCTAGGGAGAAGCCAATCAATATTTGGGAAATTAAAATCTCCCATCACAACAACCCTGTTACTACTACACCTTTCCAGAATCTGTCTCCCTATCTGCTCCTCCATGTCCCTGTTACTATTGGGTGGTCTATGAAAAAAACCCAGTTGAGAGACTCCGTAGACAACCCTCCATGACTTCCTCTTTTTCTGCAGCAGTGACACTATTCTTGATCAACAGTGCCATGCCCCCACGTCTTTTGCCTCCCTATCTGTCCTTTCTGAAACATCTAAAGACTGGCATTTGAAGTAGCCATTCCTGCCCCTGCACCATCCAAGTCTCTGTAATGGCCACAACATCATAGCTCCAGGTGCTGATCCACGCTCTAAGCTCATCCGCTTTGTTCATAATACTCCTTGCATTAAAATAGACTCATCTCATTCTGAGCGCATCCCTTCTCTATCGCCTGCCTATCCTCCCTTTCACACTGTCTTCAAGCTTTCTCCACTTGTGAGCCAACCTCCGCTTCCTCTGTCACATCAGTTTGGTTCCAACTCCCCCAGTAATTCAGTTTAAACTCTCTCCAACAGCTATAGCAAACCTTTCCGCCGGGATATTGGTCCCTCTAGGATTCAAGTGCAACCTGTCCTTTTTGTACAGGTCACACCTGCCCCAAGGGGAGGGAGGGGAAGAAGGGAAGAGGGGGGAGAGAATGTCCCCCCTTCCTCCCTGCCCCAAAAGATGTCCCAATGATCCAGAAATCTGAATCCCTGCCCCCTGCTCCAAGCCCTTAGCCACGCAGTTATCCTCCACCTCACTCTATTCCTATACTTAGTGTCACGTGGCACAGGCAGTAATCTCAAGATTACTACCTTTCAGGTCCTGCTTCTCAGTTTCCTTCCTAACTCGCTATAGTCTGTTTTCAGGACCTCCTCCCTTTTCCTACCTATATCGTTGGTGCGAATATGTCCCACGACCTCTGGCTTTTCTCCTTCCCACTTCAAGATATCATGGGCGCAATCAGAAACATCCTGAACCCTGGCACCTAGGAGGCAAACGACCATCTGTGTTTCTTTCCTGCGTCCACAGAATTGTCTGTCTGACCCCCTAACTGTAGGATCCCCTATCACTGCTGCCATTCTCTGCCTTTCCCTACCCTTCTGAGCCACACGGCCAGACTCTGTGCCAGAGGCACGACCACTGTTGCTTCCCCCAGGTAAGTCACTCCCCCCCCCAACAGTACTTATTGTTAAGGGGGACAGCCACTGGGGTACTCTCTAGCATCTGCCTCTTGCCCTTTCCTTTCCTGACTGATACCCACTTATCTGTCTCCCCAGGCCCCGAGTGACTACCTGCCTATAGCTCCTCTCTATCAACTCCTCACTCTCCCTGACCAGATGAAGGTCATCGAGCTGCAACTCCAGTTCCCTAACCCGGTCCCTAAGGAGCTGCAGCTCGACGCAGCTGGCGCAGATATGGCCATCCAGGAGGCTGGGAGTCTCCAGGACCTCCCACATCTGACACCGAGCAGAGAAAACAGGCAGCCTCACACACTTAATTTCATGTAGCTACCCATCATCCTTTATACAAGGTAAAATATTCCAGGACTTGACACCTCTCTGAGTAAAGACATTTTTTCTTGTCTCTTCCTTCAAATTTAGCCATACTGCTGAGTAAGTACAGAGAAGATTCACTAGAATGATTCCGGGAATGACAGAGTTAACATATGAGGAATGTTTGTCCGCTCTTGGACTGTATTTACATACTACTATTTAACTATTTATGGTTCTATTACTATTTATTATTTATGGTGCAACTGTAACGAAAACCAATTTCCCCCGGGATCACTAAAAATATGACTATGACTATGACTATGACTGCTCCTTGGAGCTTAGAAGAATGAGGGGAGACCTCATAGAAACATTTCGAATGTTGAAAGGCATGGACTGAGTGGATGTGGCAAAGTTGTATCCATGATGGGGGAGTCTAGTATGAGAGGGCATGAATTAAGGATTGAAGGGCGCCCATTCAGAACAGAAATGTGAAGAAATTTTTTTAGTCAGAGGGTGGTGAATCTATGGAATTTGTTGCCACGGGTGGCAGTGGAGGCCAAGTCATTGGGTGTATTTAAGGCAGAGATTGATAGGTATCTGAGTAGCCAGGGCATCAAAGGTTATGGTGAGAAGGCGGGGGAGTGGGACTAAATGGGAGAATGGATCAGCTCATGATAAAATGGCGGAGCAGACTCGATGGGCTGAATAGATGACTTCTGCTCCTTTATCTTATGGTCTTAAGTCCTTGGACGTATTCAGCAGAGAAAATGGTCTTTCTTCACCAACTTTATCAAAGCTTCTCATATTGAAATTCTAAATTAATTAAATATGTATGTCATGCAAAATTACCTTCCAGTTACACAAACTTGTAAATGTTTGAAGCTTTCTCTAAAACTTTTAAAAGTCAGAAGATAAACTTTACTGAATCCTGCTTCTTCCGTTGTGGTGCTATTCTCTCTTCCAAGTTGTTCCAACAATTGTTCCTGTGTGATACTTGAACGTGAACTTCCTGGGCCTTGTACATTCACACATGGTATCAACCACAGGTTCACTGGAAGTTTCAACTTGTCAACTCCTTAGCTGCATTTGTGGAAGAAAATGGGCTCATTAAAATCTAGCAATTTTTTTCCCTTTTGTAACTTATATGTTAGGGAATGCTCATAATTCCCATCTAGTCTAACAATTCTACATGGCCTCATTTCATCCCTCTGGTGGTTAGCTGCAGAAAGAAGTCAGAAATTTGATCCTTTGCCATAGGCACAGCCAGACTGAGAGAGTTTGCAATCCCAGATCAGCAACTGCAGAGGGAATGAACAATCTGCATACTTCCATCATTATGGCTAGGTAATAGCATTATGTCCACTGCATTAACGTAATGAAATAAAGTTCTTGCAACTGTGTAAGATTTGCATGTCCCCTGGAAACAAGTATCTTGAGTGGGTATAGGTAAGCTTTCAGCACACCTGATCTCTGCTTCAGCTTCAGTCACTTCAGTGCTAATAAAGCCCATTTATAGGTATAATTGACTCACAAAGTACCTTAATAAATCAAAAATAATGGTTTTGTATGAATTATGGTCAAAAATAATGTATGTCAATGAATTATGATCATAGATAACTTATCTGTGAATGCATTATGGTCTAAGCTTGCTGCATTTCTCAATATATTGTGTTTATACCATTCATCATGGAACAAATTAAAATGACATAAGGTGGATGCCAATATTATTTTTAAATATGAATTATATTCATGCTGAATTGGTGACGTTCCGGTAATTCCAGTGTGAATTATAAACCCAGCAACTCTCCATTGTGACTTCATTTGCATAAAATTTAATAAGGGTTTGATGAAGATATTAGCATTACACAAGAGAGAAATATATAAATTCAACACTGGAGACTTAAGACAACAGATTGCTTTACAATTTATGCTTTTTTTCTTTGCGCTTAATTGTTCTCAGCTTGGTTTCCTGAGTTGTTTGCATTGGTTCAATGACCCTGAAATAATTTCGCAAGATAATTGTGTATCAGATATGCAGAGCAAAAGAGTCAAAGAAAACAATATTTCATTCAAGGTTGTTATTATCCAGGAATTAAAGACCGGTGGGAAAAAAATCCAGTAATAACCTTTGAAGGGGAATTGAAAAATATTTGAATGGGAATGGTTGGAAGGCTTATGAGTAAAGACAAGAGAGCTGTAATTGGACGGCTACTTCAAAGAGTAGGTACACCAAATGATTTCCTTTGCTATTGTATTACTGTGTGATTCATTATCTAACAATGTTTTATAATGTCGTTCTGCTGGAGGAACTCAGAAGCTCATATACAGGATCTTTGAGGGGAAAGCAACTGTCAAACTTTTAGGTCAAAACCCTGCTTCAGGGGATTTAAAAAGACCTATTACAGCATACTCCTCCAAAATATAAACTGTACTTTCAAAAAATAATGTCATTGGTGGAACAAAGTTCTGCAAATTACAATAGGTCAAACAAGAGTTAGTGCATTGCAGCACAGGACTATTGAGATTTTGTTTAAGACTAGTAATGATACCAGAAATTGAAAATGGAATATTGATTTCTTTCCACACTTGGTTATACTTACATGATCAAACGTTTGATGGAAAGTGGCAATGACTGAACCAATCGCCAGCTTATTTTTAATTCCAGGAAAATAACATGGGCTTACATTGTAAAGGGCAACTCAGTGTAACACATTGGGCTGCATAAATGAATATTACTTCAGATTATTTTCCTTCAGATTAAAATAGATTGGTCAAAATAATCCTTCTATATCTTCATATTATTGTACTTTGACTGCAGACAAAGTTCCACAATTTAGATGCATCATGTAGGTTCAGCAGATCTGAGAGCATGTTATATGGATTGTGTTTACTTGCATTAGACACGTGCTGTACATCACTACCTTTCTCCAACTAATTCTTCTGAAAGACTCTGGCAGAAAGACAACAGAATGGGTTTGTGATTATGTCTCTGCAGTACAATCCTTTCTCCCTGTGAACGTTTATTTATTTATTCTTTAGATGTTAACACGAGAGTAAAAGTAAATTGAAAACTGTATTGCACAAGCTCACGTTAGGAATAGAATTAGCATTGTGTAGAGAAAAGGGAAGCATTAAAGTAAATATTAAAGTGTGGAGCCTATGGCTTTGAGTACTGGTGGTGGGTCAAAGGAGAAATCTCCCAGGGAGTCAGCTCCTACCCAACAACCTCATTGCTGTAGGGCATGAGGGCGTATGCATGAAAGCTGCTGAGGAGGGGAAGGCTATTAATTAACTTCGATATTACTCTATCAGAAAGATATTTCCACAGATCTCCTTGAAATTTGTCAGTAAAAGTGAGATGAAAAGTCACAACAACTGAGGAGCCTGAATCAATCTCAAGGTAGGATGTTCATTACTCACAGTCACTTCCTGCCGTCATGTGAAAAGAGTTGCTGAGGTTTAACTTTCTTCACTTCAGCAGATGCTTCGACACCTTGGGGATTATTCTGCATATTTTACCAGGGCGGCTGCTGATTACACACTTCAGATGAGTTGCAGCTTCGCCAGCAGCAGCAACATGTTGGTAGAGGACAACCTCAGGGAGGTGATCAACTCTGCAGGTAGCTGCAGCCTGTGATATAGAGCGTGACATAGGCTGAGGGATAACTTGCCTCAGCATGTCTCATTCCATGAGGCAGTGGTAGACCTTCATGCTTAGCATTGAAGATAACAAGCTTCATGAACACAAGAAGCAGGCTTGCTCCCTTCTGGACCTAATGACACCTGCTACTCCTGGATATTAATCTTCAGCTCAACCTTCAACTATTAGATCCTGCCAGATTTAACAGGATCTCAGCCTGAAATGTCAAAACATCAATTGTTTATTCCTCTCCATAGATGCTGTCTGAACTGCTGATTTCCTCCAGCATTTTGTGTGTGTGTGTGTGTGTGTGTGTGTGTGTGTGTGTGTGTGTGTGTGTGTGTGTGTGCGTGTGTGTTATTCTGGATTTCCTACAGAATCTCCTGTGCTTATGAGATCCTGTCAGAGCTTTGCCAACAACACATCCAGGGTTGAAGCTGGAACTATTGAAGAAGGCTAGTGTCAGGACCTCAGATTATGTGAACTTTACCTGGCTTGGTCTCAGCAACCTGGCATTCAGGTTTACTGTTCTGGCTGGCTTTCCACTACTGCACACCGTAAAATTAATGAGTTTTCTCAACTGCAACAATCTCTCCACCATCAATCTGCAGCTGATGCACAATCATGAAAGATATTTCCACAGCAGGTGAATTCACAGATTTGGAGTTGCAGTCATTACACACCAGGGTGGTCACAGTCTGCTGCACTCTGTATGAATGAATGCAGCAGGGAGGATTGGATCGGAATGAGGAAAATGTAAGCAGACCACATCTTTCCTCAGACAATTACAGAGTGATAAGGACGGTGGAGTTTGAGCTGTCATGCTACATAGAAAGATGCAGGTATGATTAATAATAGTTTCATATAGGTTTCTCCTGTGGGCCTAGACACAAGGAGACCAAGGGCCTGTTAGATGGGATCTCAGGAAAAACTGTTTTCACCCGGAGGGCGCTTGAAACCTGAACAGTACCTGCTGAGGGGGTGGTGGAGACTGATGCTTTCATAACCTTTACGAAGCATTTAGATGAGCACTTAAAGCACCCAGGGACAGAAGGCTGCAGATAGAATGCTGGGAAATGGTATTAGAATGGATTGGAACTTGGAGGCTGTAATGGACAGGGAAGCAACAGGCCTCTACCTCTGATGAAAAACTTTGTGGCTATGATTCTATGACCTTGGCTCCTCTTTCTTGGGAAAAGTCCATTTAAGCAGAATTTAAGCAGGATCATTTTGCTTTTTCCTAGAAATTAGATGGTGACGAGGAGGCGTACAGGAGTGAGATAGATCAGCTTGTCAAGAGGTGTCCCAGCAACGACCTTGCACACAACGTCAGTAAGACCAAGGGACTGGTTGTGGGCTCAGGAAGGGGACGTCAGCGAAACACACACCAGTGATAAGAGTGGAAAGGGTGAGCAGTTTCAAGTTCCTGGGTGTCAAGATCTCTGAAGATCTATCCTTGGCCAAACATACTGATGCAATTACAAAGAATGCATGACAACAGCTATACTGCAAACACTCCATCAAATTTCTACATATGTTCCATGGAGAGCATTTTAACTGGTCATATCACTGTCAGGTATGTAATGGCCATGGCACAGGATCTGAAAAAGCTGTAGATAGTTGTAATCTCAGCCAGCTCCATCATCGCACTAGCTTCCCCAGCACTGAGGATGCCTTCCAAAGGTGATGCCTGAAAAAGGACCCCCATCACCCAGGACATGTCCTCTTTTCATTACTACCATCAAGAAGTACAGGAGCCTGAAGACTCACACTCGATGTTTCAGGAACAGCTTCTTCCCCTCCACCATCAGATTTCTGAATGGATAATGAACTCATGAATGCTAGCTCATAATTTTTTTTGCTCTCTTTTTGCATTACTTATTTAATTTATATATACTGATACATTTCTTATTGTGCTGAAATTTATTATTTTTATTATGTATTGTAATATACTGCTGCCACAAAGCATCAAATTTCATGACATATGCCAGTGATATTAAACCTGATTTTGATTCTGATTTTGAAATCATGTGACACAAGAAGTTCAGTCAAACAGAAGATGCGCATTCTATTGTGCATTTCGGCAATGTGTGAGGTTGAGCCAATTTGCACAGGTAGATATGCTATTATTGCACACACCTTTCCTGACCTGTGTGGACCAATGCTCCCCTTTTTCTGAATCCAAGAGTGTGTAGTAATAACTTTTTGCTATGGAACATAGAGTGCAATGCAGTAGAGGAACAGGTTATTTGACCCACTGTACTGTATCTGTGCCAGCCATGATGCCAAATTAAAGTAATCACATCCTATTATTGGCATCAAGATCAACACAACCTCATTCTATGTTCTGCTTTCAATGCTGGCACATGGTATATTTCTCTCCATACCCTATGAAGCACAGAATTCATTTCGCCTTCATTTGACCCTTACTGCTCACTCTGAACAGCCATGGATTCAAACATAGCAAAACCAGCCAAGCATCTTGGAAAGACATACCAGGTCAAATTAGAATGCAACTGGATGAATGTTCGTCATATACAGAAATGATTTCCCTTTCATGCAGGTTCTTTAATAATGCAGCCTCCCAATTAAAAATACAGTAAGTTCCACCACATGGATAATTCAAGTATCTTTGGCGGCTTGAGACCAATCAGCATCTGACTTGAGTTAAGCTACTACTGAGTCCATTCTGAAAATATTACTCTGTTCATTGCTAATTAATTTTATTCAAAAATAATTGGTGATTGAGAGACGACAAGTAAGTTTGCTATCATTTGGCAAAATAACGATACTTTTGCATAGGCAAGCTTCAATCAAATTCAAATGCGAACATCATGTTTTATTTCTGTTGTTTTAAACCTACTTCTGCCAAACATCTTCCACTCAAGGGAGGACTAACAACTAAATCATCTTTGTCATCTATAAATCAGTAAAACTTGAGCTGTCTCTCCTTCCATCTGGAAGATGCAATATATCTCTTCCATATCTGCCTTACAAATTACAGGTGAAATAAAGCTTAATATCGTTTTCTCTTCATTTCACACTATTTCATTGGATTGGTTCAAATACATTGTTTAGTTATTTAGCACCAATTTACTAGAGCGGGCTAAATTGGGCAGGATCCTGAGAACAGAAAGTTGAAGTGTCCATCTGTATAAAGCAGGTGGAAAAGATTTACATATCTTGAGTGCCTTCACAATCTCAGGATAACCTGAGGTATTTTTTTGCACCGTGAAAACGTAGTAGCTAATTGGTACACAAGCAATTCACATACGCTCAGTGTCCACTTTATTACATACACCTATGTACTAGCTAGTTAACACAAATATCAAATCAGCCATTTATGTAGCAGCAACTCAACGCATAAAGGCATGCAGACATGTTCAAGAGGTTCGTTTGTTGTTCAGATAAAATATCAGAATGGGAAAGAAGTGTGATCTAAGTGTCTTTGACCGTGAAGTGATTGTTGGTGCCGCACTGGGTTATTTGAGTATCTCTGAAACTGCTGATGTTTCGGGATACCCACACACAACAGTCTCTAGAGATCAGAGGGAATAATGTGAAAAACAAAAATCTTCCAGCGAGTTGCAGTTCTGTGGGCAAAATCATCTTGGAAATGAGAGAAGTCAGATGAGAATAGCTAGTCTGATTCAAGCTGACAGGAAGATGACAGTAACTAAACTAACCATGCATTACAACAGTGGTGTGCAGAAGAGCATCTCTGAATGTAAACACGTCAAACTGGGAGTGGATGAGCCACAACAGCAGAGCAACATGAATACATACTCAGTCGCCACTCTATTAGGTACAGGAGGTAGCTAATACAGTGGCCACTAAGTATATATTAATGTGATAATGCGAGACTTATCTAGTTTTCAGCAATTATTGAGTAATGAATACTGACCAGGATGCCATGGACACCTTGACTCTACTTCCATCTACACAAAAGAAAGCAATGCAGCCCAAGTTCAATGTCACATTGGACTCAGGGCCTTCTGACTCTCAGCTTGAGCCACCTCTGACATGCTTGATGTTAAATTCTTTTCTGGCGGAGTTCTTTTTTTTTTGATGAACAAATCAAAACTGTTAACTCTCTTTCTCGCTCCTCAGATTTTGCTTGACTTTCAAGTGTGTTCATTGTTTTCTGTGTTTCATCTAATGCAAGTCAAGGTTGATTTACAGAGGGACCTTAGGGTGCAACTCCAATGCCTTCCTAAAGTTGCAACACAAGTAAATAAGGCGGTACATGAGGTATACAGCATGCTTGCCTTCATTGGTCAGGGCCCTGATTGCCGAAGTCGTGATGTCATATTGTAGCTGTATAAACTCTTGGTTAGGTCATTTGGACAATGCAGTTTTGTTTGCCCCATTATAAGAAAGGCATGAAGACTTTAAGGAAAGTGCAGAAGAGCTATGTTAGGATGCTGCCTGGATTACAGAGTGTTGGCTATGAGGAGTGATCGGACAAACATGTATTCTTTCCTCTGGACCATCAAAGATTGAGGGGTGACCTGACAGTAATATAAAAAATTACACGAGACATGAATAGTGTAGATTGTCAGACTTTTTTCCCTAGAGTAGAACTGTCAAGTGCTAGAGGGCATGGGTTAAAGGTGAAAGGGGGAAAGTTTAAAGAAAATTTATAAAGCAAGTTTTTACACAGAGAGTGGTAGATATCAGGTACACCCTGCTGGGAGAGCCATGAAAGCAGATACAACAGAACTGATCAAGAGTCATTTAGACAAGCACATGAAGAGATGGGGGCTGGCACAGATATTGTGGGCTGAATGGCCTCTTACGCTTCACTGTTCTGAGTTCTATGTTCTAAGGTCCTTTGAACTTTTGTAACGTTAAGCTACACATTCATGCATTTCATTCACTATTACTCCATGGCCCACAAATGAACTCAAGAGCTCTGTCAATATCATTTCAGAATTATGCACTGAGTCTTGATTTGACTGAATGGATAAATGTCATATGACCTCAAGTCCAGAATCTGGCTTTCAAGTTTGTAATGTACAGAAATCTTACCTTTTTTGGTAGCTATTCCTACAAGTGAATGAAAAGTTAATCAGAAATAGCAGATGAAGGGACTTTAACGATATATTATGTACATACGGAGACCTAAGCATTGAAACTACAGTGCACTGATGTGGAAACAGAAAGACTGGTATAAAATAAGCAATAGAAAAGAAGATTGGGTGAGGGTAAATGGATTTGTTGTAGCAGCAAAAAAAACAATTTCATTTCTGAATTTATCTGAAGGAACAGTGTTACACTTGGAGCACAACAAAGGAGTAGACTGGGAACAATGCAGCTGAAAATGTCTCTTCCTATTTTATTTAATTTGAATAGACTAAGTGAAATTGTTTCACTTTCCCATATTTAAGCTGAATTACACACTTTGATATTTTTGGTAAATATTCGGTATCTCATTTTAATCTGAAAATAGGTACATAATTAAACAATATCGAGACCAACACGTTCCCTCCAGAAATATATTTTCAAGTGGCATCTGGCAGCAGCGAGCAAGAGTGAGAGGGAGACTGGTCACACACAGGTGGAAGGCGCTGAACCCCCACTTGCATACCACGATTGTCTTCATTGATTTCAATCTTCCTCGACGCTTTAATCGATGAGAAATTGAGTCAATCATGGGTTTGCGCCCCGTCTCCTGGCTTCTTGGCCTTGAAGGCACACACTTCATTCAAAACCTCACCAAACTCCGTCGGCAATGGCAACGCATCAGATTACTGAATCAGCCCGAAAACAACATCATTAAAATGCAGATCACAAGCTCCAATGGTAGCAGAATCACACTCAAAAGAAGAAGAAGAAGCAAAAGAAGTGAAAGAAGCACTCTCACGCACTGTCTGAAGGATGTTGCCCTTGTTCACGTTGTTTGCTGGCGCCATCTTCTTCACATCAATATGCCAACTTATCGCTCAGTCAGAAAACTGCAGACTGCCTGGCATTGCTAAACCCTTGTACCTTCCCTCCTTCCTTGCTTCACTGAATCTCACCCAAACCAGCGGTTTCTTTCCTCAGCTATTAAACGAAAGGACAGACCAGAGCTAGTTCCCTCTCCTCTCACTTCCAGTCTCTCATTCTACCGCAACTCCTTTCCCTCTGAATTTTTGTTTCCTTCAAAGAGTTTTGCTCGTTTTCAAATTGGGGCATACTTGTATTGCTATCAGAAAGAGATAAGGTTGCAGTGAGGAAACATCACCTGTCAGACATTAGGGTGTTATACTTACAGTGGACAAAAAATGCTGGAAGTAATGGTGCACAGCCAACCTTTTTAATTCATCTGTAAAGATAAGATAAAATCAAAACACATGGCCAGCTTATGGGTGAACTACAAAGAAGGTGATTTTATATATATAATGAGTACTGATCTGGAACATGCTGTCTAAAAGTTCAGTGGAAACATGAAGAGAATCAGACAAACTTGATGAGGGGAAATTATTGCAGGGATCTGGGAAAAGAGGAAGGATAAATGTAGAATTAAAGAAACTGAAGATTCATGGTCCAGTACAGATGTGATGGGCTGAAGAGACTGTTACTGAGCTGTATCTTCACAAGAGTCATCGAATGCAAAGCAGAATCTATGACATTAGTACAGTCTTTTTTTTTATTAGTACCATTCAGCCCTATGCTAATTATAACTTTTACTTCATTGAAACATATAGATTAATTCAATCTGATTTTGCCTAACATCATAGAACTGTGTAAGCAAAATGTACAGTAATTCCAAGCTGGCATTTCTGGAAAAGGCTGAAGTGTTTAATCTGGAATGAAGACTTAAATGATACAGAATGCAGATCAATGTGTAAATCTAACATTGTTAAATACATATTTCAACTTTCCCAAATCTATTTTATCAAATGAAGACAATTAGAGAATGGATACATTTTAGAAGGTTCTCACAAACATAAAAAAGCATTACCTCACGTACCTCCCCATAAGCCTCCACATCCAACACATCATTCTTCACAACTTCTACCATTTCCAAAGGGATCCTACCACCAAACATATCTTTACTTCCCCTCCCCCCTCTTCACTTTCTACAGGGATCACTCCCTCTGTGATCCCCTTCCTCATTGGTCCCTCCACACTAATCTCCCATCCAGCACTTATCCCTGTAACGGGCTGAAGTGCTGCACCTGCCTATTCGCCTCCTCCCTCACCTCCATTCAGGGCCCCAAACAGTCCTTTCAGGTGAGGCATCCCTTCACCTGCACATCTGCTGGGGTCATCTACTGTGTCTGGCGCTCCTGGTGTGGCTTCCGTTGCTTTGGTGAAACCCATCATAAGTTGGGGGACCACTTTGTTGAGCACCTCTGCTCCATCCACCAAAAGTGGAACTTCCTGGTATTTTCATTCCCATTCCCATTCCGACATGCCGGTCTATAGCCTTCTCTTGTGCCACGATGAGGCCACCCTCAGGGTGGAGGAGCAACATCTTATATTCTATCTGGGTAGCCTCCAACCAGATGCCATGAATATTGATTTCTCAAACCTGCAGTAAAATAAAATTCCCTCCCCCTCATCACTTTTTTCTATTTCCCACTCTGGCCTCTTACCTCTTCTGACCTGTGTATCCCTCCTCCTTCCATTTCTTCTATGATCCACTCCTATCAGATTCCTTTCTCTCCAGCCCTTACTTTTCCCACCCACCTGGCTTCAACTGTCACCTTCGACCTATCCTCCTTCCCCATCCCCCATCTTTTTATTCTGGCATCTTCCCCCTTCCTTTCCAATCCTGAAGAGGGGTCTAGGCCTGAAACATCAGCTGTTTATTAATTTCCATAGATACTGCCAGACCTCCTGATTTCCTTGTGCATTTTGTGTGCGTTGTGTTGAATTTCCGGTATCTGCAGAGCGTCTTGTGGTTATAATAGAACATAACCAAATGGTCAGAGTTGCCCGAACCCTGTCAGACACTGAAATACATTAGGTTGTTCCATTTTTAAAATGTATATGACTATTGATCATGACTAATATATGACAATAGAAAGAACTTAAATTGAAACTGCATATAATACGCTTAATGAAATATGTATTAATTAACATTTAACCTTTTGACATTTTATTAGAATGATTCAGAAAATGTTGGAAAATGTGAATATCTTTTGAGATGAGCTCTAGATCTGTTTCCAAGTTTTGGGTTTGAGGAAAATGTACCTGACTCTTACAACCAATTCCTCACCCTCAATAATGTGAACTTGTCTAAACTACCATGTAGGCAATGAAGGATTCATTTTTCGCATTCATTTCAATGGCATAGGTATAAAAATGTATTTTGTGGATTAATGACATTGCCACATTTCACAAGTAAGACAATTCTGCCCCCACATCACTAAGAGGTATTAGTGCACACTCACATTTATGTCAAGGTCATTGCACAGATGGTAATATTTCTCAATTAGCCTGATGACATTTGACAGGTAGAACAGATGCAGGGTTGGCCAGAGAGATTTAAACAAAATGTACCAACCAGACTGATGCACATGAGAAAAATTATTTACTCGTTTATTTCCATTAGAAAAAAAAACTTCTAAAATATGCTTCATTAGGCACTAACCAGAAAAGCATTAGCAAATAGCAGTTCAAGAGGACAGAACCGGTCAGAAATATTTCTGTAAATTATGCACTTTATATCCAAATGATAATTTAAACTCAGTGGATTGCATCTGCAAGTATTGCGCAAAACAACATTATTTGGCTGCTCACAGACAAAGACAAAAATGCACTTATATTGCTTATAACTGCACCAGGAACTATATATGCCTGAAAGCATAAAAAGCACAGGTCTCATTGTTTCATATGCTGCGCTGACTGTCCTTGTTCAACTGATATTTCCTTCAGACTCGGGGGAGTTGGCAGATGAAGAGAGTGAGAAGGTGACAAGATAAAGGTCAGATTAAATTGAACATTTAGGTAATGGTAAATAATAATCCAAGTGGGAAACTACTGGCTCCAATTAATAAGTGGAATCTGAGTATTAATTGTTACCAACAGTTTCTACTCTCATTTCTGAGATCTAATAATAACAAAGGTAAGGCAATGTCTCTCAGACTGTTCACTTACAAAATCTTCAAAATAAATCAGCATTAGTAAAAACAATGGAGAAATTAATGAGACAGAAACTCATAAATCACCAGGATCTGTCGATCTGTATTCCAAGATTTTGATAGAGGCATTTATGAAGCTAACATAACATCTGTCCTGACAAAGGGTCTCAGCCCGAAACGTTGACTGTACCTCTTCCTAGAGATGCTGCCTGGCCTGCTGTGTTCACCAGCAACTTTTATGTGTGTTGCTTGAAATTCCAGCAGCTGCAGGTTTCCTCATGTTTGCGTTAACATATGCAATTGGCTTTCATCCTCCCAAACAAGCTGCATGCAAGTTGGCACAGTGCTAATAATATCAGACAGATAAATACATAGTTCAAAGATTGATGTGGGAACAGTGGGTTTAAATTCATGGGAAATTGTCACCAGTACTGAAGGTGTTATATTTGAAAGGACAATGTATATGAAATAAGGTAGATGATCTTGTAGCACAGTTAGAAATTGGCAGGTTTGATATTGTGGGCATCATTGATTTGTGGCTGAAAAAAATTATTACAGTTGGGAGCTCAACATCCAAGGATACACCTTGTATCAAAAGTACAGGCAGGTGGGCAGAGAGAGTGAGGTGTCTCTGTTGCTAAAAAATGAAATCGAATCCTTAGAAAGAAATGACATAGGATCTAATAATATGTTTACTTGTATTTTCAGAAGGCCTTTGACAAGGTGCCACACATGAGGCTGCTAAACAGGATAGGAGTCCATGGTATTACAAGAAAGATACTAGCATGAACAAAAGATTGTGTAATTGGCATAAGGCAAGGAATGGGAATAAAGGGGGCCTTTTCTGGTTGGCTGCTGGTGACTAGTGGTGTTCTGCAGGATACAGTGTTGAGTGTTGAGTACACTACCTTTCATGTCATATGTTAATGATCAGGATGATGGAACTTGTGACTTCCTGGCCAAGTTTGTGGATGATGCAAAGATAGGTGGAGGGGTAGATCGTGATAAGGAAGCAGGGAGTCTTCTACAGAAGTACTCAGGCAGGTTAGGAGAGTGGACAAAGAAATGGCAGAAGAAATACAGTGGATCGAAGTGTATGGCCATGCAATTTGGTAGAAGGAATAAAGACAGACTATCTTCTAAACAGGGAGTAAATTCAGAAATTAGAGTAACATTCATTATGAGAGGACTGAAATATAAAAACAAGGATTTAATGCTGAGACTTTATAAGGCATTTGACAGACCACACTTGGAGTATTCTGAGCAGTTTTAGTCCCCATATCTAAAAGGGATGTTCCAGTATTGTAGAGGATCCATAGAAAGTTTACACGAAAGATCCTGGGAATGGAAGGGCTAGCATATAAAGAGTGTCAGGTGACTCTCAGTCTGTCGTCACTCAAGCTTAGAAGAATAAGGAGTGATCTGATTGATACCTACTGAATATTGAAAGGCCTAGATAAAATAGACATGGAGATGATTTTTCAAATAGTGGGTGAGCCTAAGATCAGATGGCACAGCCTCAGAATTGAATGATTAGATTAGATTATGAGGACACGCAGTCCTCTTTTATTGTCATTTAGTAATGCATGCCTTAAGAAATGATACAATAATTCCTCCGGTGTGATGGCACAAAACACAGGACAGACCAAGACTGAAAAAACTAACAAAAGCACATAATTATGACATATAGTTACAACAGTGCAACAATACCATAACTTGATGAAGAAGTCCGTGAGCACAGTAAAAAGTTCAAAGTCTCTCAAATGTCCCACATCTCACACAGACGGGAGAAGGAAGAAAAACACTCCCTGCCATGCCCGACCACAGTCCGACTCTGAGTCGTCCGAAAACTTCGAGCCTCCGATCAGCTCTCCGACACTGACTACGAAGCGCCATCTCCATCCGAACGATTTTGAGGCCTTCCCTCCGAAAGATTCCTAATCGCGCAGTAACAACAGCAGCGAACTGGAGTTTCAGAAATTTCTCCAGATGTTCCTCTGTGCTTTCACGCCTGCCTCCATCAAATCAGAATTGTCCATGGCCCCTTTTTAACGGATACAATATCATTTTTCACCGGAGGGCTGTGCACGCGCGGTGCGCCGCTGTCTCTCTCCAACTTCCGGAATGACGTCCCGTCAGAACAGAGATGAGGAGGAATCTCTTTAGCCAGACGGTAATGAATCTGTGAAATTCATTGCCATTGTCAGTTGTGGAGATCAAGGCATTGAGTATATTTAAAACCCAAATAGGTTCTTGAATAGTAAAGGTGTCAAAGGTTATTGAAAGAAGGCAAAAGAGTGGGGTTGAGAGAGGAAAGAAATCATCCATGTTCGAACGGTGGAGAAGAATAGATGAGATGAATAGCCTAATTCTGTTCTTATGTCTTATTGTTGCATGTTTCTAGCATTTTCTGTTTATCTTTTCAGGAGGGAGAAATTAGGACCAGTTAGTCTGATGTCGCAGTAGTGAAAATAGAATCAGCTGTTAAAGAAGATGATAACAAGATACTAAGAAAGTATAATAGGATTGGGAAGAGTTAACATGAATTTCTGAAATAGAAATAAAGTTTGATGAATCTGTTAGAATTTTGAGGTTGTAATTAGCAGAAGGAAGATTTTCAGATGCATTTGAAAGAGTATCATACACTTGGTTACTACACAAAGTTAGAGTATGTAATATTGTGGGTAAATGAGTATTAACATGCAGGTACAGCAAGCAGTTAAGAAGGCAAACAGTATATTGCTAGTTATAGGAAAACTTGAGCAAAGGTGTAAACATACTGTGCACAATTATGTTGGGCCCTGGTCAGACCATTCCTGGAATACTGTGCATAGGTTTGGTTGACCTGCCTAAAGAAAGACATGATAGAGGGAATATAATAATAATTTATCAGACTGAATCCTATAATGTGGGATATGTGCTGTGAGGAGAGGTTAAGCAGACTGGGTTTTATTCTTGTGTGATTTCATTGCAACCAATTATGATAATGTTTTCCCTGGCTAGAATCAAATAAGGGATATAGGCTCAGATATTAAAGGGATCAGTGTACATGGGATTTGTACAGAAAAGTAGCATTGGAATAAAAGAGACCGAATATCCTATTTCTGCTTCTGGTTCTTATGTTCTAATTTCACCATTCTCAGAATTCACCGCTATTTTGAAATTTGCCATTTTTTTTCATTGACTCTTTCTGCTTTTCCCTTATCATTTCATTAATTAATTTATTTTTTACTTATTTATCCACTTTCTTTCCTAAATCACTTCAGCGTTCAGATTACTTTCCCCAGCGGTCTTTTCACAACCTTCGGCTTAAAACCTTTTGATCTCTCCTTTCAGTGTTGAAGTGGATGATCTTAAATTTATACCCCAGGTTACTGATGCACACACGAGTGAAAACAATCCCCATTCAACTTATTAAAGTCCATCATTTTGAGCATTTTAATCAAATCTCCCTTGAACCTCTTGTAAAATGGCAAAAATTGATTTTTGTTTGTCCTTCTAGACCATTAAAGTGCTTCACCTCTACTAGGCTCAACGGGAGTGTGACCAGAATGAAAGCAACAGCAGTATCCATCAATATAAAAGCTCAGCGTGATCCAGGGCACAGCATCCTATTTGTCAGGCAAGCCTGCTACCGAATTCAACATTCTCCACTCCCCTCACCTGATGTACGAGACACAGGACGTCCTGCAGGAATTCACCAAGACTAGCTTGGAATAAACTCCCAGCCCAAAGGCTCAGTGAAGGGGAATTAAGGGAGTTAACAGTTAAGGAAAATTAAGGGGAGCTAATGCTAAGCCACGCCCTGTACTTGATGACCTGTGTCCCATGGTTCTGAAGGAGAGAGCTGGAGAGAAGCTCAACGCAAGAGATTCTGCAGATGCTGGAAATCCAGAGTAACACGCACAAAATGCTGGATAAATTCTGCTGGTCAGACAGAAACTATGAAAAGGAATGAAGTTGCAAAGTTTCAGGCTGAGATTCTTCATCCTAACTAATGAAGGGTCTCCACTTGGAACGTTAACTCTAAATTCTGTGGTAGTATTCGATTTGCTGACCATGAAGTTCATACCTTAAATGAAGAAAATAAGCTATATCAGATATAAATAGCCACGAGTACTCTCACTAAAGTGAGATTATACTATAACTACACAATCTTCAAAAGTTAGGGCACTTCCCTGTTTATTCTCCATGGCAGGTTTAGCTGCCAATACTCACTATTCAAGTGGTGGGTCCCCTCTCTTTCTCAAGGAGAATATATTCCCGGCTAACCAAGCAGTTTAAAGCACTGTTCATTTACTTACAGTGATGCATGTTTAAACCCAAACATTCTTAAAACACATTTAAAACTCGCAGAGAATTTCTATCTAATCACATGCCATTTCTAAACACAAACCATCTCCAAAGCACAAAGCATTTACTAAACACAAAACAGAAAACGTAGAGCACAATGCATTCCTTAAGCATAAAGCATTTCCTAAGCATAAAGCAATTATGGATTTCTTAAACTCAAAGGATAAGGGATTTCCAAAACACATCTACAATGCCAATAAACTAAATAGACATACCTACAAAATGCAGAACAAATTGTCCATCACAGAAACCGAAGCTGGAGAAATGGATTCTAGTTCTTCCGTGTTTCTTCTTGATGTTCTTTAACCTATTCCTGATAAACCTAAACTGCTCTCTAACTTATAACCTTTTTCTCCCAATAGGGTGATTTCACGCACATATGATATTTCCTAATATGTCCTTTCAACACAGCAGTCTAAAAGTATTCTTTGGAGACATGGACCTCAGCTAGCCTCCATTAATGCTGTAAAACTAACTTCTCTGAGTACATGAACCTTCAACTATAAACATGTTAGTTAGTTATTGATAACCTAAATAATATTATGCATCTGTTCTGGAAGCTTCCTTGAACTAAGCAACTTAAGACTCAGCTTGTCTGTTTGAAACAAGCCAAATTAAATAACCTATGGTCTTATCCAACATCTTCAGCAGTAATGAAGCATGTGTAATGAGAGTGTCTGCAAAAACAGAGCTTGTTTGCAAAGCTGTGTTTTTAATTTCAAACTGATTATTGCTTTCCATTCACATTTTTCGAACTGAAAATTGACTTCCATTTACAACCAGAAACTAAACAATTTGTAAGTTGGCACTTACTTATAACTGTTAGTGATTTTACAAATGACAGCTGTGTTTAGAAAACAAGGTTAGTGAAACAAAAGGAGTGAATATCGCAAACACGAGGAAATGTGCAGATTGTGGAAATTCAAGCAACACACACAAAATGCTGGTGGAACGCAGCGGGCCAGGCAGCATCTATAGGAAGAGGTACAGTCAACGTCTCAGCCTGAAACGTCAACTGTACCTCTTCCTATAGATGCTGCCTGACCTGCTGCGTTCCACCAGCATTTTGTGTGTGTGGAGTGAATATCCATCACAATCCCTTTCCATTGATGTTACTTGACCTGCTGAGTGTGTTCTTCCCGCATTTTGTCTGTGTTACTCTGAAGAAAGGGTGATTGGGTTCCTGCTGCTCTTCCAGAATCCCTGACTTTGTAAAATAACCCAGTAGACTGAAAGATAGAAAATGTAACTTTCAAGAAATGGTAGGAGGAAAATCGGAGCTCCAGAAAAAGATAGGATAACTTCACTTGCTGGGAAAATATTGGAGTCTATTACTTAGTGTGATGTAAGAAGCTGTTTAGAAAATCAGAATATGATTAGAGACAATCAGCATGATGCTATTGTAAAAAAAGTTCTGTTTACCAAATCTGATAAAGCTTTGTAAAGCTGTAACTGTAAATGAAAGGAGAATCGATTGAAAGTAATATTTATGAATTTTCATAAGGCTTTTAATAAGGAATGACACAAAGAGTGATTACATAGAATAAGGCTACATGAGGTTGAACGTAAATTATTACCAAGGCTGGAGTATTGGTTAAAGACAGATCACAAATAATAAGATTAAACAAGTTCTTTCCAGATCCCTCATTAAGGACCCCCATCACCCAGTACATGCCCTCTTCTCATTGCTACAATCAAGGAGGAGGTATAGGAGCCTGAAGACACACAGTCAATGTTTCAAGAACAGCTTCTTCCTCTCCGCGCCATCAGATTTATGAATGGACAATGAAACAATGAACACTACTCTTTTTTTTTGCTCTTTTTTTGCACTACTTAATTTATATTATATCTATATATACACAGTACATATTTCTTATTGTAATTTATAGTTTTTTTATTATTATGCATTGCAATGTACCGCTGCTGTTAAGCAACAAATTTCATGACATATGCCATTGATAATCAAACCTGATTCTGATTAGCAGATTGTTACTATCGCCAAAGGGTAAAATATAGACTTCTTCACCTTGATGGGAAGATGTAAAAAAGAGTAATAAGGAATTAGTAAATGTTGCACAATGTACTAGTTCATGTGAGAGAAAGACGACAATTAATTCGGATAAAAGTTTGGTCTTTAGTGAAAAGAACTTGCTTCTGAAGCACATGGAGCATACCGTGGAGTTTCTGTAGTTAATGAAGGATGCACTATCGTGGATGGAAATGCACCTGTTAATGACTCACTAGGTGGATTCCTCGGATGGGGTTCGACCTAGAAGGAGAAACGTGGGGAGTCTTACGGCAATTAGGAGGATGAGAAATGATCTGACAGGGCTAGACAGGGAAGCTGCGAAGTTGATACCTCAGGCTGGAGAATACAGCACTCAAGTGGAACAGTAACCAAAAGTGAAGAAGTGCAAGAGCTAGAAATCTGAAATAAAAACAGAAAATGGTGGAGATACTAAACAAGTTATGGAGCCTCTCTAGAAAATAAAACAGAGTTCACGCTTCAGGAAAATCATTAGAACAGATACTACCTAAGCATCTTTTTTTATATTTGTATAAGATCATCTTGGAAAAGCAGGTCAGCTCTAGAGGGCACAGATCAGAAGACACTTCTTAACTCAATTTATGCACCTTCCACAAATTCTCTAGCCTAGGGAGCTCTGAACGTCCAGTTGCTGAATATATTTAAAGCAGGATTCAATAGATATTGGTATGGTAAGCGAATCAGGGGATCTGGGGATCTGAGGGATAGCGAAGCTGAGGCATATTCATATTGAATGGAGGAGCAGGCTCAAGGAACAGAACTCCACTTAAATTTTCATGGACCATCAAAATGACGAGAGAAATAATTTCATGATGAAACCATTCTTTGTAATTCTTATTAATTCCACCTTGAAGTCACAGATTACCTTGCTAATTTTTATTTTACCCTGTATATCAATACAGCCAACTTCTCATAACAGATTCTCTGCATTTAATATAATGAGTACAAAGGTTGACTCTGTCAGGGTGATATCTGTCTAAATAATTTGACTTTCTTTTTACAGTCTAAAAACTGGACTTTTCACCCCCTTCTTACATGTATTTTCAGGTGTGTGTCAGAGCGCAAAGAAGGTCCATTTTTCTGTAACTACTAATCTAATTGCCAAGAGTTCAGGCAGTTCAGACTGCTAGCTGATCCATTTCAATTCAATTCTCAAGCCTCAATTCTCAAATCTCAACTCAATCCCAGAATCTGCTTCTGTAGACAAGGCCGTGTTCTTTAGAAGGTAGAAATGGAAACAGCTTGTGAGTAAAGCCATTATTTGAAGGTGCGCTGCAGAGAAAAAATGTAAGAGAGATAGATGCCTTTGCATTAATCACATGCTTCAAAATGTTGGAGGTCTATTTTCATGGGAAGAATTTAGTAATAATATTTGAAACATGGTCACTTGAAACAATGTGAATTTGCATGGACTTAAAACATTGACTGCAGGAAATGTGCACTTCTTCACCCTGAAGCATTCACAAAGGTTCGTTTTAAATCTGATACTGAATTACTAATCTCTAACATAAATGAGCAAAGTATCTCTAAAATGAAAATTAAACTAAATGAAAGGATCATGCTCAAATAATCATTGCAACAATTCAAATCCCTCAAGTGCAATTTTCAGATCATTATTGAAATTGTTTTGTTATCAGATTTTAAATACTTTGTGTTGATAGGAGTGAAATTAACTATTATTATGCAATACTCTTTGTTATTACCATTCATAATGCTCAGCCTTCTTTATTTCAAAGACAATAGGCTCAGTTTCTCAAGTCACCCCTTCTTCCATTGCAAACCTATGGCGTATACACATTTTTGAATGACTAAATTCTTTGAATGGCTGAATATCTATCCCTGTTCCAATGTTCCTAAAAAGATCAAATTAGTTTTTTCTACATCCCAGGAAAAACATAAATTTAGGTTTAGGCATTGATACAGAAATGACAGGGAGTGAGAAAGATAAGGAAAGAAATAAGTTTTAAAAGCAAACACTAAAGGTAGAATAAGAGCATAAAAAGCTGGAGGATGCTAGTATTTAGGGACACAAACTGTAAAATTCAGCTCATGATTTTTTATTACTGACAGGAGAAATATTTAGGAAAAGCTTCTTCACACAGAGAGTGGTGAATCTGTGGAATTCTCTGCCACAGGAAACAGTTGAGGCCAGTTCATTGGCTATATTTAAGAGGGAGTTAGATATGGCCCTTGTGGCTAAGGGGATCAGAGGGTATGGGAGGGAAGGCTGGGGCGGGGTTCTGAGTTGGATGATCAGCCATGATCATAATAAATGGTGGTGCAGGCTCGAAGGGCCGAATGGCCTACTCCTGCACCTATTTTCTATGTTTCTATGTTTCTCTTTACTTACTAGCCAATATCGGTATAAATGTCTAAGTTGCAAAAGACTCTTGTACTGCTCCGATTCAGAAAGAAATAATCATTTTAATGCTCTGGAGATTAAACCAGGAAAACAGTCATTTATTTCTGTTAAAGAAAATGAGTGAGGTTCTCACAACATAAAAGGGATATTCATCATTGGAAGAAGTTTACATCACAGACATTATTTTTTGAATAAACAAATTCAACAAGTTTCAGTACATAGTAGACACTGAATTTTCACAGTCTACCAACTGTTAAAATTGTAATACAGTTGCATTTTTCATCGATATAGGAATGCTAAAATGTTGATGTTTATCCACCAGACAACACTATTACTTATTGCAACATTAAACTGCAATGTAAGTTTCACTGTCAAAGATATCTGAGGAATCCGAATGTGAAACTGTAAGCTGTGAAATTTGAAAGCTATTTATCACTTCATTCCATATTGCTGGGAGATTTTATTTCCCTCTACAATATGTTCCGATGCAATCTGAAAAAAATGTCATCCACAATTTTTCCCAGTGACAAATCAGGTATTAAAATAAGAGATGAATTCTATGTACATGTAAATGAGGATCAGGTGGAAATGGTGGGACATCAGTCATCATCTTATTGAATGGAACAAGAGGCTCAAGAGGCTGAGTGGCCTACTCCAATTCTTATTTCCTATGATCTAAAATAATCCAGTGATTTCTCAGCTCTACCTTTTCATGGCAGCAATGACATCTTAGTTCCGAAGTAGAGCTGCCTCTCATTCCTGGGCCCAGATTTAACACTATTGCTCAAAGTTGGGTTCTGTTAATTGGATATAAGAGAGCACAGTCTGAGCATGCCTCTGTAGCCAGTTCTGAAGGAGGCGTCATTTAGATGTTTCATTCATTGTCAGAATGCATAATCAGTATTCATTGGCATCCTGACCCGCTTGTGAGGAGCTAAAGATGAGCGGCCTTTCTGATGAAAGAGCTTTCACAATGGAGAAAGGGGTTGACCTACAAGGCAATATATTTACAAAGCTGAACATTTACAATTTTTGGTGGAATGAGATCTTATATTATTGAACTAAATGTGGAAAGCTATGCCTGGAGGCTGTGGAAGTGAGCGAGGTCCTCAATGAATACTTCTCTTTGGTATTCACCAATGAGAGGGAACTTGATGATGTTGAGGACAATATGAGTGAGGGTGATGTTCTGGAGCATGTTGATATTAAGGGAGAGGAGGTGTTGGAGTTGCTAAAATACATTAGGACAGCTAAGTCCCCGGGGCCTGACGGAATATTCCCCAGGCTGCTCCACAAGGCTAGGGAAGAGATTGCTGAGCCTCTGGCTAGGATCTTTATGTCCTCATTGTCCACGGGAATGGTATCGGAGGATTGGAGGGAGTGGAATGTTGTCAGAAAAGGTAGTAGCGATAGTCCGGGTAATTATAGACCAGTGAGCCTTACGTCTGTGGTGGGAAAGCTGTTGGAAAAGATTCTTAGAGATAGGATCTATGGGCATTTAGAGAATCATGGTCTGATCAGGGACAGTCAGCATGGCTTTGTGAAGGGCAGATCGTGTCTAACAAGCCTGATAGAGTTTTTTGAGGAGGTGACCAGTCATATAGATGAAGGTAGTGCAGTGGATGTGATCTACATGGATTTTAGTAAGGCATTTGACAAGGTTCCACATGATAGGCTTATTCAGAAAGTCAGAAGACATGGGATCCAGGGAAGTTTGACCAGGTGGATTCAGAATTGGCTTGCCTGCAGAAGGCAGATGGTCATGGTGGAGAGAGTACATTCAGATTGGAGGGTTGTGACTAGTGGTGTCCCACAAGGATCAGTTCTGGGACCTCTACTTTTCGTGATTTTTATTAATGACCGGGATGTGGGGGTAGAAGGGTGGGTTGGCAAGTTTGCAGACAACACAAAGGTTGGTGGTGTTGTAGATAATGTAAAGGATTGTTGAAGATTTCAGAGAGACATTGATAGGTTGCAGAAGTGGGCTGAGAAGTGGCAGACGGAGTGCAACCCAGAGAAGTGTGAGGTGGTACACTTTGGAAGGACAAACTCCAAGGCAGAGTACAAAGTAAATGGCAGGATACTTGGTAGTGTGGAGGAGCAGAATGATCTGGGGGTACATGTCCACAGATCCTGAAAGTTAACTCACAGGTGGATAGGATAGTTAAGAACGCTTATGGGGTGTTAGCTTTCATAAGTTGAGGGATAGAGTTTAAAATTCACGAGGTAATGATGCAGTTCTATAAAACTCTGGTTAGGCCACACTTGGAGTACTGTGTCCAGTTCTGGTCGCCTCACTATAGGAAGGATGTGAAAGCATTGGAAAGGGTACAGAGGAGATTTACCAGGATGCTGCCTGGTTTAGAGAGTATGCATTAAGATCAGAGATCAAGGGAGCTAGGGCTTTACTCTTTGGAGAGAAGGAGGATGAGAGGAGACATGATAGAGGTGCACAAGATAATAAGAGGAATAGATAGAGTGGATAGCCAGCGCCTCTTCCCCAGGGCACCACTGCTCAATACAAGAGGACATGGCTTTAAGGTAAGGGGTGGGAAGTTCAAGGGGGATATTAGAGGAAGGTTTTTCACTCAGAGAGTGGTTGGTGCTTGGAATCCACTGCCTGAGTCAGTGGTGGAGGTAGATACACTAGTGAAGTTTAAGAGACTACTAGACAGGTATATGGAGGAATTTAAGGTGGGGGGTTATATGGGCGGCAGGGTTTGAGGGTCGGCACAACATTGTGGGCCGAAGGGCCTGTACTGTGCTGTACTATTCTATGTTCTATGAACTCATTTTTTCCCCTTAAGGCAGAGGTTTGCAACCTTTTTCATGCCATCGAGTCTTACTATTAACCAAGGGGTTGTGGATCCCAGGCTGGGAACCCCTGCTTTAAGGACTTCCCTTACTGTTACTGACTTGCAGTGGAACTCCTCTTCCCTGCTACTTGAATCTCCCTTGATAGTGCAAGTCACAGGTTTGTTCCATTCTATCAGATTACGCCACCAGCTAATGCAGAGCAAGACTGTAGATAGTACGCATTGTTACCACAGTGTATTATTGAGGCAGGGAATGATTTTTAGAGTGGAAATTTGGTGCTTTCATTTGGAATAAGTAGCATCTTGGGATTTTGATGAATCAAGTGGAGGTCTCGTGGTCATATGGTCTTATGGTCTCACTATTTCTCTTAAGGCAGTAACATTGCCCAGTCCCAAATGTAACACCCTGAGAATCAGCGTTAGAAATGACTCAAGACGGGCACTAGAGCCTTGTGGCTGCCAAAGCATGTCACAAGCAAGCAGTACTGTAAGTGGTTCAGCTTCTTACTTGGCTAAGCTATTCTTCCCTTTGCAAGACTCAAATCAAGCTTGTGCAAGTTTTATACAGACCTGGACTCACAGGAGAGTGCCACGTTGGTGTAGTGATGAATGAAGGAACTGAAGAAAGCTGTACGTCATCCAATACAAAAGCAGCCCAATGTTTTGCTGCACCATTAACTAACAAACTCACTGCCATTAACAAAATGTGCCTTGTTCTATGTAGGTAGATGTAATTCATGTAAAATTTCTCCCACCAAAAACAGAGGCCTCAAACCAGTCATCTAAACCTTAAAGGTGAGTGTGTGTCTCACCATAATGCAGCCCAGTCTCCACAATGGTTTGCAGCAGCAGTTGAACAAGGTGTTCACCCTCTCAGTTGAAAGGAGAAGGCGTGATGCAAATTAGCAAAGATTACTTTCAGCTAGTGGTTAGCATCCCTGCTTGATGCGCTCCAACAGGGAAACATCAGAAATGATGTCTCCTAAAGTCACGGGCGTATCCGAGAAAATTGCACTAAAAGGGAATTAGCTTGTGTCTGCTTTGCAGCATACGTGCAATTGAATTTTTAGGTTATAGTGTCTAATCTGTACAAATCATGTGCTTGTGTCCCAATTCAGGATTGTTTAATGTAATTTCTGGTACACAAGTGTAAAGGAGGATGAAATAATCGTCAATTTTGGATCTGATGCAGTGCAAAAAAGAACAATAAAGAACACAGTAATAAAAAGTGCACCATAAATATAAATATATAAGATAGCTTATATATATAGAATAGTTGTATGTACGTAAGAGGAATGTCTAGGTACAGCATACATAAGGTGACTCTGACAAGAAGTTGTGAAGTAGTGGTGGTGGCTTGGCAGGTGAAGGTGATGATCAGTCTTACTGCTTGGAAAAGTAATTGTTTTCAGTCTGTTCGTCCTGGCATTGATGCTTTGTAGCCTTCTTCCTGATGAGAGTGATCCACCCCGATATTGCTGGAATTTTCTGGCACCTTTCTGATATGATATGTAGACCGGTGCCTGTGATGCATTGGGCAGTTTGGTCTGCCCAATGTAGAGCCTTGCTGTCCACTGCAGCACAGTTTCCGTACCATGCAGTGAAGCAGCAAGTTAGGATGCTCCTTACTTTGCATTTGCAGAAGGAGAGCCCAGCTCTCCTCAGCCTCCTCAGAAAGTAGAGGTGCTGGTGAGCTATCTGCATTGTGTACGATGCGTTCTGGGACCATGAGATGTTGTGTGAAATGTGTGCTACCAGGAGTTTGAAACTACTCACAATTTCCACTGCTGTGCCACTGATGTAAAGAGGGGTGTGAGTGATGAGAGTTCTCCTAGAGTCAATAACCATCCCTTTGTCTGGTTGGCATTGAGGAATAAGTTACTTGCCTGAATGAGTTACTAGGCCTCACACTCTTTCACCTCCTCTTTGTAGGCCATCTGATTGTTGCTGGTGATGACACTGTCATGTCATGAGTCAATTTGCAACGTGATTACTTGGGTGTTTGACCATGCACTGGTGGGTGAGCAGAGTGTACAGCACAGGGCTCAGCACACGCCCTGTGGGGCTCCCATGTTGAGGATGATTGGGAGGGAGGAGCTGTTGTGTATCCTGACTACCTGAGAGCTGTTTATTTGGAAGTCAACACCCATTTTCACAGTGGTGTATTTAGACCAAGGAGTAGGAGTTTATTCACCAAGGTCTTTGGGACAATAGTGTTGAATGCAGAACTGAAATCCCGAAACAGTATTCTTTTGGTTGGGCTATGATATGACTGTTCTTGAGGTACCACCTTTGTTTATACACTTGTAGATTTAGCCAGTGACAGATGAGATATGTTCCTCGATGTCTGTGTCTTCTCCGTTTGTGGCAGCCTCCTTGAACATCTGTCAGTTGGTCTGTTCAAAACAGTCCTGAAGCATAGGGGTTATCTCATCAGGCCATACAGTGATGTACTTTTGACCGCTTCCTCCATTTTCAGCAGCAGTCAGTATGCTGGCATTAACATTATTGGGATGTGGTCAGAGACACCAAGATGCAGTGTGAGTTGGCTTTGTAAGTACCATGTCTGTTTTCTTAGTGTCTATGGTGACATGTTGGTGAAATTTGGGTAAAATGACCTGCAGGTTAAGTTGTAGGATTGAAGTCTCCTACAATTATGAAGATACTATCCCGATGCTTGTTTTGTAGAGAGCCAATGATACTGTAAAACTTTCCAAGTGCATTCTGGGCATTCGTGCTCAGGAAGATGTAAACAGTACTGATGAACACAACAGTAAACTCGCTAAGTAAGTAACAGGCCACTGTGTAAGCCAAGGTCATTAAGGTTAATAGATTCTTGATTAGTCAGGGCATGAAGGGATACGTGGAGAAGGCTGGAGATTGGGGCTGAGAGGGAAAATGGATCAGGCATGATGAAATGGTGGAGCAGACCCAATGGACCAAATGGTCTAATTCTGCTCCTTTATTTTATGGTCTTATGGTTTTCTGGCTGGCATTTAATTATAAGATGTTCAATTGCCACAGAACAGGCACTGCTAACTACAGATGAGTTTATGCACCAAACTTTATTGATGTGTGTACACAGTCCACCTCCTTCGGATATCCCCGACAAGAAGTTCCAGTCCATGCAGAACAGAGTCATCCTGTCAAGTTGAAACGCTGAGTTGGGTATGTTGCTGTTTAACCATGTTTCAGTGAAACCCAGAATGCTGCAGTTTCTTATCTCTCTCGGTGCATTCATTTTTCATCCATTCTCAGTGAGAAAAAGGAAGTGCTGTATATCAAGGCTAAAAGACAGCACATGGTGGAAATTCTCTATATTTAAAAGGCTTTATAACAGGGAAAATTAGATTAAATTCAGGGAACAATTAAAAATTATTGATAATATTAAGATAAATATGGAAACCTCTTACTAAAGATTGACAATTTGCTGACTTGAGAGCATAAGTTAAAGATTATCACTTAAAGATTTAAGAGAAAATGTCTCTTTTTGCATTCACAATGATGGCAGAAATATCTAGAACTGCTTTTAAAATAAAAACAAAAAAAGTAGTAGAATGTATTTAAACAGAGTATATATTCACAGTGCTATCGTAAGCCTTTGTTTCATTGTAAAATGTAATGAATCTGACCAACCAAAGCTTCTGTTTTTCTCTTTGTGGTCCTGCCAAGCATCCATAGCTTTGACCTCCATACTATGAAACACTTTGTTTTGACTTCCTACAATTGAGAACTCGAGAAATGCCACTGTTAATAGTTCAACATACACTACGTCCTTAATATATTGAAAGCTTGTTTTGATATAAACATATTTATTAAAGGTTTTATGTTGTTAAAAGGTAATTGAAACACCTTATAACAAAAAGAAATCATCCCAGCCTCCCCACACAATGATTAGATAGGATGTTTTCTCCATCATGAGTTGCTATGGTGATTGCTATTAGATTTTAAAGTCATTGCCATAAATCTTATACAATATTATTATTAGCCATTGGTCTATTTTACTGTGAAAGACTTTGCATATCACGTTTACCAAAGGGGATTAGAGTGACTTGGTTTAATGCACTCTGTAGTACATTCTGCACTGCCTGTGTGCTTTAAAAGTCTGCTGTAAGTGATCTGGCTGACTGAGAGACATGCAAAAGGATATCCATGCTCAACTTAAGATAAAACGGTGCATGTGAAGAATGAATATGCATTTAACACTTACTGCCTCCTGTGATAAATTGTAGTTATCAAGATTGTATCCTTTTCTGCAAATACAGCTTGAAATTGTTCAACAAAAAGGTGTTTTTCATTGTTAATTACCTATATGGGGTACATTTTTGGACTTAAAAGCAAGAAGCATGCATATGTCAAACTAATCAATGCAATATTCATTCGTTTATTCCCAGTTGTTACTTATTGAAGTGTAATGAACATATGGTACAAAACAAATGCATATTTTACCCCTTCTGTGTGTATGTTCACACATTATTCACAGAGCAGAGGAACAGGACAATTGGCCCAAAATGTCTGTGCTAACAATGATGTCTATTTAAATCAATCATATCTGTATGGACATTGAACAGAAAACATAGAACATAGAAAACCTACAACACAATACAGGTCTTTTGGCCCACAATGTTGTGCCGAACATGTACTTACTTTAGAAATTACCAAGGGTTACCCATAGCCCTTGATTTTTCTAAGCTCCGTGTACCTGTCCAAGAGCCTCTTAAAAGATCCTTAAAAGACATCTTTCCAATTCCTGCCCAAGCATCTCTATCTTTTCAACTTCCAATGCCCCAACAGTGCATTCCAAGCACTTCACCCCTGTGTCAGGGCTTACCTTACGCATCACATTCTAAAAATGTTAGAAAATTAATTGTCCATGCAAGTGGTTTTAATGTTGCATTTCACCTTGTATGAAAACAACTTCTTCTAAAGATAAAAGTTAAATGTTCCTTTCTGGAGTAAAGTTAAATAGCAAATTATGTAAAGTAAATGAATGGAATTTTTCATCATTGAACTCTGGGTCAAACTTACTAAGTCACAATCTACTATATTACCAGGTTGGAAAGTGCCTTTGAAAGATATTTTGATTAAAATATGTTTTTTGACCATTAATCTTTCAGAGATCTTTAAATTTTTTCAGCAATACATCAAAATACATAGAGTAATGCCATTGTGTTGTTAAGTACATGACTGCATATATGTTCCAAAGCTGTGACATTTTTGCATTACACATTCATCACAATGAAAGGCTTCACAGAACCCAACATGATATCTATCAAATAAACATTACATTGCCTGATTTAATTCAGTGTAGAAAAGGTCATAAATTTAGGTCTTTTTTAAAGGGCAGGTCAATTTTATTTTTTAAAATGGTAAATTGAAGTAGTTTATTTGCACAACCATCTGCCAAGTGTTCTCAACAATCTGTTGCAGCTTGAGCAAGAACTCAGTTGTTTGTTGAAGCTGAACAACTCTACTACTTTTCTTTGTATCACAATCTGGCTAGAGTACACTTGGTTCCTTTATTTAAGTCGTGAATGTCAATCAGTAAACGGGTGAGGCCTCAGTACTCATCCTCCGGTTTATTTATCTGAGCTCGCTGCGCGCAGTTCGTTAGCTGGTCAGTCTGCTATCATGTTAATGAACAGTATACTTCCAAGAAAATGAGCTTTTGTTCAGTAGCCTTCATTGTGTCAGTAAAACAAAGGCTTCTGTAAATCGAAGCATTATACAAATTCTCTTTCATCCATTCTGATAATTACCTCCTCAAAAGATATTGATAAACTTAACAACACACAATTTCTTTTTCATTGCACGATGATTTTCTAAATATTCTGCTACTACTTCATTAATAATGGACTCCAGGACATTTGTTTTCAAAATGGCCTACACCGTACTGTTTTCTGTCTATCTCCTATCCTGACTAGGGGCATTGAATTAGCATTTTACCCCATCTGCTGATACTTCTCAAGCAACGATAGAATTTTGTGGATAGCAGGGTGGAAATACATCCCTACTGAAGGAGGTTTAAAGCTAAGGTGTCCTCCCCTCCACTAGAATGCAGGTCACCCTTAGGCAAGGTGTAGCACCTGCCTAACCACTCCGATCAGGATCACATGAACCATGAGAGTCAAGTCAAATCGCTTTTTATTGTCATTTCGACCATAAACTGCTGGTACAGTACACAGTAAAAATGAAACAACGTTCCTCCAGGACCCTGGTGTTACATGTAACAACACAAAACTACACTAGACTATGTGAGACAGCACAAGGCTACACTAGACTAGGTGAAACAAACATAAAAACTGCACTAGACTACAGACCTGCACAGGACTACATAAAGTGCACAAAACAGTGCAGGGCAGTACAATAAATGATAAACAAGACAATAGGCACCGTCGAGGACAAGTTACAATATAATAATAAATGATGTAGATGTCAGTCTAGACTCTGGGTATTAAGAAGTCTGATGACTTGGGGGAAGAAACTGTTGCATATTCTGTTCATGAGAGCCCGAATGCTTCGGTACCTTTTGCCAGATGGCAGGAGGGAGAAGAGTTTATATGACGGGTGCGTGGGGTCCTTCACAATGCTGTTTGCTTTGCGGGTGCAGCGTGTGGTGTAAATGTCTGTAATGGCGGGAAGAGAGACCCCCGATGATCTTCTCAGCTGACCTCACTATCCGCTGCAAGGTCTCGCGATCCGAGACGGTGCAATTCCTGAACCAGGCAGTGATGCAGCTGGATGGGAGAGTGGAGGGATGTGGCCTTCGCAGAAAGTACAGATGCTGCTGGGCTTTTTTGGCTATGGAGCTGGTGTTGAGGGACCAGGTGAGATTCTCCACCAGGTGAACACCAAGAAATTTGGTGCTCTTAACGATCTCAACGGAGAAGCCGTCAATGTTCAGCAGAGAGTGGTCGCTCCGTGCTCTCCTGAAGTCAACGGCCATCTCTTTTGTTTTGTTCACATTCAGAGACAGGTTGTTGGCTCTGCACCAGTCCGTTAGCCGCTGCACCTACTCTCTGTATGCTGACTCATCATTCTTGCTGATGAGACCCACCACGGTCGTGTCATCGGCGAACTTGATGATGTGGTTCGAGCTGTGTGTTGCAGCACAGTCATGGGTCAGCAGAGTGAACAGCAGTGGACTGAGCACACAGCCCTGGGGGGCCCCCGTGCTCAGTGTGATGGTGTTGAAGATGCTGCTCCCGATCCAGGCTGACTGAGGTCTCCCAGTCAGGAAGTCTAGGATCCAGTTGCAGAGAGAGCTGTTCAGGCCCAGCAGGCTCAGCTTTCCAATCAGGTGCTGAGGAATAATTGTGTTGAATGCTGAAGTCTATGAACAGCATTCGAACGTATGTGTCTTTTTTGTCCAGGTGGGTGAGGGCCAGGTGGAGGGTGGTGGCAATGGTGTCGTCTGTTGAACGGTTGGGACGATACGCAAACTGCAGGGGTTCCAGTGAGGGGGGCAGCAGGGTCTTGATGCGCCTCATGATGAGCCTCTCGAAACACTTCATGATGATGGATGTGAGTGCGACGGGACGGTAGTCGTTGAGGCAGGGCACTGAAGACTTCTTCGGCACGGGGACAATGGTGGCGGCCTTGAAGCACGTTGGAACCACGGTGCTACTCAGGGAGATGTTGAAGATGTCAGTGAGAACATCTGCCAGCTGGTCTGCACATCCTCTGAGCACTCTGCCAGGAATATTGTCTGGTCCAGCAGCTTTCATTGGGCAAGTGGTTGACGGTCGTGTGAGCAGCTGGTGCATATCGCAAGTCTGGGTTATACGACCACTGACACCAGGCAGACAGTCTCTGAAGAGTATTGCTAATGGCTGGGGTCATCCATCTTGTAAACACACTGCCCAGAAGAAAGCAATAGCAAACCATTTCCTTAGAAAAAATTGCCAAGAACAATCATGGTCATGGATAGACCATGATCGCCCAAGTCATACGGCATGGCACAGAATGAGGATTTTGGAAGATAACAGCCAATGCTTCCATTGCCTCTGCAGTTACTTATGCAAGTTATCATATCCAAAAGTGCTTATTGGTCTTTAGGCCCTGTGTTTACTTAGCACTTTTATTCTCCAGAAGGAGAAAATTAAACCAGTAATAATAAGTTTAAATTTCTCCAGCTGTTTCTCCATGTTTCTTTCAGCATTCCTTTGTTTAAAGTCATTGCTAACTACAAATTTTCTAAAATCAGTTAGAGACGGATATTTATCTGACCAAGTCTGTCCCTATTTATATACTTGTAGAAACTCCTATTGTCTATTTTTACATTTCATATTAATTAAAGTTCTTGTTTGGAAGTTACGACACTAATATTTCACGTTAATTAGGTGATGAATGAGTGTGCGGGCTGCTAAGAGATAAAGATAAACTAGTGTTCTCTCAGTTCTTCCGGTAAGATGGCGGTGCGCCCAGATGCAGTGGCCTCTCGGGGGCCAAGCAAAGGTGTTTTTTTTCTTTCTAAAATGTCTTTTTTACAATCGCAAGACTCCCGTGCTGCACCCCAAGAACTTCGGGTACTACAGGTCTACCCCATCAGTGAGCTGCTCATTGGTGGAGGAGCTGAACTTGGTGCAGACCATGTTGCTGCAGGAAGGCATCGAAGGCATTACAGCTGGATCGCGAAGGCGGCATGCAGTGTAACTGCAGGTGATTGTCTTGGACTTACTCTTGCGATCGCAAGACCCTGCTGAACATTGAAAAAATAAGATGCCGAAGTCCTATTTCCCTTGTTTGGAATCACAACAGAAGGCAGGGGAGCTGCGTGGCCTCATTTGTAGTGAGAACTAGGCATCAAGCCACGGGCTTGCCTACTGCTGCAGTTCAGGAGAGGACACTGGAGAAGCAGTGTAGCGTAGCACCCAACACACATCAAAGTTGCTAGTGAACGCAGCAGGCCAGGCAGCATCTCTAGGAAGAGGATCTCCTAGTGGCCACACATTTTAATTCCACATCCCATTCTGACATGTCTATCCACAGCCTCCTTTACTGTAAAGATGAAGCCACACTCAGGTTGGAGGAACAACACCTTATATTCCATCTGGGTAGCCTCCAACCTGATGGCATGAACATCGATTTCTCTAACTTCTGCTAATGCCCCACCTCCCCCTCGTACCCCATCCGTTATTTATTTTTATACACACATTCTTTCTCTCACTCTCCTTTTTCTCCCTCTGTCCCTCTGACTATACCCCTTGCGCATCCTCTGGGTTCCCCCCTCCCCCTTGTCTTTCTCCCTGGGCCTCCTGTCTCATGATCCTCTCATATCCCCTTTGCCAATCACCTGTCCAGCTCTTGGCTCCATCCCTCCCCCTCCTGTCTTCTCCTATCATTTTGGATCTCCCCCTGCCCCTCCCACTTTCAAATCTCTTACTACCTCTTCTTTCAGTTAGTCCTGACGAAGGGTCTCGGCCCGAAACGTCGACTGTACCTCTTCCTAGAGATGCTGCCTAGCCTGCTGCGTTCACCAGCAACTTTGATGTGTGTTGCTTGAATGTCCAGCATCTGCAGAATTCCTGTTGTTAGCGTAACATCTATGCTTGGTTGGGGGCTGGCCTCTCCCGTTGGTGCTGCCCTCTGTTGTTTGATTGGTGGATTGACAAGCTGGGTATGTGCATGTGCTTGTCTGCTGACTGCTGGGAACTGCACCATCAATTTGTGGGATATGTCCCTCAAGGACTTAGGCTATCTATTCTTTTGTGTGTGTGACTGTATGTGAGCTCCCTATCTTGAACATGTTGCATTGTGCTGTGCATGTTTTGCACTTTGACCCCTGAAGAATGACATTTCATTCGGCTGTATTCATTCATGCCTGAATGAAAGTTTGATCCTTCAAAGTTCAAAATTCAAAAAAGTGAAGTTATTATCAAGGTACATGAGTTGCAGATTCCTTCAAAGTGAGTCCACAGGTTAGACAATCAGTTCTTAGAAATTGTTGAGAAACAGCATCTAATGGCTTAGAAGGTTATGGGCCAAATACTGGTAAATAGAACTAGCTTCAATTGGGTGTCTTGGTCATGATGGATCATTTGGAGCAAAGAGCCTTCTTCTGTGCTGTACGAGTCTGACACTATAGCGCACCTTCAGAAGGGAAGTCTCTGTTCCAGCATCGAAGGGGAGTGAGCTATAAAATTTGTTCATTGAAGTGGGATGCCTCTGCTAGTTTTAGTCCTTTGTAATGACATGACCCTACGACACGGAGTGGATAAATGGTAAGTGGAACTTGCATTGATGCTGAAGCGCAATTTTTAAGGGAAATATTGGAACTAAGGAGGATGTTGAACTTCAGCTGTAATGGTTAAAGCATCCAGAGCAACATATAGTTTGATCATTCCAGACCCAAAATAGAGCTACTCTTCTCTTTGCTGATCAGAGATCCAGATCATTTTGGCTTCTTTAGCTATGAAAACCCATGCTCCTCAGATAAAATATCATTAATTTTAATTGCTTCTTATTTCAGGGCCAGTGTGAATTTCACTCACCATTCACCTGCTTAGTGCCAAGGGTGCTGAAATCTCAAGGGACTGACTCGCAAAAGGGAATCTCATTTCAATGGGTAGATTAAATATTTTATTTCTTTTACCCCTGCTTTGTGAAGGTGAATAAAAGAGTCAATTAGTCAACATTTCCCACTGATTTCTTAAGATCCTTCATCTCTTTAACCTTTTGTGACATGGAGGTCAGTTGTGGGAGCTGAGGTAATGGCAGTACCGCAAACAGCTCAGTGTTTTCTGCAGCTCATTTCACTAATCAATGCTACACCGGATTAGTTTTTGAATTTATTCAATGCAGAGATTAGACATTTAACTGGATTATGCTGTTGCCTATCATGTTCTTTGTTAGCATCTGTGAAGGAGGAGGCTTCCAGAGATGATTATTTAATACAGCTGATTAGAATTCTAACCAATCCTTTTGCACAACTTAATTCTATGAGTCAACATTTCTGACTTGCAAAGTAGGCGCCACGGTCGCATAGCGGTTAAAGCAACGTTATTACAGCTGGGGGCGTTTCAGACTTTGGAGCTCAATTCTGTCAGGAACCTCTGTATGTCCTCCCTGTGAAATGCGCAGGTTTACCCCAGATGCTCCAGTTTCCTCCCACGGTCCAAAGACGTACCAGGTAGGCTGACTGATCATTGTAAGTTGTCCCGTGCTTAGGTCAGGGTTACTCAAGGTTGTGGTGGCGAGGTTCGACGGGCCAGAGGGGCCTACTCCATACTGAACACTAAATAAATAAATTCAATGAAGTGGTCAACACGTGCTGTGAGCCAGCAACAATGAAGCCTTGTGCTAACTTTGATAGAAACCTTTGCAGCAGAGGTAGATGCAGCATGCTGTACTTCCCACTTCCTCCAATCCTTTGTCTTTCGGGATGTTTGCTTTGTATTAGGGTAAAATAATGCAAAGATAATAATTATAAGTTCCACCCTGGTCATGGGCAGTTTCAAAATCACTTGTTGTTTTGCAATAATGCATGATTTACATTCGCTCTGTATTTGAGGCCCATTTGGGTTCTGGGAAGCAGTGGCACTAGTCAGTAACTTTTTTCTGCAGCACAAAGTAGATTGTAAGAAAAAGGAATAGATCCATCCAATCTTTGACTCTCCTTACAGTTACTTTAAGATTTTTAATATTGTTTCATGGTTCTATTTTCTTGTTTTATTTGCATTTTTCTAGATTCCCTTCATATCCAACAATCTTTTGTTGAAGGAATTTAATGACTAAGTCTCCACAGCCCTTTGAAGTAGAGAATTTCACACCTCACTGCCCCTGAGTGAATGAATTTTCTCTTCATCTCCATCATAAATGATCTACCCTTTGTTCTAATGCTGCGATGCTTGGTTCTAGACTCCTCAACGAAGGGAAACATCTTAGACCATCAGACTTAGGAGCAGAATTAGGCCATTCGGCCCATCAAGTCTGCTCCACCATTCAATCATGGCTGTTCCTTTCTTGCCCTTCCTCAGCTCTACTCCCTGGCCTTCTCCCTGTAACCTTTGATGCTGTGGCCAATCAAGAATCTATCAAGCTCTGCCTCAAATACACCCAATGACCTGGCATCCACAGCTGCCTGTGGTAACAAATTCCACAAAATTCACCACCCTCTGGCTAAAGAAATTGCTCCACACCCCTATTTTAAATGGGTACCCCTCTGTCCTGAGGCTGTGCCCTCTTGTCCTAGACTCCCTCACCATGGGAAACATCCTTTCCATGTCTACTCTGCCAAGGCCTTTCAACATTCAAAAGCTTTCAATGAGATCCCCCTTCATCCTTCAAAATTCCAGCAAGTACAGACCCAGAACCATCAAATGTCCCTTGTATGATAACGCTTTCATTCCCAGAATCATCCTTGTGAACCTCCTCTGAACCCTCTCATAGTCATACTTTATTGATCCCGGGGGAAATTGGTTTTCATTACAGTTGCACCATAAATTAAATAGTAATAAAACCACAAATAGTTAAATAGTAATATGTAAATTATGCCAGGAAATGTCCAGGACCAGCCTATTGGCTCAGGGTGTCTGACCCTCCAAGGGAGGAGTTGTAAAGTTTGATGGCCACAGGCAGGAATGACTTCCTATGACGCTCAGTGTTACATCTCGGTGGAATGAGTCTCTGGCTGAATGTACTCCTGTGCCCAACCAGTACATTATGTAGTGGATGGGAGACATTGTCCAAGATGGCATGCTACTTGGACAGCATCCTCTTTTCAGACACCACCGTGAGAGAGTTCAGTTCCGTCCCTACAACATCACTGGCCTTACGAATGAGTTTGTTGATTCTGTTGGTGTCTGCTACCCTCAGCCTGCTGCCCCAGCCCACAACAGCAAACATGATAGCACTGGCCACCACGGACTCGTAGAACATCCTCAGCATCGTCCAGCAGATGTTAAAGGACCTCAGTCTCCTCAGGAAATAGAGACGGCTCTGACCCTCCTTGTAGACAGCCTCAGTGTTCTTTGATCAGTCCAGTTTATTGTCAATTCGTATCCCCAGGTATCTGTAATCCTCCACCATGTCCACACTGACCCCCTGGATAGAAACAGGGGTCACCGGTACCTTAGCTCTCCTCAGGTCTACCACCAGCTCCTTAGTCTTTTTCACATTAAGCTGCAGGTAATTCTGCTCACACCATGTGACAGAGTTTCCTACTGTAGCCCTGTAGCACATCTTTTCTTAGATGAGGGGCCCAAAACTGTTCACAATATTCATGGAGACGCCTCTCCAGTGCCTTATAAAGCCTCAGCAACACAACCCTGCTCTTGTATTCTAGGCCTCTTGAAATGAATGCTAACATTGCATTTGTCTTCCTCACCACCGACACTACCTGCATGTTCCAGACATTCATCTTCCCTGTATCTAGCTTGTCAATCCCAGTAAGAATTTTCTTAGATTACGTGTGATCATCTCTTAACATTCTAGACTCTAGAGAAAATAGGCCTAAACTAATCAATCTCTCACACGGCAAATCTAAGTTCGACATAACTTAGTCAAGCGTAAGCTTCATTTCAGAATTCCATGCTAGCTCTCATTTATCCCTTTATTCCATGGAAGCAGTTCTGTTATTTCGCCTTCATAATTTTCCCTATTCCCAATGAGGGCAATGGAGAGAAAACAGGAGTGAAAAGCTAGAACTGTGGGTGGCAAACAACAGCTGACAGAAATATGAAATAATAGAAAATGCAGGAAATATTCAGTTCAGTGAGGGATGAAGTGGTTTAAGTCCAACACCAGGTCACAGAGCAACACGTCCCCCATCTGGGTACTTAACATTCTCTGAACACAAACTGAACTGACCAATTTTAGCCAGCCAGTGTTATTGTAAGACCATCCACCTATAACAGGGGGCTACAGGGATCATGGTTTGATCCTGACCTCAGCTGTTATCATTGTAAACATTTCATCTTCTCACTGTTACCATGTGAGTTCCCTCCCACATTCCTAAGAAGTTTTGGTTGGTTAATGGGCTACTGTAAGTTACCCCTCGTGCAGGTGTGTGGCTGATGAATTCAGGTGGAATTAAAGGGCATGTGTCAAGGAAAAGAGTGGGATAATCAGACTGACAGCTATAGTCACAGAGCTGGCATACACTCAATAAGTAAAAGGCTCTTTCTCTCTGATCTGTTGACAATTTCCAGCAGTATTTCAGAATTGTTTCCAAACGTACATTCTCAAGACTTCTCTTCCCTTTTGTTATTTAAGTTGTTGGTACTGGTTGTAAAGGCCGATTCTTATCCCTTCGTGATCAGGAACAGTGACACCTCAACCATAGTACCAGGGAGGAAACAAACCTTCCATTAGTCACATCCACAGAAATGCCTGCCTGATGACCCAACCACTTCGTCTATCCCTCACACACAGCTAAGCTATTCATAGAACCACACTCCATAAGACCATAAGGTATAGGAGCAAAAGTAGGCCATTCAGCCCATCAAGTCTGCACCACCATTCAATCATGGGCTGATCCAATTCTTCAAGTCATCCCCACTCCCCTGCTTTCACCCCATACACTTTGATGCCCTGGCTAATCAAGAACCTATCTATCTCTGCCTTAAATACACCCAATGACTTGGCCTCCACAGCTGCTCATGGCAACAAATTCCACAGATTTACCACCCTCTGACTGAAGTAATTTCTCCGCATCTCAGTTCTAAAAAGACGTCTTTCAATCCTGAAGTCGTGCCCTCTTGTCTTAGACTCCCCTGCCATGGGAAATAACTTTGCCGTATCTAATCCGTTCAGGCCTTTTAACATTCAGAATGTTTCTATGAGATCCCCCCTCATTCTCCTGAACTCCAGGGAATACATCCCAAGAGCTGCCAGATGTTCCTCAGACGGTAAATCTTTCATTCCTGGAATCATTCTAGTGAACTTTCTCTGAACCCTCTCCAATGTCAGTATGTCCTTTCTAAAATAAGAAGCCCAAAACTGCACACAGTACTGCAAGCGTGGTCTCACGAGTGCCTTATAGAGCCTCAACATCACATCTTTGCTCTTATATTCTATACCTCTAGAAATGAATACCAACATTGCATTCACCTTCTTCACAACCGACTCAACCTGGAGGTTAACCTTTGGGGTATCCTGCACAAGGACTCCCAAGTCCCTTTGCATCTTTGCATTTTGAATTCTCTCCCCATCTAAATAATAGTCTGCCCATTTATTTCTTCCACCAAAGTGCATGACCATATACTTTCCAACGTTGTACTTCTTTTGCCACTTTGCCCATTCCCCTAAACTAAGGCTCTCTGCAGGCTCTCTGTTTCCTCAACACTACCCGCTCCTCCACCTATCTTTGTATCGTAGGCAAAGTTAGCCGCAAATCCATTAATACCACAGACCAAATCATTGACATGCATCATAAAAAGCAGCGGTCCCAACATTGACCCCTGTGGAACTCCACTGGTAACTAGCAACCAGCCAGAATAGGATCTGTTTATTCCCACTCTGTTTTCTGCCGACCAGCCAATGCTCCACCCACGCTAGTAACCTCCCTATAATTCCACGGGCTCTTATCTTGCTAAGCAGCCTCATATGCGGCACCTTGTAAAAGGCCTTCTGAAAATTCAAGTACACCACGTCTACTGCATCTCCTTTGTCTACCCTGCTTGTAATTTCCTCAAAGAATTGCAGTAGGTTAGTCAGGCAGGATTTTCTTTTAAGGAAACCATGCTGGCTTTGGCCTATCTTGTCATGTGTCTCCAGGTATGCTGTAATCTCATCCTTAACAATCGATTCCAACAACTTCCCAACCACTGATGTCAGGCTAACAGGTCTATAGTTTCCTTTCTGCTGCCTCCCACCCTTCTTAAATAGAGGAGTAATATTTGCAATTTTCCAGTCATCCAGTACAATGCCAGAATCTACTGGTCCTTGAAAGATCATTGTTAATGCCACCAGACTCTCTCCAGCTACTTCCTTCAGAACCCACGAGTGCATTCCATCAGGTCTAGGAGATTTATCCACCCTCAGACTATTAAACTTCCTGAGCACCTTCTTAGTCATAATTTTCACTGCACATACTTTACTTCCCTGACACTCTTGAATGTCCAGTGTACTGCAGATGTCTTCCACTGTGAGACTGATGCAAAATACGCATTCAGTTCCTCTGCCATCTCTGCATCTCTCATTACAATATCTCCAACGTCCTATATCTACCCTGAACTCTTTTACTCTTTATCTATTTAAAAAAAGCTCTTAGTATCCTCTTCGATATTAGTCACCAATTTCCTCTCATAATTCATCTTATCATTCCGAATGACCTTCTTAAACATGAGGAAATCGGCAGTTGCTGGAAATTCAAGCAACACAGACAAAATGCTGGAGGAACACAGCAGGCCAGACAGCATCCAAAGGAAGAAGCACAGTCAACGTTTCAGGCTGAGACCCTTTGTCAGGACTAACTGAAAGAAGAGATGGTAAGAGATTTGAAAGTGGGGGGGGGGAGAAGGGGGAGATCCGAAATGATAGGAGAAGACAGGAGGGGGAGCGATGGAGCCAAGAGCTGGAAAGTTGATTGGCAAAAGGGATACAAAGCTGGAGAAGAGAGAGGATCATGGGACGGGAGGCCTAGAGAGAAAGAAAGGGGGAGGGGAGTGCCAGAGGAAGATGGAGAGCAGGCAAGGAGTTATTGTTAGAGGAACAGAGAGAGAAAAGAGAAAAAAAGAAAAAATAAAAACAAACAAACAAGGGATGGAGTAAGAATGGGAGGAGGGGCATTAACAGAAGTTAGAGAAGTCAGTGTTTATGCCATCAGGTTGGAGACCACCCAGACGGAATATAAGGTGTTGTTCTTCCAAACTGAGTGTGGCTTCATCTTGACAGTAGAAGAGGCCGTGGATAGACATATCAGAATGGGAATGGGACGTGGAATTAAAATGTGTGCCCACTGGGAGATCCTGCTTTCTCTGGCGGACAGAGCGTAGGTGTTCAGCGAAACGGTCTCCCCGTCTACATCAGGTCTCACCAATATATAGAAGGCTGCACCAGGAGCACCAGATGCAGTATATCAGCAATATATAGAAGGCTGCAGCGGGAGCACTGGATGCAGTATATACCAATATATAGAAGACCTGCTCTCAAACGCATCTCTCCCATTTCACGCATATCTGCTCTCACCCCATCCTCTGGCCACCCCAATAGGAATAGGGTTCCCCTTGTCCTCACTTACCACCCCACCAGCAGCCGGATCTAACATATAATTCTCTGTAACTTCAGCCACCTCCAACAGGATCCCAGCACCAAGCACATCTTTCCCTCCCCCCCACCCCCTTCTGCTTTCCACAGGGATCACTCCCTATGCGACTCCCTTGTCCATTCTTCCCCTTCATCCCTTCCCACCAATCTCCCTCCCAGCACTTATCCTTGTAAGCAGAATAAGTGCTATGCATGCCTTTACACTTCCTCCCTCACCACTATTCAGGGCCCCAGACAGTCCTTCCAGGTGAGGTGACACTTCACCTGTGAGTCAGCTGGGGTGATATACTGTGTCCAGAGCTCCCGATGCAGCCTTTATATTGGTGAGACCTGACGAAGTCTGGGAGACCGTTTCACTGAACACCTACGCTCTGTCTGCCAGAGAAAGTAGGATCTCCCTGTGGCCACACATTTTAATTCCATGTCCCCATTCCCATATGTCTATCCATGGCCTCCTCTACTGTCAAGATGAAGCCACACTCAGGTTGGAAGAACGACACCTTATATTCCATCTAGGTAGCCTCCAAACTGGTGGCATGAACACTGACCTCTCTAACTTCCGTTAATGCCCCTCCTCCTGTTCTTAACCCATCCCTTATTTATTTTTTTATTTTTCCTTTTCTCTCTTTATTCTCTGTCCCTCTCACAATAACTCCTTGCCTGCTCTCCATCTTCCTCTGGGCTCCCCTCCCCCTTTCTTTCTCCCTAGGCCTCCTGTCCCATGATCCTCTCCCTTCTCCAGCCTTGTATCCCTTTTGCCAATCAACTGTCCAGCTCTTAGCTCCATCCCTCCCCTCCTGTCTTCTCCTATCATTTCAGATCTTCCCCTCCCAAATCTCTTACTATCTCTTCTTTCAGTTAGTCCTGACAAAGGGTCTCGGCCTGAAACATCGACTGTGCTTCTTCCTATGGATGCTGTCTGGCCTGCTGTGTTCACCAGCAGTTTGAGTGTGTTAAATGATCTTCCTAGTTTGCTTCTGCAAATTTTTAAAAGCTCCCCAAGCCTTTATCTTCACACTAGCTCTGGCTTCCTTGTATGTCCTCTTTTACTTTAGCTCTGACTTCACTTGTCAGCCACAGTATTGTCCTTTTTCCCTTTGAAAATTTCTTCTTATTTGGAATATTTGTGGTGTACTTCCCTCATTTTTTGCAGAAACTCCAGTCATTGCTTCTCTGCTGTTTTTCCACAAATGTCCCTTTCCTGTCAACTTTAGCCAGTTCCCCTGTCATGCCATTGTAGTTTCCTCTATTCCACTGAAATACCGACACATTGGATTTTATTTTTTCCCCTCTCAAATTTCAATGTGAGCTCAATCATATTGCGATCACTGTTCCCTCAGGGTTCCTTAATCTTAAACTCTCTTATCACCTCCAAACCAGCACAGCTGATCCCCTAGTGGGCTCAAGCTGTTCTAAAAAGCCAACCCTTAAACATTCTATAAATTCTGTTGAGGTCCAGCACTGACCCAGTTTTCCCAATCCACTTTCATGTGAAAATCCCCAACGATTATCATGACATTGCCCTTCTGACATGCCTTTGCTATCTCCTGCTGTAATTTGTAATCCAGATCCCGGCTGCTGTTTGAAGGCCTATATACAACTGCCATTAGGGTCCTTTTACCCTTGTCATTTCTTAACTCAACACAGAGACTCTAGACATTCCAATCCTATGCCATCTCTTTCCAATGATTCAATATTACTTCTTATACACAGAGCCACACTACCCCCTCTGCCTACTAACCCATCTTTCCAATATACCATATTAGATTATGAGGACACGCAGTCCTCTTTTATTGTCATTTAGCAATGCATGCATTAAGAAATGATACAATATTCCTCCAGTGTTATATCACAGAAACAGGACAGACCAAGACTGAAAAGCTAACAAAACCACATAATTATAACATAGTTACAACAGTGCAACAATACCATAACCTGATGAAGAACAGGCCATAGGCACAGTAAAAAAGTTCAAAGTCTCTCAAAAGTCCTACACCTCATGCAGACGGGAGAAGGAAGAAAACTCTCCCTGCCATGCCCGACCACAGTCTGACTGAGTCGTCCGAAAACTTCGAGCTCCGATCAGCCCTCCGACACAGAGTACCGAGCACCATCTCTGCCGAACGCTTCGACTTCAGCCTCGGTCACCAGCAGCAGGCAAAGCCGGGGATTTTGGGGCCTTCCCTCCGGAGATTCTCGATTGCACAGTAGCAGCGAACCGGGCATTTCAGAAATTTCTCCAGATATTCCTCTGTGCCTTCTCATGTCTGTCTCTATCAAATCAGAATTGTGCATGGCATCCTACTTACAAATATGATATTATTTTATCAGAGAGCTGCGTGCGCTGCGTCAGGCTGCCAACTTCTCCTCCCGCCTACATCCATATACCCTTGGATGTTCAGCTCCCAATGGCAGCCATCCTTTAGCCAAGTTTCAGAGATGGCCACAATGTCGTACGTGCTAATCTGCAGCTGAATTTCAAGTCCATTTTATTCCTTATGCTGCATGCATTCAAATACAACACTCTCAGTTCAGTATTAATTGCTTTCTGTTTTAACTGCACCACACCTCTATTGCCCTGTAACTCATGCCACTGGCTTTGATTAAGTCTCATCTCCTGCCTGTTCTTTCTATAATTTCTGTTGTGTGCTGTCTTTGATTTATTTCTGTTTTCCCCTTCAGCTGTCTTTCCAGTTCCAATCCCCCTGCCAAATTAGCTTAAACCCTCCCTAACGGCTATTAAATATGCCCACTAGGATATTGGACCCCTTTGAGTTCAGGTGTAATCCATCCTTCTTGTACCAGTCGCTCTAGTTGCAATCTCGTCTTGAGCCTTATCCTCACAGGGAAGGTTTACTGGTAACAAGACTCAGGGCTTCTGCATTAGCTGCCTGCTCCCCCTAGTCTGCCTGAAGATCATCTGTTCCCTCTTACGCTGCAGTGGGAACCTTTCCCTACACTTGTCATCCATGAAAGCCTCAGTTACAGTGACACACCAGCTGCCGCTCCCATTTCATAACCTGGAGCCTGAGCTGCTGCAGATGTGGTTTTCCAGGTTGCCCGAAGTATCCTAACCAGGCACATCTTCTATTAACTGGAAATACACAAGGCTAATTTCCCCTGCAGCCTGCCTTATCTGTGCAGGAGTTGCCTGTCACCTGACGTCACTAATTTGCCACCTCGACAGGCATGCAGATCATATGACTTATTCGTCAGGAAGGTTTCTGTCAGCAGAGAGCTGTTTGTTTTTGTTTAAACCCTCATGAAAAGCAATGCCAGATGTTGGCTGTTTGGGTAACACCAGGTGTTAGTCGTTGCCCCCTTGGGAAATGTTGCCACAGCTCCCTCAAGGAGTAAAATGTCAGAGCACAAGCGGGAAATACTACTAACAGCTGATGACAACTTCAGGGCTTTTGTACACATAGAAGCACTGAAGCTGTTTCCAGTTAGGGAAATGTTGAGAGTTTGCTGATATTTCACCAAAAAAATCCAAGCCAAAAATGATTCAAAGGATCAATTTGACATTGTTGAACTGGGCCATGATCTCTTATCCTATATGAGGCCTTCCTTCTCCCCTTCAAGTGCCTAAAATGCAATTTCATTTTAAAAGTATCAATACACTGCATTACTCCTGATTACAGAGATCAAGATGACTATTAGCTCTAAGCTGTTGTCTTTCTTTGTACTATTTCATTATCTGTATGATGGAATTGTTTCAGTTAAAGAAGCCTTTCTAAAACCTAGGGATGGCACAGTTGCAAGACATTCATTTGGGGAGATGACAAGGTGATGACTTGATGATGTATAATAAGTGGTTACAGGCTGAAGCCTCTTTTGTGTCTCTCCTGATATTTGTTTCCAGGTAATTGGTGAAATAATTACGTGAAGCTGGCAAGATTATCATAGACGACAGGAAAGTGATCACAGGAATGGTGTGCGAATGGTCAGGGAGATGATCAGGGAGAGATGAGGAAGAAACATAGGGAAGAAACAAGAAGATGCCCAGGGGTGATGACTAGAAGGGGTTGGATTGAGCCAGTAACTGAAGGGCTAAACACAGCACCTCAAATGAAAAGGATCAAAATCAAAAGGGTCTTTGACCTTCCCAGGATTGCATTATGTTTCTCCATTTATGGTCTGATAGCTGTTGGTTGATGTGAAGGATGTATTGTGATTACCTCACTAATCACAAATTAACACGCATAAAAGTTCTGCTGATAAAGCAGAAAGCCTCAGCACCAAAATTCTTCAAAGTACACCTGCCACAAAATTCCTGTTGAAATTCTGAAAAACAGAATATAAATTAGATTTCAAATATTTGCATGGAACGAGCAATACTGCTTCCAAGATTTCATTCCATTGACTTCGGTATTCAGAGTACACATTTAACACAGGATAAATTTCTGTCCCAATGGCTTTAAGATGAATAATTGTAGTGTGAAAAAATGTCAGTTCAGCAAACAAAGGCTATGAAAATTATATATTGTGAAAAACTATTTTGTATTTCTTAAAATCAAGTTACTAAACAATCTAATCCAGCACATATTGTTTGTGTCTTCCTTCATTATTCATTCATAATATAATTATAATGAATAATGAAGAGAGGCACAAACAATATAATTATAATAATCATTCATTATTTTCAGTGTCTCAGAGCAACTTAGAAATTGGACCTGGAACCTTCATGAAGTTAGCTATTCAACAGTGATAACTGTTGTACCTTTGGCCTGCTTGTTGTCTAGAATTGTACAGAAAGCCAAACAGGCATTAATCCTAATACAATAAGAATTAGATTGACAGTAAGTCCATTAAGAAACTACCTCATATGAAAATGTGTAGCTGTGTTCATTATTCACCATTTTAGTTAAGTTTAGTGTGGGCATGTGGCCAAGTGGTTAAGGCATTGGACTAGCAACCTGAAGGTCGTGAGTTCGAGCCCCAGCTGAGGCAATCTGTTGTATCCTTGAGCGAGGCACTTAATCACACATTGCTCTGCGACGACACTGGTGCCAAGCTGTATGGGTCCTAATGCCCTTCCCTTGGACAACATTGGTGTCGTGGAGAGTGGAGAGTTACAGCATGGGCAACTGCTGGTCTTCCATACAACCTTGCCCAGGCGCAGATCCATGGTCTCGCAAGACTAACGGATGGCTAAAAGAGTGTTGCACAAAATTGCTTCTCCCATCGTAAAGTCGTACAAAATGGAGAAAGGCCCTTCAGCCCACAAAACCCTCTGTAAGGGGTTTCTTCTTTTATGTTACTGCGTAGGCTTATTAAAATGGCTTTTGTTATGTTAAATAATGAGAAAGTTGTCACAAGGGGTGCTGGGAACAGACCTAAATGCAAGACACAGGACACTGAAGTACAAGGAACAGGACTTGAGTAGAGACATGACAGGATTCAGACCAGGAGCAGGGACAAGAATGCAGACTTGGGCTAGGAAAAGCGGGACCAGGACTAGGAGACAAGGCTTGGACTCCGAGCCCAAGATTGGACAGGGACCCAGAACCTGGGTCTTGCCTCTGACTCAGACCCCAGAACCAGGCAAGGACATGACATGGCTTCAGGACAGGACGTGGCTGGGGTCCTGGCTCTTGAGGCCTGGGCTCCTGGGTCTGGGGCTTGGCTGCGGGACCCTCGAGGCCTGGGCTCCTGGGTCTGGGGCTTGGCTGCGGGACCCTCGAGGCCTGGGCTCCTGGGTCTGGGGCTTGGCTGCGAGGCCTGGGCTCCTGGGTCTGGGGCTTGGCTGCGGGACCCTCGTCTTGAAATGCGGAGGGTGGAACTGAGAGACAGAGTGGGAACTGAACATCAACATAGAGCCGGGACTTATCCTTTGACAAGCCAGGGCTCATCTTTAACACAACACTAGCATGAGACAGGACAGAATATAGACAGAGCCAGGACTTATCCTACAACAAGCCAGGACTCAACTTCATCTTCACACCAAGGTGGGACAGGTCTCTCCCTCAGGTAACAGCAGAACAGCTGGCCTTATCCAACAGAGGCAAGGACAAGTCAAGACAGGTCCCCCCACAGGGCAACAGCAAAACAGCCTAACTTACCCCACAGAAGAGAGGACAAGACAAGACAGATCCCCCTGCAGGGCAACAGCAAAATGGCCTGGCTTATCCCACAGAGGAAAGGACAAGAAGAGACAAACACCAAAGAACAGACAGTTCCACCTCTGCTCCAGGGTACCTCCAAGTCTCAGTTCAGCCAGCAACCTCAGCCATGGTCCTCCAACCAGGCCTAGAGATCACAAATGGTTTCACTAGCCTTCCATCAGCAGGTTCCTCCAAGGGAGACAGACAAGACAAACCAGCAGCCCACACTGTCTGTCTGTTTCTTGTTTTACAGCAGTTGGCATCCAGCTTAATGGTGCATTACCACCACCCTCTGCTCCAGAATGACACACACACACTCCCTACCAGTCAAACATCCCATTTATTACTTTTTTACATTTCTCCTCAACTTTCCTGATATGGTCTGCCCATGTTAATCATGAATCAAATATAACTCCCAGAAATTTAAATGATGCAACCCTTTCTAATTCAACCCCATACATCCTTAACTTCTTCCCTACCTCAACCCTTTTCCTGGTAAAAAATACAGTTTGAGTTTTGTCTACTGAAAATCTACATTCCCAATCATAACCCCACACCACCACTTCACCAATTGCTTCTTGTAGTTTCCTAATTATATGGTCCATGTTCCTGCCTCTTTTCCACAAGACCCCATCATCCACAAACAGTGACCTACCTATATCCACTGGTACCTTTGTGAAGACATCATTAATCAGAATCATGAAAAATAATGGGCTAATCACACTACCTTAAGGTATGCCATTTTCCACTATGTACTGTTTTAGCAGCCCATACTCAACCCCAAGGCTACTTATATTGCAAGCCCAAAGATGGGAATCAGGCGCCAATGATTAACTCAAACAAAGGACAGCTGGAAGACCCGGAGTCCTGAGTCCATGGACCGGACCGTGAACCAGAATGGGGACTTCATGGACCGGACCATGACAAAAGTCCTCTCACTAGCAGTTTGTTTGGGTTATATTATTGGTAAGAGAGCGAGCAAACCAATTGGGATAGATGTTATTCTTTCTAGTGTGTCTGTAAATTATTGTCATGCGCGGGTTTTGCGGCAGAAGGCACGAGAGAGAGAGGATGGACAAGGTGCTGTGAGCCGGCTAACTGGGTCGGACCCCAAGCAGGAGTCCGAGGTCCAGGGTTTTCAGCGAGGAGAGGAGACGGATACAGACTAGTGCGGAGCATCTGGTCAACCACCGTGGTTGGTCCCAGGCGACAGGTCGAGGTGGTCAGAGGGGATCGAATGGTAAAGAGAGGGTCGTTACTAGAGCTCCAACTGGTTGTGCATGAAGAGATTGAACTTTGATAAGTGTGGCGCCTTTTATTTTCCTTTTATATTTTATCTCGATTAGTTATGTAGTTCCAGTAATATCTATAAACTGTAATTCATTTAATCGTATCTGGTGTATTGTCTGTTATTTGGCGGGGTGGGGTACATCGCACAGCATCCACACAAATTCAGTTACCTAATTTGGCGGGGCCGAGGGCTGTTTCCCTAAACGACAGCCAGTTGAGCGACCCTGAGGCTTGCCGGGGGGGGTGGGGGGGGGTAGCGGGTACACCTCCATCACATACATATTTACACTCATACTGCTTTACTCTCTTGACACTCCCATGAACTCCACCCAGATTCCGTCAATCATATATACCAATGTTTCCCAACCTCTTTCAGCTTAATGTCCCCTTCAAGCACCTGTGCACTGTACAGCAGCTTTGATATCAATGTGATCCTTGGGCTTGAAGGTTTTTAGCAAGAGCTGAAATATCTGCTTCAAGTTGTGACAGCAAAAGCCTTAAGACCCCAAGTGTAACAAAGTCCAAGTGCTTTCTGTTTTTTGTGAGTATATCATTCACTGCACTGAAACCTCTTTCAACAAGGTAGGAAGATGAAAATGCAATGAAGGGAAATTTGGCTCTTCTCCGAGGACCGGGAAACATATGACGGGATAGACACATACTACAAAAGCTGACATTTTTGAAAAGCATTTTTACTTCTTCATCAATCTTAATTTCGATAAATTCTTCTTGCAACCTCTCTTCCACCTTGCAAAGAAATGGGTTAATTACTCAGTCCGGAATTTCCAGGTCGTTCAAATCCTTGAATCGATTCTGAAGATCCTTCTTCAGTAACTGCAGGTGTAAGCAGCACTCTTGCAAGAGAGTGCCATACTTTCCATGCAGGCAAACTGTGAGAACATTCTTCTCCCAATGTTTTGCTTACATATTTCCAATTTTCCAATAAAAATGAACACTGCACTTTTCGCCGAGATTAAATTGAAATTCTCACCCTGAGATTTCATATTTTGAATGTTCATTTTATTATGCAGTTTGGCTCAGTATGTCACATCTCCACGCAGAAGTACAATCTTGTTTTCCAAGCTCTTGTCGACTTGGAGCAAAAATTCAACCACTGTGTCAAAAAGATCAAAGAAATGTTTGAAGTAGCAGCCTTTTGACAGCCAACGCACTTCAGTGTGAAGAAGCAAGCGTTCAAAGACTTCATCGTTATCTTGGCATAATTGGCAAAATATTTTGCTATTTGATGGATGAGCTATAATTTTGTTGACAGTAGACATTTCAAGAGTCATTCTTGAAAAAAGTCATTGGCTGAGGTTTTTGGCTGCGAGATGTTGATGATGAATTACACAACGGATTGCAATCAGAATTGGAATTTCTTTTTTCATAAGTGCTACTAAACCAGTATGGTGACCTGTTATATATGGTGCTCCATCTGTTGGACAAGAAATCATGTTCCAAAATAGAATATTTTTAACCTCAATATACATTTTGAGCTCATCAAAGATTGATTCTCCATTGATAGTTGTTTTTTGCTTTCTACAAAAGAGAATTTCTTCATAAACTTCTCCGTTTTTGATAAGCTGTACATATGTCATTAGCAATGCCTCATTGCTTTGCACAGTTAACTCATCCAGTTGTATCCCAAATTCTGTTCTTTGTAGGTCTGTGCACAGTTGATACTCAATGTCTTCACTCATTTTGTCAATATGCCAAGCTACAGAGTTATTACCCAGAGGAATTGATTTTAAAATGCTGGTATCCATTTGTAAACAGTGGTGAACACCTGATACAGCAGGCATTAATAATCTTTCACAAATTGTATGAGATTTTCCATATTTTGCTGTCATTTTGGAAATGTTATAAGAATCAACAAGATCACTATCAAGGTCATTTTTAGCTTTCTTGGCAAGTGACTCGAGAATGCAACACTTTTCAAATGCTTCCTTCATCTTCTGGAACTGAGTAATGTCATAAGCAGTCTTTTCAGGAAGTGTTCCTGCAATCTTGATGATTTCATGGCTTTATTAGACAGTACAGTATTCACAATAATACACTTGGAGCATCACTGATCTGATGGGAATGGAGTAAGACAATACTCCAGTTACGTAACATTGTATTGATGTACTTTCTATAGTTTCTGTTTCTTAGCAGGATTAGAATTCAAGGCTCCACCGCCTTCAGACTCACAGAGATTGTGCCATATGTATTTATCCATCATTAATCAGACTAAATGAAAATAAAAAATAAATACAAATTGGGAATGCCTATCAGATGTTGATGACGGCAGCGAGTGGCATGCAAAGGAATGGCAAGGCAAAGATGAAGGTGATCACAACAGCAAAAACTACACTGACAAAAATTCAGATTGGTATCTGAATGTTAGTTGGGATAGAGTTGGTGTTTGGCAAGCTACCTTTATACTATTCCAGTTAGCACGATTGACCAATCATGTGAGGTCTCATAATCTCCAAAGATGGTTCTTGACCACACATATGAAACCGATCACAAACAAGACAAAACCTCCAGGTGCTGGAAATCCAGGTAACATGCACAAAATGCTGGATGAACTCAGCAGGCCAGGCATCATCTATGGAAAAAAGGACATAAGAACATAAGAAATAGGAGCAGAAGTCGGCCATCCGGCCCATCGAGCCTGCTCCACCATTCAATAAGATCATGGCTGATCTAACCATGGACTCATCTCCACCTACCTGCCTTTTCCCCATAACCCTTAATTCCCCTACTATACAATAATCTATCAAACCTTGTCGTAAGTATATTTACTGAGATAGCCACCACTGCTTAATTGGGCAGAGAATTTCACAGATTCACCACCTCTGGGAAAAGCAGTTCCTCCTCATCTCTGGCCGAAATCTATTCCCTTGAATCTTGAAGCTATGTCCCCTAGTTCTAGTCTCACCTACCAGTGGAAACAACTTCCTGCCTCTATCTTATCTATTCCTCTCATAAATTTATATGGTTCTATAAGATCTCCTATCATTCTTATGAATTGCAGTGAGTACAGTCTCAGGCACCTCAATCTCTCCTCATAGTCCAACCTCCTCATCTCTGGAATCAACCTGGTGAACCTCTTCTGCATCACCTCCAAAGGCAGTATATTCTTCCTCGAGACCAGAAATGCACGTAGTACAGGTGCAGCCTCACCAGTACCCTGTATAGTTGCCTCATAAACTTATTGATCTTAAATTCAATCTCTCTAGCGATGAAGACCAACGTCCCATTTGCTTCTTGATAGCCTGCTGCATCTGCAAGCCAACCTTTTGTGATTCATGCACAAGCAAAGTCCCTCTGCACAACAGAATGCTGCAATTTTTTATCATTTAGATAATAATCTAATCTATTTTTCCTTCCAAAGTGGATGATCTCACATTTACCAGCATTGTACGCTATATGCCAGACCCTTGCCCACTAACTTCACTATCTATATCTCTCTGCGGACTCTCCATATCATCTGCACAATTTGCTTTTCAACTCAATTTACTATCATCAGCAAACTTAGATATACTACACTCGGTCCCCTCTTCCAGATCATTAATGTATATCGTGAACAGTTGTGGCCCAGCACTGACCCCTGTGGCACACTGCTCACCACTGTTTGCTAACCAGAGTAACACCCATGTATCTCAACTCTCTACTTTCTATTAGTTAATCAATCTTCTATCCATGCTAATACATCACCCCCAACTCTACGCATCCTTATCTTATGCATAAGTCTTTTATGTGGCACCTTATTGAGTGCCTTCTGGAAATCCAAGTAAATAACATCCATCTGTTCCGCTCTATCCACTGCGCTCATAATGTCTTCAAAGAACTCCAGTAAGTTTGTCAAACAAGACCTGCCTTTGCTGAATCCATGCCTCATTTGCCTGATGGATCCATTTCTCTCCAGATGCCTTGCTATTTCTTCTTTAATGAGAGCTTCAAGCTTTTTTCCCCAACTACAGATGTTAAACTAACTGGCCTCTGGTTACCTGCCTTTTGCTTACATCCTTTTTTGAACAGTGGTGTGACATTTGCCATCTTCCAATCCACTGTGATCTGCCTAGAGTCCAGAGAATTTTGGTAAATCATCACCAAAGCCTCCACTATAATTTCTGCCATTTCTTTCAGTACCCTGGGATGCATTCCATCAGGACCAGGGGACTTACCTATCTTCAGGCCCACAAGTTTGCTCAGCACTAACTCTTTCTACAGCCGAACTCTACAGGTAACGTTTTGGGCCGAGACCCTTCGGCAGGAATAATGATTGAGCATTGGAAGACATCCAGAGTGGGTAGATGTTTCCACCATAGATCGAGAGGGCAAAGTTCTATACTTTCAGTGGGGCACGCTGGAGATGGGTGATGGGATGCTAATCTGGCGGTGCCAGTTTTCTGATGACATCTCCTGCAGCTGGTGGTCCCCAGGGGCCCTGCGCCACGGTGCTGCATTCGGTGCATGGGTTGGTGAGAGTCAGCCATTTTATGGTTGCAAAGATGTTGGGTAAACTGCGCAAACACATATATTGGCCTGGGAGCAGACAGGACGTGGAGCTGTTTGTGCACTGCTGCGATACTTGCATGTCCCTGAAAGGGCTGGGCTGCCTGTCTAGGACATCAATGGAACAGCACCTGGTGGGGGCCCCAACTGAGCGTGTAGGGGTGGACATCCTGGGCCCCTTCCCTCACACTGATGCTGGGAACCCACTACATTGTCACAGATATGGATTACTTCACGAAGTGGCCAGAGGCTTCCGCGATCCCAGACCAGAGCGCCACCACCACCTGAGAGACTTGTGGAGGAGTTCTTCTTCTGTTTTGGTGTCCCTGAGGAACTCCGCAATGACCAGGGGTGAAACTTTGAGGTGCAGGTTTTTGACAAGGTCTGCAAGCGGCTGGGAATCACCAAAATGCAGACCAACCCCTTCACCCACAAAGTGGATGGCCAGGTGGAGTGTTTTAACCACACACTGGCTGCACAAACTTCAATCCTCATCAGCCAGTACCAGTGTGACTGGGATCGCCACCTACCCCTAGTATTGTGGAAAGCAGTCCAGGAGAGCACCAAGTGTATGCTTGGGAGGGGAGCTGCACGCGCCAGTGGATCTGGCGTCTGGCCCTCCTATCGAGTGAGAGATTCCTCAGGGGGTGCCTGTAGGCTGTTCACCATGCAGCTCGGCAGAACCAAAGCGCAGCCAGCAGTTACCAAAAGCGGGCTGATGATGCCCATAGCTGGGGATAGGACTTTACTGTGGGGGACTAGGAATGGGTCTACTGCCCCACCCAGAAAAAGGGACTATCTCCCAAGCTTGGGAGCCACTGGAAAGGGCCTGGAGAAGTGCTTGACTACATCTCTGATGTGATAAACAGGATGTAGCTCCTGAGCAGTGGAAGGCAGCAGTGCTAGACCAGGACTGGCTGAGACCGTAACAACTCTTGGCCACCACTAAGCCTGCAGGGCTGAGGGAATGAGGTGACACTCTGGTATCCTACCTTTTGCCTCACCATATAGTGTCTCCCCTGTGCCCCTGGCAGCAGCCTCAACCACCACCGGGACTTTTGGTCTTTTGTTGTGCACTCTGAGTTTGCTGAGGACGGCTGACCCCTCAGATGGGGGCAGTGTGGCGTGCCGGGGTGTGGCCAACAGCTCGCCCCGGCATTCCTAGCCGACAGTTCTACTTGTTCTGGTTTAAAAATCCGTTCTTGGTATTTGTTCAATAGAATTATGGTGAGATGCTCAAGTTCATTTATTTCAGCTCGGGTTATACAGTTGCTCACTTGTGTGTTTGTGGGTCATCTTGACTGTAACTGGGCTGTGTAATAATCACCTCCCCCAACATTGAGTTAGTTCTCATTGAGTTATTGCACTCCGTCTGTCATTGTGTTTGTCGCAATAAAAACAGCAGTTGAGATAAATGAGCTTTTCTCGTCTGTGATCATGGATTGAATGCTTACCGCAATGCTTTGATAATAAAAATACTTTAAATCTTTGAATCAGAAGGACACAGCAGATGAATTCCTCCATCAATAACTATTAGGAATTATATACACAGTTTTATACTATTGTAGAGGTATTGGTAGTGTTCTAATTTGACCTGTATTTTACCTAACTACATAAATTGTTACTCAGTGAAATGGTAGTTTCTCTTTTTTATACCTTTTAACTTTTCATGAAACCACCGAATTGGGATAGCTTCTTAACTGAGTGAAAATTTACTGGTCCCAATTAATCGGAATCCACTGTACATGAGAGGTTAATCATTTATCCACTTCACAGAGATATATTCTATACTTTTCCAGTCACACTCTTCTCCTACCTTCTCCATTTTCTGCTATTCAGTGACTCTTCCTCAAACTCAATAACTCCACAATCTGCAGTACTACTGTGAACATAGAACATAGAACATTGAAATCTATAGCATATTACAGGCCCTCCTGCCAACAACGTAGTGCCGACCATGTAACCTACTCAAGAGACTGCCTAGAATTTCCCTAGCACACAGCCCTCTGTTTTTCTAAGCTCCGTGTACCTATCTAAGATACTCATAAAAGACCCTGTTGTATCTGCTTCCGGCAGTGCATTCCACACACCCACCACTCTCTGTATGGGAAAACTTGTCCCTGACATCTCCTTTCCAAGCACCTTAAAGCTATGCCCCCTTGTGTTAGCCATTTTAGCCCTGGGAAAAAGCCTCTGACTATTCACATGATCAATGCCCATTATCATCTTATACACCTCTATCAGGTCACCTATCATCCTTCGTTGCTCCAAGGAGAAAAAGCCAAGTTCATTCAACCTATCCTCATAAGGTATGCCCTCCAATCCAGGCATAAATCTCCTCTGCACTCTCTCTGTAGTAACCACATCTTTCCTGTAGTGAGGTGACCAGAACTGAACACAGTACTCTAAGTGGGGTCTGACCAAGGTCTTATATAGCTGTAACATTTCCTCACAGCTCTTGAACTCAATCCTATGGTTGATGAATGCCAACACACCATATGCCTTCTTATCAACACTGTCAACCTGCGTAGCAGCTTTGAGTGTCCTATCAACACAGACCCCAAGATCTCTCAGATCCTCCACACTGCCAAGAGTCTTACCATTTATATTATATTCTGTCTTCAAATTGGACCTACCAAAATGAACCACTTCACTCTTAACTGGGTTGAATTCCATATTCCACTTCGTTGCCCAGTTCTGCATCCTATTGATATAGTGCTGTAACCTCTGACAACCCTCCAGATCATCTGCAACACCCCCAACCTTTGTGTCATTAGCAAATTTACTGACCCACCCTTCTACTTTTTCATCCAGGTCATTTATAAAAATCACAAAGAGGAGGGGTCCCAGAACAGATCCCTGTGGAACACCACTGGTTCACCGACCTCCATGCAGAATAGGAACCACCTACAACCTCCCTTTGCCTTCTGAGGGCAAGGCAACTCTGGATCCACAAAGCAAGGTCTCCTTGGATCCCATGCCTCCTTACTTTCTGAAGGAGCCTTGCATGGGGAACCTTATCAAGTGCCTTTCTGAAATCCACATATACTACATCCACTACTCTACCTTCATCAATGTGTTTTGTTACATCTTCAAGGAATTCAATCAGGCTCATAAGGCATGACCTACTCTTGACAAAGCTATGCTGACTATCCCTAATCAGAATAGGTCTCTCCAAATGCTCATAAATCCTGCCTCTCAGGATCTTCTCCAACAACTTGCCCACCACTGAAGTTAGACTTACAGGTCAATAATTTCCTAGGTTATCTCTACTCCCTTTCTTCATCAAGGGAACAACATTTGCAACTCTCCAACCCTCCAGTACTTCTCCCATCCCTTTTCATAACAAAGATCATCGCAAGAGGCTCAGCAATCTTCTCCCTCGCTTCCCACAGTAGGCTGGGGTATACCTCATCTAGCCCCAGTGACTTATCTAACTTAATGCTTTTCAAAATCTCCAGCACGTCCTCTTTCTTAATGTCTATATGCTCAAGCGTTTCAGTCCGCTGTAAGTCATCCCTACAATTACCAAAGCCTTTATCCCTGGTGAATACTGAAGCAAAGTATTTATTATGTACCTCCTCTGACTCCATGCACACATTTCCACTCTCACTCCTATTCTCACACACGGCTCATCCTCTTTCTCTTCACATACTTGTAGAATGCCTTGGGGTTTTCCTTAATCATGCTCACCGAGGCCTTCTCATGGCCCCTTCTGGCTCTCCTAATTCCAGTCTTAAGCTCCTTCCTAGCAACCTTTCAATTTTCTAGAGATCTAACAGTACCTAGTTTCTGGAACCTTTCGTAAGCTTTTTTTTCCCCTCTTAACTAGATTTTCTACATACTTTGTACACCATGGTTCTTTAACTCTACCATCCTTTCCCTGCCTCAATGGAACATACTTACACAGAACGCCATGTAAATGTTTCCTGAACATTTGCCACATTTCTGCCTGCATTTCCCTGTGAACATCTGTTCCCAATTTATGCTCCAAAGTTCTTGCCTAATAACATCATATTTCCCCCTACCCCAATTAAATCGTTTCTCAAGTTGTCTGCTCCTATCCCTCTCCAGTGCTATGGTGAAGGTGATAGAGTTGCGATCACTTCCTCCAAAATGCTTCCCCACCAAGAGATCTTAGGAACCGGGTTAGGGAACTGGAAATGCAGCTCAATGACCTTCGTCTGGTTAAGAAAGGTGAGGAGGTGATAGAGAGGAGTTATATGTGGTAGTCACACGGGGACCTTAGGAGACAGATAAGTGAGTAACAGTCAGGAGAGGGAAGGGCAAGAGTCAGATGCTAGAGAGTACCCCTGTGGCTGTCCCCCTTAGCAATAAGTACTCCTGTTTGAGTACTGTTGAGGGAGACAGCCTACCTGGGGGAAGCAACAGTGGCCGCTCCTCTGGCACAGAGTCTGACCCTGCGGCTTAGAAGGATAGGGAAAGGAAGAGGATGGCAAAAGTGATAGGGGACTCTATAGTTAAGGGGTCAGACAAGCGATTCTGTGAACATAGGAAAGAAACACGGATTGTAGTTTGCTCCCAGATGCCAGGGTCAGGGATGTTTCTGATCATGTCACAATATCCTGAAGTGGGAAGGTGAACATCCAGAGGTCGTGGTACATATTGGTACCAATGACATTGGTAGGAAAAGGGAGGAAGTCCTGAAAACAGACTACAAGGAGTTAGGAAGGAAGTTGAGAAGCAGGACTTTAAAGGTAGTTTTCTTGGGATTACTGCCTGTGTCACGCGACAGTGACTATAGGAATAGAGTGAGGTGGAGAATAAATCAGTGGCTGAGAGATTGGAGCGGGGGCAGAGATTCAGATTTCCGGATCATTGGGACCTCTTTTTGGGCAGGTGTGACTTGTACAAAAAGGACGAGTTGCACTTGAATCTAAGGGGGACCAATATCCTGGCAGGGCAGTTTGCTAAGGCTACTGGGGAGAGTTTAAACTAGAATTGTTGGGGGTGGGAATCAAACTGAAGAGATGGTGGAAGGGACGGTTGGCTCACAAATAGAGAAAGCTTGTAGACAGTGTGAGAGGGAGGATAAGCAGGTGATGGAGAAGGGATGTTCTCAGACCGATGGTTTGAGATGTGTGTATTTTAATTCAAGGAGTATCATGAACAAAGCAGATGAGCTTAGAGCATAGATCAGTACTTGGAGCTATGATGTTGTGGCCATTACAGAGACTTGGATGGCTCAGGGGCAGGAATGGTCACTTAGAGTGCCAGGCTTCAAATGTTTCAGAAAGGACAGGGAAGGACAGGGAGGGAGGCAAAAGAGATGGGGGCGTGGCACTGTTGATCAGAGATAGGGTCACGTCTGCAGAAAAGGAGGAAGTCATGGAGGGATTGTCTACTAAGTCTCTGTGGGTTGAAGTTAGGAAAAGGACGGGATCAATAACTCCACTGGGTGTTTTTTATAGACCACCCAATAGTAACAGGGACATTGAGGAGCAGATAGGGATACAGATTCTGGAAAGGTGTAATAATAGCAGGGTTGTCGTGATGGGAGATTTTAATTTCCCAAATATTGATTGGCATCTCCCTAGAGCAAGGGGTTTAGATGGGGTGGAGTTTGTCAGGTGTGTTCAGGAAGGCTTCCTGACACAATATACAGATAAGCCTACAAGAGGAAAGGCTGTATTTGATCTGGTATTGGGAAATGAACCTGGTTAGGTATCAGGTCTCTCAGTGGGAGAGCATTTTGGAGATAGTGATCACAATTCTATCTCCTTTACCATAGCACTGGAGATGGATAGGAACAGACAAGTTAGGAAAGTGTTTAATTGGAGTAAGGGGAAATATGAAGCTATCAGGCAGGAACTTGGAAGCATAAATTGGGAGCAGATGTTCTCAGGAAAATGGACGGCAGAAATGTGGCAAATGTTCAGGGGATATTTGTGCGGCATTCTGCATAGGTAAGTTCCAATGAGACAGGGTAAGGATGGTAGGGTACAGGAACCATAGTGTACAAAGGCTGTCGAAAATCTAGTCAAGAAGAAAAGATAAGCTAATGAAAGGTTCAAAAAACTAGGTAATGATAGAGATCTAGAAGATTATAAGGCGAGCAGGAAGGGGCTTAAGAGTGAAGTTAGGAGAGCCAGAAGGGGCCATGAGAAGGCCTTGGTGAGCAGGATTAAAGCAAACCCCAAGGCATTCTTTAAGTATGTGAAGAACAAGATGATAAGACGTGAGAGAATAGGACCAATCAAGTTTGACAGTGGAAAAGTGTGTATGGAACTGGAGGAGATAGCAGAGGTACTTAATACTGTAAATGCCTTGCATCAGTATTCATTACAGAAAAGGATCTTGGCGATTGTAAGGATGACTTATAGTGGACTGAAATGCTTGAGCATATAGTCATTAAGAAAGAGGATGTGCTGGAGCTTTTGGAACGCATTAAGTTGGATAAGTCACCGGGACCGGACAGGATGGACTTCAGGCTACTGTGGGAGGCGAGGGAGGAGATTGCTGAGCCTCTGGCAATGATCTTTGCCTCATCAGTGGGGATGGGAGAGGTTCCAGAGGATTGGAGGGTTGTGGATGTTATCCCATTATTCAAGAAAGGGAGTGGAGATAGCCCAGGAAATTATACGCCAGTGAGTCTCACTTCAGTGGTTGGTAAGTTGATGGAAAAGATCCCAAGAGGCAGGATTTATGAACATTTGGAGAGGCAAAATATGATTAAGAATAGTCAGCATGGCTTTGTCAAAGGCAGGTCGTGCCTTACAAACCTGATTGAGTTTTTTGAGGATGTGACTAAACACATTGATGAAGGTAGAGCAGTAGCTGTAGTGTATATGGATTTCAGCAAGGGATTTGATAAAGTACCCCATGCAAGGCTTATTGAAAAAGTAAGGAGGAATGGGACCCAAGGGGATCCAGAGTTGGCTTACCCACAGAAGGCAAAGAGTGGTTGTAGATGGGTCATATTCTGCATGGAGTTCGGTGACCAGTGGTGTACCTCAGGGATCTGTTCTGGGACCCCTTCTCTTCGTGATTTTTATAAATGACCTGGATGAGGAAGTGGAGGGATGGGTTAGTAAATTTGCTGATGACACAAATGTTGGGGATGTTGTGAAAGGCCGTCAAAGGTTACAGCGGGACATTGATAGGATGCAAAGCCGGGCTGAGAAATGGCAGATGGAGTTCAATCCAGATAAATGTGAGGTGGTTCATTTTGGTAGGTCAAATATGATGGCAGAATATAGTATTAATGGTAAGACTCTTGGCAGCGTGGAGGATCAGGGGGACCTTGGGGTCCGAGTCCATAGGACACTCAAAGCAGCTGCGCAGGTTGACTCTGTGTTAAGAAGGCATTCGATGCATTGGCTTTCATCAACCATGGGATTGGGTTTAGGAGCCGAGGGGTAATGTTACAGCTATATAGGACTCTAGTCAGACGCCACTTGGAGTACTGTGTCAGTTCTGGTCACCTCACTACAGGAAGGATGTGGAAACCATGGAAAAGGTGCAGAGGAGATTTACAAAGATGTTGCCTGGATTGGGAAGCATGTCTTATGAGAATAGGTTGAGCGAACTCAGTCTTTTCTCCTTGGAGCGACAGAGGATGAGAGGTGACCTGATAGAGGTGTATAAGATGAGAGGCATTGATCATGTGGATAGTCAGAGGCTTTTTCCCAGGGCTGAAGTGGCTAACATGAGAGGGCACAGTTTTAAGGTGCTTGGAAGTAGGTACAGAAGAGATATCAGGGGTAAGTTTTTTACACAGAGAGTGGTGAGTGCGTGGAATGTTCTGCGGGCGGCGGTGGTGGAGGCAGATACGATAGGGTCTTTTAAGAGACTCCTGGATAGGTACATGGAGCTTAAAAAAATAAAGGTCTATGGGTAACCCTAGATAATTTCTAAAGTAAGTACATGTTTGGCACGCATTGTGGGCTGAAGGTCCTGTATTGTGCTGTAGGTTTTCAAAATTACTTTGTTTCTATGACACCTGACCAGATTCATTTCCCAATATCCGACCAAGTACAGCCTCTTCTCTAGTTGGCGTATAGTGTCAGGATACCTTCCTGAATACACCTAACAAATGCGATCTCAGCTAAACCCCTTGTGCTAAGGAGATGCCCATCAATATTAGGAAAATTAAAATCTTCCATCACAACAACCCTATTATTATTGCATCATTCCAGAATCTGCCTCCCTATCTGCTCCTCCATATCCCTGTTACTATTGGGGGAGGGGGTTATAAAAAACACCCAGTAGAGTTATTGCCCCTTTCCTGTTTCTGACTTCCACCCACACTGACTCAGTTGACAATCCCTCCATGACTTCCTCCTTTTCTGCAGCCGTGATACTATCCCTGATTAGCAATGCCACTCCCCCACCTCTTTTGCCTCCCTCTCTGTTCTTTTTGAAACATCTAAAGCCTGGCACACTCAGCAGGCATTCCTGTTCCTGAGACATCCAAGTCTCTGTAATGGCCATAAAGTCAGAGTTCCACGTATTGATCCATGCTCTAAGTTCATCCGCCTTGTTTATGATACTTCTTACATTAAAACAGACACATCTCAAACCATCAGACTGAGTGCATCTTTGCTCTAACAACTGTCAATCCTTCCTCACAAACTCCCTACAAGCTGTCTCCACTTGTGCTCCAAATTCCCCACCTTCTGCTTCTTCACTTCGGTTCCCACCCCACTGCAAGTCTAGTTTAAGTCTCCATGTTAGTGCTGGATAAAAGCAAAAGCTGGAAATCTGAAATGTCAAGAGAAAGCACAGGAAACGCTCAACAGGCCAGGCAACATCTGTGGGCGGATAAAAAAAAGACTTCAGACTGGATACCCTGCATAGATATCAAACTGCCAGATATTTTTTTACAATGCCAGAACTCGTCAGAATACAATGACATTTACATTTATAAGAAACATGATCATTACTAAATTAATAATAATTCAATGCAAGCTTTCCTAATAATGTATTACTAACTTAGTGGATAGGTTGATCCAATCAATACTTACAAGCTTGACCTTGGTCATTCTGGAGCAAGTTGATAGAATTGCAGATTTCCTCCTAGAAATAACATGTATGTGCTCCTTTAATGATCGACAGATATACTCAAAAAGCTTTTTAGTCTTTTACCTGAAAGTTATGTGCAGCGGTAGCAAATCAACTAGATTGAGATGGCACTACAAGTCTCCTGCAGTCTCCCTCCTTATTGACTTCTTGTATTTTCGCTTATCCTGAACAACAGTAGCTACTGTTTTCAGAATATTCTTTGGCTGGGAAAGTATAGGAATCAAAGGAATTTAAAGTTCAATGCAGGGATTATTTTAAAAGCTCAAAGTTGAAAGTTCAAAGTTCAAAGTAAATTTTATTATCAGAGTACATACAGATCACCACATACAACCCTGAGATTCTTTTTCTGCAGGCATACTTAGCAAATCTATAGAACCGCAACTGTAAACTGTAAACATCAGGAACTGTTAACTATAAACAAACTGTGCAAATGCAGATATAAATAAACAGCAATAAATAACAAGCATGAAATAACAATATAACAGAGTCCTTAAATGAGAGTAACTGTCTCCTTTTGTTCAAGACCCTGATGGCAGAGGGGTAGTAACTGTTCTTGAACCTGGTGGTTCAAGACTAGGGACTCTTGTACCTTTTAGCTGATGACAGCAGCGAGGAAAGAGCATGGCCTGGGTGGTGAGGATCTTTGATGATTGATGCTGGTTTTCTACGGCAATATTTCATGTAGATGTGCTCAATGGTTGTAAGAGCTTTACCTGTGATCTACTGGGCCGAATCCACTACATTTTGCAGGATTTTCCGCTCAAAGGCATTGGTGTTCCCATACCAGGCCGTAATGCAGCCAGTCAGCACACTTTCCACCACACAACTATTGAAGTTTGCCAAGATTTTCGATGTCATGCTGAACCTCCACAGACTCCTAAGGGAGTAGAGGCATTGTCGTGCTTTCTTCACAATAATATTTATATGATGGTCCAGGACAGGTCCTTTGAGATAGTGACACCCAGGAATTTAAAGTTACTGACCCTCTCTGCCTCTAATCATCCAATGATTACTGGCTCATGGATCTCTGCTTTCCCTCTCCTGAAGTCTACAATCATCTCTTTGGTCTTAATGACATTGAATGAGAGGTTGTTGTTATTACACCACTCAACCAAGTTTTCAATCTTCCTCCTGTATGCTGATTCATCACCCCACTTTGATATAGCCCACAACAGTGCTGTTGTCAGCAAACTTGTATATGGAGTTGTACTTAACCACACGGTCATAGGTATAAAGCGAGTAGAGCAGAGGGCTAAGTACACATTCCTGCTGTTCTCATGTGCTGATGGAGATTGTGGAGGAGATGTTTTTGCCAATCTGAACTAACTGGGGTCTACAAGTGAGGAAATCCAGAATCTAATTGCACAAGGGGTATTGATGCCAAGGTCTTGGAGTTCATACCAAGGGGCTGAATACTATCCAGACGGTATATGAGGTGTTGCTCCTCCAACCTGAGTTTAGCCTCATCATGGCAGTAGAGGAGGCTATGTATGGACATATCCGAATGGGAATGGGAAGCAGAGCTGAAGTAGGTGGCAACCAGGAGATCCTGTATGTTGTGGTGGACGGAGTGGAGGTGCTCGACGAAGCGGTCCCCCAATCTGCTTCAGGTTTTGCTGATATAGAGGAGGCCGCACCCGGAACACCGGATGCAGTAGATGACCCCAACAGACTCACAAGTGAAGTGTTACCTCACCTGGAAGGACTGTTTGGGGCTCTGAATGGTGGCAAGAGAGGAGGTGTAGGGACAGGTGTAGTACTTACGCTTACAGGGATAAGTACCGGGTGGGAGATCTGTGGGGAAGGACGTGTGGACCAGGGAATCGCGGAGGGAATGATCCCTGCAGAAAGCGGAGAGGGATGAAGAGGGAAAGGTGTGCTTAGTAATGAAGGTGGCGGAAGTTGCAGAGGATAATGTGCTGGATCCGGAGGCTGGTGGGGTGGTAGGTGAGGACAAGGGGAACTCTGTCCCTGTTGTGGTGGCGGGAGGATGGGGTGAGAGCCAAAGTGCGGGAAATGGAGGAGATGCGGGTGAGGGCATCATTGATGACAGCAGAAGAGAAACCACGATCCTTAAAGAAAGAGGACATTTGAGATGTCCTGGAAAGGAAAGCCTCATCCTGGGAGCAGATGCGGCGGAGACGGAGGAACTGGGAGTAGGGAATGGCATTTTTGCATGTGGCAGGGTGGGAAGAGGTATAGTCAAGGTAGTTATGAGAGTCAGTGGGCTTGTTGAAGATGTCAGTGGACAGTCTGTCTCCAGAGATGGAGACCGAGAGATCAAGAAAGGGGAGAGAAGTGTCCGAGATAAACCGAGTGAATTTGAGGGCTGGGTGGAAATTTGAAGTAAAGTCGATGAAATTGACGAGCTCAGCATGGGTGCAGGAAGCAGCACCAATGTAGTCAATGTAGCAAAGGAATTCAGTATTCTTGTGTAATACTTGTGCATCAATGGTGTAAACACAGTTAGTGATGCCTAGTTTAAAGGATTCATACTTATTGCATTGTGCTCTGAGCCCATATTCTTCTAATCTTTTTAACACTTGATGAAGAGTTTGGAGATGTTCCTTGTCAACTTTGCTGGTAACAATGATGTCATCCTGGTAACACTGAGTGCCTTGACAGTCTTGCAGGACCTGGTCCACAGCTTCCTGCCAGAGTGCAGATGCAGATGCTACTCCAAAAATAAGCCTAATATAGTGATAATCCCTTTGTGAGTAGTTATGGTGAGAAACATTTTGGACTCTTCTTCTATCTCTATCTGTAGGTAGGCTTCAGCTAAGTCCACTTTGTTGAAGAGTTTTCCCCCAGAAATGTTTGCAATGATATCCTCAATCCTGGCAAGTGGGTATTGATCTTCTTTCAGTACTGGATTGATGGCAACCTTAAAATCACCAGAGATCCTGACAGATCCATTCTTATTAGCTACCGGGACCACTGACATCGTCTATGGGCTACACTCAACCTTGGAAAGAATTCTTTCAGCCTTCATGTGATTTAGCGCACTGGCTACTTTATCACGGATGGTATGAGGAACCACACGAGCTTTTAAAACTTGGATGTGGCATTTTCATTTAACACTATTTTACCCTTGATATGTTTGAGTTTTCCAATGTCATCCTTGAACACTGTTGTGGCATTCACTTTCAGTTAACTCTGGTGCAGGGTGTGTGACATACAAATGGTGGATGGATCTACAATCAAGTTGTAATTGTCTCAACAAATCTTGGTCCCACAATGCTGGCCTTCCTGTTTTTAGCTCATATAGGCTCAATGTAGCTTGTCGGTTGTTGTGTTTCACTGTTAGGAATGCCATTCCCAAAGGAGTTAAGTTTTCTCCAATATAATTTCTTAGTTGGATATCACCAGGCTTCAGTTCAATATCTTTGAAATGCTGTTCAGACTCATTCTGTAGAATGACGGAAACAGCCGAGCCAGTCTCCAATTCTATTTTAATTAATTTGCCATTTATTTCTGATGTAAACCATATTGCTTGTCTCTTGTTAGTTTTCATGTTATAAATCATAAGACTACTGTTTTGTGTCACTCTCATCATTATTAAATTTTTCATCAACAGGATGCCGATTAGTGTTCTTTTTGAGACTGCAACTTGACTTTTTATCTTTTTCTCTAACCTGAACAACATGCTTTTTTGTCTTCCCAACATGCTGTCTGTACCTGTCCTACTTTGCGGCATTTCCTGCAAGTCTGAAGTATGTGAGCCCCCTGCCACAATGGTAACACAATTTGTTCAGCCGGGTTTCTGTTTAGATGTTGCAATTTTGTTCACACTCACATTCATTTGACTGCAACTCCATTGCGCCTCTGGCTGCTGTTTCCATTGATGCAACAATTTCAACTGCTCTTAAATGTAAGTGGTACTTCAGTTAGGAGCCTTTTTTAAACACTTTCTTGTAAAATTCCACAATCTCTCAGTCCATCATTAATCCCATCACTGAACTGACAATGCTCAAACAATCCACGTATGCTGAAATGGATTCCCCTTTTTTTTTAATTCCACTTATGAAACCTAAAGTGTTCTGCAATCAACATTTGGCTTCGGTTCTAAATTTTCCTGCATTACCTTCATTATATCAGCAAAGCTCATTTCAGCTGGATTGGTTGGAGGAGTCAAATTTCTAAGTAAACTGTATGCTTTTAAACCTAATGCCCTCAGTAAAATTGGCATCACTTCTCATTGGCCATTTCATTTGCTTCAAAATACAGTTCAATTCTCTCAGTATACATATTCCAGTGGGCTTTTGTGTAATCAAACCCATCTATCTTTTCTGTGTAACCAGCCATTTCTGTTTCTTTTAAATTTATTATTATACGATACTCACTATGCATATGAACCTGTGAATTTGTCCATCTTTGCCTTTTTTAACTTGAACATCTTCTTTTCTGAAGACATACATGCTGCACTGTTGTTTTTTACTTGACCGTTTCTCGCTGCACTTTTTTAACTTGACTGTCTTGCTTTGCTTCTACAGGTAAGTAGTCGGCGTGGGTTTGTCTAAAACTTCCTCATTGCCACTGCTATGTTTTGTTCTCCAAAATATTTTTTTAAAATGATTAAAAGAAAAACACTGAGCTGGGAGATAGCTCATGTAGGTTTAGTTTCATTTTTACTTTAATCGAGACATGCATGCATGATGTGGTGGCATGCTGACGTATGCCATTTATATACTTTTACATCTAAACCGTATTGAATTATTTAAACAAAGAATGTTTTATCAATATTACTCAAATATTGCTGAAATATTAAACAAACAACAATAGCCAATATACAAGGAGAAACAAAGTAAATGATTTTACAAAATGGTCACTAGGCATATGCTCCTGGTCTTCTGTTGGTGCAGCCTATTCACTTCAAGATTCAGCATTTCTCATTAACAGGGCATTTCCACCCACCAAAATGCCAACCAATGGATTTTTAAAATGTTTTTTGCACCATTCTCTGTAAACTCCAGAGACTGTTGTGTGTGAAAAGCCCAGATCAGCAGTTTCTGACATACTCAAACAACCCTTTCTCCGCCAACAATCATTCCACAGTCTAAGTCACTTAGATCTCATTTCTTCCCATTCAGATGTTGGGGCTGAAGAACAACTGAATATCTTGACCATGTCTACATGCATTTATGCATTGAGTTGCTGCCACATAATTGGCTGATTAGATATTTGCATTAACAAGTAGGTGTACCTAATGGACTGGCCACTGAGTATATGGCTTAAGGTAATTTATAGTTCAGATGTTTACTTTGTATCTTCACCTGATCACAGCTTCACCTGCTACTTAATAGATAGGGACAGCAGATCATCATCTAATATTTCACATTAATTGCTATTGTTATGTAAATGTTATTATAATTCCTGTGAAAGTCAGTCAACAATAAAAATTGCTCACCCCTAAGTTAATGATGTTAAGGTTACCAATTAAGTTAGATGTGTTATGTGCCTCAGGGGTATAACATACTTCAAAATAACTCACAAAGGGGAGAAAAAGAATATTAATTTTGAAGGAGTGTTGAACTCATGGTACTTGTAATATTGCAGATAAATATCAAGGCCACTACATTCACTGTCAAGGGAAAAAGTAAGTGTTATAATTAGACGTACTTCATTTCACGTAAAAGCTACTTCACTAACATTTATCTTGGCTTCTCCATTAAAATTTTGATGCTTGAATACATCATCGTTTCCAAGATATCAATGGATAGAACATGAATGTTTAATGATTTTCTGCATTGTTTTTCATGAAAAGAAATTACCTGTACAATCAGCATATGCAGAAAATATCAGCCAAGGTTATTGACTCGTTCACTGGCTCCAAGACCTTGGAACAAGAGTTTCAGTTGTTCATACTTGGTAAAGCATTCACCTGCCCCAGAAACTCCTGATCATGTTATTGGCCAAATCTCCTGACGAGCTGGGTCTATGCTACAGACCACCAACAACCTTATGATCAGAACAAACAGTTTGAAGGGTAAATTTTAATTTTTTGCTTGATTTTGTAAGTGTTTTAGCTTAGTTGTGGAAGCCTCAGAAGGTGAGAAGGTGAGAATTGGATCCTGCCTCCAAATCCACGTAGTGAATCTTACACCCAGTTTGGGAACTTCTAGACTAGCCAAAGGTTGTTATAGCCGGGGTGGTAATGGGGACAACCTCCTACTACCTATTAAATGCTTCTAATAGCCTCTTATAACCAAGACCAGCTTCTGGCTTTCACGTGTGACTTTTCTACTAAGCCCGGCTGAACTCGTTCTACTGACAGGAGAAGGGGCAAAGGCAGGTTACTGGTGCCTTAAGAGCAGTCGCTTTGGGCAGATGGGGTTCATCAGCCGTGGTTAGCAGCTCATCTAGGAGAAGGAAAACTCTGATCTCAAACCTCCGCTGCCCTGCGGCTAAACCCAGCTGGAGCTGGAGTCCCTAAGGCAGTCATAATTCGAGTTCAATGCTGACTGGCAGCTTCTGCGATGCTGCTGATACCAAACTCTGCCATTCCTTTGGGTTCATCAGTTGCGTAGGGAAGGGGAGCTTGCTACATGGGCAACAGCTGCTCTCCACATCGTACTGCCCGGGCTTGTGTATCTAGGCAGCCAGAATGCCAATATCTATGATCAATTCTGACTGACAGAGGCCTCAGGCAGACAGACAGAGACTAGTCAAATGAGAAACAATGCAAATTTTCTCTTTTTGGTATTTAGCTTGAGATCTTTTATTTAGACATTTATTTTTAGGACAAATAAAAGGCATCCAATGGAATAGACGCTGATAAAATATTCAAATCTGCTTTGAATTTCTGACGCAGCCTCATCCAAAGTTGTTTACAGTACAGAGCAAATAAAATGGCCAAAGCATTAGTTATTCAGCTGAGCCACATTGACTGACTGACTGACTTAATAAGGAACCTCATAGCCTTCTGAGCTTCAACACCTTATCAGGCTTCTGTGTATGCTTGGTCAATTGCAGAAGTCCCAGGTGATCTGAAGATCAGCTGCTGGTACATCTAACCTCTGTACTACTGACATGCTCAGGAGAAGTCTGCACCCTATCTGTTGTGCCATAGATAGCTGGCAAACAGAGCACAACCCCATCGATATGAATTGGTTTGCCAACCCCGTGAAAAAAGTTAAACACTTCAAATGTTAAAAAAAGTTGAGCCCCTGACATTTTATTTAAATATTTTAACTTAATTCATTCATTTTTAATTACTTTTAAAGTACTATTTATTTTAGAAATATTTAAAGGGCCATCCAGTATTCAAGGGCAACCACTTGAAAACTACTTGTCACTTGGATACTGCTTCAAGCACATCCAGGATGGATAAGCACCTCAAGTAGCAAATCCACACAGGACTCTAGACTTCTATAAACCTCCTCCTGTCATGGTCCAGTCCGTGACGTCCGCATTCCGGTTCACGGTCCAGTCTGTGGACTCAGGACTCTGGGTCTTCCAGCTGTCCCTTGTTTGAGTTAATCATTGGCACCTGATTCCCATCTTTGGGCTTGCAATATAAGTAGCCTTGGGAGTGAGTATGGGTTGCTGGTTTGTCTTGTTAGTCCTTCTTGGAGTACCCTGGTGGTGGAAGGTAAGAGCAGCCAATTGCTATCTTTAGGCTGTGTTAGGAAATCATCCCCTCATGGAGCCTTGCTGTCAGAAGTTGGAGCTGTCTTTGTGATATGGATTTGGCTGTTTCCTGGGCCAGCTGAGTGGCTGCCAGCCACTCCAAGCTAGGTAGGGATCTGGCTGTTTCTGTAGCCAACTGAGGTTGCTGGCTGAACTGAGACTTGGAGCTACCCCAGAACAGAGATGGAACTGTCTGTTGTTCTTTGGTGTTTGTCTCTTCTTATCCTTGCCTCTGTGGGGTAAATCAAGCTGTCTTGTTGTTGCCCTGTTGGGGGACATGTCTTGACTTGCCTTTGCCTCTGTTGGGTAAGTCTGGCTGTCCTGCTATTACCCAACAGATGGACCTGTCCCACCTTGGTGTGGAAAAGTTGAGTCCCAGATTGTTGAAGGATAAGTTCTGGCTCTATGTTGATGTCTAGTTCCCAGTCTGTCTCTGAGCTCCAAGAACTCAAGCCTCAAGTCCCAAGGCCCCAGCCTCTGGCCAAGCCTCAAGTCCCTGCCTGGTTCTGGGGTCTGAGTCCGAGGCAAGACCCAGGTTCTGGGTCCTTGTCCAGTCTTGGGCTCAGAGTCTAAGCCTTGTCTCCTAGTCCATGGTCCCTAGTCCTGGTCCTGCTTTCCCTAGCCCAAGTCTGCGCTTTTGTCCCTGCTCCTTGCCTGAATCCTGTTGTGTCCTTACTCTAGTCAAGTCCTGTTCCTTGTATTTCAGTGTCTGTGTCTTGCATTTGGGTCTCTTCCCAGCATCCCATGTGACACCTCCAGCTTCACTCCTCAATGTTCTCCAGACATTTTTCCATTCCTACTGTAATTTGGCAAGATTGGTGAAGCAAAATTAGTATGGCAATTGAAAAGTAAGAAAATGTTTTGTAATATTTTTATTGATGTGTGATAAAGAGTATACTTATAATGTATCATGGCCTGTACGGAAGCACCAATGCCCTTGAAAAGAAAAGCCTACAAAAGGTAATGGATTGAGTACAGTCCATCACAGATAAAGCTCTCGCCACCATTGAGCACATCTACAAGGAGAGCTGTCACAGGAAAGCGTCCATCATCAAAGACCCCCACCATCCAGGTCATGCTCTCTTCTCATTGCTGCCATCAGGAAGGAGGTACAGGTCCCACATCACAGGTTCAGGACCAGTAATTACCCCTCAAGCATCAGGCCTTTGAACCAGAGGTGATAACTGCACTCAACTTCACTCACCCCAACACTGAACTGGTTCCATAACCTAGACTCACTTTCAAAGACTCTACATGCCCTGTTCCTGATATTTATTGCTTATTTATTTGTTATTATGTTTTTCTCATTTTTATTTGCAGAGTTTATTGTCTTTTGCTGTCTTGTTTGATTTGTTTGGCTGTTGGTTTTTTCTGTTTTTATTGTGTGTAGTTTTCATTGATTCTGTTGTGTTTCTTCATAGTTACTGAATGCCAACAAAAAATGAAACTCAGGGTAGTATATGACAACATATATGTATGTTGATGATAAATTTACTTTGAAATGTTGAAGCTTTTGAAACTTTAATCAGTACTGTGGATTGAGAGAGTCTAATACAGGGCAAACAGAAGAAATCTCTTTTAGGCTGAAGCTTTCTTATGTTGGGGTGATAAATTTGGGACAGGAGGAGGATCTCTGATAGTGGGCTGTGAAACCGTGGTTGAAATCAGTCAGGCGGGTTGTGCCTATGCTTCAAGGAGCAATTCCTCACTCAGATAGTGATTTCTGTGGGAAGGGTACCCTCAGCGATGTTGCACCAACCACGTCCCCCACTGAGGGAGGATCTACAAGTCACTGAGGGGATTGGGTGAAGAGGTTTTGGTTTATAAGCATATAAATAACCGTGAAGGTAGATGGTTTGAATAAACAGAATGGATGAATAAACAGAATGGATGAATAAACAGTCACCTAAATATTTGATAAAGCAAATAATACAGTCCACTTGGAGAGGCAAAATAATTAATATTTTACAATATAATTGTCAAGATTTGGAAAGAAAGAACAAACAGAATTTACATCAATAGTGTTTGCATGAGTGGTAAAAGTTAATTTTGCACATAAGTGATAAGATAAAATACTGAATTAGGTATGATAATAAAGCATCATACACAAGGTATTGGAAACACTTACCTGATGTCACTCATAAGATAGTTTCAAAAATAGACTCAATTGCAATTATAGTTAAACTCCTGTCACTTTTATACTGTAACAAGATCATTATAAACATCAGATATTCAACTTAATGTCTCAGATTAACTGTAAAATGCATGAATGATTTTTGCCATTTATTCTGTGCCATAATAGATATTTCCAATTCAGAGGGGAGGTCTACTTTTCTAAATCAAGCTCTGCCCAAGAGTTTCATTAGATGGACTCCCATGAGTCAGACCTCCATGGTTTTTATAGCCATATCTGCAAACAAGAAGAAAGTTGCCTGTTAGGTTTTCCCTTGAACAATTGACAGCACAATAAAAAATAAATATAAAGAAACAAATTCAGCTGTCAAAATAATGATAAATAGTTTAAAATGTAGGAGATAGCACAGGCAGAGAAGAGGGATGGGCAGGAGAAACAAGAATTAGCAGACTTGATGCTGATAGAAGTGGCAAGAAATCGGAACCATTACAAAGCCAGCAAACATCACTCAGGCTTCAGTTCCTCCAGTGCCTGTAAGGTGTTTGTATGTTCTCCCCATGACTCAGTGGGTGTTTTCTGGGTGCTCGTTTCCTCCCACCTTAGGGCTAGTGAGTTGTGGACATGCTATGTTGGCGCTGGAATTGAGACAACACTTGCGGGCTGCCCAGCATAATCCTCGCTGATTTGTTTTGATGCATTTCAATGTTTGTGACAAATAAAGCTAAAATGAAATGTGACTGATCCTATTGTTCTGCTCTCCCACACCATCTCATTTCCTGCCAGCAGCCCACATTTTCTTGCAAAAAATACTTAATTATGTACAGTTACAGCACAAACAGGCTCTTCCAGCCCACGCTGCCCACTTACATGCATGTAAACAAATAACCTGCTGCCTTGTATGTCTTTGTGATGTGGAAGGAAGCCTATGAGGAGCATCTGGCAGCTTTGGGCCTGTACTCATTGGAATTTAAAAGAATGCATGCGAATCTTATTGAAACCTACCGAATGTTGAAAGGACTAGATAAGGTGGATGTGGAAAGGATGTTTCCTCTGGTGGGAGTATCCAGAACGAGAGGGCACAGCCTCAAAATTGAGGGGTGGCCTTTTAGAACAGAAGTAAAGAGGAAATTTTTTAGCTAATGAGTGTTGAATCTGTGGAACACTTTGCCACAGACTGTGGTGGAGGCCAAGTCAGTGGGTATATTCAAAGTGGAAGTTGAGAGGTTCTTGACTGGTCGTGGCATCAAGGGATATGGTGAGAGGGCAGGTGTATGAGGTTGAATGGGATCTGGGATCAGCCATGATGAAGCAGCAGAGCAAACTTGATGGGCTGAATGGCCTAATTCTGCTTCTATGTCTTATGGTCTAAACCAGAGCAGCTGAAGTCAGGGAGAGGAAGAACAAACTCCTTACAGATGGTGGTGCTGTAATAGCTTTATGTTACACCACTGTGTCACACCCAGCCATGAGCTTGCCATGTCAAAGGTAACTTGCAGTGGATAATTTCCTAGAACTTGCGTTTAGAATGCATTAGAGTGACCACAAGCAAGTTCTGTTTATACCATACTGCCAGTATTGTAAAACTTCCTCAAGTTTATCTGGAGGAGCATCATCAGATAAAATCGGGCTCAGATTATGAGAAAAGATAATAGGGGAGATGATAAACAATTGATTTAACGATTGAAAGAAGACCCAATCTAAATTGAAGGATGAACTTCAGAAAATCACAGCTGAGATGCAGACAAGATAGACAAAACTATGGAAAATTAAGAGTTAATTTTTATTAATTATTGTGACTTGTGAAAGGCCGTAAGCATATCTGTTTCTAAGATTATGCAAGTATCTTTATATGGAATCAATTGATATTGCTTGGTGTCTCAGGGCTGCGTGTGTCTGCACGTGTGCCACCTTTCACCCCTGGTGCTCCTTCTCTGCTATCCGTCCCACACCCCTCCACCTTTCCATTCCCAATATCCTTTGCTCACAGCAGATTTACAAACTTTCTCTGCACCCCATATTGACAAATACAGTACTGTGCAAAAGTCTTAGGCACCCTAGCTTTATATACTGAAACTTTTCCATAGTCCTGTACATTCACCCTATATTATCCCTGATAATTGTGTATATAAAATTCTCCTATGCCCCAGTGAATAAAATCCTAATCTATTCAACCTATCCCTGTAACTCATAGGCTGAAGTCCCAGCAACATCTGTGTAAATTTTCTCTGCACTCTTTCAGGCTGCTTGATATCTTTCCTGTAGGTAGGTGACCAGAACTCAATACAATACTTTAAATTTGGCATCACCAATATCTTATGCAACTTCAAAATAGCATCCCAACTCCTGTACTAGGTGCCCTGATCTCTGAAAGCCAATGTGTTGTAAACTCTCTTTTATGGCTCTACCTAACTGTGATGCCACTTTAAAGGAATTATGAATACGGATTGTCAGGTCTCTTTGCTCTACCACACACCTCAGTGCCCTCCCATTCAATGTATAAGTCTTACCCAGGTTTTTCCTCCCAAAGTACAACAACACATACCATTGAAAATTAAGTTCCATCTGCTGTTTTTCAGCACATTGACCCAACTGGTGCGGATCGCTTTGAAAGTCTTCCTCACTGTCCACTACACCTCCAGTCTTGGTGTCATCCACAAAATCTGCTAATCTAGTTTTCCACATTATTGTCCAGATCAATGTAGGGGACAAACAACAGTGGGCCCAGCACCTATCCTTGCAGCACACCACTAGTCAGAGAGACAACCATCTACAGTCACTCTTTGGCTTCTCTCACTAAGTCAACGTTGAACCCAACTGATCACTTCATCCTGAATGCAAAGAGGCTTAACATTCCAGGCCAACCTTCCATGTGTTACTTGGTCAAAAACCTTGCTAAAGTCCATATAGACAATGTACACAATCCTTAATCAACCTTCTGGATAACCTGCTCAAAAACTTTAAGATTGATTAGGCATGGTCTGCCACCCACAAGGCCATGTTGATTACCCTTATTCGTGCACTGTCAATCCAAAGATTTACATACCCTGTCATGAGCCTATGGGTCTGTTCACCTGTATTTGGTCGTTGTTGTCTCAGCTAGAGTGGCTAAGCCCTTTTGCTTTCTCTTTAATCTTCTCAAATTTATTTTGAGTGGCATGATTTTTCTGTGCACTGTCTCTCTATGTGGGACTCAGTTATTCCTCGACATCTCGGTTCAATCATCTGTCAGCGCACACCGTGACAGTAGGACCTTGCATAAATAGGCTCAGTAGAGGTTCCACAGAGGCGTGGGCATCGGTTGTCTAGAGGTGTAGATGCCTTCTATTCCCAGTGCTTGTCTCAAGTCTACGTTCTGAGTTTCCTGAGGTTACCTTCCCAGTTTCTCCACATTCCGAACTTCTCTAGTCTATGTTCAAGGCTGTCAAGGTTTCTGGGGTCTCCCATGGCCCTCCAGATTTCCAGGGGCTATTCCAGGTTTCCACGGACTACTCCCAGTTTGAGGACTATTCTATGTTTCCAAGTTTGGTTCCATGTTCCTGAGTTTGATTCTATGTTCTGAAGTTAAATGCAATGTTTTTGAGTTATATGCAATGTTAGAGTTTACCAGCCCTGTCTCCAGATTATCAAGACAGTCTGGAGCTCCCCTGGGTTCCCTGGGCTGTCAGATGCTGTCCTTGAGGAGGAAGGTACTGCCATGAGCCCTGTGGGCCTGTTTGCCTGTATTTGTTCATTGTTGCCTTATCAAGAGTTGTTAAGCCCTTGTGCTTTCTGTTTAATCTTGTCAGGTTTACTTTGATTGGCACGGGTTTTCAGTGTACTGTGATTATTAGAATAGATTCTCAATTCGCACTTATCACAGAGCCCTCGTTTCTCGAATGATTTGTCTCACTGTGTTCACTCGGTCAGCCCACTGCTATTCTGTTTGAATCTCTAAGAATAAACTCTTGTCTCTCTCTGCATAGAAGTCTGTTTTACACCTGGGTTCAGTCATCAGCCAGTGCAAAGCTGTGACATATCCTGATTTATAAGGTCACTTATAATACCTTCTAATAGTTTACCCATGACTGATGTCAGGTCCACCAGCCTATAATTTCCTGGCTTATTCTTAGAGCCTTTCTTAAACAGTGGAACAACATTAGCTACTCTCCAGTCCATTGGCACATCACCCATGGCTAAGGATGTTCTAACCCAGGCAACCTGTTCATATTCTATACCTTCACAGTATGGTTCGGTTTGATTTTGACCTGGCCCAAGAATCCCCTCATAACAAGTGTCTAAACCAAATTTTAAACCACAGATCTATTTAGAATGTATAAATAGCCTATCTGAAATTAATAAATGGGTGATTAATCCTTAATGTTTCAGAGATCTAAAATCCATTTCAATAGATACAGGTCAAATTTGACCTGGAACGGCCACAATGTATAAAAATTTGTAGCTCCTGCACAAAAGTATAAAATTTTTAAATATTTTCATTTTTTGCGCATTTTGGGTCACTTTAAGAAAAGTCATCAAATTTTGGCTAAAAAGTGGTATTTAAGGTGTTTTTACTGCTGTCAAATGTCAAAACAGGTCAAATTTGACCCAAGCAGTATGTACAGGTTAAATATCTCTGTCAGGTCTCCTGCAATTTTTGCATAGCCTCCCACAGGGTCCAAGTGGACACCTCATCAGACATTGAGGATTTATCCACCCTAATTTTCCTCAAGACAGCAAGCACCTCCTCTTCCATTCATTACCTCACTATTTTTTTTTCTCAATTCTATAAAATCTGTGTCTATCTCCTGAGTAAATACAGACACTAATAATCAGTTTAAGATCTCTCTCATCTCAGCTCCATGCACAGACTATGCTGATCTTAAACTGGACCAATTTTGTCCCTTGCTATCATTTTGATCTTAATACAGCTGGAGAAGCCCTTGGGATTCTCTTTCACCTTGTTTGCCAAGCAACCTCATATCCTCTTTTAGCCATCCTAATTTCTCTCTTGCATTTCTTATACTGTACTCCTCAAGTGGCCCATTTGATCCAAATTGTCTACACCTCCTGCTTTTTCTTTACCAGGATCTCGATATCCCTTGATAACCAAGGTTCCCTAAATCTGTTATCCATGCCTTTCATACAGATTCTATTCTCTCAATATTTAAATTTTGAAAGTCTATCACTTACCAAGCATCTTTTTGCTGGAAAGCATCCTATCCCAATTTATGCCTGCCATATCCCTTCTGATGCCACTGTAACCCCCTCACTAGTCTCATATGCAAGCTTGGCTAGTTTGCTGACTCTGGTAACAGCCATGAGATTCTGTGGTGAGAAGGCCTCCTTTCATAAACTATGTACACCTAGGGTCGGTACGATTTGGGGTTCAACCAAACAGGAACACCGTGATGTTTCGATTAAAGAAACCTCGATTTGAGTGGACACTGTGTAAATACTGCCCATACACAATTCAGCCAGCAAGAAATAACAGATCATACACTGCATAAAATTATAAAGAAAGTATATTTCCAAATTTTGGCCTTATCAGAGTTAGTAGGATAAAGAAAAAAAAATGGACCAATTAGTTAACCCAGTCCAAATATGCACATAAAGTTGGAGCTCATCTTGAAGTTGTCATTTTACTCGCATGCTGAACACACAGTCTGCGTGAAAGCACACACCACATTCCAAACGTTGCTCGAAATCCTTCTTCAATAAACAGGCACTCTCTCGGGAGTATTGGCTCTTCCTCTGTCACAGGAAGAGGGGTAATTGACACCCCATGTCAAAGAGTAACATCTATTCCTGCGTTATTTTTCCTAATCACTGTCATCCTGCTTGTGTACACGACCAAATGTTTGTGCAGTCTCATCATCACCCCTGCAGGTAAGTGACTCTTCTTCCTGATCAAGAGCATCCACCTATATGGCCGGGGCGTTGGGCATTCCAGCCAATTTGGAAGTTCTCATCACTCTAACTACTCCTCCAGGATGCAGTATGACAGGTTTAGACTGGGTGTACCACACTTCCTCGTTTCTGCTCATCATCCTGCTTAGAAGGAACTTGTGCCTTCTCAAAAGCAGATCTGAACACTAGGAGAATGGACAAGGTTTTCAAAAGGTTATGTCCATTTCTGTCCTTGCATACTCCCACGAGCCTTCTCACAATGGAAATATTCGTTCCCACAAGAATGGAAGATCCACCCTTTTCAACCAGACCCAGGCAGACCAACACTGGTGTGTCAACAATCTCAATTACTCCAACATCTGCCTCTGCAAGCTCCAGTTTCAACAAAAAGTAACCATCGTACGGGTACTCATGAGTACTAAGGCCCCAGGTTTCAAGGTCATCGAATGTCATCAATAGTAAATGCATTAAGTATTGGTTGTGAAAGGATCTGCAGAGTCAAGTAACATGAGAACCTTTGTCAATTAGGACTCTAGCACAAATACCTTCAATCCATATGGATAGATCAGAGCTTGGTCCACTAAAGCTTCAGGAATAGTGTTCTGCACTCCAGCATTTCCCTTGATACACTGATTTGAGCACATCCTCCCCGAGATGCCAACCCATTCCTTTACTGGGTCCCTCAGCATTTCTGCCTCTTTTCTTCTCTGCTTGATTAACCATTTGAAGATTTCCCTGCCCCTCAGTCTCACTTGAAACATCCATCTTCTCCACAGTTGTAACAGAAAATACTGGTTGCCTCTCTAGTCAAGCAGCCCTTTCCAGCAGCAGTACACCTCATCATAAGTCCTACAGGTGGGATGGGTTTCCCAACGGACATATCACGTTTAGCTGAAACATTAGCAGTCATCCACTGAATCAGCTCAGCTCGAAGGTTTTCCACCTCGTTCCTCGAAAGCTCTATCTGCTTGGCATCAGGGTCCACTTTAACAACAGAGGCTACCACTCAGCTTTTGGAAAAGTCTCGCTTCTCACTCAGTTTTCCTCTTCCGAAATTCTCTGAGTAGTTGATATAAGATGGAGGAGGGCTCATCTTGCGGGTCATCCGAATACGCAGAGCAATTGTGTCCTGTGACACCTACGCAACTTGCTCCATTCCCCAAGCAATTTCTCTCAGACGGTTGAATGCCTCCTTTGTGGCACAAACGATGCAGCAGTTTCTCCCTCCTGAAAATGTAGGCAGACAACCTCACTACTTTCTCCTGGAATGTGTGCCTAAACTTCATCAGATCAGCTGCACTTTCAGAATTGCCCCAGCGCATCTTCCAGAGCTTGCAGGTAATTAGCTAATGGATTTTCTGCTTTTAGGAATCTCGCTATATCAGCTGCCGGACCCTTTAAGCTCTCTACCTGTCTCTGTTTTTTCATATTATCTGAACACTACCACTCATTCACTTAGCTGAGATGTCTGCTCAGCCCAAGCCACATATTTATCTTCCCACTGGGTGTGGGCTTGACCACGGAGCTGTCCCAGCTTACAATAACTTTGGCTCTCCACACGTACACTTCAGCATTTATCAACCAGTGATGTAATAGCCAAAACCAGCTCAGCATTTAAATCAACTGCAGAAGGACCCATTAGACCTTTCCTGTCAGACAACTCTTTTCCCTCACTTCGCAGAACGAGAACTTGCAATTAAATTCTTCGCCCTCAGCTGCATGACCCCCCCTTCTCTAAAAATATGGACTGTCCGTGGCCCTGCCTCTCGAGGGTCTCCCAATCCATCGGACAGTACAGCTTCAGTCACTGCTAGTCTGGACTAACACAACATCCTTACCAGCCAATAGGTCAGACCACCATTCGTTCAGCGTAACTTTCCCCAAAACTTTCAGGACTTATCACACTGAATAACAGGTCATCGGGAATGCAGACATCCACTCTGCTCAAAGCACAAGCATTATTTGTGGATGATCTTTCATTCACACCAAACCTTAATCCCCGGGTCATCCATAATAAAGTACTTTTCCCAACACTAGTTTAAAGACGGGCTTAAACACACAAACCATTTAATCAACTCTTAACAGCAATTACATAGCAGTCAGTGAATCTTGGATGCATCCCTACAATGAAGTCCCCTCATCAGGCTCATATGGAAACTTGGCTTGTCACTGGGCCTACTAACAGCCACTGGACTTAATGGTGAGAAGCCACCTTTCATAAACCATAAGCATCTGGGGTTGGTATGATTTGGGGTTCAACCAGACTGGAACGTCATGATGTTCCGATTAAAGTAACCTCAATTTGAGTGAATGCTGCATAAGTACTGCCCATATACAATTGTCCTTCAGCAAGAAATAACAGATTGTGCACCTCGTGAAATTATTAAGAAAATGTATTTGCTCTTTTCAGCTTTATCAAACAGTTAGTAGGAAAAAAGATACACATAGAGTTGGAGCTCATACCGAAGATGTCTTTAACTCAAGCGTTGGACGCACGGTCTGCGGGAAAGCTCACACCACATTCTGAACTTCACTCAAAATCCATCTCAAACCAATGGGCTCTCTCTAGGGAGTACTAGCCCTTCCTCCTTAGAGTGATTCATCTGTATAAAGCACCTTGTGAGAGGGGAACACTCCTTCCCACTGTATCCTCAGCCATCTTCCCTCCTATCCGATCTGCAGCTCCCACCAAAGGACCCGTGAACCACACTGTCCATCACAAATCTCACTCCGCCCAGTTCTATCTAGAACCTTCTCCCATTTCCACCAACCTGATTGGCTGACACAACATAAGTAGGTTGAACATCATAGCCTCTTATCTTTTAGCTGAAACCAAGATGATCTACAACGTTAACAACAGGAATTCTGCAGATGCTGGAAATTCAAGCAACACACATCAAAGTTGCTGGTGAACGCAGCAGGCCGGGCAGCATCTGTAGGAAGAGGCGCAGTCGACGTTTCAGGCCGAGACCCTTCATCAGGACTAACTGAAGGAAGTGAGTAAGGGATTTGAAAGTTGGAGGGGGAGATCCAAAATGATAGGAGAAGACAGGAGGGGGAGGGGAGGGATCTACAACGTTTGTACCTGCAGAACACTGCTTTTACAGAACTAATAAAATAAAATACCTACAGCATAACTGTAGAAATCTTAACCAGGGCATTATACCATCAAAAATGGCTTTTCTGTTTAGCGTAAGGAGTTTGTATGTTCTCCCCATGACTATGTGGGTTTCCTTCTGGTGCTCCAGTTGCTCCCACATTCCAAAAATGTACAATTTAGAGTGACTAAATTGTCGACTGGCAATATTGGCACTGGAAGCCATGGTGACACTTGCTAGCTGCCCCCAGTACATCCTCGGAATATGTTGGTCTTTGACTCAAATGATATATTTCACTGTATGTTTTGATACACATGTGAATATACAAATAGCAAGTGATGTACATATAAAGCTAATCTTAATCAAGGAGCAATGGAAATAAAGGCTGGAGATACTAGGAATGGTGGGAGATCTCAGAAAGGAAGAAATGAAGGTTGAAGATCCCAAGAGAAGCTGAAGTTTGGAGGGACGCAGCTGAAAGTGGCAGGACTAGATTAAATTGTAGAATCTGCAAATGCTGCAGCAACATGTTTTAAGCCTACCTTTCAGCGACATTAGAGGAGGAAAGAGTGAGCAGGGGTGAGACAGATGAGCAGGTTGTTTTGAGTTAGAGTTCCCAGAGTTAGAGCCCGTAAAGTAGAAGGAAGTTTGCCAGTGCAGGTTAGTGTGGCCAAATGTGAGGGGCGAACAGGACTGAATACTTCCACAATCATTGCTTCAGCAGCAGTCAAACCAAGCAAAACCTAATTAATGCTCAAACACCAGAAAAAAAAATACTCATTCTAAATGTACCTTTAAGTAATACAATAAAGCATCGTAGAAAACCTACAGCATAATACAGGCCCTTAGGCTCACAAAGTTGTGCTGAACATGTCCCTACCTTAGAAGTTACTAGGCTTACCCAGAGCCCTCTATTTTTTCTAGGTTCCATGTACTTATCCAAAAGTCTCTTAAAAGACCCTTCAAATTACCAAAACAGACAAAATCATAACTAGACCATGATCTGGGGGAAAGAAAGGAACTAACGACCTTTTGGGTCCGAACTCTGAATCGGGACACATTCAAAGATATACTTAGTGAACAGGGAAAAAATCACTGTGCCATATTTTGTGAGCCTAATTTAAACCATTTATATTTGCATGAATTAGTGCAACAATCTCAGGACTTCTGTGCCGTCGTGCAGAAAGCAAAAGGTCTGTAATGTGCTGGAGGCTGTAAGCTGGTGATTTACAACTGTGTTCTAATAACTGGGCTCTCAGAGTCCAGCTGCAAAGCACAAAGGAGCAGAATTTCATCACATGCCACCACTGGGAATTCACATAAACAGTCTGAGGTGACTTACATCCAACACAGGCACATCCCCAGACTTCAGCAGATGGGAATGGCTACATGAGATTAAGGTAGAAGATAGCACATTTGGAAGGTTTTACTTGATGAAAAAATATGTCTCAAAATACAGTACACTTTTTTCTTGCACAATCCATGATAAATGGGATTAAGGGAGTAGAGTTGCATCTAGCCCAATATTTTCATTTCTATTTATATGTATATGAATTTAAGTGTCATAGCCAATCATGATCCAAAATCCACTGAGCATAACAGGGCTCCCTGAAGAGAAGAACACATGCAATCCACACAAAAGGTCCTGCAATTTTTGCTTCACAGATTCATTGCTTTAGTTTTACAACTATAGAAATAAATAGCAAGCTCTGACAACTTTCATCATCGTCCAAAAAATCACAATTTATGTCTGGAAAAAAATGCAAGATGAAAGTTCTTCTGAAAGAACATGGACAAGTCACTGATGTCAGAGATGCCACTGCCTATTTCAGATGTCAGAATCAGAACTAGAATCAAGTTTACTACTGTTGACACATTGTATGTCATGAAACGTGTTGTTTTGCTGCAGCAGTACGGTACGATACATAAAATTTTGCTCTTATAATAAGAAATATAAAAATAAATAATGGAAAAAAGAGTAAATTAGTGAGGTAGTGTTCATTGGTTTATGGGCCATTCGGAACTCCACTGGTGGAGGGGAAAAGCTGTTCCTGAAATGTTGAGTGTACATCTTCAGGCTGCTATAAATCCTAACTGATGGTTGTAATGAGAAGAAGGAATGTCCTGGTGTTGTGAAGGACCTCAGTGGTGGATGCCACCTCCTTTTGAAGATGTCCTCTATGGTGGGGAGTCTAGTACTCATGATGAACCTGGATGAGTCAATAACCATCTGCATCTTTTATTGATCCTGTGCATTGGAGCCCCCATAAAGGCCAATAACCATCTGCATCTTTTATTGATCCTGTGCATTGGAGCCCCCATAAAGGCAGTGATGCGACTAGTCAAAATGGGCTCCATGGTGCACTTGTTTGAGTTTTCTTTTGGTGGCATAACAAAACTCCTCAAACAGAAAGTATAAAGTACAGTATGTCTTCCACTAACAAGTAAAACCATATTTGAAGCATAGATTTTCATAAATCTTGAACAATATAATGCAAAATGATGAAGTCTTAATGAAAACAATATAATAAATAATCAAATGCATTCAGTTGCAAAATTACAGAACAGTTGATAAAGGGCATTTAACAAATTAATTAAGGACTACAATAAATTCAACCTGAGCAACTTAGAAATTGCTGGAGAAACTGAACAGCTCAGGCAGCATTGGCGGCGAGAAAAGGGCAGTCACTGTTTTGGGTCAATGATATAAAAGAGGATAGCAAAAGTTGTTTTCAGATATACAGTATAATGAGAGGTAAGAGTGGACATTGGGGTGTTGGAAAATGACATTGGAGTAGTAGTAATGGGGAACAAAGAAATGGTGGATGAACAGAATAAGTATTTAGCATCATCCTTCACTGTGGAAAACACCAGCAGCATGCTAGAAAATCAAGAGTGTCAGTGGGAATGAAGTCACTATTATGTAGGAGCAGGTGCAAGGGAAGCTGAAGGGTCTGAGGGTAGGATAACAGAAATCCCATTTGCTAACAAAATTAACTTTATGCCTATTACTATGTTAGAATACAATGTTTTCTAACATTACCCCTGGTTATGTTGACTCTTGGCTAAGTAGCATGACTGTGAACTGTGTGCTTTCACATGAGTGTGCTGACTGGCTGCATTATGGCCTCGTCTGGGAACACCAATGCCTTTGAGTGGAAAATGCTACAAAAGGTGCAGGTACCTCAGGAATCGCATAATCAGGTTCAAGGACAGGTACTACCCCTCAAAGATCAGGCTCTTGGACAAAAGTGGATAGCTACACTCATTTAAGGACTCAGTTGTATTGTTATTTCATTCTAGTTGTTTATTGCTATTTATTTATATCTACATTTGCACAGTTTGTTTACATTTTGCAGGTCCTGATGTTTACCCTTAACAGCTGCTGTTCTATAGATTTGCTAAGTATGCCTGCAGAAATAGAATCTCAGGGTTGTATGTAGTGACATGTATGTACGCCAATAATAAATTTTATTTTGAACTTTGAACATTAGAATTCTAATATCCTGTTGTTTTCAAATCTCCCTTGACACTTTAACTCTCTCTTTGCTTGTAATAACTTTCAGCCTTACAAACCTCTGAGAGATCTGAGCTCCTCCAGGTCTGATTCCATTTTTCCATAGCTTATTGCTGCATTATCAGAGCTCAGTCCTCAAGCTGCCAAGAATCTAGAGTGCTCCCTTCCTAGACAGCTTTGCTGCTTTTTCTTCCTTTAAGTCTTACTCAAAAGATAGAAAATTATAGGCCAATTAGCCTGACTTCAATAGTTGGTAAGATGTGAGAGTCCATTATTAAGGATGAGGTTTTGGAGTACATGTAGACACGCAATAAAATAGGCCAAAGTCAGCATGGCTTCCTTAATGGGCACCTTATCTGACAAATCTGTTGGAATTCTTTGAAGAAATGTCAGGCAGGACAGACAAGAGTCAATAGTTGCTATTTATTTGAATTTTCGGAAGGTCTTTGACAAAGGTCACTCATGAGACTGATAAGATAAGAGGGCATGGTTTTATAAAAACGATACTAACATGGACAGTAGATTGGTTGACTGGTAGAAGGCAAAGAGTGGGAACAAAGGAGGCCTTTTCTACTTGACTGCTGGTGACTACTAGTGTTGGGACCATTGCTTTTCATGTTATATGTTAATGATCTAGATGATATAATTGATGACTTCATGGCTAAGATTGCAGATGATACAAAGAAAGGTAATGTAAAGGTAAAGACAGGAAATGTGAAGAAGCAGGGAGTCTTCAGATGAATAGGCAAAAAAGTGGCAAGTGTGTCATGCACTTTGAAAGAAGGAATAACATCTTAGGCTATTTCCAAAATGGGGAGTGAATTCAGACATCAGAGATGCAAATGGACTTGGAAGTCCTAGTGCAGGATTACATCAGCCACTGAAAGCAGGCATGCAAGTACAGCAGGCAGTGAAGAAAGCTACTGGCATGCTGGCCTTCATAACAAGGGGAATTGAGTATAAGAGCAAAGAGGTCCTTCTGCAGCTGTACAGGGCCCTGGTGAGACCACACCTGGAGTATTGTGTGCTGTTTTGGTCTCCAAATTTGAGGAAGGACATTATTGCTATTGAGGGAGTGCATCGTAGGTTCACAAGGTTAATTCCTGGGATGGCAGGACTGTCATATGTCGAAAGATTGGAGCGACTGGGCTTGTATACTCTGGAATTTAGAAGGCTGAGAGGGGATCTTATTGAAACATATAAGATTATTAAGGGATTGGACACGCTAGAGGCAGGAAGCATGTTCCTGCTGATGGGTGAGTCCAGAACCAGAGGCCACAGTTTAAGAATAAGGGGTAGGCCATTTAGAACGAAGTTGAGGAAAAACTTTTTCACCCAGAGAGTGGAGGATATATGGAATGCTCTGCCCCAGAAGGCTGTGGAGGCCAAGTCGCTGGATGCTTTCAAAAAAGAGATGGACAGAGCTCTTAAAGATAGCGGAATCAAAGGTTATGAGGGATAAGGCAGGAACTGCATACTGATTGTGGATGATCAGCCATGATCACAGTGAATGGCGGTGCTGGCTCGAAGGGCCGAATGGCCTACTCCTGCACCTACTGTCTATTGTCTATTACCTAAAAGTTAACTTGCAGATTGAGTCAATAGTAACGAAGACAATGCAGTGTTAGCATTTATTTCAATAGGACTAGAACACATTCTGACCTCGCTTAACACTGAGGATGCATTCCTTGGAGGTGGAGTGCAATGTAAATCAGCACTATGCAGGGTCATTATAACAATTACATAAATTGACATGTGTGTCTGATTTAAAAAAAAAAAAAAAAAAAAAAAAAAAAAACAAACCCGAGATATATATATTATTTTATCAATACACAGTAATTGAGGCAGTGCCAAACACGCAAATAGGCCCAACCTGTACATCGCTGGAGCAGCAGCAGAGGAGGGAAGCTGGTTGGAGTAATGAAGTGGTGTTGGGTGGAAGGTAAACCACTTCTACATGAATGCAGGTGCACAGCATGTCAAGATTCTCAGGATGGCCAGGGCATTATCAAGCACCAACAATGCTTTAGGTTCAAGTTTATGCTCCTCACAATACCACTTCACTGCTGGATGAAAATGTGATACAAACCATTTGTCACCCAGGCTTTCTTGTTTGATTTCCAAAATCACTGGTAAAGTTGACTTTATAATGCCTTTCATTGCTCGTGGTGTTTCTGGATGACACGCAATCACAGGCTTTAACTTAAAGTCACCTTTAGCATTGCCTGTTAGCAAGGGAGTTAACCCGTCCTTTGCAGCCTTGAACCCAGATGCATGTTTCTCTTCTCGGGAAATGAAAGTACAAGAGGGCATTCTTCTCCAAAATAGGCCCATTTCATCCGCATTGAAGACAAGCTCGGGAGGATAATCATCCTTTTCAATTATGGCCTTCAATGTTGCAAGAAAATCCCTTCTGCCTTGTTGTCTACACTAGCTGCTTCACCAGAGATATGTACACTATCAAGGTTACTGTGCTGTTTAAGTCTATCAAACCAACGTCTGCTGGCTGTGAATGTTACCAACATATCATCTTCTTAAGTATGATTGAAGATGCTTCTCGTCTTTTCCATTGTGATCAGCTGGCTTAGGGGCATGTTTCATTGTGTTCGGTCATCCACCCATATATTTAGTCCATTTTTTCAAGCAAATGTCTCCTTGAATGAGTCACCGTCATTGATGATAACCTTGAGGTCATCTTTGCAGAAGCTTTTTATCTTGTCTGCATCTTTTATATTTGTTCTGATCATCGAGCCAGTTTCCAAGAGGGGCCAACATCAACCTGACACCCACCAGCTTCCAAGCCCCATTCACTTGCTGTTTCACACCGATGCTAATGCTTTTCCTAGACATGTTAGATGTACTCCCCTCACTGGAAGTTGCAGGCTGTTTTCCAGACATTATGGGTGAAAAAAAAATGGAACAAGTTGGCAAGGGAGCAAGAACGTTTACACATGCGGGGAAGGCAAAATGTGAACTATTATGTGATTGGCTGTGAGTGGCTCGGAGCGTATGGAAAGCACTCTCATAGGCTGATTGAATGTTTACTGCAATGCCAGCTGCTCTTGAGTGTTGTTTATGAATTTTTTTCATTTCTAAAAATTTCAATAAAGAATTGAATAACCGCATTGTAATGAATCAGTGCTCTGCAGGTATCTTTTTGCAGGGTCTGAGTGTATAAAAGCAAGGATGTAATGCTGAGATCTTGAGAGGCATTCTTCAGAGCACAATTGGAGTATTTTGAGGTATTTTGGGCCCTGAATCTAAGAAAGGATGTGCCAGCATTGGAGAGGGTCCAGCAAAGGTTTACAAGAATAATACCAGAAATGAAATGGTTAATGATGAACAGTTAATGGCTTTGGGCCTGTGCTCGCTGGTGTTTAGAATAATGATGGATGATCTCTTTGAAATCTACTGAATATTGAAAAGCTTAGATAGAGTGGACATTAGAGTGCAGAAAAAATGCAGATACTGGAAATCTGCAGCAAAAGCAGCAAATGATGGAATCATTCAGCAGGTCAGCTAAAATCAGTGAGGAGGCAAGCAGGTATTTCATGTCAAAGACAGCACTGGGGAAGTGAGGAGGTCCACGTAACTTGATTTCAGAGAGGAAAGAATGGAGAGGACAGGTAATGCTTGTGATAAGAGTATGGTCAAATTTTGTTGAGTACCAGCCATTGGAGGTGGAAAAGAAATATGAAATAAATGAAAATAGAAAGGTGCAGCCATTTCAGTGGAGACATAACAAAGGTGGTTCAGAACTGAAGGCTCAGATGGAAAATGAGATGCTGTTTTCAAATTTTTTAGACTCATTGTTGGAGAAATGACAGATTAGAGTGGGTGAGAGTGGGTGAGAGACAGAGAATTAAAGTGAGGAAAAGCTGGCCTCCCTGGCACATTGCACTTTCAATAGATCATCTGTCATAACTTCAGCCACCTCTAAAAGGATTTCACCACCGGTCACATCTCCTCCTCCCTCCTAATTTCAGCGTTGGAATTGGATTATGTTCTCTGTGATTCCCTTGTCCACTTTTTCATATCCCATCACTGCCCTTCTCATGGCAATTTATCAGACATCTGCAAGTGTTGCATTACCTTCCTTCTGTTTATCCAACACCAAGCAAGCCTTCCCAGTTAGTGTTTTGCCTTCAGACCATCACAGTATGATGAGCACTTCATTGGAGATTGCAGGTTAGATGATTGTTTTGCAGAACACCAACAGTAAGCTTACAATCTCCTGAAACTTTAATTCTCCATCCCACTGGCATTTTGAGCTGACTGCCATTGGTCCCTCAATGCTAAAATAAGCTTAAAGGATAGCATCTACATCCATCTGGGCAGGTTGCAGCCTTTGTGGCTTGATACTGAATTTAAACATTGTGAAGAACCCACCATTTGCTCTTTCCACAGATGAAACAATACTTCTGTTTCAACCTGCAATTCTGTCTCTCAGTTATTAAGGTAATTATTATTTTGACAGGTTTGGTTTGCCCCCTATCAGATGTTCCCTCTTCTCTCCAGCCCTACCACACTGTGCAACTTCTGTTTTCTCATCTTCCCAGTTCTGCTGAAGGGTCCTTAACCTGAAACACAGACTGTTTCTCTCCCTACAGATACTGCTTGATCTGCTGTGCACCTTCAGCATTCTCTGTTCTCGTTTTGTGTCACTGAAATCCATCTGCATTGTTGATGCTAACAATGAGTTTGGGAAAACTTTACAGGGAGACAGAAATAATTTCACAAGATTGCATCATGCTCGACTTGGCCTGCCATCCACAATCAACCGGCCACATCTTTCCAGTGGCTAATTTTGTGACCTGCAGGGAGGAAGGAGCTGAAATTCAGCTTCAGGTGGTGGATCCTGAGGCCCAGTTCCTGGAACATCTTAATACCATTAACAGTAATTTTTTGGCTACTGAAAATTAGTCCATTAAAGAAATAATAATAAAGCACAAACAAGAGAAAATCTGCAGATGCTGTAAATCTTCTCAACACACACAAAGTGCTGGAGGAACTCAGCAGGCCAAGCAGCATCTATGGAAAAGAGTACAGTCGAAGCTTCAGGCCATGACCCTTCGGCAGAACATCTGTCTTACCATTGGGCAATAGTTTTAGGAGCCTGATTTCTCATACCGCTGGCTTCAAGCACAGCAGCTTCCCTTCAACACACAGCCTGAACCAACCTGCACAAATATAATCATGGGCCCACCACATTGATGCAATAAACTTCAGAGAGTTGTGAACACGGTTCAGCACGTCATAGTCTCCCCTGCAAGACTCCATCTATACTTCTCACTTCCTCAGTAAAGCACCAAGCACCAAGCATAACTGAAGATTCCACTCACCGTGGCTATTCTCTCCTCTCTCCCCTCTCATTGGGCAGGAAATATAATATTCTGAAAGCGCCAGGCTCGCGGACAACGTCTGTTATAAGGTCACTGTGACCTTGTACCCTATTGTCCACCTTTTCCTGAACTGTAATACTTTGTTCTACACTCTGTTATTGCCTTCTCTTGCACTACCTCAATGCACTGCTGTAATGAATTGATCTGTATAGATGGTATGCAAGCCAAGTTTTTCCCTGCACCTCGTTACATATGACAACAACAATAAACCACTATGCACAGGCACCTTTTTGAAAATCCACTTGTTAACAGTTGCATTTTTGATTAACAAATTAAGAGTTTTTAGCACTACCTCTACAGTTGTGGCTTCAAAGCCCATCTTTACACAATACTTCCATATGCATTTGAATCTGTATTTTCAACTGCAGTAAAATGGTAATTCAGAAATCAAATTCAGAAAGAGTTGTCCCAGTTGTTCTTTGTGCTCTTTTTCATTGTGTTGCTAAATAGTTATCTGCTAAAATGATATTTGACTGGAATTGTCTTTAAGGGCCAGCACAATGGAAAATTCTGCAATATTATATTGAGGAAATGTCAGTACTGTACAGTCAGATATGATCAAGTATTATCAACCACTTTCAGACTGTTGCAATTGTCAGTCAAAAGCCAAGAAATTGTTCTAAGATGTGCTGGGTGCAATAAATTTGTGCCAAATTATAGTGAGGGAGAAAAGCACTAAGAATTGAGTTGAATCCACTTTAATTAAATATACACATGAAGCATATTAGCCAGTAATATATTTAAGGAATTGTCTTCTAAAAAGATTTAAACATTTAGATCCACATTACCATGACCACCAGTGGCTAGTCAATGATTCTTTTCTGCTGGGCTGTTCTAACAATAATTCAGAAACATATGTTCTTACTAAAATGTTATTTTTCCTTTTCCAATTATCTACCTGGCAGCTTGTATTCAACTTTGTATGTTCTGTCATCAAGTTAAAATCAGATTTACAATTGACTGATAATGAATGTACAATTTTTATAGTAGTATTGAGAGGAAAAGTGTTGACCACGTTATTTGCTTCTGCCTCATAAGGTAAATGTTGAATAAGAAGATTTAATTTCCGTGATACCAGCAGTCAGTCTTCCCCCAGCAGTTAAAGCTATTCCAGCTACCTCATTTGCTGCCTTCATTTTTTTTAGATCTCCACAATATTTGCCCATATCCCGTGAATAATCATGTCGCTTGCCAGATTGTTGGCAATTTGATGGAACTAGTGGAAGCATGATTTGTTTGATATTTGATCCTTCTGCTACCATGCAAAATAATGAAAATCACCTACAAGCAGAAAAGCAGATGAATGTGTGTTATAAACAACGGTAGCAGCAATTGATTTATCACAAAAACAGGCTGAAAATCCATGCAAGAACATAAAATAAGAATTATGTGGTAACTTGACATAATGTAATGCTACATGATATATTCTGTAGCTAGGTGATAAGATGACAGTAACATTTTCTATGCTGTCTGAAAGTAGTTTAAGTGAATTGAGAAATGTTCGAATAAAAACTGGAATAAAACCTAGTAATGAACAACAAGATTGTGTAAGGAGCCTTAATGGAGTGAAATAATTAAAAAAAAAAAAAAAGCTCTAACCAGTGACAGCTTCAGTAGCAAAGCTGTTTATGACTATCTTGCTCAGGAGGGGCAGGGTGATTGTATTGTCTGGTCCCATCAAAGGGCTCAGGGATTAAAAGCTTGCATTATTTGCATCCATTCAATGATCCAGGCAGAACTCCAAGTACATGATGCCAGCTCATTATCAGGGGCTGAGTTCTGGTGCTGTTACAGCAAGTGTCCATCTTACCTGTTGATTGAGAGATGCTCTCCCATACCTGCTAGGCACATTGTCCCATTTGAGGAGCATTGCAGCCTTCTCATTGGCTACCATTTGGAAACTGCGCCAGCTGATCGGAATCAGTCAGGTTTGTTATCATTGGCATGTGTTGTGAGATTTGTTAACTTAGCAGCAGCAGTTCAATGTAATACATAATGCAGAAGAAAAATGATAATAAATCAATTAATTCCAGTGTACATATATTGAATAGGTTGAAAATCGTGCAAAAACAGAAATAATATATATTTAAAAAGTGAGGTAGTATTCATGGGTTCAATGTCCATTCAGGAATTGGATGGCAGAGGGGAAGAAGCTGTTCCTGAATTGCTGAGTGTGTGCCTCCTACCTGATGGTAACTGTGAGAAAAGGACAGGCCCTGGGTGCTGGGGGTCCTTGATAATGGACACTGTCTTTCTGAGACACTGCTCCTTGAAGATGTCCTGGGTACTCCCAAGATGGAGCCAACTAAATTTACGACCCTCTGCAGCTTCTTTCGGTCCTGTGCAGTAGAGCACCCCCCCCCATACCAGACAGTGACACAGCCTGTCAGAATGATCTCCACAGTACATCTATAGAAGATTTAGAGTGTTTTTGTTGACAAACCAAATACTTTCAAACTCCTAATGAAGTATAATCGCTGTCTTGCCGCCTTTATAGCTGCATCAATATGTTGGGACCAGGTTAGGTCTTCACAGAGATCCTGACACCCAGGAACTTGAAACTGCTCACTCTCTTCACTTCTGATCCCTCTGAGGATTGGTATGTGTTGCTTTGTCTTACCCTTCCTGAAATCCATTATCAGCTCTTTCGTCTTACTGATGTTGAGAGCAAGGTTGTTGCTGCGACACCACTCCACTAGTTGGCATATCTCACCCTCTCATCTCCATTTAAGATTCTACCAACAATAGTTGTATCATCAGCACATCTATAGATGGTATTTGAGCTGTGCCTAGCCACAGTCATGGGTATATAGAGAGTAGAGCAGTGGACTAAGCGCACACCCCTGAGGTGCACCAGTGTTGATCGTCAGCGAGGAGGAGATGTTATCACCAATCTGCACAGATTGTGGTCTTCCAGTTAGGAAGTCAAGGATACAATTGCAGAGGGGGTACAGAGGCCCAGGTTCTGTAACTTATCAATCAGGACTGTGGGAATGATGGTATTAAATGCAGAGCTATAGTCGATGAACAACATTCTGACATAGGTGTTTATATTGTCCAGATGGTCTAAGGCTGTGTGGAGAGCCATTGAGACTGTGTCTACCATTGACCTACTGTGGCGATAGGCAAATTGCTGTGGGTCCATGTCCTTGCTGAGGCAAGAGTTCAGTCTAGTCATGACCAGCCTCCCAAAGCATTTCATCACTGTCGATGTGAGTGCTGCTGGGCGATAGTCATTAAAGCAGTTCACATTATTCTTTTTAAGCACAGGTATAATTGTTGCCTTTTTGAAGCAAGTAGGAACTTCCACCCATAGCAGTGAGAAGTTGAAAATGTCCTTGAATACACCCACCAGTTGGTTGGCACAAGTTTTCAGAGTTTTACCAGGTACTCCGTCATGACGCAGGTATAGAATAATCTAGGGCACTGAAAGCACCTGGTCTCTTTTTTTTAGGCTCTCTGGGTCAGGTCGAGGATGATGCCTCAAATAGTGTAAGTGTGCTGTAGTAAAAATGGGGCCAGGTGCATAATTCAGCTAAGTATTTGTAACTGAGTGTAAATTGATCAGTTTACTGAATAGTTAGTGTTTACCTTGGCCTGTAAATAAATGGGTAACTTACTTAGCAGTGATGAGTGTCTTCTGACCCACTCACTGAACCCATGAAGCCGATTTCTGGCAACAACTGGCACTGCGAGCAGGGTTCAATGATTAGACAGAAGATTAGTATGTGTAAAGGCAAAAGTAAGAGAGGAACTCCCACGTGAAGAATGCCAAGACCCGGGGTGGACCAACAATAGTGTTGGATTTGAGATTCTCATCAACCTACTGGACAGCCACCGGATGCCAGTAAACAGGGCTGACAAGCTGGATTCCTACAGGGTAAATATGGGATATCACTGAAATGTGGTTAATGAGGTAGGGTACCCTGAGAGGAAGGGGAACCACACGAGTGCTTTCTGACTGCGGGCAACCATGGTAAAGCAGCAGTCCTAGACAATCTGGACCTTTTCAATGATTTCAAGTTCCCTGGCCCTCATCATCTTATTTTCACCATGGATGCCTAGTCCCTGTACACATCCATCCCCCACCAGGAAGGCCTCAAAGCTCTCCATTTCTTTCTGGACACCAGAACCAACCAGTTCCCCTTCACCACCACTCTCCTCCATCTAACAGAACTTGTCCTCACTCTAAATTATTTCTCATTTGGCTCCTCCCACTTCCCTCACAAAAGCCATAGCCATTGGTCCTTGCGTGGGTCCCAACTACGTCTGCCTTTTTGTCAGCTCTGTGGAACACTGGTGTCCGTCCCTCACTTCTCCTACATCAGTGATTGCACTGGTGCTGCTTCCTGCACCCATGCCAAGCTCATCGACTTCAACTTTGCCTCCAACTTCCACCCTGTCCTCAAATTCACCTGGTCCATTTCCAACGCTTCCCTTCCCTTTCTTGATCTCACTGCCTCTATCTCTGGAGACAGCTTATCTACTGATGTCTATTATAAAGCCACAGACTCTCACAGCTACCTGGACTATACCTCTTCCCACCTTGTTACTTGTAAAAACACCATCCCCTTCTCTCAATTCCTCTGTCTCCATGGCATCTGCTATCAGGATGAAGCTTTTCATTCTAGAATGATGGAGGTCCTCCTTTTTCAAAGAAAGTGGCTTCCCTTCTTTCACCATCAATGCTGCCTTCAACCGCATCTCTTTCATTTCACACACGTCTGCTCTTACCCCATCCACCTGCCACACAACCAGATATAGGGTTCCTCTTGTCCTCACATACCACCCCACCAGCTTTCTCATACAGCACATACTCCAGATCTTCTGCCATCTCCAACAGGATCCCACCATCAAGCACATCTTTCCTCCCCCAACTCTACAGGACTCCCATTTCCATTCATCCCTTCCCACTGATCTCCCTCCTGGCACTTACCCTTGCAAGCAGAACAAGTGCTACACCTGCCCCTACACCTCCTCCCTCACTACCATTCAGGGCCCCAATCAGTCCTTCCAGGTGAGGTGACGCTTTACCCATGAGTCTGTTGGGGTCATATACTGTGTCCTGTACTCACAGTGTGGCCTCCTGTATATCAGTGAGACACAACATAGGTTGGGAGGTCATTTCGACGAGCACTTATGCTCTGTCCGCCAGAAGACGTGGGGTCTCCCAGTGGCCACCCATTTTAATTCCACTTCCCATTCTCGTTCTGATATGTCAATCCATTGCCTCCTCTGCTGTCGCGACCAGGCTACACACAGGTTGGAGGAACAACACCTTATATTCCACTTGGGTAGCCACCAATCTGACAGCACGAACATTGATTTCTCAAACTTCTGGTAATACAACATCCCCCCCCCCCCCTCACCATTTCCCCGTCCCCTTTACCCTCTCTCACCTTATCTCCTTCCCTGATAGTGCCACCCTCTGGTGCTCCTCCCGTCTTAATTTCTTCTTTCTTCCATGGTCTTCTGTTCTCTCCTATCGGACTCCCTCTTCTCCTGCCCTGTATCTCTTTCACCAATCAACTTCCCTGCTCTTTACTTCATCCCTCCCCCTCCCAGCTTCACCTGTCACCTTGTGTTTCTCTCTCCCCCTCTCCCCACCTTTTAAATCTACTCTTCACCTTTTCCCTCCAGTCCTGCCGAAGGGTCCCGGCCTGAAACATTGACTGTACTTTTTTCCATAGATGCTGCCTGGCCTGCTGAGGTCCTCCAGCACTTTGTGTGTAGTACTAGACAATTGCCCAGAAGGAGAAAGAGATAGGTAGCTTGAGAAACAAAATGTAAGTGCTAAACCAGTGATGTGTTACCATGGGGGAGGCTGCCAGTCAGCACAGACTCAGGCTAAAGAGTTAGAGGGTAGGGGTACAGAGATGGCCTGTTGGCTAGTAAAGGTGCAGCAGTTAGAGGCTGCCTGCAGAGGTAACTGGTGACTGGACTTTGTTAAGTCCCAAACCCTATATTGCGGGGAGACACATGAATGAGGGATGGGGACATTTGGTTTGATGATGATGATGAGGAAGAGAGTTCAAAGAGAGCCTGAGGGCTTTTCCCTCTAAGTGAGTGTCCTTCCCCCTGTGTAATCGTGTCAGTACAGGCCAAACCAGTGGAGTACTAGGAGAGTACCCGAGGAGAATAGCACAACAGATCTCACGGAAATGACTACCATCACAAAGTTCTCCTCGAAGTAACTGGCAAAGCTGGGACACAGGTAAAGGCAGAAGCCAGGGGAGACTCTGGCCACATGGTTGCTGAGGGTCTGCAATTCGGTGAGTGCTGGGGTGAGTTTATACTCAGGGAGGTGGGTGTCCTGGAAGGGAGGGGGCGGGAGTGTTTGCTGTCATCTCACCACATGATTAGCAACGCCCTGAGAGTGCCACATGCTTCCCAGATTATTGACAGGATTAGAGTACGTAGGGGAAGGTCCCCGTCGTTGGACGCGAGAATGACGCAAGCGCATGGGTATGGATGTTCCCGCGTGACCCATAAGGAAACATTTTTGGGGTTGCCCAGAGCCAGGATCCCAAGGGAGTAGGTAAATGTTTCCACTCCAGCCCATGTGGAGGGAGCACTGCCAGGGGTAGAGAGGCAAGGAGGTCATTAAGAGAGAATGGTCATTCTCCAAGCCATCCCTGTGATAAAGACTCCTTCTGTCTTCTGCCAGATTCTTCACATTTCACTCAGGGTTCCCTATATCCCTCACTGGAGGCTCTGTTAAAGGCACTGGCCAGACCTTCAGTGGTAGCAGGGGTCAGGCAGTAGGTGGTGCCTTACCTTACCACCCTCATAGGGAGAAGGGTGATTTCCCGGCACCCCCACCCCATAATAAGTGTAAATGGTTTGAGTTTGAAAAATTCAGCATCTTGTGCATGTTGCTTGAGTTTGAAAAATGTTTTGTGGAGTGTTGCTACATCTGAGATCACTTGAGAGAACGAGAGGGAGAGTATGCTTGTGTGAGCAAGTGCAAAGTCTACCATGTGTTTGTTAAATCTGTATCAGAAGGGTATTTGAATTAATCCACAGGAAGATTGTGTTACTTGATGTGAAACGAATTTGCAGGATGTCTTATCTTAAGAGGCATCCCCTTTAAGAAGTTCTGTGAACGTACATGTGTGGGGACCCCATCCAGCATTTCTGTTCCTCTGTTCTATGCAATGTGTTTATTGTGTATTAAGCATTTGTTCCAAGTATTTTTCAGTTTATTTTTGAAGCTTCAGAAGAAAGCATCAATTTTTGTTGTCTTATTTGTGTTTTAAGTTTGTATTTATTTATTTCTTTATTCTGAAATGGGTAATGGAGTGAAACCCGGATTCCACACTGGCCATGTGGAATCCAAGTTACAGTGATGGAAATGTGAGAAATAAGTGAATATTTTGTGAAACTATGGATTCAGGCATACTCAAATTGGGAATTTGAAATTTGTTTTTGGAGAGAGATTGGAACACTTGGGGAGTAAAATGAAACATTATTATTTTTAACAATGTTTCATAAGGTTAAAGTATATATATATTGGATATTGTCAAAGTACTGATTGAGTTTTAGTTCTTTTGGAAAAAAATTTACAAAATTGAGACATAGTCACAGTGTGTCTCAAAATGCAAATAAGTTATCAGAATTCAGGTCATTCCTGTCTTCTTGAATGTAAATGTAGAATGTGCTTGAAGACCAGCATGTGATGGGTAAAATGCAAATGAGAGTTCACCATTGCTGACCATAGAGAACCAAAGGGAGAAGGCAGACCAAGTGAGGCAGCCAATTAACAATCTCATTACAGGAAATGTAATAATGACCATCAACTTCCTGACTGAAGACGACCAGTGAAAGAAAAGGAACAAGACCGTGAATGCAGAAGATAGAGAGATTGCAAGCAAACAGTGAATAACATGCTAAGATATGATGGTAACGGTACTGTGTAATGAACTCTGGTCCTGGCAGGTAGATAATCAGTTATATAGATCAAAATAGAAAGATGTTAGGAAACTAGATGGGAGGGATCTGAGTTATGACAGAGATATTAGTTTCCATCCCTTGCTCATTCAATAACCTCAATGACAAGGCAAACTGTGAAAGAGGAGAAATTGCACACAACGTCTAAAGGCCGTGCCCCTAGCCTGAAAGGGAAGTGAACACAAATGAGCTGGGCCCTTTCAGCCGTTGAGCCAGCAGATGAAAGGACCGTCAGGAGGGGTGAGGTCCTTGCAGCTATTTGAATAGAAACCACCCCAACCCCTTCTGTAGATCAATCAAAGAGCCTGAGGGATTGGTTGTCAGATCATTGTTATAATTTCCTGTCAAATGGAATGTGAGCTGTTGCCTGTGAACCTGAAACAAAGTTATCTTGCAGTGACCCAGCCTACAGAGTAACTACTGACAACCACTACTGATAGGTTTAGCTATCGGAGATGAAGGAGTGATAAGGATGTGATCCTTATCACCCCTTGCAATGCTCCTTAAATGGGCCAATCCCTAGAAAGCATGGGGGAGCAGCTTTCAATGAACAGATAAGATGGACACTTACTGCAGCATTTCTGGAACACTTCATTGCTGTCTCTGCTCAGTCTTGTAGGTAGCTATTTAGGGATGTTAGAAAGTGTTTATGCAGCTACACAAAGGGGCATGATAGCTTAGTAACTGGGAAAGGGATCTGAAGTGAAGGGCATTTCTGCTGCCCTACTTAATTTGATCCTCAAAGTTTACCCTTCTTTGGGCAGACTTCTGTCCAGGGGCAAAGAGGAGAGTATTTTAGGTTGTATTCTCAAAGTTATGTGAATACAGCAGATATTAATTCAAGCAACAACCAGCCTTCAGTCCTTAATGTGGATTGTAAATTACAACCAGTAAATTTAAGTTAAAAGCACACCTTTGTAAAGCGATGGCCATCAGACTTTCGTATATGCACCAGCCAGACATTAAGACAATGGGTCACTGGTAGATTGGTGGACTGCTAAACTACATTGGATAGCAACTGGTAGGGTGATAATTCTGGGTATTGTAGTGTTACATTTTGTATGTAGCATACTCGGGCATGTACTGGGATTGTACTACCCTGAAGACTGGGTGTCACAGTGTTGTGTATTTCGGGGGGGGTTTGCATGCTGCAGTAAGTGTCCATCTTACCTGTTCATTGAAAGCTGCTCCCCTGTGCTTTTTAGGGATTGGCCCATTTAAGGAGCATTGCAGCCCTCTCACTGGCTGCCGTTTGGTGCATGCACTGGGTGATGATATTAAGGCACAGGTAGGTTATAAATCTAGTGCCCTGAGTGCATCTGGTCTCTTCTTTTTGTGTTTTGGGTGGCCATGAACCAGGTCGTAGATGATGCCACGTAAGTATGATGCAGTAAGGGAGGGCCTAAGCACACACTTTAGATAAGATCTGTAACTGGGAGTAATTTGAATAGTTTAATGAATGTTTATTGTTTGTCTTGTCGTGTAAATAAATGGGTAACTTACTTACCAATATTGGGTGTCTTCTGTCCTTGATCACCAAACCCATCAACCTGGTTTCACAGAACAGGAGCTCACCGTTGTTGCTTAAGTTTTTGTAGCAATAATGACCCAATATCATGAATGGCTTCCAACAATTCAGTTCACCTACACTGCTTTATGTCGACCTGCATGTTTTAAAGGGGAACAGTACTGTGGCTGCAGCAGGATCTGAAAATTGTGGCACGGTAGAAAGTGTTTATAGGTTCCAACTATGGAATGTTCCAACTATGAACTTTACAGCATTGTAAACCTTAAACGACTGCATTCAGGACTGAAGATTTAGTCACTGTGGAAGTTACTCTTGGTCGCTTACTCCAGTTTCCTTACAAGAAAGGTCACTCTGCTTGGCAGGTGAGACCAGTGGCTGTGAAACAATTTCACGTTCCAGGGCCTTCTCCATGGTGGTTCTAGGAGTTAACTCTGAGATTGCTGTAAGTGGTTCTGACAGCTCTGGATACCTTTCTTCCCCTTTTCTCAGCTTTTCTCTCAGATCTACTTCAATCCTTGCTTCTCTCCCGGTCGCAGCTTCTTTCGCTCTCATTCCCGCTCTTTTTCTTCTTTCTACAATGTGTATCTTGATCTTGGGAAGGTGCATTTAGTTCACTGGAATATTCTCTTATTAATCTTTCTATTGCTTCCTTTGCAAACTGATCTCTTCACTAGGTTTCCTCATCCACAACATCATTTGACAAATCTTCTGTTCTCATACCTCTGATGACTCCTTTTTGGTCTTCCATTCATCCAGCTGGGCCTTGGTATTTGCATCTACTTTTACAAACCAGCTTATTATCTCCGACTTGAAATTAATGCAATAAACTTAATGCACGCAAAGTAGATTCTGGTTCTTTATACTCACAAAAGCTGAAAGCTGCAACTTTCCTGAAGCTCTTTGAAATCTCTTCCAGCTTAAAGCCGAGCTATGTTTTGTAAGTAACTGCCTGATTAACATATCAGAAGCTTTCTCAGTTATGTTGCAGTCGGACCACTGTTTTCGTCACTTTCGCAATGGCTCTGGGCAGCATGGTCCTTCCTTGGTCCGATATGCTTTCCAACTAGAGGCACAGAGCTTGGCAGGAACATCTGTTTGCACTCTGTTGGACAACTGTTCGTTGTGTACAACATTAGCACCTTTCCTAATTCCCTTTCAGTGAATTCTTTTGCAGCAGATGTGGCATGCAACTGGCGAATGAGCCTCCAATTAAGCTTAGCTGTCTCAGCCAATCGGGTCGGCAGAATGCTGACCATCCTATTTTTACCACATACAAGCCCAATGTGAGTTGTTGGATGTTACGAATGTTATTCCCACAGGAGTTACCTTTTCTCCAGTATGAGTTCTTAGTTGGATATCTGTAGGCTTCAGTTCAGTATATTAGAAATGCCATTCAAACTCATTTTGTGGAATGACTGAAACAGCCAAGCTCGTGTCCAATTCCATTTTAATTAATTTGCCATTCACTTCTGGTGTAAGCCATATCGCTTCTCATTGTTGGTATTCACATTGTAAATCCCAGTCCTGTGTCACACTCATCATTATCAGATTTTTCAACTGTATATAAATTAGTGCTCTTTTTAAAGCTGCAACCTTTATCTTTTTTTTCTCTTCGATAAGACAATAAAACCATGAGACACAGGAGCAGAATTAGGCCATTCAACCCATCATGTCTGATCTATTTCATCATGACTGATCTATTTCCCTCTCAATCCCATTCTCCTGCCTTCTCCCCATAACCTTTCATGCCCTGGCTTATCAAGAATCTATCAATCTCCACCTTAAATACACCCAGTGACTTGGTCTGTGCAGGTTTCTGTGGCAGCGAATTCCACAGATTCACCACCCTCTGGCTAAAGAAGCTCCTCCTCATCTTCATTCTAATGTGACGTTCCTCTATTCTGATGCTGTGCCTCTGGTCCTACATTCGTCCACCATAGGAAACATCCTCTCCACATCCACTCTATCTAGGTCATTCACATTCAATAGGTTTCAATGAGAACCCCCCTCATTCTTCTAAGTTCCAGCAAGTAGAGACCCAGAACCATCAATTGCTCCTCATACGATGTCTTTCATTACCAGAATCATACTCTTGAACCTCCTCTGAACCCTGTCCAATGTCAGCACATCCTTTCCTAAATGAGGGGCCCAAAACTGCTACAATACTCCAAGAGAGACCTCACAGTGTCTTATAAAGCCTCAGCATTACATCCTTGCTTTCATGTTTTAGTCTTCTCAAAATAACTGCTAAAATTGCATTTGCCTTCCTCTCCACTGACTCAGTCTGCAAATTAATCTTTATGGAATCCTGCATGAGGACTCCCAAGTGACCTTGCACTTCGGATTTTTGAGTTTTCTTCCTGTTTAAAAAATGGTCCATGCTTTTATTGCTTCTAAAGTGCATGACCGTACACTTTCCAACACTGTATTCCATTTGCCAATTCTCCTAATCCATCCAAGTCCTTCTGTAGCCTCCCAGCTTCCTCAATACCACCTGCCCCTCCACCTATCTTCGTATTGTCTGAAAATTTGACCACAAAACCATGAATTCAGTCATCCAAATCATTGACATATAACATAAAAAGAAGTGGTTCCAAAACCGACCCCTGAGAAACACCACTAGTCACCAGCAGTCAATGAGAAATGGTTCTCTTTAACTCCAACACTTTGCCTACTGCTAATCAGCCAATGATTTATCCCTGCTAGTATCTTTCTTGTAATACCATGGGCTCTTATTTTGTTAAGCAGCTTCCTGTGCAACACTTTGTCAAAGTCTTTCTGAAAATTCAAGTACACAACATTCACCAATTCTTCTTTGTCTATCTTGCTTGCTATTTCCTCAAAGAATTCTAACAGATCTCAGGCAAGACTTTCCCTCAAGAAAACCATGCAGACTTTGGCTTCTTTTACAATATGCCGCCGAATAACCTGAAACCACATCCTTTACAATCGACTCCGACATCTTCCCAACCACTGCAGTCAGGCCAACTGGCCTATGATTTATTTTCTTCTGCCTTCCTCTCTTCTTGAAGAGTGCAGTGACACTTGCAATTTCCCATTCCTCTGGAACCATTCCAGAATCAAGTGATGCTTGAAAGATAATTACTAATGACTCCACAGTCTCTTCAGCTATCTTTTTTCAGAACCCTGCAATGTAGTCCATCTAGTCCAGCTTACTTATTTACCTTCAGACCTAGCAGCTTCCCTATGCAGTCTATTTATTTTTGTCTGTCCGACATGCTCTTTGTATGTGTCCACCACGTTACATTTTCTGCAAATTTCACCTTTAAATCTGTAATGGTAAATTGGTCAGCCAGGTCAGTTTCTGTTTTGTTGTTGCAATTTTGTGCATGCTTACCTTCATTCCTGACTGCAAGTCAATTGTATATCTGTCTGCTGTTTCTATTGATACAGCTATTTCAACTGATCTTTAAAACATAAGTTGCGCTTCAGTTAGGAGCTGGTTTTGAATACTTTCTTGGAAGGTTCCATAAAGGGGCGGAGCGAAGTTATGATGGCGCTAAACAACGACTCCTTTGCTTGCATCCTCAGATACAACTCTATTTCTATTTTCTGATATCTCTTTTTTTTTCTCTTTTCAATGTTCTTTTGAAGATCCTGACCTGGAGTTATACTCTGACTTCGGTTCTTCGTGGGATTGGGACCTGCTCTCAGGCCTCAAGACCGGCCACTTTTTGATATCCCAAGGACGCAGCCGGGGAGACTTCAGGGTGCCGAATTTTCGTGGCTCTGGAGATGGGCTGATTCTAAGCTGGTGCCCCTGACTGAAACGTAATGGGAGAACAAGGAACATCATGAGCAGCGGGTTAGCTGCTGTGTGTTCAGAAAGCTGCACCTTCCTTTGGGGCCAACTCTCTAGGTGCAGAGCTCTGAAAAAGCAACGCAAGACTTCTAACATCATAAATCAGTGAGTTGTTTGTTATGTCTTCCCTCTTGCTGTGAAAACGGGAACTCCTCTTTTTCCCTTATCAGGGAGAGAGAGAGCCTGTGGTATATTGAATTATTGGATGAACGAGTAGTCTTTGGGGTACTGCAAGTCTGTGTCTTTATTGATGCTTTGCTGCATGCTTAAGTGCTCGGTGGAGGGCGCTGATGCTTTTTTGCTGGTGAGGGTGGGGGTCGTTGCCTTGCTGATGCTTGTGTGTGGGAGGAGCAGCTGGGGGAGGATGGGGTTCTAACATTTAACTGCCAGTCATTCTTTGAGGCACTCCTCTGTTTTCATGGATGTTTCCAAAGAACAAGAATTTCAGGATATATATTGTATACATTTCTATGACATAAAATGTACCTATTGAAACTATTGATGTCTCAGTGAATCATTAAGCCCATTACCGAAGTGACAATGTTCAGACAATCTCTTCAATTTGGCCACATACACTGAAATTGCACGTGGCCTATCAGCGGCGTCACCAAAGCCCTACGAACTAAATAAAAATACAGAAGGGATAAACGGAGTGGCCATTGTCGGGAGTAGGCCAGTAGCAAGAATAGAAGTGACAGGCTTTGGCTCAAGCAAGGCTTCGGCTCAGAAGAGGTGTCGGTTTTGTAAAGCGTCTGTTAAGGTTTCATATTTGGTTTTTTTCCCTCTTACTTGAACCATTTAAATGGCTGTAGTGTGCTCTTCGTGCCGGATGTTGGAGAACTGGGAGACCCAGAGTCTCCCGGGGAACTACACCTGCGTGAAGTGCATCCGGCTGCAGCTCCTTGAAGACCATGTTAGGGACCTGGAGCAGCAACTAGATGACCTTCAGCTTGTACGGGAAAGCAAGGCTATAATTGATCAAAGTTACAGGGCAGTAGTCACCCTGATGTTGCAGGAGGTGAGTAGCTGGGTGACTGTCAGGAGAAATGGAAATAGGCGGTTACAGCAGAGCACCCCTGTGGCCATTCCCCTGAAAAACAGGTATACCGCTTTGGATTCTTTTGTGGGGGATGACTGATCATGGGTCCATGGTGCAGAAGGGAAAGGGAGAGAAGAAGGGAGTGGTAGTGATAGAGGACTCAATAGTGAGAGGAACAGACAGGAGATTCTATGGATTTGAACGGGACTCCCGGATAGTATGTTGCCTCCTAGGTGCCAGGGTCAAGGACGTCTCATCACATTCACAACATTCTGGAGACGGAGGGGGAGCAGCCAGATGTCTTGATACATATTGGTACCAATGACATAGGAAGGAAAAGCAATGAGGTCCTGAAAAGAGATTTTAGAGAGCTAGGTAGAAAGCTGAGAAGCATACCTCCCAGGTAGTAATTTCTGGATTGCTACCCGTGCCACGCACTAGTGAAGGTAGAAGAAGGATGATTTTGCAGATAAATGTGTGGCTGAGAAGCTGGTGCAGGGGGCAGGGCTTCAGGTTTTTGGATAATGGGATCTCTTCTGGGGGAGGTATGACCTGTTCAAAAGTGACAACTTGCACCTGAACTCTAGAGGGACCAATATTCTCGCAGGGAGGTTTGTTAGAGCTGTTGGGGAGGGTTTAAACTAACTTGGCAGGGGGGTGGGAACTGGAGTGAAGGAACTCAGGGTAGGATGGATGGTAAAAAAGTAAAGATAGTGTGCAGTCAAATTGTCAGCAAGGGCAGGCGGGTGAAAGGACTTAGTTGCAGCTAACAGGCTGAATCTCAAATCATTAGGGATGCAGAATCAGAAAGGATAGCAAATGCGGTACTCAAGATGTTGTATCTAAATGTGCCTAGTATAAGAAATAAGGTGGATGATCTTGTTGCAATATTACAGATTGCCAGGTATGATGTTATGGCCATCACTGAAGGATGGTTGTAGTTGGAAGATGAATGTCCAAGGTTATCAGAGGGATAGGAAGGTAGGCAGAGGAGGTGGCGTGGCTCTACTGATAAAGAATAGCATCAAATCTGTAGAAAGATGTGACATAGGATCTGAAAATGTTGAATCCTTGTGGGTTGAGTTAAGAAACTGCAAGGGTAAAAGGATGTTAGTGGCAGTTATATACAGGCCTCCCAACAGTGGCAGAGAGGTAGACAACAGTTTACTACAGGAAATAGAAAAGGTGAGTCAAAAGGGCAATGTTATGGTAGCCATGGGAAATTTTAACATGCATGTTGATTGGGAAAATCAGGTTCGTAATAGATCTCAAGAGAGTGAGTTTGTTGAATTCCTTAAGAGATAGCTTTTTAGAGCAGTTTGTCGTTGAGCCTAGGGGATCAGCTATACTGGACTGGGTGTTATATAATGAACCAGAGGTGATTAGGGAGCTTGGTGACACAGGACAAGATAGTACAAAGTCAGCATGGTTTCCTTCAGGAAAATCCTGCCTGACGAACCTCCACAAAGAATTTGAGGAGTTTGTAAGTAGGATAGACAAAGGGGATGCAGTGGATGTTGTATATTTGGACTTTCAGAAGGGCTTTGACAAGGCGCCACACATGAGGCTGCTTACCAAGTTAAGAGCCTTGGTTTCATTGGAGCAGTTAAACTTCGAAGCAAACTGTATGCCTTTAAATCCAATGAACTCAACAAAATTAGTATTTGTTCCTCATTGTCTATTTTATTTGCTCTAAAGTACTGCTCAATTCGCTCTGTATATAATATCCAGTTATCTGTTGTGTAATCAAACACATCAATCTTTCCAATGTAGCCAGACATTACTGTTCATTTTTTATGATTATTATCATGTGGTACTCACTGCTTATGAACCTGTGAATTCTACCATTTTCTGCCTTTTTTAACTCAAACTGTATCTGTCTATTCTCGAAGAAACCACATGTTGCACTGTTTTTATATTTGACTGTTCCTTGCTGCGGTTCTACAGTTAGGCAGTAATTTCAGGTTTGTTTTAAAACTTCCTCCTCACCACTGTTATATTTTGTAATGCCAAAACATTAAACAAATTGTAACAAAAAATATGGGAGTCCAAGGGAATGGGCCTTCATTATTTTTTTACTTGAAGCAAGATGCATACTTATTATGTGGTAGTGTCATGATTAATGCATTTACACATTTTCTCATGTTACCCAGAATGAATTATTTAAATGAACAAGAATGCTTCATCAAGCAATATATTTATAATATTTCTCAAATATTATTGAAATATGAAAGGCACAACAAAAAACCCAATGTTACTCAATATGCCACAGTCCTGATATTCAACCAGCAACTACCTTCATGAACCATAGGCCCCATCTGGACAGACAGACAGGGATGGAGCAGATCTCTGGGATGCTCTGCCTGGACTTCTGTGGGGAAGACTACAATATTAGGATTTACAGTGATCTGCTGCATACTGCATCTAATATTTTTACTGTCTCCTCCAACAGTGGTCCCAATCCATTCATGGTTAGACTGTTGGTGAACAACTAATTTACAACAGTAGTACACCCATTCACCAACAGTGCTGGATTAGCACTTGAGTTGTTATTGACCACCACATTACCATGAATGCTGGCTGGAAAAGTGAATAAGAGGGAGAGTGGGAAGGATAAAGAAGGAAGGAGAGAGAGAGAGTGTGGCAGAGATGGGGGGGAGATAGAGTGGGGAGAGAGGGGAGAGAAGGAAGGAGGGAGAGAGTGGGGAGAGGAGAGAGAGAGAACGGGGGGGGGAGAGAGAGAGATTTAAATCGGGTAGGATACCACACACTGATGGCTCACAGTGGGAGTAAGAAGAAAAATTAAAATGGTGGCAGACAGGAGACTCAGGTTTGCCATTATTCACTGAACACAGGTGCTCCATTAAACTAGCATCTAATTCCTTCTACCCACTGAGACTGCACTGACCAGCAGCCACTCAATTGCAGTAAAACTAGATTAATCACACATTCCCATCAGATTCCCCCAGATTCTACACTCACTTGCACATTAGAGGGAATTCACAGTAGCCCCGTTAACCTGCAAGACATTGCATTGCAAGATGAACCCCAAGGAAATCCAAGCTGTGGCAGGGAGAATGTGTAAATGCCACATAGACAGCCCCTAAGGTTAGGGCTGAACCCAGGTTGCTGGTGCTATGAGGCAGTGGTTATACTCGATGACCACTACTGACCATTGTGTCTTAAACTTATGCAATGGCCATTGTCTCCATGGCCCTCCTGGGTAGACAATCCCCAAATTTCACCAGCTTCTGGGTGAAGAAATCTCTTCTCTGTCCCAAATGACTGGCCCTTATTCTGAAACATAAGCACAAGTTCTAGACATCCCAGTCAGGGAAAACATCATTGCGGCTTCAACTCTGTCAGTCTCCATAATAAAAATGTGTATTTAAGTGAGATCACTGCTTTTTTCCTGAATTTGGAAGATTATGAACCAAATCTGCTCAACATCTCCTCACTGGACAAAATAGGACAAACCCCTCACTCACCTCCTTCCCCATCCCCTCCAATCTCAGGAACAAACATTCATTGAACTCTATCCAGGTTAGCTTTAGCCCCTGACAGTGCTAAGCCCCATCTTGCTCACACAGTGCTTTGCTCGAATGACATCATACAAGCATGGTAACCAGCAGGCAACACAAATATGACAAGCTGTCTACATCAAAAGCAACAGGTGCAAGAGCTTGGTGGGATGGGACAACGGTATAGGGTTCTTCCACTGCTGGAGAGGGAAGGACCGAGTTGGGTGAGGAAGCCCTCAATTATTGTAAAAGTATGCCACCTGAGGGGGTGACATGATTGACAGCAGTGGTGTTGGTATGTAGGGATAGAACAGTAATAAAAACATTGACTATCAATGTAAGAATCAAAAGGCATTACACAGTTAATTCTTGTAAATATCTTTATTATGAATGAAATTATATATACACACATACATACTGTACATATATGGATATATATACACAGGCATTCTCAGAGGATACCTTCAATCCATATATATATATATATATATATATATATATATGTGTGTGTCTGTGTGTGTTATATATATATATATATATATATATATATATATATATATACATATGTAAATAGATAGATAGACGATAGACAATAGGTGCAGAAGTAGACCATTCGGACCTTCGAGCCTGCACCGCCATTCTGAGATCATGGCTGATCATTTACTATCAATACCCAGTTCCTGCCTTGTCCCCATTACCCTTGATTCACCTATCCATAAGATACCTAACTAGCTCCTTCTTGAAAGCATCCAGAGAATTGGCCTCCACTGCCTTCTGAAGCAGTGCGTTCCACACCTCCACAACTCTCTGGGAGAAGAAGTTCCTCCTCAACTCTGTCCTAAATGGCCTACCCCTTATTCTTAAACCATGCCCTCTGGTACTGGACTCTCCCAGCATCTGGAACATATTTCCTGCCTCTATCTTGTCCAATCCCTTAATAATCTTATGTCTCAATCAGATTCCCCCTCAATCTCCTTAATTCCAGCGTGTACAAGCCCAGTCTCTCTAACCTCTCTGCGTAAGACAGTCCAGACATCCCAGGAATTAACCTAGTGAACCTAGGCTGCACCTCCTCCACAGCCAGGATGTCCTTCCTTAACCCTGGAGACCAAAACTGCGCACAATACTCCAGGTGTGGTCTCACCTGGGCCCTGTACAAATGCAAAAGGATTTCCTTGCTCTTGTACTCAATTCCCTTTGTAATAAAGGCCAACATTCCATTAGCCGCCTTCACTGCCGGATATAGTGCCACAACCTTATATCCAATTTGGGGGCACACTTTTCCCTCTGTTAATATTTGACAAGCTATTCATTATTACTAATAATTATGTGAATAACATCCAGTAACATTGGAGAGGGTTGAAAGGAGGTGCACAAAATTATTTCCGATTGAAAAGCTTGTCACACGAGGAGTGTTTGATGACTCTGGGCCTCTGCTCACTGGAATTCAGAAGAATGAGGGGGTGACCTCTTTGAAACCTATCAAATGGTGAAAGGCCTTGATAGAGTGGATGTGGGGAGGATGCTTTCTCCGATGGGAGGGTCTAAGACCAGAGGTCACAGCCTCAGAATAGAGGGTCGTCTTTTTAGAATGGATCTGTCTGTCTGTCTAGGTACCATATCCGATGCGGACGTTGGTGACCATGGTTTGATATGAATGGATAAGAGGAGGAATTTCTTTAGCCACAGAATGGTGAATCTGTGGAATTCATTGCCACAGGCAGTTGTGGAGGCCAAGTTTTTATGTATATTTAAGGCAGAGGTTGATAGGTTCTTGATTAGTCAGGGCATGAAGGGAAAAGGGCAGAAGTCTAGAGATTGGGGCTGAGAGAGAAATTGGATCAGCCATGATGAAATGGTGGATCAGACTCAGTGGTCAAATGGTCTAATTTTGCTTCTATATCTTATGATCTTACATGCGGGGCAAAGCGCAGAACAAACAAAAATGTAAGAGGCAGCTAAAACCTTTCAATAGCCCACATGAATCAGCAGCCTGGAACTTTCATTCAATGTGATTGTAAAAGAGGAATTCCGCAGCGTGGTGTATAAAGAGAGAACCAGAATCACCGCACATTTACATCTTGTATTTACTGCCACTGATACAATGACTGGTAAGCGTGGGTTAAAAATCCTGAAATGGACACGACTCATAAAGCACAGTGTTTGCACTGCTGATAGCAGCATCTGATGAAACAACCAGTATTATTGGAAATTGACTGAGCATTCATAAAACCTCACATTTCCTTATGGCTTTCTGATGGGAATTTTATTCATAAGAACAGGATGAGTACTTTAGTTTGGAGAAACATGTATCATAATTCAGCCCGTGATGACAGTGATATATCTACCGATGAGGAGCCACTCGTTGAGGCAAACTCCAATGAAGAAAACAACATAAATGTGAGTAAATGTTTTAACAGGCATTCAAAACCAGCATTTGGAAATATTTCTATGGAGCATGAAATACCTTTAATAGCTTATATAATAGAACAAAAATTCAAAGTTGCATTCTTAGAGTGTGACATATCAAAATCATTGTGCATGACATTGTGGCGGACGTTTATGAAATAAAGCCAGGAATTTGTGTCAGTCTTGCCTGAATATATGCAAGGAAATATAGATGGATTTTCACAGTCTATGACCTATGTCAGTCAATCTTCCAGAAGAAAATCTCTGATCTGAATCCTCCCTAATTGATGGAGAAGCTGCTTAAGAACAAATGCAGACTCCATGTGATAAGTGCATGACTTATCTGAATTTGAGCAGGGAATGAAGTTAACTTGTTCTGATCCATCTGTTTCCTTTCTGAGATTCTGACTTTTGTTTCAACAAGTATGAGTTTCTGATGCACAAAAAACTCAGATTTCTGTGTTAAAACTTTGTGCGGCTTGGAAGTGAAACCTAGAAATTCAATTACCTCCTCATCTCTGAATGGCTGCTATGCATGTATGGATGAATTGGTCAAACTGTGCACAGATGATGAAAGCAGGATTAGCAGCGTGGCTCAGAGGGAAAGCTGATTTTGATTTGTTTAGCTTCTAATATCAAAGCGACCAAAAGAAAGTGTATGCACTTCCCACATACACAGGTAACATGTACAGTATACTGTGCATATATATTCACACACACTCAATGTCCACATGATTAGGTACGCCTGTACACCTGCACATTAATGCAAATATCTAATCAGCCAATCATGTGGCAGCAACTCAATGCATAAAAGCATGCAGACATGACCAAGAGGTTCAGTTGTTATTCAGACTAAAGATCAGAATGGGGAATAAATTAGATCTAAGTGACGTTGATCATGGAATGATTGTGGGTGCCAGACGGGGTGGTTTGAGTACCTCAGAAACTGCTGATCTCCTGGGATGTTCACGTACAATAGTCTCTGGTGTTAACAGTGAATGGTGTGATAAACAGAAAAAAAAAATCCAGCAAGTGGCAGTTCTGTGGGTGGAAGTGCCCTGTTAATGAAACAGGTCAGAGGAAAGTGGCTAGACTGGTTCAAGCTGACAGGAAGGCAGCAGTAGCTCAAATAACCGGGCATAATGACAGAGGTGTGCAGAAGAGCATCTCTGAATGCACAGCATGTTGAACCATGAAGTGGATGGGTGGCAGCAGCAGAAGATCATATCAGCTTCCACTCCTGCACCTAATTAAATGGCCATTGGTTGTATATGGAAGTTGTCCTGTCCAAGACCGAAAGAAGCTGCAGAAGATCATGAACATGGCGCAGCACATCACACAAACCAATCCTCTGTCCTTGGACTCACTTTACACCACACACTGTCAGAGCAGTGCTGCCGGGATAATCAGGACACGACCCACCCAGCCAGCACACTTTTCATCCCTCTTCCCTCCGGGAGAAGACTCAGGAGCTTGAAGACTCGTACAGCCAGATTTGGGATCAGCTTCTTTCCAACTGTGATAAGACTGCTGAATGGATCCTGACCCAGATCTGGGCCGTACCCTCCAAATATCCGGACCTGCCTCTCGGTTTTTTTGCACTACCTTACTTTCCATTTTTCTATTTTCTATTTATAATTTATAATTTAAATTTTTATATTTACAAATTTTTACTATTTTTAATATTTAATATTTGTAATTCAGGGAGCAGGAAGCGCAAAATCAAATATCGCTGTGATGATTGTACGTTCTATTATCAATTGTTTGGCGACTATAAAGTATAAAGTATGCACTGCAAGGTAGCTACACTTACTATAACCATATGTCCTGTTACTGTCTGTGTTCCATTTTTGCAATCATTATTCTGGAACTATGAAATAAATTTCCATGCAAATCATTTTCAAAACTCCATTGTTCTTTTACAGAATAATATGAGTGGTTGTAAGATGCGTCTTCCTGATCATTCAACTCATAGATCATTACTTTGTTTTGAACAATGATACTAAGATCTATTTTCCACTTTGAGTAACCAAGCACATAATTACTCAAGCGGGTAGAAAAATTATATTGCTCCCAGTTTAATTTTCTGTGAGGTTGCTTTGACTTTTGATAATGTTACAGACCAACAATATTAAAGGTTAAGATGATTTATCTGAAAGAACTGCTGAATTTCCTGTACGAGGTGGTCTGCAGTGTTGCTCCTTGTGAATTGAAGTGGCTTGGAAACTTGAATATGCACTCCTGTTGTTTTCAACATGACCTGCAGTATATGGACATCATCAACGGAATGAGATTTTGATGCTTTCTGGGCTGAATATGACATCCTGCAAATCTGACCGGGCACCAGCTGTGAATTGCCCTTGTGATGATAAGCAATTTATTTGTGAGATAGACTGCAGGTATTGTCAGTACCCATGCAAGGATCTGTTAGAATGTCACTGGAAAATCAGATCACATTGTTCTGAATAGTGCCAGTTGTTAATCGCTCTCAGAATAGTTAAGCTTCAATAGTCCTACTCCTGAGCAAGCCAAGCAGAACTTGGGAGCTACATTCAAGTAGGCTCAATTACCCTACCCCCTCCCCTCCAGTTGCAGGGTACCAACCACTGCATTATCCAGTAATTAGCTACGATGACTCACTCATCGCTGCTCAGTGCTACACTCTTGCCTCCCTGATAGTCCCTGACTTGGAGTCCATTTCTTTGATCAGATCACAGCTGAAGGCCTGACTCAACCCCGGCTTGCAGCTGAAGCACTGATTTGAATCTTGATCCTTCAACTTGGTCCCACTTATCCCATGAGCCTTGGTGTTCACTCCTTCACAATCGCCAGCTCCAGTCCCAGATCATAGTTCCCTCTGAAGTGTGAGTTCCACAATGGTGTGGCACATAACGTGGGGCCTTGGGCCCAGGACACTGATGAATTTCTTCCTTGGTGTGAGGAGGTGGTAAGGATAATGATGAAAATACATTAAACACAATTCCTTAATTACAAAACACAATTCTACTTCACTAATTAGTCCACGATTGAAGTATGACTCAGTGGTCTATACTGTAATTCCCAGGGTTATCCCTCCTCCCTTTATTGAACATTTGCCACCCTCCAACCATCTGGCAATACTCCTGTAGTCCATGATGACACAAACATCATCCCCAAGGGTGCTGCAATCTCTTCCCTAGCTTCCCATAGCATCTTCAGATATATCCTGTCCAGCCCTGGGGTCTTACCTCTCCTAATGTTTTACAAAAATTCCAGCATGTCCTCTTTCTTCATGTTCTAGTTTATCACTGTCCTCACAAATGTCGAGGCCCTGCTCTCTCTGGTGAATACTGAAGGAAAATATTCATTAAGGACTCTCCCTCCCTTCTCCGTAAACACAAAATACTCCGCAGATGCTGGGGTCAAAGCAACGCTCACATCACGCTGGAGGAACTCAGCAGGTCGGGCAGCATCCGTTGAAATGATCAGTCAATGTTTCGGGCCGGAACCCTTCAACAGGACTGAAGAGGGAAGGGGCAGAGGCCCTATAAGGAAGGTGGGGGGAGGGTGGGAAGGAGAAAGCTGGTAGGTGCCAGGTGAAAAACCAGTAAGGGAGCGTTCCCATCCCAGTTTCACTCTGCCCCTCCCCAAGCTGCCTATCACCCCCCTCATGGTTCTGCCTCCTTCTACTACCCATTGTGCTTTCCCATATTCCTTCTTCACTCTTCCTGCCTATCCCCTCCCTGCTTCCCCTCCCTCACCCCTTTATCTTTCCCTTTACTGGTTTTTCACCTGGAACCTACCAGCCTTCTCCTTCCCACCCTCCCCCCACCTTCTTTATAGGGCCTCTGCCCCTTTCCTCTTCCGTCCTGACGAAGGGTTCCGGCCCGAAACGTTGACTGATCGTTTCCACGGATGCTGCCCGACCTGCTGAGTTCCTACCTTCTCCAACTCTGTGCACATGTTTCCTCTTCTATCCCTGATCAATCCCACCTTCACCTTAGTCATCCTCCTGTTCTTCATATTTGTGTAAAACGTTTTGGGCTTTTCCTTAATCCTGTTCATCAAGGCCTTCTCATGCCCCCTTCTAGCTCTCCTAAGTCCATTCTTACATAGTTAGATTTTTTATCAAAGATGGCATTGCCTGGCATAGAAGGATATGATGATTGTTTTGCATTTACCATCCCGTGTTTGAATGTTGCCTTATGGCCACACTGTTTATGTGTCTGGTGCCTGCAGCATGCAGCCAAGGACTGCTACATTTTCTGAGGAAATGCAAATGGATCAAGCATTGTGCAGTCATCAGGAAACACCATTTTACTTATGATTGAAGGAACCTCACTGATGGACGCCACAGTAGCTTAGCATTCGGTGCAATGCCTTTACAACTCAGGGAGCTCCAGAGGCTGGAGTTAAATTCCGATACCATTCTGTACAGAGTCTCAGTACGTCTTCCTTGTGGAATGCATGGGTTTTCTCCAGGTCCTCCGGTTTCCTTCCATAGTCCAAAGACATACCAAATAGGTTTAACACCCTGGGAAAGGCTTCACCGCTAACACAATGATCTTTCTGTAGAAGCAGTGTTTGGGTAATGGTTAGAGATAACGGGTGCTTTGGAATGTGATCCATCCAATCAGGGGAGTGGGTTTTTGTGTTGAGTGCCTGACACCAATGTGAGCTGGGTCCTTTGTTTAACGGGAGATGAAGAGAGAAGATGCAGAGAGAGAATCATAGGATTCAACCCAAGGTGCCACAGTCAACTGAAGATCGGTGAATATGCATGACTTTTGGAAGAGTTGAGCTCCAACTTGTGCACGTTTTACTGTTTAATTAAATGGACCCTTTTTGTTTTTCTCTTTCTTTTCTTTATTAACACTGAATATAAATTCCTTTGATTGTGTGAGTGTGCTGTCTGTTATTTCTTGCCACTGGGTTGTAACAGGGTAGCAAATTACACAGCATCCACACAAACCGGGGTTTGGGCTGGGAGTGCCATCTCAATCTCAGGGGTTTGGAAGGACCAGAGTGTCTATTCCCTAGACTTATGCAGCCAAGGAAACCAGGTGGGTTTCATTGTGGGGGTATCGTCCCAGATCGATTTTGTTGGCTGCTGTGTGACTTCCCTGAGCATTGATCCAGTGGGATGTGTATTTAAGTCTGTGTTAAACTATCGTCCAATCAAGTGATTACGATACATGGTTATGGACACTGCAGGGGTTGAGCGATAGTGCAAATCCATGGGGTTACCAGTAACGAATGCTTGTGTATTGAGTGAGGTTGACATTTGTAGCCCCAATGTATTGTTAAATAGTACTTTAGGAATCATTAAAGCCTTAGGAACAGTTACGATCATGGAGCGGAGGTTTGACAAAAAAGCAAGAGCAGAATCAAGCAGTAGAAGATCATTTGGGAGCATCTAGTGACGCCATTCTACAAGCTTACTGCAATGTGACAGCTCTGAAGACAAAGCAGTTACCAGAACTGAGCCCTGGGGAAGTGGCAGCTGCTCAGCGTAGCACAGGTAGCATTTGGTCAGTGGTTGCGAAAGGGGACATGGCCCAAGTGGACAAAGAGTTGAAGAACCAGATTCTATACTGGGTCACATCACTTCCAGACAAGCTGTGGCATTCCCAGCTGGTTCTGCCTGATGTTATGTACCCTTAGGGTTCCTTTTTGCTTTGGACTGTCACTTTAAGGCACAAGAGAGAACTGAGACTAACTTTTGGATTTCTGCTGAGAGAGTCTGCCTTTCAGCTCATGTTATGGTTTCTCTGCAGCGTGTTTACTTTTTACAAGGACAGTTACAGACACAGAGAAACACATGCTCAGAGTCAAGATGGATTTGGTCATTGAAAGACACAAGTGAGTCGGTCGCTGGTTTAAACTTTCAGTAGCCTAAAAGGGGTGAGTTGAGATCGATCCTGAGTATTGATAAATGACTCTCACAAGTTGTCTGCAACTAGAACAAGTTTGCAGGACGAGAGGAGAGAGAGAAACGAGCAGCTCGTGAGTCATCATGGTAACCAACGGTGGCGTTATGTGATGGACAGCTGGTGTTCAGCATGCTGAGATAAATACAAGGTCAGCTGGTTGTTGGACACACACATGGTTTTGGACACTGGATGAGCTTTGTTGTGCCCACAGAAAGGTGGGTTTTTGGAGGATCAATCAGGAGAATCGATCAGTGGCTCTTGCAGTGTGGAAAAGGGGTGACCGGTAGGAAGTTATTAGTGTGTCCAACCCTTGCCTGGGTTGATAATTTCACCACAGAACACGATCTTCTTTTTGTGGTCACATTCGGTGACTTCTAAAGGATTTTGGAGGACAATGGAGGATCAACGACATCAGCTTACCTGAAGAACTAAACACCTCGCTCTCTCTCTCTCTCTCCAACACTACTCAATTCAATAATACAAACTGAATTCCACCTGTCATCGTAAGACTGTACCCAATTACCTCGGAAGCTCAAAGAAGCTTGGCTCTATTATTTCCACACACACGCACACACATATATATGTATATATTATCATTGCTAACCTGGTTGATATACCTGAATTTATATTACTGTATTGCGTAGTTACTAATAAACGAGCTTCAGTGAATAGCAATACCAGACTCCAGGTGTTTTCCATTTCTGCTGGTTCTTTAACCCGTTACGGGGTACGTAACATGGAAAAGTATCAGATCATCACTTCATGATGGTTTTGGTCATCAGGTGGTTGACAAAACCTATGGATTGCTCAGAGATCGGTTCTACTGGCCCCGAATGAAGCTGGAGGTCGAAGAGTATTGCAAGTCGTGCATTCTACGGAGGAAGACGTTGCCTACAAGGGCCGCTCCGTTATCCCACTTGCAGAGTGCGGGGCCCCTGGATCTGGTGTGTATGGATTTCCTATCAATAGACCCTGATGCCAGCAACATGGTGAATGTCTTGACTATGGCGGATCACTACACCAGATATGTGCCAGCCTTCCCTACCAAGGATCAGCGGGCACCCACTGTGGCCAGAGAGCTATGGGAGAAGTACTTCATTTGTTATGGCCTCCTCAGGTAGATATAAAGCAATCAGGAACAGGATTTCGAGAGTAGGCTCATACATGAGTTACTGAGTATGCTTGGAGTCGATAAGTCAAGAAGTCGAGGACTATGCCTTATCACCCTCGGGGCAATCCCCAGCCCAAGGAGTTCAACTGGACCTTGCTAGATATGCTAGGAACCTTGGAGATCAGTAAAAAGAACAAGTGGAATCAACATATTGGACATCTTGTCCACTGCTACAACTGTACACAGAATGAAGCTACCGGGTACCCACCATATTATCTGATATTTGGGCACAAAGCGAGGTTGCTCGTTCACCTCTGTTTTGGAACTGGCAAAGGAGATCTACAACCAAAGACTTATCTGAAGTATGTGTCTGATAAGAGAAGAGAGCTGAAAACGGCTTATGAGCTAGCTGATGTCTCAGCTACCAAGCAGAATCAAGGAAATAAGAGGAGGTATGATCAAAAGGTGAGGTTCTCACAACTAATGCTGAGAGATTGAGTCCTCATAATGAACTTGGGGCTACCTGGGAAGTATAACTTAGCTGACCACTGGGTGGGCTATGCAATGTGTGGTGGAGAGTCAGATGCCAAACGTATAGTTTTCTGGGTGAAACCAGAGGATGAGAACGGCCTGTCAAGATTCTCCATCGGAACCACCTTCTGCCTCTGGGGCAAGAGGTACATATTGACCCAGAGCTTGACCTGGAACCTACACCTAGTACGAGAACCCTGCGGCGACGTGGGGGAACGGAAGGACAAACAGCAGGAAAGATTAGACCGGACCCCACCCGAATGTGATACAGACTCAGAGTACGAGGAAGTGAGAGTGTGGTATATGCTGCCCTACGCAGGCAGACTCACCAATAATTGATGAAGAGATTCCCGACCCTTCTCATGCTGAGGCAGGTGAAATGGGGGAAACCAGCAGTGGACAGGCAAGTTTGCGGTTAGAAAATTACGGGGGGTTTGACTCTAAAGTAACTGGGCATGAAGGCGAGCTCAGCCAGGTGCTGAGGGGACCTGAGCTGTCAGGAGGCATGAGTAATGGACAGGGAAGGGCCTCCCCAGGCAGACAGGAAAATGCCCAGGCAATGTTAGAAGCTGAAGAAGTAGATGATAGGGTAAGGAGGTCCCAAGGAGTCAGGAAACCCCCAGACATACTGGCCTATGTCACACCTGGGGAACAGAGTGTGGCACCTATCCCCTTGGTGGGCTATGTCACTGCCACTTACACCTGGGCTGGAAATTATGCTTTGTATGAAGGGGTGACAAATTACCTCAACATCATGAGGACATGACTAATTTTTGTGTGACGGGGTAGAGTGTAACACCCTAAGAAAGGCTAATGTAATGGTCTTTCTGTAGAAGCAGTGTTTGGGTTATGGTTAGAGACAACGGGTGCTTTGGAATGTGATCCATCCAATCAAGGGAGTGTGTTTTTGTGTTGCGTGCCTGACACCGGTGTGAGCTGGATTCTTTGTTTGGCGGGAGATGAAGAGAAAATATGCTGGAGAGAACTAGTCATACGATTCGACCCTGTGGGGGTCCGTGATTTGATGGAGCAAGGTGCCACAGTCAACTGAAGATCATTGAATATACAAACACGAGGAAATCTGCAGATGCTGGAAATTCAAGCAACACACACAAAATGCTGGTGGAACGCAGCAGGCCAGACAGCATCCATAGGAAGAAGCACAGTTGACATTTCGGGCCGAGACCCTTCGTCAGGACTAACTGAAAGAAGAGATGGTAAGAGATTTGAAAGTGGGAGGGGGAGGGGGAGATCCGGAATGATAGGAGACAGGAACGGGAGGGATAGAGCTAAGAGCTGGAAAGTTGATTGGCAAAAGGGATATACTGCATCCACTGCTCCCGGTACAGCCTTCTATATATTGGTGAGACCCGACGCAGACTGGGAGACCGTTTCACTGAACACTTATGCTCTGTCTACCAGAGAAAGCAGGATCTCCCACTGGCCACACATTTTAATTCCACGTCCCATTCCCATTCTGATATGTCTATCCATGGCCTCCTCTACTGTCAAGATGAAGCCACACTCAGGTTGGAGGAACAACACCTTATATTCCGTCTGGGTAGCCTCCAACCTGATGGCATGAACATTGACTTCTCTAACTTCTGCTAATGCCCCACCTCCCCCTCGTACCCCATCTGTTATTTATTTATTCATTCATTCATTCATTTATTTATTATTTTCCCTTTTTTCTTTTCTCTCTCTCTCTCTCTCTCTCTCTCTCTCTCTCTCTCTCTCTCTCTCTCTCTCTCTCTCTCTCTCTCTCTCTCTCTCTCTCTCTCTCTCTCTCTCTCTCTCTCTCTCTCTCTCTCTCTCTCTCTCTCTCTCTCTCTCTCTCTCTCTCTCTCTCTCTCTCTCTCTCTCACTCTCTCACTCTCTCACTCTCTCACTCTCTCACTCTCTCACTCTCTCACTCACACACACAATAATTCCTTGCCTGCTTTCCATCTTCGCCTGGTGCTCCCCTCTCCCTTTCTTTCTCCCTAGGCCTCCTGTCCCATGATCTTCTCCCTTCTCCAGCTTTGTATCCCTTTTGCCAATCAACCTTCCAGCTCTTGGCTCCATCCCTCCCCCTCCTGTCTTCTCCTATCATTTCGGATCTTCCCCTCCCCCTCCCACTTTCAAATCTCTTACTAACTCTTCTTTCAGTTAGTCCTGACCAAGGGTCTCGGCCTGAAACATCAGCTGTACCTCTTCCTATGGATGCTGTCTGGCCTGCTGCGATCCACCAGCATTTTGTGTGTTATCTCCCATTAATATGTGTTAATTAAGGTGTTGTTCCTCCAACCTGAGTGTGGCTTCATCTTTACAGTAGAGGAGGCCGTGGATAGACATGTCAGAATGGGAATGGGATGTGGAATTAAAATGTGTGGCCACTGGGAGATCCTGCTTTCTCTGGCAGACAGAGCGTAGGTGTTCAGTGAAACGGTCTCCCAGTCTGCGTCAGGTCTCACCAATATATAGAAGGCCTGACGAAGGGTCTCAGCCCGAAACATCGACTGCGCTTCTTCCTATGGATGCTGTCTGGCCTGCTGCGTTCCACCAGCATTTTGTGTGTGTTGCTGTTGTTGAATACGTATGACTTTTGGAAGAGTTGAGCTCCACTTGTGCACATTTGACTGTTTAATAATAACGGGCCCTTTTTGTTTTTTTCTTTCTTTTCTTTGCTAACCCTTAAGTTAAGATTCATAAATATAATTCCTTTCATCGTATGCAGTGTGCTGTCTGTTACTTCTTGCCACTGAATTGTAACAGGGTAACAAATCACACAGCATCCACACAAACCGGGGTTTGGGGTGGAACAGTCATCTCAGTCTCAGGGGTTTGGCAGGACAGGAGTGTGTATTCCCTAGACACGCAGTCAAAAACACTAGGTGGGTTAATTGGTCATTGTAAGTCATCTCCTGATTAGTTTAGGGTTAGTCGGAGTTGTGGGGTTGCTGGGCTAGTATGGCTTGAAGGGCCAGAATGGCCTCCCACATGCTGTATCAAAGAAAGAAAGAAGCAGTGACTGAGCTTAGGGTATGGCCCTAAGGATTTCCAGATTTCTGATATTGAAATGGTTGAGCTCCATCAAAGACAAACATCTTCCTTTATGTGGAGTATGTTTCCTCCTTGATACTTGACTTCAGTTTCACCATAACTGCCTGATCAAATTCTGCCTTGATATCAGGGGCAGTCACTGTCCCCTCACTTCTGCAATTTGGCACCTTGGTCCGAATTTGGAACTAACTTTGGGATGGCCCTTGAAAATGCTAAACACAATATTGGTGAGTACGCGTTACTTGGACAGATGTTAGTTTGAATGAGTTATCCTACTCAGTGTGGGCAAAACAAACCTGGATAAATTTACACATGTTTTTATCAATGCCAATATTGTGGCTGCATAGAAATGGGTTGCCACAAGAAATGATGAGTTCTAAAGTACAAATCTGTAATACCACAGCACAGGTCATGCTATTGTTTAATTAGACATTAGCCTTGACTGTAAAGAATAAGAGGTCTGAGAGTAAGTGGTAATGCTGAATCCAAGAGAATATCTGCTTTAGAATTGTCAGGATAAAATAATTATTTGCTATCAGGGATGTGGTTCTGACTAAACCATTAATAAAACCTCTCAGGCAATGAAAACAAATAGAATTTATCAGAAGTAACCAATTGCTTGGCTTTTTGCAATTTTTCCATTATTGAGTCCTCTGAACAAGGTTCCATTATTTGCTCTGTCTTGAATGAGGGTTGATTATTGGCCTGCTGTAAGTACAACAGAGTCCTTGTTATCCCACAGATTGTGTACAGTACCAGCTCAATTTTCTGCCCAAATATTTATTGAATGAGTACCTGGTTCATCATTAAGGGTTTTTTTTAAGGATGTTCTGATGGCCAATATTTTGGAGTACTCAGGATCAAGTGGATTCATAACCTGGAAAACAAAACCTGAAGCACTTCCTTTCTCCCATGTCCATTCTCTTCTCCTCCTGTAACGTTCCTTCTTCAGCCTTTTACCTTTTCCACTCATCATCTCCCACCCTCTCAGGTCAAACCTGCCCCCCCACACAGCTACCTTGCCCCCTCACATGTCTTCACCTATCGCTTTCTGGCTTGTACTCCTTTCCCTCCCCCCACCCAACCTTCTTCCCCCTTCCTTTCCAATCCAAATGTAGGGTCTCAACCCAAAACAGTGACACTCACAACACGCTGGAGGAACTCAGCAGGTCGGGCAGCATCCATGGAAAAGATCAGTCGACGTTTCGGGCCGGAATCCTTCGTCAGGTCTGTAGAGGGAAGGGGCAGAGGCCCTATAAAGAAGGTGGGGGGAGGGTGGGAAGGAGAAGGCTGGTAGGTTCCAGGTGAAAAACCAGTAAGGGGAAAGATAAAGGGGTGGGGGAGGGGAGGCAGGGAGGTGATAGGCAGCTGGGGGAGGGGGCAGAGTGACATAGGGATAGGGGAAGGGAGGGGGAGGGAATTACCAGAAGTTGGAGAATTCTATGTTCATACCAAGGTGCCGGAGACTACCTAGACGGTATATGAGGTGTTGCTCCTCCAACCTGAGTTTAGCCTCATCATGGCAGTACAGGAGGCCATGTATGGACGTATCTGAATGGGAGTGGGAAGCAGAGTTGAAGCCCAAAACAGTGGCTGTTTATTTCTTATCATAGATGCTGCCTGACCAGCATTTTATGTGTGTTACTCTGAAGCACTGGGTGGAGTGGGATAGGGAGAGGTCGTTGTTTATTCCTACCAGAAGGTGATCAAGAAAACTTTGAATTATGGCTATTTTCTTTTAATCTCATACGATTTACTAACTGAGAGAAATCCTTGACTGAACTGTTAGTGATTAACAATTAATGTTGCTTTAGCCAGCACCATTCACATCTCAAAAAATGAATATTAAAATAGAGTGAGATTGCCCTTTTAAAAAAAAGCACATTCATTACCTCACATACCCAATCCCGATAGCTTTCTGAAAGTGGTGATGAATTTATTGTACAAAGTTTAAAAGCCTCAGTCAAGGCTTGATGCCAAATGAAGAAAATGGAATTGTATCATTTGAAATTGATTTTTATTAAAGATGATGGATAGGTTTCTTACTTTAGGGGACAACTACTATCAGTGTAAGAAATATTGAAGTTAGCAAACTAGAACCAAGGACTAAAACTACCATTCTGCAGAAATCCTATATTATGTATAGTAACTGTATAGACTTCGATGTCAAAAGCTGTTTAATACAACTGATGTCTAGCTTTTATCTTGTATAAAGAAATGTGAAAACAGCAAAAATCAGGCAGAAATACTGGAACATGTCAACATTAAGAGGGAAGACGTGCTGAAACTTTTAAAAAACATTAGGATATATAAGTCCCCACGGCCAGATGGGATATACCACAGCCTACTAGGGGAAGCAGGAGATGAGATTGCGCTGGGAAAGTGTAAAGTTTTACACTTTGGAAGGTCAAACCTGAGGGAGTGTACAGGGTTAATGCCAGGATTCGTAGTTGTGTGGAGTAACGGAGGGATCTTGGGCTCCATATCCAAAGATCACACAAAGTTGATAGGCTGGTTAAGAAGGCATGCAGTGCATTTGCTTTCATTAGCTGATGGACAAATTTCAAGAGCTGAGAGATAATGTTGCAGCTCTGTAAAACTCTGGTTAGACCACACTGTGTGTCATGTGTTCACTTCTGGTTGCCCAATTATAAGAAGGATGTGGAAGATTTAGAGAGGATGCCGAGGAGATTTACCAGGATGCTGCCTGGATTAGAGAGCATGTTTTATCAGGAAAGGCTGTGCACGCTAGGGCCATTCTCTTTGGAGAGGAGGAGGATGAGGAGTGACTTGATAGGAGTGTATAAGTGGATAAGAGACATTGATAGACTGTAAAGCTACCTCCTTTTTCCCAGGGTAAAAATGACAAATACAAGAGGGCATAATTCTAAGGTGATTGGAGGACAGTATTCGGGGTGATGTCAGAGGTAGGTTTTTTTTACACAGAGAATGCACTGCCAGGGGTGGGGTAGAGAGGCAGATACATTATTGACATACTGTATGAGAGCCTCTTAGTCAGGCACATGGATGAAAGAAAAATGTGGGAGGAAGGGGTTTGACTGATCTTGGAGCAGGACCACAACATTGTGGTTCAAAGAACTTGTACCATGCTGTACTGTTCTATATTCTCATGGGAATCAGTCTAATTTGATTACTATTAACGATACATATTAGCAGAAACTGTTGCACAAAGGGAACATTATATGTACATTTATTTTTGCACCATGCAAAATGATATTGGGAACCATTAACAGAAGGTAAAACAAAAATATGTACTAACTATTTACAAGATGACTATTATGGGAAATGTCAAAATTACATGCAGTATGATGAGAGAAAAAAAAATCAATAAGAAATGCACAAAATAGAGTCATAGAACACCACAGAACAGAAACAGGCCCTTTGGTCCATCTAGCCCTTGCTGAACCATTAACCTGCCTGGTCCCATTGTCCTGCATCCAGACCATAGCCCTCCATACTCCTCCCATCCGTGTTCCTCAGCAAGCTTCTCTTAAACGTTGAAATCAACCACACATCCACCACTTACGTTGGCAGATCATTCTACAATCACCACCCTCTGCGTGATGAAGTTTCCCCCCTCCCATGTTCCCCTTAAACCTTCCACCTTACACCCATAACCCATGACCTCTAGTTCTAGTCTTCCCCTTCCCTCAGTGGAAAAAGCCTGCTTGCATTTACCCTACCTATACCCCTCATAATTTTGTATACCTCTATAAAGAGTATACCAAATAAAGTCCTAATCTATGCAACCTTTCCCTGTAATTCTGGTCCTCAAGTCCTGGCAATATCCTTGTAAATTTTCACTGCTCTCTTTCAATGCACCTTTCCTGCAGGTAGGTGACCAAAACTGCACACAATACAACAAATTAATCTTCACCAATGTATTATATTATTTCAGTATAACATCCCAACTTCTGTACGCAGTACATTGATTTATGAAGGCCAATGTGCCAAAGGCTTTCTTTACAGCCCTGTTTACCTGTGACACCACTTTCAAGAAATTAGGGATTTGTATTCCCAGATTCCTGTTCTTCCATATTCCTCAGTGTCCTACTGCTCACTGTGTAAGACCTACTCTGGTTTGTCCTCCCAAAGTGCAACACATCACATTTATTTGCATTAAAGTCCATCCGCCATTCTTCAGTCCATCTCACCAGTTGGTCCAGCTCCCACTGTAAGTTTTGATAGTCTTCTTCGCTGTTAACAACACCCCCAGTCTTGGTCATCTGCACCCTCAAATTTGTTGATCCAGTTTACCACATCATCCAGATCGTTGATGTAGGTCAGTGGTCCCCAACCACTGGACCGCGGACCGATAACGGGCCATGAGCACGTGCTATCGGGCCACGCGGAAACGATATGATCTGGTGATATGAAACGATATGAGTCAGCTGCACCTTTCCTCATTCCCTGTCACGCCCTGTTGAACTTGAACACTCCCCACCCCCACCCCGCAAGAATATCGTCAATATTAAACCCGTCCGCGGTGTGCAAAAGGTTGGGGACCCCTGATGTAGATGACAAGCAACAATGCACTCAGCACCAATCCCTGCGGCACACCGTTAGTCACAGGCCTCCAGTCAGAGAGGTAATCATCCCTGGCCAATTTACTATTTCATTTTGGACGCCAAGCAACTGAACCTTCTGAACAATCCTCCTCTGTGGGGCCTTGGCAAAGGCCTTGTTAAAGTCCAAGCTGACAACATGCACTGACTTGCCCTTCATCAACTTTCCTGGTAATTTCCTCCAAAACCTCTGTAAGATTTGTTAGATACAACTTACCACACAAAAACCCATGCTGACTAACACTAATCAGTCCCTGTCTAACCAAATACTTATATATCTGGGCCTTGGAATACCTTTCAATAACTTTCCCACTACTGATATCAGGCTCACCGGCCTGTAATTTCCTGGCTTATTTGTAGAGCCTTTCTTAAACAATGGAACAACATTAGCTGCTCTCCAACCTCTGACTCCTCACCATGGCTAAGGATGTTTTAAATATCTCTGCTGAGGCCCCTGCAATTTCTGCGCTAGCCTCCCACAGTGTCTGAGGGAACATACTGTCAGACCCTTGGGATTTATCCACCCTCATTTGCCTCAAGACAGCAAACACCTCCTTCTCTGTAATCTGTACAGGGTCCATGACCTCACTGCTGCAATGCCTCATAGTTATAGACTCTGCCTACGACTCTCGAGTAAATACAGATGCAAAAAATCTACTTAAGACCTCCCCCATCTCTTTCAGCTCCACACATAGATTATCACACTGATATTCCAGTGGACCAATTATGTCCCTTGTGATCACTTTTCTCTTATTGTATCTGTAGAATACCTTAGGATTCTCCTTCACTCTGTCTGCTAGAGCAACCTCATGCCTTCTTTTAGCCTTCCTGATTTCCTCCTTGTGTTCTCTTGCATGTTTATACTTCAAGTACCTTATGTTTTCCTGCCTGCTATACACTCCTTCTTTTTCTTAACCAGGGCCTCAATATCTTTTGAAAACCAAGGTTCTCTAAACCTGTTAACCTTGCCTTTTATTGTGAAAGGAGCATGCATACTCTGTACGCCTCAAAATTTCATAATTCCGCTTGCTGATCCATGCCCTATGCTCATCCATCGTTCCTACAAATACTCCTTGAATTGCTCTGAACATTAGTTCCCCAAGCTTGACTTCTCAATTGCTGACTTAGCAACATTTTTCTCCACAACCACTCCATGGTCTGTTCAGTCTGTTTTAGTTCCCACCCCCTGAAAATCTAGTTTAAATTCCACCCCAGCCCCCAAACCCCACTGTTCAGGTGCAAACTATCCCTTCTCTGCAGGCCCCACCTTCCCTGGAAGAGAGCCCAATGATTGAAAATCCTGAAGCCATCCCTCCTGCACCAACTCTTCAGCCATGTGATAAACTGTGTGATCTTCCTATTTCTGGCCTCACTAGCACGTGGCACGGGTAGCAATCCTGAGATCACAACCCTGGAGTTTGAGAGCTTTAGGTCAGATCAGATGTAGACGTCATAAGTTTAACAAAGAGCTGCATTTCAGCTGTTTCAGCAGTGAACAGTACAAATTTGTATTCCTGGACTACCACATAAGCAAAGCGAACTTTCTTCATAAATCTTCCAAGTGGCAAGGTGGGGAGATTACACTGAGGGTGCTGAAGATATACAGTAGAGTTTCATAAATTTTTGCATGATAATATGTCTACAAAGACAGAGTCAACTGCATGTATGCGTGACAGAGAGATCCATGAGATGCCACAGGCACTATAGAGAGAATGAAAGAAATGTGTCACCTGTTACTGGAGCAACAGCACACAATGGAGTAAAATTAGCCCTTGTTTCAACATTTATGCAATTGGAAACATATCAGGGGCTTTTATTGGCAATATGCCATTAATGAGGTTACTGTACCCCAGCAATCTCACGCATTCCACTACTTATACTTACTGGCTCCCTTTTGGTATAGGACATGTTTAACTTACATCTATTCATGCATGTCACTAATTAGTCGATGAGGTATTTGGCTAATCAGGCTTAGCAATATGCTGCCACACACTTTGAGTTTCAATGCAACTCATCTACAGTGATTATTCACATAGCATTAAATAAAAGCAGTGAAACAATAAAGTAAATAAATCAACCAGAAGCCCAACATTAAGTAGATTCAGTCTAGAGACTGTTTGATTAGTTATAGTGTCACAAAATTTGAGGTTTGTAAAAAATAAGTAAAAGTTATTACAAAGACAACACATAAGAGATAAACTAAATATCTGCATCAATTTTAATAAAAACCAAGCTGCATTAATAAATAGTTAAACCAACACCATATCTAAAGTCCATAAGCAAATCTAAAAATATCGAGAGTTTCTAAAAGGTCAACATTTGAAACTTGTACAGTGAAAGATGTAAACTTAGTGTTGCCTTGAAAGGTTATGACTAAGCCATTTTCTGCCACACCAATAACAATATTAAAGATCACCAACTTGCATTGCATCTGTTCCTAACGGCTTCCCCCAGTTGACAGAACGTGCTGACTTTAAAGTGTTGGCTATACACTATGATCGCAGGTTACCTTTGTGTCCAATAGAAACATCAACTACAGAGTTCCTATTCTCCTGGATGATGATGGCATCTTAACAGCAGCATCCAGAAAACCTCAGCTCCTTGAAATCACTAAGGTTGGCAAGGGAAGCCTTCCTGCATAAATCTCCCCAAAATTTGGTTGTGGCACTTTATCCTTGGCTGTTGAACAGACTGGTATCTGTCTGACATATGTCCTGTTCCCACATCTCACTGACACACATTTCCTACACCTTCTGCTTTTATCAGATCTGGTGAGTACAATGCTCTTTGACTGGGTATGTATTCGATCTTTAAACACAAGCTAATAATAAATTTAGATTGCCTAACCCTTTATCTAACTGCTTGATGGGGCACTGTTCTGAAAATTACTAACCCTCACATCCTGAGGCATTCAGATCCCCATCTGAAGTTGCCTTGACAATTGCTAGTTTATGCTGATGTCAGGTGCAGTAAACTCAAGCATGTCATCCTAGCTTTCAAACATGATTAATTCTTATACCTTAAAATCTAATAATCCAACCTGATTCCAGCAAATTTGAAAGGAAGAGATGGCAGCTGTATTAAAACCATTCTATTCCTTTAGAATCATTATTGGGATTGTAATTTTACCAGGAACTGCTAAACCACCATCCCTTATCCTTGAGAATAAAAGTCACACAACCAGATAGGTGTAAAATACCATTAAGATTATTTATAATTTTTTGTCCACCCTAAGCAATGTAATCTGTGATACCTCATTTAAATAATAAAAGCATTGGAACAAAATAATTATTAAATATATCAATTTATGGGTTGCCTTCAACCTAGCTCTAGATAAATTATTTGTATCCACACTCCCTGCAGAACAAGCTATCCATTGGTCAATCCTGGTGTTTAAGTATTTTTTAAAGTACCTGGAATAATAAAACTGAGCTCTATGCCATTTCAAATCCATTTCTTGGCAGAGTCTTATTTTTAGAAACTGTATAAAAACCCAGTGTTTTATTGGCATTGACTTCAAGGTCAGTCTTACTTCAAAATATTTCTCAGACCTTGAGATCTTTACACATTTTCTTGTGAAATTCACTCACAAGGGCAGAATCAGAAACAGGGGCCAATGCTATACAGTAATATAATAGTCTTTCCCAAAATAAAAACCACACGCATCCCAATTGAGTGAACATAATAAAATGTCCACTACGATGTTTAATTTAATAATGGCGGGGGGAGGCGGGGAGCAAGTAATCCCACTCATGATGGCGAAGTGTCTCGTTTTGGCCTTACCGCCCTCTATAAAACTAGTCGGGGTTGAATATAAGTCAGAGATAAGATTGAGAAAATGGATGTCTACACCTACCCAGCCTAATGCTTTAATAATACCGTACGTCTATGGCTGATGAAGTAAAAGGCTTTGCCGAGATCTAGAAAAAATGCAAGGTCCGTCTTGTTCCTCTTGATCCATGTCATAAGATCTTTTAATATAGAAGTGTTTTAATAACAACTGAGGATGACTACTACAAATGTTTTTGCGGTATTTCAGAGTGATGGCATCAGCCAATCTTTGCCAGGACTTTCCTGAAACACTTAATGCTATTGACCTGAATGGTAATGAAGCTCCATTCAACAATATTTTCAGGTTTAATTGCATCGAGGGACTTGGGAATGAAGACTATGCCACTCTTCTTAATATTAGGCAGAATGCTGCCATATTTTACCCAAGAGGAATATATATGTATATATCTATATACTAAAACATTGAAGTCCACCTTAACAACCTCATCCAAAGACTTCCTGCCTACCATTCCTGTTTTCAAAGTTCAAAGTTTGAATTTCAATGTATTTTATTATTAGAGTACATACATGTCACCACATACAACCCTGAGATTCCTTTTCTGCAGGCATACTTAGGAAATCTACAGAACTGTAAACATCGGGAACTGTTAACTATAAACAAACTGTGCAAATGCAGATATAAGTAAATAGCAATAAATGATGAGCATAAGATAACAATATAACAGAGTCATTAGAACACACACAAAATGCTGGAGGAACTCAGCAGGCCAGGCAGCATCTGTGGAAAAAAGTACAGTTGACGTTTCAGGCCGAAACCCTTCGGCAGGGCTGGAAAAAAAAAGCTGAGGAGTAAATTTGAAAGGTGAGGGGAGGGGAGAGAGAAACACCAGGCGATAGGTGAAATTTGGAGGGGGAGGGATGAAGCAAAGAGCTAGGAAGTTGATTGGTGAAAGAGACAGAAGGCCATGGAAGAAAGAAGAAAGGGGGGGAGGAGCACCAGAAGGAGGTTATGGGCAAGCAAGGAGATAACATGAGAGAGGGACACGGGGGTGGGAAGTGGTGAAGCGGGTGGGGTGGAGGCATTTCTGGAAGTTTGAGAAATCATGGTTCATGCCATCAGGTTGGAGGTTTCTCTTGTTTGTAATAGAGTCCTAAATAAGTGTAGCTATCCCTTTTTGTTCAAGAGCATGATGGTTGAAGGGTAGTAACTGTTCTTAGACCTGGTGGTGTGAGTCCTGAGGCACCTGTACCTTCTACCTGATGGCAGCAGCAAGTAAAGAGCATGACCTGGGTGGTGAGAATCTTTGATAATGGATGCTGCTTCCTTATGGCAATGTTTCCTGTAAATGTGCTCAATGGTTGGGATGGTTTGACCTGTGATGTACTGGGCTGAATCCACCACCTTTTGTAGGATTTTCTGTTCAAAGGCAATGGTGTCCCCATACCAGGCTGCAATGCAATCTGGTATACAACCTTACATTTTGCATTATAAGAAGAGTATTAGCATCTAAAGATGTTGCCAGGACTTGAGGTCCTGAGTTATAAGGTTAAGCTAATAGGCTAAGGCTATAATAGGTTAAGAACGTTAGGTATTTCCAGGAAGGATTCCTGACACAATATGTGGACAGGCCAACTGGAGGAGAAGCCATACTGATCTAGTATAGGCAATTAACCTGGTCACATGACACATCTGTCTGTGGTGAACATTTCGGAGGCAGTGACACCAACTTGCTTACCTTTACCATAGCCTTGGACAGGGATAGGAGCAGATGGTATGAAAAAGTATTTAATTGGGAGTGGGTAAACTGTGATGCTATTAAGCAGGAATTTGGGAGCATGAATTGGGATAGATGCACTCAGGGAAATATACAACAAAGTATAAAGGCTGCTTAGAGAGCACGGGCATGGGGTTATGGATAGTGTTTCCCACTGAGGCAGGAAAGGATGGTAGGGTGAAGGAATCAGGGTTGATACTAGAAGTGGAACGTCTAGTCAAGAGGAAGAAGAAAAAATACTTACGGTTTAGGAAGAAAGCGTCAGACAACACTCTTGAGAGCTATCAGGTAGCCAAGAAGGAGCTTAAGGAGGGACTTATGAGAGCTAATAGGGGACATGAGAAGGCTGGGGTGAGTATAATTAAGGAAAACCCTAAGGTGTTCTGTACATACACGAAACAAGGGGATGATTGGAGTGGGGGTAAGACCAAGCAGGAATAAAAGAAGAAACAATTGCGTGGAGTTAGAGGAGATAGGGGAGCTCCTTAATTAATACTTAGCTTCAGTGATCCCAGTGAGAGGGAACTTCACAAATGTGAGGATAGCTTAGAGCAGGAAAATATGCTTGAACATGTCAATGTAAGAATAAAGATGCGCTGGAGCATTTGAAAAACTTTAGGATAGATATATCCACAGGGCTTGGCGGGATATACCCTAGATTGGTATTGGAAGTGAGGGAAGAGATTGCTGCACCTTTGGCGATGATCTTCACATCCTCACCAGCCACAACAGTAGTACCAGAGATTGGAGGGTGGCTAAGGTAGTATGGATAATCATTGGAATTAGAGAACAGTGAGACTTATATCCGTAGCGGCCAATTCATTGGACAGGATGCTTTGAGACTGGAGTTACAAGCACTTGGGGAGACATAGTCTGATTAGGGATAGTCAGCATGGCTTTGTGAGGGACAGGCCATGCCTCATAAGCCTGGCTGACTTTTCTGAGGATGTGACACAACAATTTGATGAATGTAGAGCAGTGGGTGTGGTGTATATAGATTTTAGGAAGGTGTTTGAGCATGTTATGCATGGTAAAAAGTCAGGAAGCATGATCCAGGGAAACCTGGTTTTGTAGATTCAAAATTGGCTTGTCCATAGAAGGCAGTTAGTGATAGTAGATGGGGAATATTCTGCCTGAATGTCAGTGACCAGTGGTGTTCCATAGGGATATGTTCATGGACCCCTACTCTTTGTGATTTTTATAAATGACTTGGATGAGGAAAAGGAAAGATAGGTTACTAAGACACAAAGGTTGGTGATGCTGTGGATATGGTGGATGGTTGTTGTAGCTTACAACAGGACATTAATTGGATGCTGAGAAGTGGCAGATGGAGCTCAATCCAGAAAGGAGTTTGGAAGGTCAAGCTTGAAGACAGAATACAAGGTTAATTGCAAGATTCTTATCAGTGTGGAGGAATAGAGGAATGTTGAGGTCCACATTCCTCAAAGTTGCAGATAAGTTGATAGGGTGATTAAGAAGATGTATGATGTGTTAGCTTTCATTAGTCAGGGGATTACGGTCAAGAGCCTCAGGCTAATGTTGCAGCTCTATAAAAATTAAGTTTGTCAGATATCACTTATGTATAACATTTCTTTATTTTCCTGTAAATGCCTGCAAGAAAATACCTCAAAGTAGTATATAGTGACAGTCAGCATATGTACTTTAGTAATGAATAAACTCATCAAAAAGGCTGGATCCGCCCTTGGCTACAACACAGACTCCTTTGAGTTAGTGGTGGAGAGGAGGTCACTAAACAAACTGTTATCCATTATGAACAATCAGGCACACCCTCTCCATGACCTACTGAATAAGCAGCAGAGCACCCTTTCAAACACACTCATTCAGCTGCGCTGTCACAAGAATCATTACAGAAAATCTTTCCTACCAAATGTAATAAGTTCATCTCTGTGCAACAGGAGATCACACATCACAGTACAGTAGTCTCTGTTTGATTAATTTGTACATTATTATTGCATACGATTGAAAATTATTGCTCATTGGTAAATTATTATTGAGTATATTATTATTCTGTACTTTATTATTAGTTAAGTCTGCACACTGCTAAGTGTTTTTTTAATGTTGCTGCTGTAATGAAAGAATTTCCCACTCAGGATTAATAATGTATTTATTATTATTGTTATTGCTATTATTATTATGATTATTATTATTATTACTATTATTTGAATTTGACTCTGGTTAGACACAATTGGGTATTGTGGTCATTTCCAGTCGCTTTACTACAGAAACACTGTAGAAGCTTTGCAGAGGTTGCAGAGGAGTTTTACCAGGATGCTGCCTGGATTAGAGAGCATGTTTTACGAGGAGAGGATGAGCAAGCTGGAGCTTTTCTCTTTGGAAAGAAGGAGGATGCAAGATGACTTGACAAAGATGTACAGTATAAGACGATGAGAGGCATAGATAGTGAGGGCAGTCAGCACCTCTTTTGTCAGGATAATCATGGCACATACAAGAGGGCATAATTTTAAGGTGATTGAAGGAAAGTATGGGTGGTGGGGGGGGGGTTAGGTGTCAGAAACAGGTTTTTTACACAGAGAGTGGTAAGTTCATGGAACACACTGCCAGCGTGATGGCAAAGGTGGATTTATTAGGGAAATTTAATAGACTCTTGCTGGCTGGTGGCATAGTGGCATCAGCGGCGGATTTCGGAGCGAAGGCTCCCGAGTTCGAATCCAGCTGGCTCCCTTGCACGCTTTTCATCCGTGCTGGGTTGAGCATCGAGCTAGCAAATTGGCCTCATAAAAACAAGAAAGTCTGCTAAAAAAAACCATTGTCATGACGGTGTCCCAATGACTCCACTCGGAGTTAAGGGGTTTAAAAAAAAGAGACTCTTATATAGGCACATGGACGTCTCGACCCAAAACGTCGACTGTTTACTCTTTTCCATAGATGCTGCCTGGCCTGCTGAGTTCCTCCAGCATTTTGTGTATGTTGCTTGGATTTCCAGCATCGGTAGACATTCTTATGTTTGTGATGGAAATCAGAGATTAGTGACAGGTCTGGCAGCCAGAGTCCTAAACCATTGATCTAACAGCATAAGTTTGAATTTCATCATGGAAGCTAGGGAATTTCAATTCAAGTAATTTTTTTAAAAAATCTGGAATTTTGAAAGGAACCTAGCAGTTGCAATTGTTAAGTTGCCAGATAGTTATAAAGCCCTGTTGGGAAAGGAGTTATTTCACCTTGGGTCACTACCTTAGCACAGCGGTCAGCACGATACTCTTACAGCATGGGGTGTCGGAATATTTAGTTCAATTCTAGCATCATATGTCGGGAGGTTACATGTTCTGCCCGTGACTGTGCGGGTTTCATTTGGGTGCTCCACTTCCCTCCCACAGTTCAAAGACATAGCAGGTAGCAAGTTAATTAGTTGATGTAAATTGTCCTGTGATTAGGCTAGGGTTAAATTGGTGGGGTGCTGGGTGGTGCGGCTCGTTGGGCCAGAAAGACCTGTTCCACGCAATATCTATGAATAAAATAAAATAAAATCATCTTTACCTGGTCTGGAATATATGTGACTCCAGACCAACCAGCATAGTAGACAACTGCATCCTCAGTTCAGGGGCAATTAAGGATGATAATAATAACTGTCCTCAATGCCAATGATGTTGGTATCATGTCAACACGTAAATAAGCTGCATCTCCACCGGTTGTATGTATATTTCCAGCCTTCTCTTTTATTTCAGATTTCCAGAACGCACAGTGGTTCTGCATCACTAATTTATTTCACTTCTGTTCTTATCCGTTCCCTTTCATTCGTACTTTCTCCAACCTGACTAACTGTCGTCATCATACCTTCACCGCCTCTCTGGATTCTCCTGGTCTCTATCCTGCGATGGAAACCCTTCTCTGCAAGTTACCATGTAGATCCAGCAATTTAAAAACTTTCCTGCCAGCTCTGTTGAAAAGTCCTTGACCTGAAATATTAAACCCATTTCTCTCTCCAAAACATTGCCTGACTTGCTGAGCTTTCCCCAGCATTTCTGCTTTTATTTCAACCACCTGCAATGCTTTGTTTATTGAATGAAAATAAAATTGTCAATGGCAGAAGCCTCGGCAGGTGGTTGAAAGGGGAACCAGAATGAAAGTTAGCTGCAGTGAAGTGGTTACAGCAGGCAGAGGATCAGGAAGTGACAGCTGAAATCCATTCATTTCTACTGGCCACATCACACAATGACTATTTGCTTTTGTGGTTTGTGTTTTGTTAAATCCTGAATATTTTACAATAAGTTTACTTCTAATATCTAGCGGTCTCCTTGGTGCACAGGGGAAGCATTACACATTGCAATATTTATTAGAAATGAAAGGTCTTTACATGTTTCATTGCCTTGGTGTACTTGTTTAATCTATTTCTGCAATAGAGTTGCCCTTTGTGTTATATGACCTCCTGCATCAATCGCCAACTACTGCAGATCCTGAAAAGCTGAAATCAAAACAAAATAATAATGTAACTGCTCAGCAAATCAGGAAGGTGCTGTGGAGACAAAACAGATGAGGTGTTTTTAGAGCAATTCTTGTTAACTGTTCTTTGTATATTCTGCATATTCACTAAGCAAACATTATCTGAGGGAACTGCTCCAGCAAGCGATGGAGGGAGTGTGTGACACAGGCATTTTGCTACTATTATCTGTAACTAATGTGTCCAAGCCTACAATCTGTTTTGTTTACAGTGATTCACACATTTCAGACAGCTACCCTAGACCTTAATCTAACCCATATAATAACACAGAAGAGGCACTGAAAAGTAATAACTGATTGCTATCAGGAATCATCACACACTGCAATCCTTATTTCTGATTTACTACTGGCCTGTTTGAACATTGAATACGGGACATCCGTAAATTTCCAAACGCCTCCTTTATTGTTACAAACACAATTCTCCCAGCTCATAGACATAGACATGACAACAACTAGAACTAAAATTGTGATGAGGGACCTAGGTGAGGATGGTTAGAGCCCAAGTGCTGGAGTGTCCGAGACTAGAATCGAAACATGATAGAGACTGAAACAAGGACAGGGTTCTGAACTAGATGAGAATCCAAAGTATAGCTGAGTCCTAAGCCCCAAACCTCAGTTCCAGTGCTCTTTAAGTATTAAAATCCTGTTGCCAAAACACGGCTGTCAATTAGTGGGATGGACCTGAATCTTTAAAGGAGCCACACTAGCTATCCATATTCCAGAGAGTCCGCGCGTCTAAACCCTGGGAGCTGGTACAGTCAGGTTCATATCGTAACAGGATCCCTTCCGCTGCAGCCAACTCCTGACAGCCTTGGGGGGCTCAGAGAGATGATGACGGCGGTCGTGGCTGCGAACCGGATCCAAGATGACCCTTTCAGGAACCCAGCACTATTCCTTGGGTCCAGATCCTTCCCAGTCCATGAGGAGCAGCTGAACACCCAAACAGCTTTGAATCCAGAGTTCTTTTTACGGTGAAGACCTGCTCGCCATCGACAAATCTGGGTGGCCACAGGACTGATGGTGGTGGGGCTAAAGGACTGGCGCTTACAGGATTTAATTTGGAAATGTGGAAAGTGGGATTGATCTTGAGGGTCTTGGGGAGCTGCATGGTGTAAGCCATGAGTTTACTTTCTTGAGAATCTTGAAGGGTCCAATGAACCTGGGTGTCAATTCTCTAGCCTCCACTTGGAGTGGCAAATTCTGAGTAGACAGCTAAACCTGTTGGCCAGGCTGCAAAACTGTCTTGTGGTTGGCCTCATTGCACCCTCCTGGGTAGAGTCCAGCAAAATCTCCATTGCCCTGGTTCATTTTTCCTTGCAGCGGCGAGCTGCAGTAAACGCAACTTGGCCTCCTACTCAGGGAAGAGTGGCGGGGAATACCCAAATTGACATTTGAACGGGGACATCCCATGCACAGAATGCTGTAAAGTGCTGTCGCGATCTCTACCCGCATCACTTGTCTGATTTTGCTGAGGGCGGGCATCTTAGGCTTCATTCCATGCACTGATTCATCCACTCCATCTGGCCATTGGACTGCAGGGCAAACCCAGAGGAAGACTTGCCACAGCCCCGATCAGCGTACAGAGCACCATCCAAAAACCTGACCTGAATTGTGGATCCCAATCTGACACAATGTCCACTGGAAATCTGTGGATCCTGAAGACTTGATGTAAGACGATCTCACACCATTGACAGTAGCTTGTCCAATGCAATGTAGTTGCAAGCTTTTGAAAAATGATCTACAATTACCATGATGATGGCCTTCCCTTTGGAAGGCAGAAGACCTGTGACAAAGTCCGTGGATATGTGCACCCATGGTCTGTCCAGAACAGGTAGAGGGTGAGTGAGCCTTTGAGGTTGGGCGTGAGGCTCCTTGTTCTGGGCATACACCTCGCATGCTTGCACCTATTGTCAGACCTCTTAGCCATTCCAGGCCACCGTATCTTCTCTTAATTAACTCAAAGGTTCAAAGGTTCATTTATTAACAAAGTATACAACCAACAAATTCTTCTTCTCCAGATAGCCATGAAATGAAGAAAGAAAAGAGAAGCAGCACAATCATCAACCCCTAAATTCCCTCTCTGTGCACAAAAAAAACAGATAAAATGGAACAGGTACGTCAACCCCAAAATCAGTCTTCCTGCACAATAAAACAAATATAACAAAATAGAACAGACACATCAACATCCCCCCCACACAAAAAAAATTGAGAAAGATCAAGTGAGAAACAGAGAATACAAAAATCTGTAAGATTGAGAAAAGTCTATAGTCCAAGTCCACATCCAAAATGCAGAAAACCTGGGCAACATTCTCCGGGCACAGTAACAGGCTCTCCCCTCTCCAGTAGTGTAGCAGAGTGATCCTCAACCATCAAAGTGCAGGCAGCTGGTGCTTACTTTCCTCACTTACCTCGATGCTTCAATCTCCTTCACAGCTTCAATTGGCGAAATAGAGTCAAACATCAGCTTATGCCCCAATCTGCAGCATGCCTGCCATGAGGTTTACATACACTGCCCCTGTCTCACAGAATACTTTCAGAGTTTGCAAAGCACTGGAACACCCAAACGATCTCCAAACTTCCACATTCACCTCTATGTTTCAATCTCCCTCATCGCTTTAATCAGCGGAATAGAGTTGAACATTGGCTCGTGCTCTGCAGCCATCCTGCAGTCTGCCCGCCCTGAGATTCGCGCATGCTGCCTCTGCCTCCTGGAATTCTCTCGGAGACTGCAGAGTGCTGGAATACCCAAACAATCTCCAAACAGCAAATCACAGACTCCAGCAGTTCCAGAATCACATTCAAAATGAAAAACAAACGTAAGAGACATAAAATAAGTGAAATATACAGTTTCATGATTTATCTTGAAGATATTAACTGATGGAGCATTGTATGCAGGTACTATCTTGATCGGAAGATGTCAAACACTCGAGGGTCCTGGCAAGCCCTAGGTGAACAGTCATTCAGATGCATGTCCCCAATGAAGTACCTCAGACCTGACTGAACTTGGGACGAACAGATGACTCAGAGGTCAGTTCTTGAGAATCACCCTTGTTCCTGGGACATGGGAACAAGTACTGCATGTTGATTCCCCAACAAATGAGCGCTATCACTTAAACTTTGCCCAAAATGGTGGTAGGCTGCTCCTCTCTTTCGGGTTCATCGAACTGACGAGACAAAACAATCGGTTTTTGATTCCTTGATCCCAGTTGACAGGTCAGAACAAAATTGAACTGGTTAAAGAAAAGAGACCACCTGGCTTGCTCGGAATTCAGTCTTTTGGCTTCCTGAATATAAGCCAGGTTTTTGTGATCTGTCCATACAATAAAAGTGTTCTTAGACCCCTCAAGTCAGTGATGTCATTCCTCCAATGCCAACTTAACCGTGAGCAGCTATTTCCAATTCATCATTCACCTCTTGTAGGGATAGCTGCTTGGAGAAGAATATACACACATGCATTTTATTGTCTGAAAGTTGAGACAACACTGCACTTACTCCAATACCTGAAGCATCCACTTCCACGATGAAGGGAAGAAACGGATTAGGTGAAACCAAAATGGGAGCTGTCATGAACCATTGTTTGAGTCCTGCAAAGCAGCTTCTGCTACGATAGTTCAAACAATAGGACCCATGGCTCTCCTATTTAGTGCTGTCAGCTGAGCTGCCACTGAGTTGAAGTTCCTGATGAACTTTCTGTAAAAGTTGACAAATCCTAGGAATCGTTGGACTTGTTTCACACTGGTTGATTGTGGCCAATCTCTGACTGCCTGTGTCTGAGTAGGGTCCATCTTGAGATTGCCATTAAAGATGATAAAACCCAAAATTGAAACAGTGGTTACATGAAATTCGGATTTCTCCAGCTTGACATAAAGTCCACGATCTAGAAGCCTCTTTAAGATATCTCTGACATGAGCAACTAGGCAGAGACTAGGCTCTAAGGGTCTAAGAGCCTTTCCCTTAGACGGGACTTGCTTGGCTGCTAGGGTTCCAGACTGCCTGGCCACCTCCTCAGCAGACCTATTGGCTTGCTCTTGAACTAGAGACCCTTTCTCTCTCACTAGTTCCAGCATAACCCTGACTAGACAGGGTCGGGATTCATACTGTCCTGTTGACTGGAGCTGCTTTGTCTGCCCTTGGAGGCAGGACTAGGTTTCCCAAAGGTTCTAGGTTACCCCGAGCAAAAGTCTACTTAACGATCAGGGGCATGCAGGGTGAATCGATGATATGAAAGCAAGTGTTCTCTGCATGTTCCTCTATCTATCCTCATTCACAAAACTGTTGCCTTCTGCAGGATCTGCCCGGACCCAAGTGGCCATTCATACAGGGTAGTTGTGGGCACGGTCTGGCTTAACTCCTGCCGAGATATGTGGAGCTGACAGGCAGTCCCCAAGTCCAGGAATCACCAGCTGCCCCAGAGCCCACAAAGGCATTCACCTCTCACTGGTTCTTGCCCCAGGAGATCTCCGCCCTCGGTGTGACACCAGAATTAGAGAATTAGTAGGGTTGGGAGCTGAGGCTGCTACCATCACAGTCCTCCCAACATTGGGCAATCTTGGCAGTTTTCCCGACTGCTACAGCTTCAGATGTTCAGCCTGCAGGTGACCCGCTTCCATTCAGTAATCGCAGCAACCTCGGCTCCGGTGCTGAGACCTCTCATCAGCAGAGAGTCTTGTGCTGCCAATTGACATTGGCTCATCAGAATCTGGTGCAGGAAATGGTCTGGCCATTGTCCATGGTTGGGAAGTGGAACTGTGATGCATTGAGGCGGAGCTTGGGCTAGCCCTCTTTGAGCTCCTGAGATAGTCCCATTTACTCTCCTCCAGGCGATTATCAAAGCAGATGGACTGATCAGTCAGAGCCTCTAAGAGCTCTACTGGCTGTCCCAAGGCAAGAGCGTCCTTGAATTCACCTCAAGTCCATGGCAATACAGAGTGGCCAAGGCCTCCCCTTTTCAGCCACTCTCTTCGGCCAAAGTCCGAAACTCAATTGCAAAATGGGCTGTTAACCAACTACCCTGACACACCTTCATCAGAAGATCCATGGCTCTATTTGCTCCAGCGGGATGATGAAACACCCTCTTCATGACATTCATGAAATTCCCCCGAATCAGAGCAAATCTCCAGCCTCCACTCCCAATGTGCAGTGGCCCAGGCCAGGGTTCTCCTGGTCAGGAGAGAGATCATGAAGTCCACCTTTCCATGCTCCACAGGGCACCAGGACAGCTGGAGTTCAATCACCAACAAATAATAAGTGAGGAGGCTGTGGCAAGAACCTGAGTCATGATTGAATCTTTTTGGGTCAGAAGATGGACTAACTCCACAGAGCGACCAAAAGACTCACCAGAGCGACTCTGGCTTCCTCCTAACAACATTTGGCACAGAGCAACCTGGAGGTCATGTATCTCCTGGGATCTGTCTTGAAACTTTCTCACTGTGGCTGCCCACAGCTGATGAGAGGTTCCAATACCCGGTTGGGTCCATGTAAGGCTCAATCGTACTGCATTGAAAGACCAAGGCGAAGATGGTTAGAACTCAAGTTCTGGAGTATCCAAGACCAGAATCGAGACACAATAAGAACAAGTATTGCAACAGAAACAATAATAGTAAGAAAGATGTTCCAACTTTAAAAAGGATTAGGTTACCAAGAATATTATTGGGCTCAGCTATGTCTCCCTTCCAAGTCCATGAAGGATTATTAAACTTTGACTGGGATTCTAATGACAAGAGAGGCCAAAAGATTACCTGACCCCAGTATGCATAAATTCCAGCCCTGCCAAAATGATACAATTGATGAATGAGGGGACATGCTGAGGGCCTTGGAGCTCACAACCTTTGCCACATACTGAGATATTCAACAGTCTTCCATGCTAGGTCTAATTGGGTAGAGTGGCCTCAACTCGCAGAACTCCTTAATTTTCCTTTATTTGTGCAGCTGCTTTGGTGCTTAAGCAATGTCAAATGGATGGCAATCATAAGCATATTATGACTGACCGCTCTTCTTGCTTTCAAACATTCGACCAAATTACAGACTGCAGTGCTGTGCTCCACTTCTATGTTATTGGGGAACCATCAATAAAATGGAATACTTAGCCAGTTCTGAATGAAAAAACATGGTTTAGGTACAGTAGTTTAATTACAGTCAGGTGTTCGTAAAATTCTTAAAAGCTAATTTCAGGTATGATGCGCCATATTTATATTTGGCTTTCTGTTCTAGGTAATAAGGAATATCAACACATATGCCAGGACAAAGACTATTGCCCAAGGCTTTCTGGACATAGCCTTATTTACTGCAAATGCATCACAAATGAAACATCTCCTGGAACAGGGTCCAGGAATTCGGTTTTACTATTTCCTTTTGGTTCTGTTGGTGCGTATACAAATTGCCTTTTACTTTGTGATGTTGTTAATGTGGGCTTGTTTAGAAAGAATGGGATATAATGATATGAATATTGAAAATAATGCATGATTTTGATTATGCATCACAACTTATAAACTTAACACCACAACACAGAAGGCTGTATTTATTTAGAAGTATGTGCTATATTTGAGCTTTTGTAACACAGCAGTACAGTTTCAAATCACACCTTTTGTAGCTGATCCAGTAAAATTTGGTCACTTGAGAGACGGGATTTTATTTTTGAAAGTAACCATCAAATTTGCCACATTATTATAAAAGCAAAGACAATCCACTACTATTCTCAAGGGAAGGGAAGTTTTCAATCTTGTCCAATCTGATCATCATGTGGCCTCTAAAATCCTCAGCATCTCTGTGTTGCTAGAACACATCACTCAGTTATAAAATTATAAACAGCGGCTGTTAGTATCACCCACATGCCAAGGACGAATTTTAATAGCTTTTAGTTTGGTTCTAATTATGTAAGTCATTTTACAACTAAAGGTCTCTATAGATTTATAACAGTTTAATATAGTATAGGTTCAACCATTCTATATTTGAATAAACTTTTTTTAAACCAGCAGATAAGCAATTCATTTCCTTTTATACTGCTCAGTTATAAGAAATCTACAGACAGAAATCAATTATCTTGAATAATGAAACCTAATAAAGTTTCAAGAATATTGCACTAGATGCGAGTGTGCATCAGTGAGGAACTCTTTTTACATCTAGATTGTTTAGAAAAATATCAGAGTAAACAATGGGTGCTTTACAACATCATATATTGCATGCTCTGTCCAATGTTAAAATCTCTTGTCTTACAGTGCATCTCCATCATACTTCAGTTGATTGTTGCAGCCCTGTTAATTTATAAAGGATCAAAGAACATAGAATGCGATGATCCTGAGCGCCGGCTCAGTGACAGGTATATTGGTTCTGGCTGTATATACAGAGCTTGCTTCTTGTAGATTTATCTTGTCTTTCACTTTGTACCTCTTATGTTAAGATTTAACTTGACACAATCAAGAATTCCTTGTATCACAAGCAAAGCTGAATAAGAGTTTGAGAATGGAACTGCTTTTGTGCTTGTGGCAACTGAGTTAATTTAGCCAAAGTCAGCAATATCAGCATGAAAAATCATGGGTTTTCAATGGCAGGTAAAATCGAGCACAAATCAAATCACCATGATCTTTTGCAATGACATTTTAATGAACTGCAATTTTTTATGTATTAGAAAACTTCAGTACACAGGCTACTATGTCAAACTTTTACGTTTTTCTTCTTCCTACCCACCCAATACAGACATTAAAATAGCAGTAATAACTTCTATTTTTGCTACCCCTTTAAGAGTATTAGGCTGAGGCTTTCACAGCAGCTCCGACTGAAAATAGCACTCAATAAATAGCAGTTAGATGTCGTACAGTACAAATATATTGACAGGTAACAGTTTGGAATTGATGCTGCAGTATCACCGCAACCAAAAGAATGATTGTGTCTATTTGCATTTGTCTTTTGTTTCCAGATTAGAATCAGAATCGGGTTTATTATCACTAACATATGTTGTGAAATGTGCTGCTTTACTGCACTAGTTTTGTACAATACATAAAATATACCTACCTATTTGCTCAGTGGACATTTTGTTAACTACACCTGTGCGCCTGCATGTTAATACAAATATCTAATCAGCCAGTCATGTGGCAGCAACATAATGCATAAAAGCATGCTGACATGATGAAGAGGTGGAATGGGGTGGAAATGTGATCTAACAAAAAAAAATCCAGTGAGTGGCAGTTCTGTGGGCAAAAATACCTTGTTAATGACAGAGGTCAGAGGAGAATGAACCTCTTGACAATGTTTAGCTGTTTTTATGCATTGAGTTGGTGCCACATGATTGGCTGATGAGATGTTTGTATTAATAAGCAGGTATATATGTGTATCTAACAAAATGGCCACCCAGTGTCTATATAAATCTGATGGCAAAGGGGAAGAAGCTGCTCCTAAAACATTGAGTGCATGTCTTCAGGCTCTTGTACCTCCTCTCTGATGAGTAATGAGAAGAAGGCATGTCGTGGGTGCTGGGGGTCCTTAATGATAGGGCGCTGAAAGCCTGTGCCAACCAACTGGAGGAAGTGTTTAAGGATAACTTCAATTTCTCACTGCTGCAGTTGGAAGTTACTATCTGCATCAAAGGAGCATCAATCATGCAGGTCCCCAAGAAGAGCAGACTGAGCTGCCCCAATGACTATCACCCATTTGCACTCACATCTATTGTGGCAAAGTGCTTTCAGAGGTAGATCATGGCCAGAATTAACTCCTGCCTAAGCAAGGACCTGGACCTGCTGTGATTTGCCTACCACAATACAGTAATAGGTCCACAGCAGATGCAATCTCATTAACTCTACTCCTAGCCTTGGACCACCTAGACAACAGCAATCCTATGTCAAACTGCTGCTTATTGATTACAGCTCAACGTTCAACACCATTATCCCTTATATTCACAACCTTTGAGAAATTAACTGTAGAACAATTGTTTAAAACCTGCTCTTTGTGTATCTGAAATACTTTATCAGATTTCATAACATTAATCAAAACTTCAGCTTTTAATTCTGACCTTTTTTTCTTTAATATACAATTTTCTGTCAGAAAGATCTGCCAAGATCATTTTTTGGTTATCTAGGTGATGACTAAAACCTCAGTGTTTGTACACGAAGTCCATAATGTTGCAACCACTGGTTAAAAAGAATGGTCAACTTATTCTCACCACTCTCACTAAAAACACAAATTACCTTTAAAGTCAAAGGGAGTAAATAGGGCATTGACCACAGAAAAAAACTGTGAATTAAGTTGAATTCAAAGGCTACTACTTAGGAGGATTGAGGGAGGGAATTATTCTTTGAGAGAGGAAAAGTAAAAAGCTTTTTTTGAGATACCAGTGGTGCTTTTCTGAACTGACTGAAAGTTATTGATGGAAGTTCTTAAACATCAGCTGCTGGAGATTGCTGTAACAGTAATAGAGTACAAAGCATTAATAAAAACCATAAGTCACTGCCTGAGCAACTCAATATGTAGCAAGCCAAATTGCACAAAATGGATTGGACGTTAACAAAAAAAACCCTAAAGCAATTACCTAGATAACTCCAATTTAAATATATAATATCTAAATTTAAAATGTACTAAAATACTAAATTAAAACTTCATTGAAAAATTAGATTATGTAATGCATTGTATATTGTAAAAGTGCCAAAGCATTGAATCACATTGTGCCATATAGAGAGGTGGGTGGGGAGGGAGAGAGAAGGGGTTGGCAATTTTAAGAAGATTCTCCCAAATGCAAAGAAGTGAGCCAAAAATGGCATTTGGCTCAAGTCCATTTTAAAATTGAAGGTTAACTTCCACCTTTATCATTTTTCAGTACTTCATTCATGCATGATTTAAGTTTGGCAATAATGGAAAATGGCATGTACTATATAATAGCACTGCATAATTATCACCTATATAATAAACACTCTGTTTTAAGAAGGAGGGGGAATTTCAGCTGTCAGACAAATTTCAGATATACTTGTATAACATATAAAATTCATTATTGGACATAGTGAATGCTAAATCGCCCAATCTCAATTATATAAAAAGCAGTCACCATCTTATTTCACACCGGCAAATCCATGGATCCTATTCAAATAAAATGCATATGCATCAATCTATGAATTCATACAGAAAGTGATCTGTATTATGCAGCAGCTGTTTAACTTTGACAAAACATCAGTAATCATTTCATACTAATATTTTCACACCATAATAATCTGAAATGGATAGAATTTCACTGTGATTTTTAGTTAAAGAGAAATCCTACAATATCACTTAGCTTTTTAATGCCTTGCATTTGCCATGCAAATGTTTTAACTGTGGTCTCAGAATAAAGCTGCTGTTTCACTCCAGGGTGTTAGTAAAACAATTGCTGTGTTAATGGAGTCCAGAATAAGAAATCTTGCAAGTGGATTTGCTAGATGTTTTCTGAATTGAACAGAAAATTAAATTATGTATTAAATGAAGTTGATTGGGATTCTGCATTTAAATTAGTTGTTTGAGATTAATATTTCTGGTGTTACTTTTAACTGTTCTTGAGACTTTGTGCATAGCCAGTTTATAACATTGCTTAATTACATTGTTTTTTTTTTGTGTAGAAGAGGGGGCATAACTTGGATTTCACAACTGGCTTCTTCAATTTAGGTAGTTATATAAGAATGACCAAAGACACTATGATTTGTGAAGAATTTTTTCACAAGGTCATAGCTTCTTAAATTTGAAGTTAGCAATAATTAAAAATATTATCATATATCCTTTGAGCATTGAAACAAGCATTTCTTAAGTATTCATAGAATAACTGTGGCAAATATCAGACAACTGACTGAGAAGTGTTTCTTTCTGCTATACCTCTTATTCTTTGGTAAATATATGCAACATCCCTCAAAGTAGTCTGGCAGGGTTCCCCATGAATCCTTGACCTGGCAGTAGTTATTTACAAGTCAAGCTGCTTCTCTTTCTGACATTTCCCATCCTGAATGCAGGAAATTAGATGATAGTCTAGGAGCACCATCTCCAACCATATATACATATATGTAGTACTTCTGATTGACTTGCTGTCACTGCTGACCTCCTTCAGAAAAGTCTTGGTAATCCAGGAGGTAATAACAATTTAACAATTAAAACCTTAAAACAGATGCCATACAATATAACTCCCAGGGTACATTTGCCCACATTTTGCAATTTTGCCTGACCGCTAGACATTCCCAGGGACAATATTCTTCATCTACTCTCCTTCAACAATAGTCCTGAATCTTAAGAGTTCTGACTGCTGGACATGGGGATTTAGGTTTTCCATATTTCTGACTGGCCCATGTGAGTGGCCCTTTTGACTTAACAGTTGTGTTTTTTTAATTGTCTGTAGGTTATAGCCATAGCACAAGCCTGCAGTGACTACATTGAGGTTGTTTAAACACATTGTTCAAAGGATTCTTACAACAATCTTCATTGTTTGTTATTTTTTATTACTAAATGAGCTCCTTGAATATTTAGAATTAACTATTATTAAAATAAATAAAATTAAATGTAGGGAATACTACAAATTTACTTGCATTATGATCTGTTTGTCTTTGAGGGGGTTTTCCCCAAAATACTTACAATGGTATAACAGGGCCAAAGCATGGTTTGGTCAAATGTGGGAGAATTGAACAACTTGCCAAAAATGAGACTCAACTGAGAAATGTTAACCATCCTATTCCAAAAGGATGATTGACAAATACAAACTTGTAGGCATAAAGAAGGCAAGGCAGTGGCTATACTTTATTAAGAGTTTGAAGCGATTTGGCATGTCAACAAATACACTCAAAAACTTCTATAGGTGTACCGTGGAGAGCATTCTGACAGGCTGCATCACTGTCTGGTATGGAGGGGCTACTGCACAGGACCAAAAAAAGCTGCAGAAGGTTGTAAGTCTAGTCATCTCCATCTTGGGCACTAACCTACAAAGTACCCAGGACATCTTTAGTGAGCAGTGTCTCAGAAAGGCTGTGTCCATTATTAAAGACCTCCAGCACCCAGGGCATGCCCTTTTCTCACTGTTACCATCAGGTAGGAGGTACAGAAGCCTGAAAGCACACTCTCAGCGATTCAGGAACAGCTTCTTCCCTTCTGCCATCCGATTCCTAAATGAACATTGAAGCTTAGGACACTACCTCTGATTTTGCACACTTCTTAATAATCTATTCAATATATGTAATTGATGTACTTGTTTATTTATTAACGTGTTTTATTTTATTTATTATTTCTCTCTCTCTCTCTCTCTCTCTCTCTCTGCTAGATTATGTATTGCATTGAACTGCTGCTGCTAAGTTAGCAAATTTCACATCACATGCCGGTGATAATAAACCTGATTCTGATTCCTATTCTGCAGTGACAAGGGTTCCTGAGGCAAAATGGAAGTGATCATTTAAAGACAACCTGCACATGATTTGGTGGGGGGAGGAAGAACAACAGGGGGAAGGAGTCTGAAACCAAACCACCAACATTAGTGTACGCAACTGTCCAATATTTAAGAAATGAATGCTGATCTCAGTAAAAGAACACAGTAATGGCACTGTTCCAAATTGCATATGCTTGCCTGAGACCTGCCACAAGCTAATAGCCACTACGAAATCGATGAGAGGATGTCTTCCATTGTGTACTTGTTTCCAAATTGTTTTCTCTTCGGTTTCAGAGTACACCTGCTGAATAACATAGTAACTGGTTTGATCCTGGTGATTACAGCCGTCAATGTCTTCATCACCTCATTCTGGTTCAGTCCTCCCCACTCCACGTCAGATGAGCTGCACCGAAATCAATTTGGCGCCCATACAAAATGTTGACTGGCCACTAACACGCTGAAACTGCTTCTGAAAATAAACTGAATCTGTACAAACAAACGGCTCCATCAACTCATTCTTTATTGTGTATTCTCTTATCGCTAGATGTCGGTTTCCTTTTGCAGCCTCTGTTGGTGATTTGGTTTTCACACAGAACTGAGAGCAAGCATCACCGCGCCCTTACTAACAAAAAATGTTTTTAGCACGAATGCCGTCAATAGTGGAGATCTGGCTGATCATTGCAATTATCTTTTGACTCGCAGATGTGGGAACATAAAAGATGTTCACGTTAAATCACCAGGCTGAACCATTCTCAAAGTTCACCGCTAAAAGGGCACTAATTTACAGCCTACTCGTTTAAAGCTGCATTTTGCGGGATTAATGCGCTGCCTTCAGAGAGAATTGTGCTTTAGCAATCAAAACATCAGGGATCGTTTGTTGTTGGGTAGTTAGCTGTTTCTTCTGTTGCGGATGATATTTGTCAATATATCACAAACTCTGCTGAGTTTATTCTGGATACTAAGCCGAGCGCGTGGATGGTGCGCTTCCAAACAGGGAAAGACAGACTCTAAGAAAAAAAACATACTGCACATGCGGGAAATTTAATTTTAAAGTATGTTGTAAAATTGGTAGTGTCAGGCAACATTGATCTCCACCGCCTTTCCAGATCACGACCCTAATAGGTAACACCGCTCTTCTCTCCACAATTGCTGGCTAGTCCGCTAACCAGTGCTTTCTGCTGCTGTGATATCAACTGAATTATATTCATCTGCCTGGTTTGACATGCAATGCAACAGCCAGAATGTCAGCCTCTGAGTTTCGATATCAATCCAATTGAAAATCCGCAAAAGAGATTACTCTTCAGGCATTATCAAGACTCTAAACTCGCTCGCATGTAAACATAACATACTATTAGTATTACCGGGCAAGAAAGGGGAGCAGATCAGCTTATTCCTTGATGGTTTGTTGTAAAATTCGTATTGCATTAAGAAACCGCATCGCTTCGCAGCGTAACGCGGAGGTCTCGGGGCTCTGACCGCTCCGGGGAGCTCTGGCTACCAAGCCGCTGTGTCGCTACACTTGCTTGAGAAATGCATTCCCCTGAGCGGGAGCGGCGAGATGCGACGGCTGCACCAAGCGTGTACGCGGATCCTTGCCTCGCAATGGATCAATCGCGTAAAAGAATATTAGCATGTGCACCCGAATGTGAACAAGGGATTAACGCAAACTAGTAGCAGGATTAAAGGCAACGGGAGCGATTTCCAAAGGAACGCTCGCTTTCTTTTCCATGCAGAAACTTCTCGTTGGCGTACCAATAAGAAGATGAAAGTGAAATTTATGAACTTGTATAATAGTAGTCTGCCGTGCACATTCCTTGATTATTGGATATCCGCTATCGCGCTGTGCCAGCGGAGTTTAGCATCAATAAAGCGGAAAGTTGGGTTAACACTCGCGCCCTAGAAGTGGCGTCCGGCACGAGTGGGGGTGGGGTTCGAGCCGATTCGTAATCGATATTTATAACGGGGCACACGCTTAACTCGTGTGATATGGGACTTCATCAGTCTCAGGATAAGGTGTAAAAAGGTAAATAACGTACAAAGCATTGACAACAAATTGCATGGAGCGTGCCCTGGAGTAAATGACAAATAAGATCCCTTAATTGGTAAGATGATTTTATCAGGAGGATGCATTTTATGTTTGGCCACACTCAGCTGCACGGCACCATTCAGAACTCTATCAGGGAGACAATGGACACAATCTTGCGTGTCAATAGAAACCAGAGGTCCAGCGTTCTCCCCCGTCTCCGCACTTTGACTGCGGATTGAAGAGAATTTCGGGTCGTGTGCTATTTTTGTACAGATTAAAATCGTCTTTTAACATTATCTTCAAAGCCAAAAATCTAATTGAAATTCGCCTTCCTAATCCTTAGCAGCTAAAATTCTTCTCCGTTTAAAGTCTCCAGGCAGATCCACCGATCACTTATTCGTTATCCCCGGGGCTGTCTGATTAGGATTCCCATAGCATCTCAAGTCAGGACGCACCTTCACCAACATCTGTGTGCTCATATTCCCCCGTGACGGGCGGATGTCGAGCTGAATCTGCGCGAATGGCGCAGCCGAGGATTTACAACTCGGGATGTTTTGGGCTCCTTTGCCTCGCGATTACGTGAGACGTCAGTTGTATTCATTGCCCCGATAGGTTCAGGAGGGGGTTGTTGTGGAAGCCGGTCGAGCTCGTGTGTATTCCTCCCTCACTCTGCCTCTTGGGTGGGATGTCGGTGCCCCTTGTTTTGTGTTGTGAGCGCAAGGTGCAAACCTATTATTACTCTCTGGAAATGCCCGAGAGACTCCGTCGCCTCTCCAGCCGCTAATCTACAAAGTCACAAGCGGAGAAAGAAACGGCAAGGAGGCGCGTTTCTCTCAGAGCCCCAAAGGATCGGTGAGGGCTTCCCGGTACCAGAGATCTGATTCACATGGGGATGGGGGTCAGCGTGCCTAATCTGGAATCACTCCCCCGCCACGTCCCTGCAACCCGATCCAGCTCCTTTTATTGGGAAAATTACTGGTGCTTCTAATCATACCTAATTCGAATATAAATTCAAGCAAGACGTGTTTGTGAGTTTGGGAGGCTCCGTGGTCAATTACCAGGAGGGTACAGAAGGACGGGGTCCGATCAACTTGTCGATCGCGCTGTCCGTTCTCCGTGACACAGCGCTGAGGCGAGTGATCCACGGTTGTAACCTTGGAGAGCGAAGCTGCGATGGGATTGCAGCGCTTCACAGGGCTTAAGATCTAACACCACCAACGATTGTCCTGAACATTAACAAGTCTCTATGAAATGGAAAATCGAGGGATCACCAGTATTCTCTATTACTTGATGCTAAACGCGCCGCTTTTGCTGTGTGTTAACGGTGAGTTGTGTTTTGCAATTTATGTCAGCTTCTTCGTTCTGTAGAGCTTTGCAAGTCTCGTTGTCTTTGACAATCTATGGCAAATTAGCCACGGATGAGTATTGCTGGAGACATTGCATGCATGCACTCTATAAGTTATGGAATTATTAATTTCAATAGATCGTTACCCACCCTTGGATGTAACTTCAAAATATATTAATATTTCTAGTTTTCTTGATCGCACGATGTCCTATTCAAAACTACCTAATAGCTGATACAGCAAAATATTTCACCTATATGCAATTATTTTAATAACGTTTAATTTTCTTTTAAATTGCAATGGGAGAAATTGGGTGATTCGGGCAATGTGAGGGCTTGCGCGTTTTTAAAACTGCACAATATTGTGGTTTCTTAAATACTTGTAAACAGTGGATTTGAGAAATGATAGACCTGCAGCTTTTCGGAGACTATCGTACCTGTTGTAGTCCAAGTTAAATTATGACTTAGGTGAAGCCGTAGAAATGGGAGAAATGTAACCTTCGTGTTTTACTGAAGTCAGGCGAAGCCTCGCCAGTGATGTTTGTTAGCCATCTCTCGAAAATTAGTATTTTTTTCTTTTCTCCTGGCAGCAAAATTTCTTGAAGTCCCCCAGGATGTGACTGCTAAAGAAGGGGATGATATTGAGATGTCTTGTGCGTTCCGGGCCAGCGGGACCACCTCGTATTCTCTGGAGATCCAGTGGTGGTATCTAAAGGAAGCAGCCAGAGAGCTGGCACATGGGCTAACACTCGGCGCCCAGGCCACCAACAGGGCCAAGGTGAGGGAACTGGACACGGGCCATGTGCCTTAAATCCCGCGTCCGCTTGATATTACCTTCAATCACGGGAACCATGATGGGATGGTTGGAGGGAAATCAACCACAGACTGTCCCTTGTCCCTCAACAACAATGAAAGGAGATGTGTCCGAGAAAGCTAGTGGTACAATCACTTCTTTTAAAAAAAAACTAAGTCCCGGGCACGGACAACCCAGTGGTGCTGAAATAGACAAAACCAGTGCCGTCCCAGCCTCTGTCCAGTCTGGGTCGTCATGGAGTCCCCACATGACAATGTGTAGCATGACCCTTGACAAAAACTAGGTTGCATAATTAGTGTCTGTGTCAGGTTTCGAGTCCAAGATAATATTGAGGGGAAAGTAATCAATAACTTGGAGCAGTACGTTTGACCGTAGCTTGAATCCAGAGCAGGGGCGAGTTTTAAGACGAAACTTCCAAAATAAACTTGGACCCAATTCTGGTTTGAGGCCGGAATATAAGGTTCTGAGGAAGTCTAGTGCTTAAACTGGGAGAAAAACTAGTGGTGAAATCGTCTTTTTTTAATCTCGGACAATACCTTGCGTTAAACGGGGTCTCTAGGACACAGACAGGGGAGGCTGCAATTCCCGGCAGCAGGGGGTGCGAAGGTAGCTCCAACTTCGATGATGATGGTAGAGCTGGGAAATTCAGGGTAGCATCGCCAGTAAAGGTGTGAATGAACAGGGGATGTCGGGGGTGGGGTGGGGTGAAGATATACCTGGGAATGTCGCCTGCGAAGGTGAGAATACACCGAGGAATATCGGGAGAGTCCGATGATGACTATCACCACTTTAAAATATTTGGCCGATTTTGATTCCGACCACATTACTACGAATATATCGACGTGACAGTGGTTTGACGCACATAAATTGCCAGGAACAAACCACGGAAATTAGAACTTTCCTGCTTCGGCCCAAATCCGTAAAAGGGAACGGGGATGAATCTTGGGGAAAGGGTGTTGCAATGGAATGCGCGGGATATGTACGGATCTGTGTCACGGCTTCTTGAGCATATTATGCACTTCTGTGCTATCAGAAGGAGTCGCATTTACAGTCCCGAGAAACTGCAGATCGGTATCACGTCTTTAGCTTTGATATAATGTTGGATACAAATTTATAATTCTGTGAATACAGCATTACGTGTCAAGCAATTGATGGCGTCAGTTCCTAATTTGAAGGCAGATTAATAAAATTCCAACTGTGATCTGAATCAGTTGAGTTAATTGCATTATAATTGTTGTGCTATACTAATCTAACTCCAGATGTGGCACTAACGTTGGACAGAACAAAACAAACCCGAAGTTAAATACATTCATTCATGACACATCGCAATTTACAGTTTAGAACTCAAAACCAGGAAATGACACTACATACACTCCGGCTTCTGAAAATTTGTTCCTTCGGCTAATGTCTGGCAGGAAGAACTAGCATTTAGAATAGAAAAATGTTCTTTCTCTCGAAGAAATTTGATGCATACCATTTCTTGTTTTAGGTTACGTTAAATAAAGATGCCACCAAAATAAGCGTAAGTGTTATTTTCCTCTATGTTTTATTAATAAACGAAACTGTTTTATTGCCCACTCTGAATAAAAACCGACCTCTACACGAGAAATAACGTGTTCTACACTAGAAATAGAGAGTTCCATTGGCAAAGATCACATGCTGCTCTGTACTTCGTGGTCAGTATAAAATTGAATAGATTTATCGACTATTTTGCAGAATTTCGTTTAAAATGCCGCCCGAGAAAAATAGCTACGATTTATTTTTGAAAACTTTAATTTTGGCTTCTAATTTTTTAATTGCCTTTATTATTTTCTAAATTACATACGTTTGGCATATTTTTACTGTCAATATTTCGCCAATCCAAAAGCAAAGTACTGCAGATGCTGGAAGACTGAAATAAAAACATAAAATGCTGAGTAAAAAGAAAGAAACATTAAGTAGAAACATTAATATTATTATATTTTCGCCGATGTTGGCTGCTTTTATTAATATAATTCCATTAGTTATTCGATGTTTGTGGAAATAAAGCATCATGACAATGTTCCAATTCGGATTATTAATAGCGTTAGTCTGGTAGTTTTAATTGTTCTTTATTGACCGCGTCTTTTTTCATTCTTCATGCTGACTGGTATAGAAGTCGGTGGCTTCTATATGTTGCAAATCAATAATTTCCCGCTTAGTGCCTTTGATTTTATTTCATGTGTTTGGAGCGCCTTATGTGTTGCGGCCCTTTCTTTGTCTACAGACTGTCCGGGTAATGGGAAATGATATTTCGCATAAACTACGCCTCTCCAGTGTTAAGAAGGAAGACGAGGGGGTTTATGAGTGCAGAGTCACCGACTTTATTGACGACGAAACTCAGGAACATAAAGCCCAGGCGACCTTACGGGTGACAGCCCGCTACAGTCCGGAGATGCAGGCGGCCGAAGCGGTCTCTCACATTCAGAGTGGGAATGGGCGCCGCAGGAGTAGCGCACGCTCCACGCCAGTGACCGGCGCTGACAAGCGGCGAGTGGCGGAAACGGCCAGCGACGGAGCGGCATCCTCCTCAATCACCCCCGCCTCAGTTACTCCACCCCCGGGCAATGCGGCCATGATTGGACAGCACAACTCCGGTAAGTGGAGTTAGATTGCCATCGTGTGGGGACTTTAATGGGTTGTAACGTGCAGGTCTAAGCAACGGCGCCTAATACGGATGTTGGTATATGTATATAGCCTTACCTTTCTCGATTCCTCCCGACTACAGTCTTTCTACAGTGCCTTGGATTCCCAGGATCTACTGGAATAATGACAGTGCTTTAAAAACAAAGCATGTTATGAAAAATTTATTAAGGACCCTGGGGGTTCTCCAAAACTTTACAGCCAGCAAAGATCTTTCAAAACATGTCTGTTAACTAGTCTAAATTAGCAATCAAATAAGTGATCAACAATTATACTATGACCAGAGAGCTTGATGTCGGACTGTTGGAAACGATAGTGCTCGTGTTCTTAGAGCCACCGGAGGGCCGAGTAAACCCTGGTTTAATATCTCTTGGCGCAAGACAGACGGCGGGATGGAAATTTTAGGCACGAGATTCTGCAGATGCGAGAGATTTGCCGTCGATTGAAAAAAAAAGTTCAAAGTTTAAAGTAAATTTAGTTTCAAAGTCCATATATGTTAGCTTATACAACCCGGAGTTTCGTTTTCTTGCGGGCATTCACAGTAAGTGCAAGAAACACAATAGGATCAATGAAAGACCGCACCCAACAGGACGGACAAATAACCAACATTGAAAAGACAACACGTTGTACAAACACAAAAATAAAGAAAACATAATAAGCAATAAATATCGAAAACATGAGAAGAGTCCTTGAAGTGATGGGTTGTGGGAACAGTTCAGTGACGGAGTGAGTGAATTTGAGGGAAGTTATCCCCTCAAATTCAAGAACCTGATTGTTGAGAGGTAATAACTGTTCCTGAACTTGGTGGTGTGGGTCCCGAACCTTCTGTACCCACTTGCTCACGACAGCAGCGATAAGCAAGCATAGCTTGGACGGTGGGGGTCCTTGATGATGGATGCCTCAGCACTCCATGTAGAGGTGCTCAGTGGTGGAGTGGGATTTACCCATGATGGACTGGGCTGTAGCTACTACTTTTTATGGCTTTTCTGTTCAAGGGAATTTGAGTTTCCATACCAGGCCATGATGCAATTAGTCAATATATTTACAGGATGCTGGAGGAACTCAGCAGGTCAGGCAGCATCTAAGAAAATTAATAAGCAGTCGATATTTCAGGCTTTTTATATTCTACACAACACATGTATAGAAGGTTTAGTTTGCATGTTGAATCTTCGCAAACTTCTACGAAAGTAGAGGCACTGCTGTGTTTTCTTCATAATGGCACTTAAATGCTGGGCCGAGGACATGTCCTCTGAAATGATAACACTGAGGAATTTCAAGTTGCTGACCCTCTCCACCTCTGATCCCCTGAAAAGAACTGGCTCATGGACCTCTGGGTTTCTCCTTCTGAAATCAATAATCAACTCCTTGATGTTGCTGACACTGAGAGAGAGGTTGTCGTTGTGGCGCCACTCAGCCAGATTTTCAATCCCCCTCCCATGTGCTGATTCATCCCCACCTTTGATTCAGTCAACAACAGTGAACTTAAATTTGGTCAGCAAACGTAAATATGGCATTGGAGCTGCGCTAGCCTCACAGTCATACATATAAAGTGAGGAAAGCAGGGGGCTAAGCTCACAACCTTCTGGTGCACTTGTGCTGATTGAGATCATCGAGGAGATGTTGTTGCCAATCTGAACTGACTGGGGTCTCTGCATGAGGAAATCAAGGATCCATTTGCACAAGGAGGTATTAAGGCCTAGGTCTTGAAGCCTATTGATTAGTTTTGTGGGGATGATAGTATTGAATGCCGAGCTGTAGTCAATGAAGAGCATCCTGATGTATGCATCTTCACTGTCCAGATGATTCAGGGTTGAGTGAAAGCCAATCAAATGGCATCTGGTGTTGACCTGTTGTGACAGTAGGCAAACTGGAGCAGATCTGTGTCGCTTCTCTTACCACATTCTTCTCAGGCACTGGGATAAACGAAGCCTGCTTGAAGTAGGTGGGTGCCTCAGATTGATGAAGCAAGGGGTTAAAGGTATCAGTGGATACCCCAAACTGTTGATCATCATAGGTCTTTAGTTCCCTTTCTGTGCCAGATGCTTTCTGTGGGTTCACCCTCCCAAACGATTTTCCGAATGGACTGAATATGAAGTATTTGTGCTGTATGTGCATTGGATCTCCTTTCAGAACACAGAAATCACTTCAGCCACAATATTCTGACGCTATCTAAGAACGCGATCTTTGAACTAAACCTGATTTATCACTGCTCATTTGTAAGCTCGCCACTGATTATATTAGATTTAGAATTATGTTTGTAAAATGTATAGCTTCCACCTATAGTACACGTTGCTCGCGATTCTCTGCTGCTCTATAATGGCACTAATTGGAAGGTAAATTAAAAGGCATATTTATGACTTTTTTAACCCAGGTGACCTGTTCATATTCTATACCTTCACAGTATGGTCCAGGTCAATTTTGACCCAGCCCAAGAATCCCCTCAGAATAAATGTCTATACCAAATTTTGAACCACAGATCTATTTAGAATGTATAAATAGCCTATCTGAGATTAATAAATAGGTGATTAATCCTTTATTAATGTTTCAGAGATCTAAAATCCATTTCAATAGATACGGGTCAAATTTGACCCGGAACAGCCTCAATGTACAAAAGTATAAAAATTTAAATATTTTTATTTTTGCGCATTTTGGGTCACTTTAGGAAAAGTCATCAAATCTCGGCTTTAAAAATGGCAATTAGGGTGTTTTTACTGCTGTCAAATGTCAAAACGGGTCAAGTTTGCCCCAAACAGTATGTAAGGGTTAAGAAAACATTGCTTAGAACACAGCTCCTCCTGGAGCAAAATAAGTTTAGAGAAGTAATTTCTGCAGCCACAATATACGATGAATGCTGGAAGAAATGAGGTTTGGAAAGGAGAGAATTTCTCCATTGTTTTCAGTGCATTGGCAGTATTGACATGGCACAAAAAAAAATCCAGGTGCATGAAATATTTTTGCTGGATTTTGGCAATTCACACATCATCCCAAAATACAATCACTTTCTTTGAGTCTATGTTTAATCTCCATGTGCATATTGGCAAAATGTGCAATGCCTGAGGGCTCATTTGCTTTGCATTGCCAATGCACTCATGTCAGTTAGTTGAGAGATTTAAAGATTAATTGTGGGTTACTGGTAAGATTGGCATTTACTACATATGCCAAGAAGCTAGTCTGTCACACAGAACGGAAAGAAAAAGTCAGGCTTAAGCAATTACTATTTTTTTACCGCTGATTAAAACTTTCTAAAGCTTTTGTGGGGGTGGGTTGGAATTGTGAACAGAAATTGCTTGTACAAAGACTGGCATGTTCTGATTGCCTATCTCAGAGAGCAGGTGGGTCATATGATGTGGAAATACCATTGCCCCAGTGTTCTGGAAATAAAGGAGGCAGAAGACAAGCACAGGACAGAGGTGAGAAAAAAAATCAGGCATAAATTCTAGAAGAGGGCATGCACTAGATATTCACTACCATCCATTTCATCAATGCCCCTGACCTTCCCCAATCCTATCCCTATAGAATATACAGAAAGCCTTGTGAGAGCTTTTCTCGTGAGTCCTGCAAAAATAAAGTGCACTTCAGCAAAGAAGTAATGGGATATTTTTTTCTGTTTTATTGATCTTCCACTGGCACCAAAGGCAAGCACAATTCTTCATCTCCCATGATGCACGAGGCTGCAAAGGAGAATCAACATGGCTTCACCAGCCATGGAGTTATCAGATCACTCGTGCTCTTCACAGGAGAACTGGTCAATTCATCATTCTTGCCAGCTTTAACAAAGCAAGATAGCAGCCTGGGAAACCTTTATGGCTCTGTGTGGACGCCTCTTCAAAATACAGTCTCCTCAGTGGCATTGACATTTATTTGAGAATACCTATATAACTCCCAGTTATATCAAGAAGACAAGACCTGCATGTGACAACAATCAGTAGATCCTGTCTTCTGAGGTTTGGTATACAAGAAGTGAGAGGATGTCATTCCATTCCCAATTCAGCCCAAACTGAACTTATTGAGAGAAACCATTCAAATCATTAGATAGTTTCAGGATAACAACACGGCTCTCAAATCCAATAACAGCAGTCGAGAAAGCGGGGAAGCTTTAGAGAAAGCACTTTTGGGAGGGACATCTGAGTACTGAAAAGGCAGATTGTTCAGGCAGCAAAAATCACAAGAGATACTACAATGTACTACATGTTGAAAGTGTTTATACACCTGAATGGGCTGACTCTAGCACAGATGATGAAAAGGATCTCTCTGGAAATAGAAGTACAAATGGAAGAAACCCCACAATGACTATTTGAAACTGCAGCCTACTCTGGTGGGAAGAGAAGTCGCCCTCGTCTACCACCCACCCACATGGTAGAATATAAGTTCTTTTAACTCTGCATGCTGTATCAATTATCTGAGTAAATAATTCCTCATTAATGGAATATATCTATTCCTGCATTAATTACTTCCATGAATAGCAAAGTACATGCCAATATATAGTCTGTTTTAGGAAAGTGATTAAAATGCACATAATTATCCAAAGCCTTCCTACACTGTACATCACCTGTGTTTCTTTCTACACCAATTTTCAAGAAATTCTGGCAGACAACTCAGGGCGGATTCTTAACTTCTCATTTTGAACATTCAGTCTTATTTTGTACATACAGACAGGTGTGTCTGTGAACAGTTTGCTTGGGTGTAATTTGGTGCTTCCAGCATGTTCCCTGGATATGATTTCGTTAGGAAGAAATTTGGTAACATCATACAATGGTAAACTAAGTGGTTTGGCCGACTTTATTTGCTGTATTGTCATAATTCACATCTGAGAAATAACGAAAACCACAGACGGAAACCTGACACAAAAATAAAAATGCCAGTAGAACTCAACTTGTTAAACAGCACTGCTGCAGGGGAAAGCAGTCAATATCTCAGGGCAGCAATCCTTCCTTCGAACTGGGTGAGGGGTTTGCAGCTTTCAAAGGGCAGGGGGAAGGAATGAAAAAAACTGTTGGGCTGAGACAGATCAGGTGATGAGGTCTACACTTTCCTCCTATGTGATTGCTTGGCGAGGTGGATTTGTAGCGATGAAGAGCAGAAGACAAGAATACATGTACATCACCCTGTGGATAGGTGGAAAGACTCGGGAGGCTGGAGCAATGTGGAACACAAGAATTGAAGTAGAGGTACTCAGTAAAGAGGAACCACCAAGTGCCAACATCCTTGTCACCTGCTGCAAAGGGAAATAAATGCCTCCACATGAACGCTTATTTAAGCCAGCTGAAGTCCTTAAGAAGATGATGAGACAGCCACCTCCTTCTTCTGCGGCAACCGTCTGGTAATTGATCTTGAAAGAAGATAAAGTAAGGGTAAGCTTCGGCTGTTAAGCAGTCTGTGAAAAGTTCTATGAAGAGTTAGCAGAAAACTAGGGCAACATGAGGCCATTAATGGGGAGACTGCAATAAGCATATAAGTATTGCAGTGGGAAATGGGTTTTCAAAGTGCTTTCTAGCTGCCAAGTTGCAGCCCTTCTTAATCAAAGAAGGACCTGGGCTGATTGTATGAGGTCTGTTCAAAGAAAGAACTGGGCTGATTGTATGAGGTCTGTTCAAATGTTCAAAGAAAGAACTGGGCTGATTGCATGAGGCCTGTTCCGCAGGTATTCATTTAAGTAAGTTCACATTGGACAATAATTGGTAATTTATTTATTATTGTCACATGTTACAAGATACAGTGAAAAGCTTGTTTTGCATTCCTTTCATTAAGATCATTTCATCAGGCTAGTACAAGGGGAAAGCAATAACAGAATGCAGAATATCGCGTGACAGCTACAGAGAAAGTGTAGTGCAGATGGACAATAAGGTACAGGGACCATGATAATGAGAGGTCAAAATTTCTACCTCACCATACAAGAAGTCTGTTTTTATTCTATTTTATTTTATTGTCTTATAACAATAGGATGAAAACTGTCCTTGAGCCTGGTACTGCATGTCTTCAAGCTTCTGCATCTTCTAGCTTGAAAATACACACCACCAGGCTCAATAAAGGAAGCCTGGTGCCTAACACGTTGTGTCGTCCACGGTGGCAGCACTGTACAGTCTTGAAGTTGAGCAGATTGGCATTTAGTGCGAGTGCTTCTGATTACAAATTGCTTGGTAACATAATTTAATTGGTTATCAAATATAAAACCTCATAGAATTTACCAGATTTGTGAAAGCTGGAAAAATCTGTCTTTGAACAGTTGTTATGTTGGTCACAGAACTATGGAATTATAGTCACTTATAATACAGAGGGAATTCTTACAGGGCAGGGGTGGGACATGCATAAGTATTGTTGGCATGTGGCATGCAGTGCCATCCTTCAATTCTTTAAATCCCACCCATCATAAAAAGATACATAATGATTATCGCAACTGCCAAATGATTATTTTCAACCCAAGAGCAATGAGATGTTTTCACAGGAAAGATCTCACACCAACTTGGGCATTAGCTAGATGGTTGTGAGAACACATAACATAGAAACATAGAAAACCTACAGCACAATACAGGCCCTTCGGCCCACAATGCTGTGCCAAACATGTACTTACTTTAGAAATTACCTAAGGTTACCCATAGCCCTCTATTTTTCTAAGTTCCATATACCTATCCAGGAGTCTCTTAAAAGACTCTATCATATCCACCTCCACCACTGTCACCGGCAGCCCATTCCACACACTCACCACCCTCTGCATAAAAAACTTACCCTTGATATCTCTGTACCTACTTCCAAGCACCTTAAAACTGTGTCCTCTCATGTTAGCCATTTCAGCCCTGGGAAAAAGCCTCTGACTATCCACACGATCAATGCCTCTCATCATCTTATACACCTCTATCAGGTCACCTCTCATCCTCCGTCACTCCAAGGAGAAAAGGCCAAGTTCATTCAACCTATTCTCATAGGGCATGCTCCCCAATCCATAACGTTGGATGATGTGTTTTGAAGTCCTCATAGACCTGCTGAAAACATCAAGTCAAGTCAAGTCACTTTTTATTGTCATTTCAACCATAACTGCTGGTACAGAACATAGTAAAAATGAGACGACATTTTCCAGGACCATGGTGCTACATGAAACAATACAAAAACTACACTGAACTATGTAAGAAAAAACACAAAAACTACACTAGACTACAGACCTATCCAGGACTGCATAAAGTACACAAAACAGTGCAGGCACCCAATGGTTATAATAACACTACTATTTAGAAGTGTTGTTAATTTTCAATTATCTTTTTAAAAGATTAATATTAATAATTTTCATTAATAATCTTCATTTATTTCAATCTGTTTCTGTTATGCTTTTATTAATTGTACCGCAATGAATTAATGTAAGTAAGCAAAAGGACTGATTCTTTTCCCTTATAAAATTCCACAGTTATTGTTACTAATTCATTAATCAATTCTCAAAATTACCATGGCTTGTGTAGGAATGTTGTAGAAGATTAACAGCAATTTATCACCAACCCTAATATATAGTGTTCATGCAGCTAAATACGGACTTTAAGTACACCCTACCTGTTATGTTTTGGTCCACAGTCCTGCAGTTACTTTCTAAGTGGTGTTGTCACAACTACACTCAGTCCTTTATCACTAGATGTACATAGTTACTTCCTTTCTGGCAAATGCTACCAATAGTCCCTTTAAGAGCATAGATGTATTGAGGTTATGTGATGAGAGCTATACTACTGTGCTAGTTCAGGCTTGGGATTGGATCTAGGTTGCTTCCATATGGGAAATATATTTATCAGCAATGCTTTTAGATGTCAGTACATAAAACTCATCCGCAAAATTTTATTGATAACTGGTAACTTGGAACTTTGATGGAAAAGACCTTTGTTTTATGGAATTGACCCTGACAACAAGAAACATAATGCAAACTCGGATTCATTTATATTTGCATATAGTTAGTCTTGATCTTGTTCTAGTTCCTCAACATTTTTCTTTATAGTGTCTCTAACCCATCCATAGATAAGGATCAGATTTGGTCATGTGAATGCAGCACTAGTGCCAAACAAATCAAACAAATGTGAATGCAGAAGCTTTCACTGAATTGGAAAATGGTTGGGTCTTCTACAAAAGTCTTGTTATGGAGTCAACTTCCAGCTAACTTATTTCAAGGCTATTTTCACTGGAAATCGAGAAGTGATTGCTTTCTGTAGTTGATTTAAAGGTGGTACAATAGGTTAGTGATGGTGCCTTTCATCTGGAACTCAGGTTTGAAACCGCTCAATTTGTTGGCATGGAAGTTTTTCCTCCTTGTGTTTCCAATGGTTGCCCACCAAGCTATTCCCAATCCAGCACAAAAAATCATTAAACTAGCAATTACATTTAAACATTTCAGAATGTTGACTGATGAAAGGCAAAGAAATATGTTGATGCATTAGAATTTCTGTTTAGGATTAAATCAGATAATGTCTCACATGAGCTCTGGGTGCTCATGTTAAATTGTTTCAAGAAAAAGTTTAACTGTATTCTATAGCCATCTAGTTCAGTATTATCTGTCTTCATGACAGGAAAGTTTGCCAAAGGGTGAAGAAGGGCATTCACATTTTTGAAAATTGTACTCCAAATGGACAGTATTGAGTACCTAAACCTCGTGAGAAAGCGAAGCAGTGTACTCTGAAACAGACCGCAAACCCAATTACATTTAACCATTGTCATATATTTGATTTTCATATAGGTGGAAAGCCAACACAGATACTAACATCAGGTAAGGTGAATAATAAAAAACGGACTACTTTTAAAATACAATTGCATGAGATTAAAACTTTGCATCCAGTAAAGCCGAATTCATTCCATGCTCTTTTTTGTTTCTTTTTTTAATATGTTTGTTGTATTGATGCGTCTCCAAAAGTTGTGAGCTATAGTTTCAACAAAGCAAGTTTATTGAGCAAATTGTGTTCTTGAGGCCATCAGCATGCGGGCACATTTGCACGTTTGTATTTATATTTTTGTTTCTTATAATTATGGAACTTCATTCTTTTTCAGTCACTGGAGGATTTGTTTTACATTTGGAAAATTACATTCACCTTGAGTTATATTCTGTTAATTTTCTCAAATTGTCTGCATTTCAGGAACTTTTCTACTGTTTTTCCATAGCCACACATTCAAATTCAGGAATGCTGGCTTTTCTAGTAGGAAGTGTCTTTCAACATCCTGTCTTTTCTAAATAAAATGCCATGCTTGGCATCTACAGGTCCAACTGTGAGTTGCCAAAATTCCTCATAATTGGCTCGCCAAAACCGGACAGTTTAACAATTGTTGAAATCTCAACAGTGAAATATAAAAACATGATACTGAGAACTAAGGTCAAATTTCTTCCTTCCTATCCCTCCTGATTAACTAGAAAGGCATTTTGTAAAGAGATGATATGATATGATCAGGGCTGCAGCTTAATTGTGATTAAATGCCAACATCTCTTGTGTTTCTGTTAGATTCTTGATTCTCTTACTCATGCTTTGTGAGTTTCTCAAGAGCAACCCAGGCATTTTCTCTAGAAGTAGAAACAAATGGTCTTGTTCAAAAGGTTAAAAAGTTAATTTATTCATATATTGTAATTGGTGACAGTGATTTATGTCAAAGGTTGTCATATTTCACTTTGTTATGTGGGATAGTGGAATTCTTACCAATTTGTTGGGAATCACATGCCACATTTCCATTACGTGAGAAATTATTTCTTTTATAAGTTTTCTTGACTTCAGCACATATCAAAGCACCTTACAGCCAACAAAGTACGTTTAATTTTATTTGCTTGGACTCGTATTCCCTAATTATCATCAAGAAGATGACAATGTGTTACCTACGTGGACCACCACATTTGAGTGTTGCTGGTTAGGGAGCCAGTGATGATGATTCAACAGCAATAAATCCTCACGCCTGGAGGGTGTGTAATTTGGAGGGGCATCTGTAGGGAATGGTGTCCCAATATAACTTTCAACCTTGGTGATTTCTTGGTGATAAGGGTCACATGTTTGGGATATATTGTCAGAATAGCCAAGATGAGCAACTGCAATGCATTTGCAAATGGGACAAACTGCAGCCATTGGATCAAGCCTTCCCACTGAGAGTATTTCATCACTGTCCTGACATTTGCCTTGTATCTGAAAAGAATTTGGAGTTTCAGGAGGTGAGTCATGCTCTCGAATTTACGTGACTGTTTCAAATAAATTTCTCATCAATGCTAATGCTTAGGGTGTTACTGGTGAGAACTTATATCAGAGGAAGGTTGCTAAAGATGATCATTGCCAGCACTATCGTAGCACAAATGTTACTTCTTTTGTATCAAGCATGCTTGAATGCTTCCAGGTCTTGCAGCATGCAAGCATGGGCTACCTCAGTTTTCGAGGACAGAACAGAGCTGGATCCCTTAAAAACAAGTTATGGAATGGAGCTTGAATTCTTATTGATGGGAGAATGGACCTTGTTGTTTGAATTTGTGTAGAAGAGTTTGTGAGCACTTGAAAAGTATGAAGTGACATATTTTGATCGGAAGAATAAGGAGAGGCATTACATGCTGCATAGTGCAGTTAAAAAGGAAGCGTAAGGAAGAAGTGGGCTCGGATGATTTATCATGCAAAGAGAATGTAGAAGAATGAGAACAGATTTCATTGAAACCAACAAAATTCTTGTACATCAGTGCAGGCTGGATGCAGATAATAGGAACAGCTTCCTCTGCTAGCTCAACTGAAGCCCATAACCATCCTGCAAATTTCCTCTCAATCTTTGTAACTACAAGGAGAAAAAAATAAAAATCTTGCAGACATGTTTGCAGCTAAAATCAATAATTTCTGAAACCTTTATAGTTAAAACACCTTCTGTATCCTTTCTAGGAATTTTAGGTTGATACAGAAGTGAATACAGTTCTCCATTTTGATCCTGCCCTCATATTCAAATCCTCTGTTTATGAAGCCCAGGATCCAATGTCTTACTAAGTATACTCTCAGCTTGCTTTTTTTCTCAAGTTTAAGCACATACACCCTAGGTTTCTCCTTTTCTGCATATCCTTTATTCTGTGAACTATCATTTAATGTAACCTTTTCCCATTCTGTCTATCATAATGTATCACTTTAAAATTCCCAGTATTAAATTTCACCTACCACGTCAGCCCAATCTACCTCCAGTTAATAATGGTTGTCCTCACTAATTATAAGGTCTAGGATTTTGGTGTCTCTGGTAAATTTTGAAATTTTGAACCATGTACCTACATTCGAGTCACTATTCTTTGAAATAAAGGCCATAAGACCTGGGAGCAGAATTAGACCATTTGATCCACTGAGTTTGTGCCACCTTGGCTGATTTATTATTCTCTCAATCCCATTCTCTTGCCTTCTCCCTGTAGCCATTGATGCTCTTACTAATCAAGAACCTATACACTGTAACTTGGCCTCCACTGGTGCCTGTGACATTGTGTTCCACTGATTCACCACCCTCTGGCAAAAGAAATTCCTCCTCATCATTCTAAATGGACATCTTTGTATTCTGAGGTCCTCTGGTTCTAGACTCCTCCACTATAGTAAGCCTCCTCTGTATGTCTATTCTATCTAGGTCTTTCAATACTCAATAGGCTTCAATGAGCTCTCCCCTCATTCTACTAAACTCGATCGAGTACATTACCCGGGCCATTAAATGCTCCTGATGCGTTAAACATTTCATTCACAGTATCAGTCTTGTGAACACTCTCTGGACCCTCTCCAATGCCAGCACATCCTTTTTTAGATATGGGGCCCAAAACTGCTCACAATACTCCAAGTATGGTCAAACCAATGCCTTATAAAACCTTAGCATTACACCTTGTTTTTATATTCTAGTCCTCTCAAAATAAATGCTAACATTGCATTTCCCTTCCTTACTACCATCTCAACTTGCAAGTTAACTATCAGGGAATCCTGCATGAGGACTCCCAAGTCCCTTTGCACCTCTGACTTCTAAATTTATTGCACATTCAGAAAATGGTCACTTTTTTTTTCCTTCTACCAAGATGTGTGGCTATATACTTCAATGCACTATATTCCATCTGCCACTTATTTGCCCGTTCTCATAATCTGTCCAAGTCCTTGTGCAGACCTTTCTTTCTCAACACTATCCGTCCCTGCACCTACCTTTGTATTGTCTACAGACTTGGCCACAGAAGTCATAAATTCCAGTATCCAAATTATTGACAATTGATATGAAAAGAAGCAGGCTCAATAGTGACCCCAATGGAATGCCAGTAGTCAATGACAACCAGCCAGAGAAGACCCCTTTATTTCCAACTTTTGTCTCCTGCCAGTCCGCCAATCTTTTATCATGCTAGTATCTTTCCTGCATTAACATAGGTTCTTATCTTTCTTAGCAGCATCATGTGCAGCTCCTTGTACAAGGTCTTCTGAAAATCCAAGTAAACAACATCCACTGACTCTGCTTTGTCATCTAATCTGGGTGAAAAGGAAACTCACCCAGAAAAGTACACTGCTGACTAAACCTGTAGACTGTTGGGATTATCACAACAATTCCTTAACAGATTATGTCAAAATTTACATGTGCAAAAGTATTTACATTCTGTGTATAATGCAAATGTAGGCAAGGAACAAGCCATCATAGGAAAAGAGTTTTCAACACCAACATGTTTGAAATGATCTCATTAGCATAGCATGATAAAATCTGTGGTAACATTATCAAGTGTTGGGACTAAATGAAGTTTAGATTAAGTTACATTGAATAATAATGAAGTTTACATCAATAATTGCCAAGAATAATCATGGTTACGAGACCATGATTGCCAATGTCATACGACGCAGCACATAATGATGCTGATGATGACATCAATAAAATCTAAATTCCACAAGTAAGCTTAATAGCTGAATGCCATTTCAGAAAAAAATTGGAATTTAGCATAAAGCTAAGGATGCAATGCAAATTAAAAACTAATCTGACTAAGGATCAAAATATTACAAATGAGTTGTCAAAACGGAGACCAAAAATATAGTTTTATTCTGACATGTTGTATAGAACATTGACAATTATAATTATTTCAATTTTATACTAAGTGGACAGCCAGCATAATCTGAGATTTAGCTGTCACTTTATAAATATAATCACTTCCAAATCAGACATTTAATATCATGATTGTTAGATACATAATGAACACCAAACTTCTGCTGAACCATCAGAAATATTAGTTGGGCTTCACTATAATACAATTTAATCAAAGCATACAAGGGCACATCTTAATTTTATGCCCTTATTAAAAATGATCTAGAAGAACTGCTGAGTTATCTTTGCACATGTTCAGAATTTTATCAAATAATTGTTGAAGGGTTGAATGCTTGACATTAACAATTCTGATTCATGCCACAAGATGTCCTTGCAGGGAAAGAAGGCTGATTGCCTACTTGATATGTGATGTTGTTATTTCATTGTCACTATTATATTCTTCTCCCTGGAATGTGAGCAGCACTGGAAATGGAGTATCCATTGTCCATCTCTAGCTGCACCAGATTTGAGTGACAGGTTCCTTTCCCTGAAGGAAATGTGAGGTGATAGGTCAGATTGTTCCATGGACTGGCACTCAACAGGAATGGCTTCAGTCTTTCTTTCTGATTGGAAAGTGGCTGGATCAATACAGCAGCTTACTGATTGCTAAGCTAACCACGTTTCATCTGCCTGCTGGCCAGCAAAGCTGGTCCCTCACCATGCCACTGGGCGGTGGATTCTCCCAGCCATTAGACTAGTGGGTAGACCCGCCATCTAGTGATTCAGCTCCACTAAATCTTATGCAGAAACAGGGTGGATGAATGGAAACACTCCAACAGCTGAGTGAAACCTTGCTTTGAGTCTACAGCTCAATCTGTCACTCCTGAGTTGACTAGGTCGGAAGTATGGGAAGGGTGCATGGTTGGGGGAGTTGTGTCTTCTCTGTGAGGTGAGGAGTGAATCTGGTGAATATTGCCTGAATAATTATTTGTCCAAAATACAAACTAAGTAGGCAAGGGTATTTGGAGCAAACAACTTAACAAAGACAAAGTTAACTCTGTTTTTTAAATGAAAATTGTGAGAATCAGAATCCAAGTCAAATTTATTATCGCTGACAAATGTTGTGAAAGCTGTTACTTTATGGCAGCAAATCAGTGCAAGATTTAGAAATTGCTGTAAGTTACAAAATTCAATAAATAGTGCAAAATATTAATAAAGAGGTAGTGTTCATGGACTGTTCAGAAATTGGATGGCAGTCGAGAAGAAGCTGTCCTTGAGTGTTGGTCTTCAGTCTCCTGTATCTTCTCCCTAATGTTGGTAGTGAGAAGAAGGCATATTCCAGATGGTGAGAGTCTTTATTGGTGGAGGAGCATCTTTAATGATGGATGCCAATATCTTGAGGGACTGCCCTTTGAAGATGTCCTCCATGGCAGGGAGGGTTATGCCTGTGATGGAACTGGCTGTGACTACAACCCTCTGCAGCCTCTTGTGGTCCTGTGTATTGGAGGCGGCATATGAGGCTGAGATGCAACCAGTCAGAATGCTTTATACTGTACCCTTCCACTTCTGGCCCTCATAAGGACTGGTACGTGTTCTCTAGACTTTCTAGTCTTCCCCTTCCTGAAGTCCATAGTCAGTTCCTTGGCCTTGCTGATGTTGAGTGTGAGTTGTTGTTGCAACACCAATCATCCATCCATTCTCTCTCACTCCTTCACACCTCCTTGTCACCATCAATGTTCTGCCAACAACAGTAGTGTCATTGGCAAATTCATAGATCACATTTGAACTGTACCTAGACACCAAGTCATGAGTGAGTAGAGAGAGCAGTGAGCACAGCACACATCCTTAAGGTACGCTTGTGTGATTGCCAGTGAGGACATGATGTTATTACAAATCGGCACTGACTGTGGTCTCCCAATGAGGAAGTCGAGGATCCAATTGCAAAGAGAGTAACAGAGCCCCAAGGATTGAAGCTTGTTGATTAGTACTGAGAGGATCATGGCATTGAATTCTAAGGTAAAATCAATATCAAGCAACTTGATGTATGTTTTGTTCTGTCTAATTGCTTCAAAGCTGAGTGGAGAGCCATGAGATTGCATCTTCTGTAGACCAGTTGAGGTAGGTAGGCAAATTGCAGTGGGTCCAGGTCCTTGCTCAGACAGAAGTTAAGTCTAGTCATGACAAAGCTCCCAAAGCACTCATCATAGTGGTATTGGGCATTAGTCTTTGAGTCAGCTTACCCTGCTCTTCTTGGACACTGGTATGGTTGATGCCCTTTTGAAGCAGGTGGGAAATTCCAACCGCAGCAATGAGAGGTTGACGATGTCCTTGAACACTCCAGCCAGTTGGTCAGCACAAATTTTCAGGACCCTGCCAGATACACCATCGGAGCCTGACGCCTTGCAAGAATCCCCTGGAAGGATGTTCGCATGTTAGCCACTGAAATCACAGGGTAACCAGAAGTTGTGGGATTTACAAAGGCATAGTGCTTCCTTGCATAAAAGGCATTGAGATCACTGGGGAGTGAAACAACACTACCATTTAAGTTTTAAAAAGTCTTACAACCTTTCATTTCCTCCCAGACAATTAGCATGGAAATCCTGGTGATGTAATTTACCTGGGAATTGGAGGAAACATTGTTATTGGTGCATACAAGGACTAGTCATATCCCATATGCTACCGAATGCAGAGTGGTGCCAGGACACTGTGAGCTCAGCTTGTCAGATTCAGTCAAGCACTCAACAGGCTAGGTATGGACAGTGAGCAAAACAGGTTGTGGCCCCAAACTATCGGGATGCATGGATAGGTGTTCAGGTGGGCTGAATACATTTAGAGAAGACACACAATCATAGAGAATACACAATAAATGTTAAGATGGGAAACATCAGGTTGTGAAAGTGTGTGATCACAGATATGTGGGAATTAGCAGGACAGGATGGGTAAGCTTGTTAAGATGATATTAGAGATGTTTTACTGATTAAGATAGATAATTTAAGAGCTAACTTACTGATCAAAAATAAGGGCACAGATAGAGGGCTATGTTTGGTTTCAGACACCCCAGAGAACCGAGAGAAGATTCAGAGCATGCTGATGACGATTTGGCTAGAGATGGAGTTGTTTAATTAGAAAAATAAAATGAATTGGCTGGGTTTGCTTTCCTTATAGGAGGGAGTTGTGACGTTCAGTGGGCTGGTGGTGTTGGTAGTGGTGGGGGTGGCATTTTCAGGCATGTACATTTGAGCAATGTATGTAAAATAATGGTGAAAACAATAACCAGAAAGCAACACCACAAACCTTTATGTTAGCTGCAAACCTACCAACCCATCCTTCTCCTTTCTCTTCTAAATAATCTCTAAAATCACAAAGAGCAGGGATCTCAGAACAGATTGCGGCTGAGCACCACCAACCTGCGGATAGAATACACCCCACCTACTGCTCTGTGGGGAAGATAATTCCAAATCCATGCAACCTTGTTTCCTTGGATCCCATGCTTCCTGACTTTGAGAGTGAGCCTACCATGGGGCACCTTGTTGAACGCTTTACTAAAATCCATACACACCACTTCCACTGGTCCACTTTCATCAATTTGTTTTGTCATCTGCTCAAATAAGTCAACCAGGCTCATGAGGCAAGCCCTGCCACTCATAAAGCTATGTTGACAATCCCTAATCAGACTATGCTTCTCCAAATGCTCATAAATCCTGTCTCTAAGAATCCTCTTCAAATATTTGCCAACAACTGCAGCAAGACTTATCGGTTTAAAACTTCTTTCTTTTGCCATCCTCCAATCTTCTGGTACTAATCCTGTGGGCAGCGAGGACGCAAAGATTGTCAATGTCACAACAATCTTTTCCTTCAATTTTCCTAGTTACCTGGGGTATTTTCCATCTGCTTCCAGGGACTTATCTTTCCTAATACTTTTCAAAAGTTCCAGGACACCATCTTTTTTAACCTCGATATTTTCCAGCACATTAATTTGTTCTGGTCTGACTTCACTTTCGTCAATGTCCCTCTCACTGGTGGAAACTGAAACAAAGCATTTCCCAAGGACCTCCTTTACCTCCTCTGACTCCAGGCATGTTTCCCCATTTATTTTTCATCAGTTCTACCTTCACTGCAGTCATCCTCCTGTAGTTCACATATGTGTGGATGCCTTGGGAGTTTCCTTATTACTACTTACAAAAGCATTTTGTGTCCCTTCTTCAGCTCTTTCCTGGCTATCTTGTAACTCTCAAGAGCCCTGTCTGACATTTGATTAATTCCTCTTGACTAACATTCCACCCCTCTCTCCAAACATTTCTGAATAAGATTGTTTTAAATTCTGTTGATTCGTGTGTAAATACAGTACAAAGCACTTTGTGGCCAATGGGGTAATTATCTGTTGTATTTGGATGCCGGTAATTAATGGTGTTCCACAGGGATCAGTATTGTTGTTTGTAATGTTGATTTGAATGTGGATATAGGAGTAAATTCAGAGATTCCATGGGAATTAGTAGAATTTTTGATGGCAAGGAGGGTAGCCATAGGCCAGAAGGTGATATTGAAGTGTTGGTGAAAAGGGTTGAAAAATGGTACATGAGCTGATGCATTTGGGAATATGAATCATTTCGCCATGAATGGTTGTGTCCTGAGGAGTAGTGATGAGCGGAGGGATACAGGTATGCAAGTCCAAAGTTCCTTGAAGGTGGCAGTGAGATAGATAGCGTGGTTAGAAAGGCATATGGGATGCCGGCCTTCATTAGTCAGAGCACTGAACACAAGAGCAGGGAGGTTATTCTCCTCCGTCCTAAAATATTGGTCACAGCTCAGCTGGAGAAATGTGTGCAGTTCTAGTCATCGTACGACAGGAAAGACGTGATGATATTGGAAATGGTAGAAAAGAAATTCTCCAGGCTTTTGCATGGATGGAGTCTCAGTTATGAGGAGAGACTAGAAAAGCTGGGTCTGTTTTCTAGGTAGCCGAGCAGGATAAAAGGAGATGTGATTGAGGTATATAAAAGTTTAAGGGTATAGAGGTAGGTAAAACCAAAAGACCTATATATTTAGGAGAAGACATAAGAGATTTCAAGCAGCTCTGAGGGGATCCTTTTCATCCAGAGAGTTGTTAGTAGCTGGAATACACTGTGCAAGAAGCATAGTCATTGACAGCATTTAACAAGCATCTAGATGAGTTACGTGAGTCAACAGGGCACAGAAAGCTACATGCCAAGTGCTGGGAGATATGATTAATATGGATCAGCATGGACGTTGTGGGTAAAATGACCTGCTTCCATGTATGACTCTTCTATTTGGGCAACAGGGTTGAAACTGACCAAGATAATAGCCTATTCCCATACCACCGTTTTATTTCAGAGTCGTCCGGAACAGTAGTTGGCTCTTTCAAAACTATTGTGATTAATTTCTCAAAAATATCATTTGATTTAGAAATTATGTGTTTACTTTAACATTCTCAGCAATTAGATTTTTAGAGGAAGACATAGAACAAGAAAATTGAAGTCTCTGATGCATGAATGTTTGACTGCGCTCAATTTGCTAATACAGCTTATAAATGTAAAAAGCAAGTTGGTAATATTTTCTGATTTGATTAGAGGAAAGGTCATGTACATCAGTCTACATCAAATAATTTTAATATTGTGTTTGGTGATTTATAAAAGCTTTTTATTAATGAAATGATTACCATATTCCATTGGGAGTTTAAGGAATTGAGCTATTGTAATTACAATTGCCATTGTTTTACAATTAAAATTAACCTGTTCTGGATGCACATTGCTACAATTTTACTGCTGTACAATCAGAATCAGATTTATTATCATCGGCATATGTCATGAAATTTGGTGTCTGCGGCAGCAGTACATTGCAATAAATAATTATAGAAAAAAACAAGAATTGCAGTAAGTATATATACTGTATATTAAATAGTTAAATTAAATAAGCAGTGCAAAAATAGAAATGAAGAAGTAGTGAGGTAATGTTCATGGATTCAATGTCACTACCTCACTTGCTCATGAAGAAGGTGGAGCAGTGGAAATTGGATTGCAGAGGAAAAGAAGTTGTTCCTGGATCGTTGAGTGTGTGCCTTCAGGCTTCTGTACCTCCTCCCTGATGGTAGCAATGAGACCAAGGCATGACCTGGGTGATGAATCCTACCTTTTTCAGACATCGCTCCTTGAAGATCGTAATTTATCCAAAAATGATTACTTCGCATACATTGACATGTAGCTTATTATTTCTAGTAGTAAATAATAACTTAACATGTCAAGAGTTTTACTTTTTTTTAAAAAAAATCCGATGAAAGAATGAGAAATAAAGAAAATACATAAATGGCCACTTTATCCATCCAGTGATTCTTGGAGCATTTTGTTATTTAGAAGATTCTGTTTACAGTATATGAAAGCAGCAGTTGCTGTTTCTGCTGTGGCTGCTATTCCAAATAAGGGGTTTGCTTGTGAGAATTTCTTTTGTAGTGTCTCCTATTTGTTTATGACACAGAAAAGAAGTTATTTTTGCCAACGAGTCAATGGCACCTCTCAGAGTATTTCCATCACTACCATTTCACTGTAACCTACTTTCTCTTGCATACCAATTGACTTAGCTGCTTTACAAATAAATGACTCACAGAACAATTTTTGTGGTTAATTTTATTTGTATACAGTAGCAAAAAACAGCAGTAATGCATGTAGACTAGGTAAGTTTTGATGACAGTAGCTCAATTCTTTGCTCTCCTGGTATCTCCAATGGAACATGATAGTTACCTCAATAATAAAATGCTTTTATAAATCATCGACTACCATATTGAAATTGTTTGTTGTAGGTTAGTGTACATGGTCTTTTCTCTAATCAAATCAAGAAATACTATCAACTTGCTTTTTACATTTATAAGATGCATTAGCAAATTGACTGCACTTAAATTTCACCGAGTCATGCGTCAGAGTTTAATTTTCTTATTATATGTCTTCCTACAAAAAATCTAATTTCGGAGAATGTTAAAGGAAATGCACAATTTTCAAATCAAACAATTATTTGAGAAAGCAGTCACAAGGAGTGAATTCCTGTTCCAACTAACCTGAAATAAAATGAAGTGTTATCATCCTGGACAGTTTTAAACCTGTTGTCTACAATGAATTGAGCCATACAGTTTTAACCAAACTGGAATGCACAGTGACAGAGCAGTTAGTGGTACAAAGCACCAGAAACTCAGGTTCGATCCTGATCTGAAGGGCTATTTATGAGGAGTCTGTAAATTCTCCCTGTGATTATGTAGGTTTTATCCCTCATCCCAAAGACATGCTAATTGCTGGGTTAATTAGCACATAGTCATAGGGGAAAATATTTGATCAAACAATCCTCCAGATCAGGACCAAACAGTTTATTAATTCCTTAGTGGGAATTTACCTTTTTGGTGTAAGTTAACAGCAAAAATAATTGGAAGGCAGTTCGTGAGTGTGTGAGAGAGAAATCCATAGGGAAGTAAGGAGAGATAGAACAGAACTAAAGAGATTGCATTCTTTGGAGCTGATATGGAACCGATGGATTGAATGGTCTCCTGTATTGGTTTTATAAAATTGGAGTAGCCACCATAGCTTCGTATGTACACAGCAGACTCCAATAGACTGCAAGACATGCAATGTGCTGAATGATAAGTTTTGTCCAGAAAGTAATACCTGCATTATTTGCTCCTTTTCACAACTGATCTTCGAAATTTATGTGTAGCTCTCATCTGAAGGCAGAAATTGTAATCCATGTCAGAAAAGATCAGAAGTGAGAGTGAGGGTCACACTGACCAGCTCAAACTGCCACAAACTGAAAATATTCATAACTCACACACACAAAAATAGTGAGTGCTTCGATTTGAAACAGAGTGTTATGAGAAAATGAAGAGTTACCCTTAAACAAACAATGATATTGCCCTCTCCAACAAGTTCATCTCTGGAACATAAAACTTGTCTGACAATGAAAATTATTGAGCTGTAGTCTAATTGTCATACTTTCTTTCTGCCTCAACAGAGAAATTATTGGAACCTACTCTGTTAATAAATACACAGACCCATAGAAAATATTCATCCTGTCCTGAGTTCCTTAAATAGCCTTTTTTCATATTAGTGATGGCTGCATTAATCTCAGTTGTTGTCCATTTTAAATGTCAGACAGAATGACATTTATATGTAGGTGAACTTTATGTTGTCTACTCGTTTTAATACAATATTTGAGCCACAGCAAAACACTTACTGTAATTGGACAGATGTAAATTCAATCGTGTTCGGATTCATTCATTACAGAGAAATATTCTGTCATATTTGGGGCAACATGCAGTCATAGTCGGATTGATGATAATGATTTTATTTGTTCTTAGATCGATATTAATTCAATAAAAAGGAGCCATTGCACAATTTAATTCTACAGAAATCATTTACTGTAATCGCTACTGCCTACAGCTTTAGTCAATTTATCAAAAGAATGCCACATAAGCTATTAGTTACAATTATAAGCAAACATACAGGGCACTGTCTTAAAACATTATGCCAATAAATATGGAGAAATAGAAATCTATTTCCATACTGTGGCCATGAAAAAAATGGTTACAAATGAATTTCAATGTAGATACACAGGTGAGGGATACTGATAACATCAGGAACCTTAAGTGCGTGACTCGAGCAATTTATGTCACAAATCTGGGATTTTGGTGACTCTTTTGAACCAATTTAGTGCTCTTTTTATTTTACAGAGACATAAATTCAATTGTGTTACTTTACCCAGAAACTTATTATTTGTGATTCAGGGAAAATGATTTGTACCTATTTTATATACATTTCTATCGGAGAGGCTTTGAGGTTCTGCTACTTGTAAAAGCAAGTTGAGGTTGCCCTTGCAAATCCCTGTTATTTTTTATATTTATAGCTTTAGTTAGTTAATGTCAGCATTTGTGTGAATTAATCAGATTTTCTTGTCAGTGAAGGTGAGACGATTTAAATGTCTGTCAGGGGGATGCTACAAAAGTCTTTAGAAAATCTATGAATTCACTTGGCACAATTGTTTTGGAGCAGGAACTTTGTTTTCACTGCATTTCATACCTCCTTCCCTTTATTTTACAGCCTACTATCAAATCCCATCTTCTTCAGCCCTTAACCTCTCCCACCTATCACCTCCTAGCTTCTCACATCATTACTTTTTATTCCCCCCCCACCACCACCTACCTTCCCCCTCACCTACACTCACTTATCACCTGCCAGCTTGAACACTTCCCTCTCACTCCTCCATTTTATTCTGTTTTCTGTCCCCTTCCATTACAGTCCTGATGAAGGGTCTCGGCTGAAATAGCAACTGTTTATTTCCCTCCATAGATGCTGTCTGACCTGCTGAGTTCCTTCAGCACTCTGAGTGCATTGCTCTAGGTTTCAGGCATCTGCAGAATCTCTTGTGTCTTCTAAAATAAACTGTAACAATCAAGATAAGTAGGAGAGTGCTGTTTAAATAGATAATTAATCCTGTGGTGGTTGCAATTAGAGGCATAATGATGAGCCCATGGAAGATTGAGATATGCAAATGGTAGCGGTAGGAGATGGATGGAGAGGAGAAGTTTGCAGTGCACTTCACATCTGACTCTGAAATATGCCACTGAAGGTTGTGAGTGGTTGAAAGGAAACATTGGTATGGTTAGTGGTTGCCTCAGAGACCAGCACTTATGAAGGAAATGGTACAAAGTATTTGTACCACTAAAGTCCCAAGGAATGATCATCTCCAAAATCAGAGTGCCAATCCAACTATTCTTGACTTTCATTGACATTACCATCAGTGAGTCCCCCATCACCACTGACCAGAAAACTCATCTGGACCAATCACATATGCAGTACACCATGTGCTTCCCTGTGGGGTGTGACTCACATCCTGATATTCAAGTGTTTTTTCCACTACCTCTAAGAGTATGCGTGTAGTTCCAACCACAATCAAGAAGCTCCAGGGGTCATTCAGGCAAAGCTGCCTACTTGATTGGTAACGCAAACACGAGGAAATCTGCAGATGCTGGAATTTCAAGCAACACACATAAAAGGCCTCCTGTCCCACGATCCTCTCATATCCCTTTTGCCAATCAACTGTCCAGCTCTTGGCTCCATCCCTCCCCCTCCTGTCTTCTCCTATCATTTTGGATCTCCTCCTCCCCCTCCCCCTCCCACTTTCAAATCTCTTACTAGCTCTTCTTTCAGTTAGTCCTGACGAAGGATCTCGGCCTGAAATGTCGACTGTACCTCTTCCTAGAGATGCTGCCTGGCCTGCTGCGTTCATCAGCAACTTTTATGTGTGTTACTTGATTGGTACCCAGTTTAGCACCACGGGCAATCATCCTTTCTTGCACAGTAGATGCAGTGTGTATCATTGACAAGGTGCACTGCAGCTTGGCTGCTCAGCAACTCCTTCCAAACCACTATCAGCCTGATTTGGAAATATTTTGCCATTCTTTCATCCTCACTGGATCTAAATCCAGGGATATCCTACCCAACTACAATGTGGGAATAACTTACCAGAATGTTGCTGCAGTTCAAGAAGGCAGCTCACCACGGTCTTAAGAATGGGCAATAAATTAAGGCCTTCAAAGTTCAAAGTAAAGTTTATTATCAGAGTACATACATGTCACCACATTCAACCCAGAGATTCTTTTAGATGCATAATTAGAAATGTCAGTCTGGGAAGCGTATAACGTAAAAGAGGATTGAGGAGAAGAGCTCCTCTGGATCGGATCAATCATCTGAAGTGCATTTGCACCATGTTAGTGCTGTGTTCAGTTGATCCTCTGCCTCAGAGGAATGTTGTGAGAAACAGCTTAAATGTTTCTGGGAGCTAGCATCCACGTGCAAAATGATCTGGGATCTTGGGCTCCCACAGAATGTAACTGACACAGCAGTAGCCTGTGTATATTGAGCACAAAGAAAAACCTTAGGTTTGTTCACCAGCTGCACATTAACTGAGTTGAAACTCTTCAGGCTAACCAATATTTTTTACCCTTAATTACCACGTAAATGCATTCAGTGACAGTTGGCACCTGTGGAAAGCCAGACACTAATCATTCTGAATGACGGCACTACAGGCAATGTTGACAAAATTGCTAACTATGGCAAACTATGGCTGTGGTCTTTTGACTGTTGGCATCCCTGCAAGTACAGTATGTTCAGCACAATGATTCTGAATTGAGAACAATGAGGATGGTTCAGACTCTTGCAGCCACTGGTGGAGCTGGCCCCGTCTGAGAACTGTGTTCGAACCAGTAGGCTGCCATCAGCCACCTCCTCTCTATACTCTGAAGCTTCTACATATCTATTTTCAACCATGTTCAATGCTGACGAAACTTAACCTCTGATTCTGGTGTTTGATATGGCCTCCTGTGAAGGGCTGTGAGAGCCAGGCAGTCGTGGGTCATTCTGCAAACACTCCTGATGGTCTTTTGCTTGTCAGCTTGGCTCTCGTCTGAGATGTAATCAAAGACCATATAGTTGCAGCACATTCAAATTCTGTGAAGTAACTTCTCTTGAAAAGAACTGCAAGCAGTCTTCCACAATCTGACGTGAAAGCTGCAATCAACGGTTGTAAATGCCTTTCAGCATTTGTCTGAGAACTGTTCAGTCTATACTTCTGCTACCTTGTCTTTCTTTACCCGTGGTCTGCGCACAGAGCAATGCACTCACAGTATGCCATCAGAATTTCGGATTTTGGGTAAATTTATGTTCATTTTTCCCCTTTTCCTGCTGAGCTAGATTAAGTTCTGTGAAATCCAGCAATGATGTACGAAATCTGCAGAATTTGGGAATTCAGGTAGGTGGATGCAGACAGCAATACAGCAGTACCCTAGGATATCCCATTCATCTTGATTCCTAATAACTTGTAATGGGGCTTGCTCCTTGTATTCTAAAGGAAGGTCATGAATTTCATGTTATTGCTGCAATTTTTGTCAGTACACTGTGCTGGCACCATTGGTGTGTGATTGACACCAGATATATGTCAATTGTACAAAGCTGAATCATTACAGTCCAAATTTGTGATGGCTGGAATACTGCAGGAAATTCTTGCTGCCACATTAAGCTGTGTATAATGGCTTGTATACATGATTGGCATGTAGAACAGAAGCACAAGGGTCCCATTGTTGGGCCTAAACATTTCCAAAACTTTGTTTCCATCTGAGATTAAATTTTAACCACTAAGTATATTTTTAGAACATTGTAAATTTCTTCAGCTTTGTCTCTCGACTTTTTGAGCTAGTTAGGCCACCATATGTCCTATGGTTCCATGCTTAATTGCCAGTCCATGCTGATCTCAGCTGGGAATGTCCTGCAGGCTTGGGGATGGGGAATTTGTAAAGGTATCTGTTTAGGGTAAGGATCAAACATTCCCTCCTGCACAGGTGAAGGCAGAAAACAGTGTTTTAACCCACATGGTTGAATTTCTTGCCAGCACTCATTTGCCATTGTTTGTAAATACCTGCAGGCATTTGGCAAGATGCTGGAGAGCAGACAGCACCAGTGAGATCAAGGCAGTAAACAGAGGTAGAAAAATTAGCAGTGAAAAACAATCCAAATTCTGACAGTTTGAAATTGAAGCAGGAAATCAGCAGTCATGAAGGTTCCCCTCAGTCTGTATTATGAGGCCAACTGAGTGACTATCTCTACTGGCCAACTGAGCGACTATCTCTACTGGTCAGCACTCTGTGGAGGAAGTAGACTGCTTCAAGGACTAGATGGGAGTAGGGCAGGGGGCGATGATCCAGTCATGAAGCTTTGATTGCAGTGGAATGAACAATGATTACATTGGCAGTTAAGTCAAATATTGTCCTCAATGTTCACAACCAGTTTGAAGCAATGGAGCCACCATTTAGAAAGAAGAGCACGTGATTCCAGAAACATATCAAAAACCTCTATCACTGAGATAACCAGGAACACAAGAACATCATCACCAACATCTTCATCCAGGTAGCAAATAATTTTCTTTATTTTCACTGGCTATAAATCTGTGCCAGGTGCACCGACATGCAGCTCCTGAGAGACCATGTCAGGGATATGGAGCTGTGGCTTGATGACCTACTGCTTATTAGGGAAAGTGAGCAGGAGATGGATAGGAGCCACAGGGAGTTAGTCACCCCAAGGCTGCAGGAGTTTGATAAGAGGGTGACAGTCAGGGAAGGGAAGAGAAGAGCTCAGATGGTAGAAAGCACCCCTGTGGCCATCCCACTCAGTAATTGTTATCTCGTTTTGGATGCTGTTGGGGGGGGTGGGGGGGGTGACTTGACAGAGGATGACCACAGCGATTGGGTCTCTGACACTGAGCTTGGTTCCGTGGTGCAGAAGGGAAAGTGGAAGATGAGGAATGCGGTAGTCATAGGGGATTCCATAGTAAGGAGAACAGACAGGAGGTTCTATCAACTTGATGGTGTGTTGCCTCCCAGGTGCCAGGGTATGGGATGTCTCAGATCAGGTGAAAGGATATTCTGAAGGGAGAGGGTCAACAGCCAGAGGTCTTGGTACAGGTTGGTACCAATGACATTGGTAGTAAAAGGGAGGAGGTCCTGAAGAGAGAATTCATGGAGTTAGGTAGGAAGCTGGAAAGCAGGACCTCCAGTGTAGTGATCTCAGGATTGCTGCCTGTGCCTCGTGCTAACGAGCATAAGAATAGCAAGATCAGGCATATTAATGTGTGGCTGAGAGACTAGTGTAGGGGGTAGGGCTTCAGATTCCTGGATCATTGAGGCCTCTTCTGGGGGAGGTACAACTTGTACAGAAAGGACGGGTTACACCTGAACCCAAAGGGGTCCAATATCCTAGCAGATAGGTTTAATACAGCTGTTAGGGAGGGTTTAAACTAATTTAGTAAGGGGATGGGAACCGGAGTGATAGGGCTGAGGAAGGGGAAAACAGAAATAGATCAAAGATAGCGTGCAACAGAGATGATAGAAAGGACAGGCAGGAGTTGAGGCATTATCACAGCCAATGGGATGAGTTACAGGGCAATAGAAGTGTGGTGCAGTTAAAACAGAAAGCAACAACTACCATAATGAATGTGTTATATTTGAATGCACACAGCATAAGAAATAAAATGGATGATCTTGAAATTCAGCTACAGATTGGCAAGTATGACGTCGTGGCCATCTCTGAAACTTGGCTAAAGGATGGCTGCCATTGGGAGCTGAACGTCCAAGGACATACAGTGTATCGGAAAGATAGGTTAGTAGGCAGAGGGGGTAGTGTGGTCCTGTGTATAAGAAATAATATTAAATCATTAGAAAGGGATGACATAGGATCAGAAGGTGTAGAGTCTTTATGGGTTGAGTTAAGAAATGGCAAGGGTAAAAGGATCCTAATGGCAGTTGTATACAGGCCTCCAAACAGCAGCCGGGATGTGGATTACAAATTACAGCAGGAGATAGAAAAGGCGTGTCAGAAAGGCAATGTCATGATAATTGTTGGGGATTTTAACATGAAAGTGGATTGGGAAAACCTGGTCAGTACTGGACCACAAGAGATAGAATTTGTAGAATGTCTAAGGGATGGCTTTTTAGAACAGCTTGTTTTTTGAGTCCACAAGGGGATCGGCTGTGCTGGATTGGGTGTTGTGCAATGATCCAGAGGTGATAAGAGAGCTGAAGGTTAAGGATCCCTGAGGGAACAGTGATCACAATATGATCGAGTTCACTTTGAAATTTGAGAAGGAGAAACTAAAATCCAATATGTTGGTATTTCAGTGGAATAAAGGAAATTACAATGGCATGAGAGGGGAACTGGCCAAAGTTGACGGGAAAGGGACACTAGCAGGAAGGACAGCTGACCAGCAATGGCTGGAGTTTCTGCGAAAAATGACGGAAGTGCAAGACAGATATATTCCTAATAAGATGATATTTTTGAATGGAAGAAGGACACTACTGTGGCTGACAAGTGAAGTCAGAGCCAAAGTAAAAGCAAAAGAGAGGGCAATGATTTGGACTATGGATTAATGGATTTCTGGCTAAATTTGCCAATGATACAAAGATAGGTGGAGGAACGGGTAGTGTTGAGGAAACAGAGAGCCTGCAGAGAGACTTGGATAGCTTAGAGGAATGGGCAAAGAAGTGGCAAATGAAATACAATGTTGGAAAGTGTATGGTCATGCACTTTGGTGGAAGAAATAAATGGGCAGACTATTATTTAGATGGGGAGAGAATTCAAAATGCAAAGATGCAAAGGGACTTGGGAGTCCTTGTGCAGGATATCCTGAAGGTTAACCTCCAGGTTGAGATGGTGGTGAAGAAGGCGTACACAATCTTGACATTCATTTCTAGAGGTATAGAATATAAGAGCAGGGATGTGATGTTGAGGCTCTATAAGGCACTCAAGAGACCACACTTGGAGTATTGTGTGCAGTTTTGGGCTCCTTATTTTAGAAAGGATATACTGACATTGGAGAGGGTCCAGGGAAGATTCACAAGAATTATTCCAGGAATGAAAGGGTTACCATATGTGGAATGTCTGGCAGCTCTTGGGCTGTATTCCCTGAAGAATGAGGGGGGATCTCATAGAAACATTCTGTAATCCCCAGGTTCTGTCGGCTGTTTAGTCTAGGTAAGACAATCTCTGGCCCCACCAAGTTTATGAGATTGAGGTGCTAAACCTCCTGTGTGTGTGTGGATGCTGCGTGATATGTTACCATGTTACAAATCAGTACCACAAAATAACAGAGTACACCATGTGCAATTAAACAATTTAGCCTTATAATTCTTAATTTAACTGGAGTTAATAAAGTAAAACTAAAACTTTTCCCAGGGTGTTACAATTCTGAATGTTAAGAGACTGACCAGATTAGATGTGACAAAAGTTATTTCCCATGATAGGGAAGCCTAGGACAAGAGGGCACGACTTCAGCATTGACGGACGTCTATTTAGAACAGAGATGCGGAGAAATTACTTTAATCAGAGGGTGGTAAATCTGTGGAATTTGTTGCCACCAGCTGCAGTGAAGGCCAAGTCATTGGATATACTTAAGGCAGAGATAGATAGGTTTCTGATTAGCCAGGGCATCAAAGGGTATTGGGAGAAGGCAGTGGAGTGGGAATGACTGGAAGAATTAGATCAGCCCATGATTGAATGGCAGAGCAGACTCGATGGGCCGAATGCCCTACTTCTGCTCCTATATCTTCAGGTCTTATGGTCTTATCTTAGAATTTCCAGCCTAACAGAACGCTGGATATTTCTTCATCAAAATCTTACTTCCACCTTCTCAAGCGCAGTTAGAATTGGAAAGTAAATGTTTGCTTTGTATTTAAAAATAACATTTATTTTTCAGTTGGTGAATTTTATAAGCACATCAGACATAAAGTGTTTCTCATTGTTGTGGATTTCATGAAACTGGGAATGGAATACCATGAAGCAATATGTTAAAACCACATTGTTAAGGAATGCATGTTTTATCACCCAGTGGCATTAACATCAACCCATTATGAAATGCTTTGAGCGGCTGATCATGGAGCACATTAAAGCCTTTCTCCCGGCTACACTGGACCTTTTCCAGTTTGCTTATCGCTCAAATCAATCCACTCATAATGCAACAGCCTCTGCCCTCCACTCTGTCCTGTCTCACCTGGAAAATGCTCATATACCAGACTGCTATTTATAGACTTCAGTTCAACTTTCAACACCACCATACCCCAGAAACTGGTGGGGAAACTGTCCTTGCTGGGTCTCAACACCTCCCTCTGCAACTGCATACTGGACTTCTTAACAGTAAAGCCACAGTCAGTCCATGCGGGCAGCAACATCTCTCGTCCCATTACACTGAACACTGCCTCCCCAAGGCTGTGTGCTCAGCCCGCTGCTGTTCACACTGCTGACGGATGGCTGTGTCGCATGATCCAGCTCTGATCGGATGACGCATCAGTGGTTGGTCTTATCAAGAACTGTGACGAGACGGAGTATACAGAGGAAGTGGAGTGGCTGGTGGATTGGTGTGAGAAGAACACCTGAGCATAGAGAAGACAAAGGAAATCATTGTGGACTTCAGGAAGGTGCAGATGAACCATTCCCCTCTGCGAGTATATGGCTCCTCCAGAGAGAGAGTTGAGAGCACCAAGCTCCTGGGAGTTCACATCACGAATGATAGTACCACTTGTTCCCTTACTATCCCCTCCCTGAACAAGAAGGCACAGCAGTGCCGCCACCTCCTAAGAAGATTGAAGCAAGAAAGGCTCTTCCCCCTCCCTCCATCTTAACTGTGTTTTACCATTGAGAGCATCCCGACAAGTTACATCTCCATCTGGTATGGGAACAGTCGATCATCAGACCTGAAGTCCCTCAGTGAGAACAGCTGAGAGGATCATAGGGGTCTCCCTACTGTCCATCGGGGACATTTATCAGGAGCACTGCAAACACAGGGCCCTTAGTATTATCAAGGATCCCACCCATCCATCCAGCGTCCTAGTTGACTTTCTACCATCAGGCAGGAGACTCCAATGCATAACAGCACGAACAGTCAGGATGGGAAACAGCTTCTTCCCCGAGGCCATCTGTTCACACCTTCCAATATTTAAAATTAGTGCACTTTAGTTATTTATGTGTGATTCATCTGCAGATTTTATTCATACCTTCATAAGTTGTCGTGTATTATCCATACCACTGTGCTTTACACCCGGGTTCATTTCCATATACATTATATGATTATGTACATTGTATACATGTATATAGTTACATGACAATAAACTTGACTTGATGCATGTAATTCTCTGTTTAAGTTGTTTAGAAGACAAATTTTTAAAATTCAGTACTTTCACCTACAAAAAACATATTAAAAGAATTGAAGAATACTTTGTGAGTACTAAGTCAATCAATTCATAATGATTATAAGAAACAAATCAAATCATAATGCATTATACTATTGAATATTTACTTAATATTTTCAAGATTGGGGTCATTGTGCATCGTCACTTCATTTCAACCTTCAACAACTTTAGTTACTTTTCCTGAAACTTCCACCATATTCATCTTTCTTCCTTCATCATGATTATCTCGTTTACTTATCATGAGAGAGTGACAAGACCATTATTTATTGCCCTTTCTTAATTGTTCGATCTGCGTGGTTCTCTGTTCCATTTTACAGGATAAGGATAAGATAACTACAAGTAAGGTACTGAAATTTATAAAACAAATAAATATTAGTCCAGAATTTGCACAGCACTTATAATGACCTACAAAAAGTGTTTTACCCAGTGCCCTAGCAGGATCTTTCAGAGAGAAGCTGACTTATGCACCAGGCCCTGTGACTGAAGGCCTATACCTGGATTGTGGAAAGGTCTAGAGAGGGAAAATGCCTTGCCACAAAATAGCTCAAAATAGCTGAGAGACTTTTACAGTTATAAAAACATAGAAAACCTACAACACAATACAGGACCTTCAGCCCACAAAGCTGTGCCGAGCATGTCCTTACCTGAGAAATTACGGAGGGTTACCCATAGCCCTCTATTTTTCTGAGCTCCATGTCCCTATCCAGGAGTCTCCTAAAAGTCCCTATTCTATCTGCCTTAACCACCGTCGCTGCTAGCCCATTCCACGCACTCACCACTCTCTGCGTAAAAAAATTACCCCTGACATCTCCTATGTACCTACTTCCAAGCACCTTAAAACTGTGCTCTCTCATGCTAGCCATTTCAGCCCTGGGAAATAGCCTCTGACTATCCACACAATCAATGCCTCTCATCATCTTATACATGCCTACTAGATCATCTCTCATCCTCTGTCGCTTGAAGGAAAAAAGGCCGAGTTCACTCAGCCTATTCTCATAAGGCTTGCTCCCCAATCCAGGCAACATCCTTGTAAATCTCCTTTGCACCCTTTCTATGTTTCCACATCATTCCTATAGTGAGGCGACCAGAACTGAGCACAGTACTCCAAGCGGGGTCTGACCAGGGTCCTATATAGCTGCAACATTACCTCTCAGCTCCTAAACTCAATCCCACGATTGATGAAGGCCAATGCACCGTATGCTTTCTTAACCACAGAGTCAACCTGCGCAGCAGCTTTGAGTGTCCTTTGGATTCGGACCCCAAGATCCCTCTGATCTGCCACACTGCCAAGAGTCTTACCATTAATACTATATTCTGCCATCATATTTGACCTACCAAAATGAACCATCTCACACTTATCTGGTTTGAACTCCATCTGCCACTTCTCAGCCCTGTTTTGCATCCTATCAATGTCCCTCTGTAACCTCTGACAGCCCTCCACAATATCCACAACACCCCTAACCTTTGTGTCATCAGCAAACTTACTAACCCATCCCTCCACTTTCTCATCCAGGTCATTTATAAAAATCATGAAGAGTAAGGGTCTCAGAACAGATCCCTGAGGCACACCACTGGTGACCGACCTCCATGCAGAATATGACTCATCTACAACCACTTTTTGCCTTCTGTGGGCAAGCCAGTTCTGGATCCACAAAACAATTACCCCTTGGATCCCATGCCTCCTTACTTTCTCAATAACCTTTGCATGGGGTACCTTGTCAAATGCCTTGCTGAAATCCATATACACCACACCTACTGTTTTACCTTCATCAATGTGTTTAGTCACATCCTCAAAAATTCAATCAGGCTCGTAAGGCACGACCTGTCTTTCACAAAGCCATGCTGACTGTTCCTAATCATATTATGCCTCTCCAAATGTTCATAAATCCTGCCTCTCAGAACCTTCTCCATCAACTTACCAACCACTGAAGTATGACTCACTGGTCTATAATTTCCTGGGCTATCTCCACTCCCTTTCTTGAATAATGGAACAACATCCGCAACCCTCCAATCCTCCGGTAAGATAGTGAGGCAAAGATCATCGCCAGAGGCTCAGCAATCTCCTCCCTCACCTCCCACAGTAGCCGGGGGTTCATCTCATCCGGTCCCGGTGACTTTTCCAGCTTGATGCCTTCCCAAAGCTCCAGCACATCCTCTTTATTAATATCTACACGCTCGAGCTTTTCATTCCACTGTAAGTCATCCCTACAATCGCCAAGATCTTTTTCTGTAGTGAATACTGAATCAAAGTACACTTTAAGTATCTCTGCTATTTCCAGCAGTTCCATATACATTTTTCCACTGTAACACTTGATTGGTCCTATTCTTTCACGTCTTATCCTCTTGCTCTTCACATACTCATAGAATGTCTTGGGGTTTTCTTTGATCCTGTCCAGTAAGGCCTTCTCATGGTCCCTTCTGGCTCTCCTAATTTCATTCTTAAGCTCCTTCCTGTTAGCCTTATAATCTTCTAGATCTCTATCATTACCTAGTTTTTGAACCTTTTGTAAGCTCTTCTTTTCTTCATGACTAGGTTTACAACAGCCTTTGTACACCATGGTTCCTGTACCCTACCATCCTTTCCCTGTCTCATTGAAATGTACCTATGCAGAACTCCACGCAATCCCCTGAACATTTGCTATATTTCTTCCGTACATTTCTCTGAGAACATCTGTTCCCAATTTATGCTTCCAAGTTCCTGCCCGACAGCCTCATATTTCCCCTTACTCCAGTTAAACGCTTTCCTAACTTGTCTGTTCCTATCCCTCTCCAATGCTATGGTAAAGGAGATAGAATTATAATCACTATCTTCAAAATGCTCTCCCACCTAGAGATCTGCCACCTGACCAGGTTCATTTCCCAATATCAGATCAAGTACAGCCTCTCCCTTTGTAGGCTTATCTACATACTATGTGAAGAAACCTTCTTGAACAAACTCCACCCCATCTAAACCCCTTGCTCCAGGGGGATGCCAATCGATATTTGGGAAATTAAAATCTCCCACCATGACAACCCTGTTATTAATATACCTTTACTGAATCTGTCTCCCTATCTGCTCCTCGATGTCCCTGTTACTATTGGGTGGTCTGTAAAAAACACATCAGTAGAGTTATTGACCCCTTCCTGTTTCTAACTGCCACCTACAGAGACTCACTAGACAGTTCCTCCATGACTTCCTCCTTTTCTGCAGTCGTGACACTATCTCTGACACCTCTTTTGCCTCCCTCCCTGTCCTTTCTGAAACATCTAAAGACTGGCACTCAAAGTAACCATTCCTGTCCCTGAGCCATCCAAGTCTCTGTAATGGCCACAACATCATAGCTCCAAGTACTGATCCACACTCTAAGCTCATCTGCTTTGTTTTTAATTCTCCTTGCATTAAAATAGACACATCTCAAACCATTGATCTGAGCGCGTCCCTTCTCTATCACCTGCCTATCCTCACACTCGCATGTTCTCCAAGCTTTCTCTATTTATGAGCCAACCATCTCTTCTTCCGTCTCTTCAGTTTGATTCCCAGCAATCCTAGTTTAAACTCATCCCAATAGCCTTAGCAAACTTTCCCACCAGGATATTTGTCCCCTGGGAATCAAGTGCAACCCATCCTTTTCGTACAGGTCACTCCTGTCCCAAAAAAAGTCCCAATGATACAGAAATCTAAATCTCTGCCCCCTGCTCCAATCCCTCAGCCATGCATTTATCCTCCACCTCATTCTATTCCTATACTCACTGTCACGTGGCACAGACAGTAATCCCGAGATGACTACCTTTGTGGTCCTGCTTCTCAACTTCCTTCCCAACTCCCTGTTGTCTGCTTTCAGGACCTCCTCCCTTTTCCTGCCTATGTCGTTGTTACCAATATGTACCACGACCTCTGGCTGTTCTCCTTCCCACTTCAGGATATCGTGGACGCGATCAGAAACATCCCGGACCCTGGCACCTGGGAGGCAAACTACCATCCGAGTTTCTTTTCTGCGTCCACAGTATCGCCTGTCTGACCCCCTGACTATAGAGTCCCCTATCACTGCTGCCATCCTTTTCCTTTCCCTACCCTTCTGAGCCACAGGGCCAGACTCTGTGGCAAAGGCGTGGCCACTGTTGCTTCCCCCAGGTAGGACGTTCCCCCTCACCAGCAGTAGTCAAGCAGGAGTACTTATTGTCAAGGGGTACAGCCACAGGAGTGCTCTCTAGCCTCTGACTCCTGCCCTTCTCTCTCCTGACTGTTACCCACTTATCAGTCTCCTCAGGCCCCAGTGTGACTACCACATATAACTCCTCTCTGTCACCTCCTCACTTTCCCTGACCAGACAAAGGTCTTCAAGCTGCATCTCCAGTTCCCTAACATGGTCCCTAAGGTGCTGCAGCTAAATGCACCTGGCGTAGATGTGGCTGTCCAGGACCATGCTTGGCCTTGATGACTGTAAAAGCCTCATGTTTTAAGTGAATCTATTGTCTATTAAAATAAATCTATTAAAGCTATTAAATGTCTTTTAACAATTTTTTTTTAAACCAACATAAACACCGAAAGGCAGTTAAAAGGACTAAAAGGATTGAAGTAAAATTCCTGAATTTCAGTAATTTAGTCTCTTCAAGTTGTTCTCCTCCATTGCAACAGATCAATTACTTAGAAATAAAAACAGCAAATGGTAGAAATAATCTGCAGGTCAGACAGCGTGTGTGGAGAGAAAAACAAAGTCATTAGTTCGTGCTTATGGCCTTTCTTATATTCTACAGCATTTCACTGATGAAATTCATTACAAAATTGTATTTAACTGTAATGAGCTCATCACATTTCAAATAACTTACATCCCTAATTGGTTGGTTAGCAAGTTACTTACTGCAGTTGAAAGGAGATGGGAACACCAGCATGTCAAGAGGACATTCGGCCTCTCAGCTTACTTTTGCCAAGTGGTGCCAAATCCAGACTTTTCTTTTCTCTGCACTAATGTGGCTGCTGCCATCACTCAGGTCACCTGGTGATGGAGTCTGAGACATTGGGCTACCAAGTAAGACATTTCACATCTGAACCAGTATCTATGGCAGTTGTAGCATGATAGTGGGCTTAATAACAGTAGCCTACCCATGCTAGGAACACTTGTTTACTAAGATTATTTGCAGCCCTTGTAAGTGCTTGAAAATTTTATCATAGTAAACATACTTAGCCTCTTAACTGTTGCCTATTTTCTCCCTCTATGTCCTGTCCTAATCATGTTGATTTCTGGTTCTCTAGTGCTGGGGCACTCTCCAGAATTTTGCCCAGCCATTCATAGGTGAGCTATAGGACTGGTGCAATCAAATATAGAGCACAGGAGCCTGTGATTTCCTTCATGCTAAAGCACTTCCAACTGTCAGCCTGTTAATACAAATCTGGCTTTATCCATGACAGAAAATAATTCAAAACAATTCTTTGATCAAATCCCTACTGAAGTATTTTTCAGTCTGAGAATAAAATGGGATTAGTGTAAATAGAAGTTTCATGATTGACATGGACTCGGTGTGCCAAAGAGCTTGTTATCATGCAGTATGATTCTTTTCCAAGAAGAAAGAAAAGAACTTCTCTCATTCGCTTTGATTTCAGTGTGGAACTTTAATAAAGTTGCTACATTAACTCACATTCTCTTTAAAATATGGAAAAAATGTTTAAGATGGTGAGATGCTACTTACTGTGCAGAAGTATTTTGGATGCCTTTTATATGAAACACAAGATGCATAGATATAATGCATAAATACGGCAAACAACTGAAAGGTAAGTATGTTTCGAATTATAGGAAGTACTAGAATAAGGGAGCATTGTTGCAGTAAAGTGGGGCTTTCATGAGGCCAGTTCTGAAAGAGGTAATCATGACATTGTTTTCTGGTTGGTCTGCCCAAAACGTAGGGGGAGGGGTGGTGGAGCTGTGTGGCGAGGGGAGGAGTGGTTTGAGGGTTGCAGGGAGGCAGTTGGCACTCTATGAGGCAGAGTTAGCCAATTAGGAGTGCGTGAGATGAGATTTTGTTTCGCCTGGCTGGTTTGAAATTTTGGAATTCATTAACCCAGTAGGATGTGAATATATCAGTAATGATATTTATGACTGGGATAATTAATTCTTAGATATTAAGATAATCAGGAAAATGGAACGGATGGGATGGTAGAGTTCAAGAGGGTTGAGGAGGCTTATTGAAAGCTACAGCAGACTTGAAACACGTCTTATTCCTGCTCATAAAATTTATTGTATGTTTACCCTGCTACTCTACGTCATTACTTCACAAATATGTCATTGTCCGCAATCAGCTTTGCAAAGTCCCCGATTTCTTAAGGAACACCATGTAAATACAGATCTCTTTTTTTCTTTTTTCTCCATTTTCCATTCAATCATGGGCATCAAAATCATGATATTAGATAATGCTACTTCACAGAGGCCATGCGTCGTCTATGCATTTTTTCAGAGAATTATAATTAATGTCTTATTCACACTAAAATAAATGGTGTCAATTAAAGTGTAATTCTATTATTTACCAGTTGCTTGTGTATTATCAGTATCAATTATGTCATTGTTAATCCCGTTTAAACCAGATACCCTGAATCTGAAATGGGTAATTTTGGTTCACAAATCCTGTGAATAAAAACCTTGGGCCAAATTTCAAGTACTTTTTATGGCTGGGAATGGGCTACGTCAGTTAGTAGCAAACCTTATGTTTGTGATTTCATTGCAATGATCAGGAAATGTCTATAATGAGAGTTCAATGTGAAATAACTAAATGCATTTTCATTCTACCAACAGGTTTTGAACCCCTTTCTCCCCTGGCCCCCTTCCTCCTTATCCCTTTGCTGATCTTACAAAAGCTCTGCACATATTAGCAACCGTTTGACTGACTACAAAGTAACCTTTCTCTAGCAAACAGAGGAAATGTGCAGTGGCATAAAAGTCTATGGAGAGTGAAGAATTTAAAAACTAGTGACATCAAACTGCCTTTCAAAATATCAAAGGAAGCTTTTGAAGGCAAGGGAAGGAAAAATATTCATTCGAGGACAACCTTCAAAAATTTTCAGCAGTCTAATGCACATTCTAAATGTTCACAATGTGGTAAATTAATTTCACAATAAACATGATGTAAAGCCTTGCTGGATTTAGCATGGCAATTATAAGATTATTTTCTTTGTGACAAATTCTGCCTGCTTGTTTACTACTTAAATTGTTCCACAGCCACCTATCAGTTAAAGTGAGAATGCAGGGTCAGTAAATCTAATGAAATGTGAATATTTTTAATTGATGCATTTGGTTACTTCCTTTGTTTTCTTTGGTGGCATTTGGATTTGGTTCCCTTTCAAATTTTATGTAGATACAGCTCATTGCACCATAAATACTACGTAGCATCAACAATATTTATTTTTTAATAAAGATGGGAATTAGGTAAGACATTCATTTATAAACTGTATTGATATATTGCTGAAAATAAGTTGGAATAAAGAATTTTCAAATAATGTCTTCAATCACTGAATTGTTGTGCATCTCAATGTTGGACCTAATCTAAAGTGTATATTCATTCAATTCTTCTTAACAGATATTGGCTTGGTGTTTGAAATTCATACATCTCACCACCTGGAGCACATAACAGGAAAGGCAGACTCACATTATTAACTCTGTATGAATACACACCATGAGAGAAACAGCAGTAAATGTTCTTAATTTCCGTGAACCTACTACAGAAGTGATAGATTATCAAGATCCATGCTGAGCAGGATAGAAAGCATCACTGATTTTAGTTTCAAAGGTTCTATTCAAAGTACACCGTTTAAGTATAGGTGGATTTACAGGAATTCCTGTTTAAAAACTGCTTAGTTTGGATTTGTCTGATACAAATAGACTTGGTATTGAAATATCTTCAAAATATATAATTTGCTTTCTCCTGGAGATGGAAAGGTTATTGTGTTAAATAGATGCAAGGATGCTAGTGTATCAGCTGCAAATAAGGTTAAGGTGTCAGCCTATACATTGGGTAGAGGTATGCTTCAGCTGTTTGTCCTTCATAAGAGGATATTTGCATAAACCCAAGCAATACCTCTAGTCTTACAAGTGAAAACTTAAGCAAAAAATCCTTTAGACCAGACAGTTTTACATTAGAAAACAAAATACTGAAAGCTTACAGACTCCCAGATCTATCTTGACAACATTTTCTGCCACCTTGTCCTTTTAAGGACTCATTTCTGTTATCCCAGGTTCTCCGTCATATCCACTTTCATGTCAAGTCTTTTCACGCCTGTGTCTATAATGTGTTTTCCTTCATCGTAACCAGGACTTCCTCTCTGCAAATTATTCAGGGGTTTTGACAGCTGGTTAAACCAGGACCAATAGCTGTCAACACTTTATCTAGGCTTATCCTGAACCTCAATATGCAATGTCGTAAGTTGTGGACGAACGCTTAATGCATAGACCCTCCCTGTTTTTCTCCAGAGTTGAAATTAGAGATCTGCACAATACAAGATCTTTCTTTAGAAGTCAGTGCCGAATGCAGAGGTTTACTGCTGACTGCAGCTTCTAGTTGAATATATTAGCAGCACTTAATCAAAAGAAGCTTCAAGTGCAGCATTTCTTCAGTTTTACTTAAACTTCTTTCCGGCTTCCATTTTGAGTTAAAGATTATTTAAAAGCCAGCTTGCTGCCAAATTGGAACTCATGCAGACATTTACAGGAATGTATCCATTATTAAATGTAGAGTTGACTCTCTTTCCATTATCATGATTTTACTGCTGTAGGTTCTGTTTATGCTCCACAGTTATGTTTGTAATTCTATATCTCTCAACAAAGCTTCTTCAGTGCAACACAAATAAAAATATAAATGCAAGAGATTCTCAGATGCTGGAAATCCAGAGCAACACACACAAAATGCTGGAGGAACTCAGCAGAACTTGGCAGGTCCTGATGAAGAGTCTCAGGCCAAAATGTCTTACATCTCAGTTGATGCTGCCTGACCTGCTGAGTTTCTCCAGCATTTTGTGTGTTTTGCTCTGCAAGTAAAATTACATAGCAGAAAAACCTGATTAACTCCAGAAGGAATTGTGTTTGTCACTAATTCTGACAGCCTGAACACCAACAATGCTGGAACAGTGTGGTTTGCATTTAATCTAGGTTTAAGAGTCACCACTTGAGCTACAAACGTAAAATCCATTCACTCAAAAACTCATTAAGTTATGAGGAAATTCATGCGAAGTTGCACAGCTGTCAAGGGTACAGCAACACCTACGCAATGGATTTTAATTTTGACATATATATTAGAAACAGGAATAAGCCAATCTACCCCTCTATCCCACCCCACCATTTACAGTATAGGATCATGGCTGAATTGATTATAACCTCAATTCTGCATAGTAACCTTTCATACTTTCCACAAGAATTTATATAATTTAGCCTCAATAATATTTAAAAGCTCTGTTTTCACTAACTTCTGAAGAAGAGAGTTTCAAAGTTTCACAAATGTCAGAACAGAAGTTACTTCCTGTGTTGGAAGTGCACAATGTTTTACTTTTATACAAGCCTCTGGTTAAAAATTCTACTGTAAGTGGAAATATCCTCTCCACGTTCATCCATTCAAGACCATCAGAAACTTAAATTTAAGGAAGCCCCTAATCCCTTCTCCAAGTTCCAGTGTATACAAACCTAGCCTGCCAATCATTCCTCATACAGCAACTTACCCGTCCCAGGAATCAGTTAGAATCACAGAGGAATAGAAAAGTACAGCACAGAGGCTGGCCCTTCTGCCCATCTAGTCTGTGCCAAGCCACTTAAACTGCCTAGTCCCATCAACCTGCACTTAGACCATGGCCCTCCATACCCCTGCCTTCCATGTAGCTATCCAAACTTTTCTTAAATGTTGAAATCAAGCCCGCGTGCACCACTTGCACTGGCAGTTCATTCCACATTCTTGCAGCCCTCCAAGTGAAGAGGTAATTTTTATAGATGGACATAGAAAGCATTCTTCTAGGGTGCATCACAACCTGGTATGGAAGTTGTCCTGTCCAAGACCGGAAGAAGCAGCAGAAGATCGTGAACACGGCACAGCACATCACACAAACCAATCTTCCGTCCTTGGACTCACTTTACATCACACACTGTCGGAGCAGTGCTGCCAGGATAATCAAGGACACGACCCAACCAGCCAACAACCTTTTTGTCCCTCTTCTCTCGGGTAGAGGGCTCAGGAGCTTGAAGACTCGTATGGCCAGATTTGGGAACGGCTGCTTTCCAACCGTGTTAAGACTGCTGAATGGATCCTGACCCTTATCTGGGCCGTACCCTCCAAATATCCGGACCTGCCTCTCGGTTTTTTTGCACTACCTTACTTTCCATTTTTCTATTTTCTATTTATGATTTATAATTTAAATTTTTAATATTTACTATTGATTTGTAATCCAGGGAGTGGGAAGCGCAGAATCAGATATCGCTATGATGATTGTACGTTCTAGTATCAATTGTTTGGCGACAACAATGTATAAAGTATAAAGTTTCCACTCACGTTCCCCTTAAAATTTTCACCTTTCACCTTTAACCCATGACCTCTAGCTTTCATCCCTCCCAAAAAAGTGACTTGTATTTACCCTATCTATACCCCTCATACCTCTATCAAATGTCTCCTCAGTCTTCTACATTCTAAAGAGTAAAGTCCTAACCTATTCAATCCTTCCTTATAACTCAGGTCGTCCAGTCCCTGCAACATTCTCATAAATTTTCTCTGTACTCTTTCAACCTTATTTACATCTTTCATGTATGTTGGTGAACAAAACTACGCACAATACTCCAAACCAGGCCTCACCAACCTCTTATACGACATAAACATAACATCCCATCTCCTACACTCAGTACATTAATTTATGAAGGCCAATGTGCCAAAAGCTCTCTGTACAACCCTATCTACATGTGCTCCCACTTCCAAGGAATTATGGAGCTGTTTTCCCAGATCCCTTTTACTACTGCAGTCTTCAGTGCTCTACTGTTCATTGTGTGGAACATACCCTGGTTGGCCCTTCTGAAGTGCAACACCTCGCACTCATCTGCACTAAATTCTGCCTGCCATTTTTCAACCCATTTTTCCAGCTGGTCCAGATCCTGCTGCAAACTCTGATAGTTTTCCTTGCTGTCCACTACGACCTCAATATTGGTGTCATCTCAAATTTGCTGATCCAGTTAACCATATTATCATCCACATGATTGATATAGATGGCAAACAACAAAGGATTTAGCACCGATCCCTGGGCACTCCACTAGTCACAGGCCTCTCATCAGAGAGGCAATCATCTGCTATGAGTCTCCGGCTTCTCCTGCAAAGCCAATATCTAATCCAATTTACTACCTTACCTTGAATGTCTAGCAACTGAACCTTCTTGACCAATCTCTCATGTGGGACCTTGTCAAATGTCTTGCTAAAGTCCATGTATACAACATCCACTTCCCTGCCTTCATAAAATTTCCTGATAAATTCCTCAACAACTCTATAAGATTAGTTAGACACAACCTACGACAAACAAAGCCATGCTGACTATCCCTAATCAGTCAATGTCTATCCAGATACACAACCTGTATATCCTGTTCCTTAGAATACTTTACAATAACTATCCCACTCCTGATGTCAAGCTCATCGGCCTATAATTTCCTGGTTTATTTTTAGAGCCTTTCTAAACAGCGGAACAACATTAGCTATTCTCCATTCTTCTGGTACCTCCTCTATCGCTAAGGATGATTTAAATATCTCTGCTAGAGCCTCCCACAGGGTCTGAGGGAACACCCTCTCAGGCCCATGGAATTTATCCACCCTAATTTGCTTCAAGACAGCAAACACCTCCTCCTCTGTAATCTGTATAGGGCCCATGAACTCCCTGCAGTTTTGCTTCACTTCTATAAATTCTGTGTCCCAAATAAATATAGGTGCAAAAAATCCATCTAAGATCTCCCCCATCTCTTTCGGCTCCACACATAAATTACCATTCAGATCTTCCAGAGGATCAATTTTGTCACTTGCAAACGTTTTGCTTTTAACATATTTGTGGGATCCCTCAGTATTCTCCTTCACCTTGTTGGCTAGGGCAACCTCATGCCTTCTTTTAGCCTTCATGATTACTTTCTTAAGTGGTCTTTATAAGTACCTCATTTGTTCCTACCTGCATTTACCTACGATGCACCACCTTTTATTTTCTTAACCAGGGCCTCAGTATCTTCTGAAACCAAAGTTCCCTAAACCTTTTATTTATTTGTGTGTTTGTTTGTTTATTGATTGAGATATGGTGCAGTGTAGGTTCTTCCGGCCCTTCAAGCCACACCACCAAACAATCCTCCGATTTAACCCTAGCCTCATCATGGGAAAATTTACAATCAAAATTTACGATCAATTATGCTACCACAGTCTTTGGATTGTGGGAGGAAACCATAGCACCTGGAGGAAACCCACATGGTGATGGGGAGAATGTATTAACTCCTTGCAAACAGCGGCAGGAGTTGAACCCGGGTCACTGGTACAACATAACATTGTGCTGATCATTACATTACCATACACTATCTTTTATTCTGCCAGGCACATACAAGCATTGTACTCTCAAAATTTCACTTTTGGAGGCCTCCCATTTACCAAGTCCACCTTTGCCAGAAAACCACCTGTCCCAATTTACACTTGCCAGATCCTTTCTGATACCATCAAAATCGGCTTTTCTCCAATTTAGAATCTCAACCCATGGCATTGTGATCACTAGATGCAAAGTGTTTCCCTGCGTAAACTTCTGTCACCTGCCCTGTCTCATTCCCTAATGGCAGATAAGTATCGCATGCTCTCTCATTGTACTGATTAAGGAAATTTTCCTGAACACATTTAACAAACTCTATCCCATCTCGTCCCTTTAGATTATGGGAGTCCCAGACAACTTGTGGAAAGTTAAAATCACGTAGTATAACAACTTCTGCGATCTCTTTGCAAGTTTGTTCCTCTAAATCCTGGGGGCTGTTGGGTGGTCTGTAATATAGCCCTATTAATGTGTCAAACCTTCCTTGTTCCTCAGTTCTGCCCATAAAGCCTCACTAAATGAGTTCTCCAGTCTGTCCTGACTGAGCACTGCTATGACATTTTCCCCGAATAGTAACAACACCCCTCGTTCTTTAATCCCTCCTGCTCTGTCATGTCTGAAACAACAGAATCCCCAAATGTTGAGCTACCACTCCTGAGCCTCCGGCAACCAAGTCTTACTAGTGGTTACAATGTCATAATTCCACGTGTTGATCCATGCCCTGAGTTGCCTTTCCTACAATGCTTTTTGCATTGAAACATACGCATCTCAGAACCCCCTCCCCACCCTACACTCCCTCCTCCCCCATCCCCACGCAGCACTAGCACAGAATATTAGTGTCCCTCCAGCTCAGGTGCAAATCGTCTCTTCGGTACCGGTCCCACCCTCCCTGGAAGAGAGCCCAATGATCTGAAAATCTTGCACCCTCCCTCCTACACCAACTGCTTAGCCACATGTAGAACTGCATGGTCTTCCTATTTCTGACCTCACCAGCACCTGGCACAGGTAACAATCTTGAGATCGGAGTCCTGGAGGACCTGTCCTTTAACTTAGCACCTAACTCCCTGAACTCACTTGGCAGAGCCTCATCACTCTTCCTACCTACGTCATCTGTACCTACATGGGTCACGACGTCTGGCTGCTCGCCCTCCCACTTAAGAATGAATGGGCATTCACTCATCTGTTACCCAAGAATGAACCCCCTTACTTACTTACTTCACAATGTATCCTTATGTCACCTGGCGAATTCAGCGACAATACCGTAATGCCTTTGGCAGCTTCATCCTCGTCATTTAAAAAAATTGCAAAATCTTGAGGCCTCAGTGCAAATCCCAATGGCACTCCACTTGCTATATTTTGTCAGTATAAAAGATAACCACCTATTGATGCCTGCTGTCCATTTTATCCCTGCCAATATATTACTTTGTACTCCAGGAGCTTCTATTTTCCACAGTAATCTTCAAGTGATACCTTATCAAATGCCTTCTAGTAAGTTCCTCACAAGTTCAGAGCTGGGGAGTTAAAATTCTAACCATTTTCAGTATTATCATTTCCAGCTATGTGAATGATAATACTCATGAGTCAATTTAAGCCCCATTATTTAAAGGGATACTCCACAGACATAGGATGAAACAGCTGGAGTTGTTTGATAAAAGCTATATCGTGCAAAGGAGTTGAGCCAGTCAAAATCTCTTTCCCATATCCTGGCTTCAATGTTACAGTCTGCAAATGCTGCAGTCTTACTGTACGTTAGTATATGCAACTTGGTTGAGTTATGGTGTAAAATCCGAGAGGCATAATTGAATTGTACACTTCCATGTGAATGGATCATTTATGTTTTGAGGCAGCTGGACACAAAACAGTTGTGTTCTTTATCATGTCACGTATTTCTGATATACCTAAAATGCTTATGGAGCATAGATTCATGATGAGGAAATAATGTAGACCTCAACCAGAGAAAGAATGAAGGAAGTGTGCTCTTGTAAGACGTGAAGTGGCCACCATTTCCTGAGTCAATGCAGGGAGACTTTTACATGATCTTCCACCAGTACATCAATGGACCAGCCATTTCCATATCTTGCAGGTAAGGTTTTCTTCTGGCTTGGGGTGTTTCAGGTCCCAAGTGCTCCATCCTTGCTCTTGGTGTCCATCTCCACGTGATCCAGTCTCAGTGAAGCAGGGAGCTTTTCCAGTGTCTAACCCATGCCAAGATTAATCTTTTAAAAAAGCTGGTGTCAAAAGCGTTCAGATTTGTGGTCAGGAAAAAAGTTATTAAGATTTCACTCTAATCCCTGCCAAACTCATAGCACCCTATCTTTGTGATTGAGCTCTTGTCTGAATTTCCTCCTTAGTTTCCAGAAATCATGTAAATACAGTTCAGGTGGAGAAACCTTGAAAAATCACTTTGATCTATGATTAATTTAAATTTCCAAGTATACAAAAATGGGTCACCAAACTAGTGAACCCATCACACAGAACCAAGGGATTTTATAATAAATATACCACATCAAGTTGTGAATAGTGTTGGGTAATTAAACAGCAAATATGAGGGGAAAGCTCCTAGCATGTACCTCCCTAGTACATATCAGTAGCAAAAGCAAGCATGTGAGTGCCAAGACAAGGATAAAGCATTTGTAGGTGTCACCCAATGCAGATAGGGCCCAAGAGAGGCGTGAAACACACTGATGTGGGTCGACAGTTCACAGACTTTAATGAGAACGGTGTTAAAAGGAAAAGGAAACAATAATTGCTAGGCCAAACAGGGCCACTAACTAAAACTCTCAAATGGAAAACAAAGCCTACACTGCAGCTGAAGAGAACAACTAAGTATAAAACAAATACCACTGGGCTTCAGAGTCAGTTGACTCGACAGTCCAATTTCTCAGGCAAGGCCGAATGCAAACAGGCAGCAAGCGTTGCTGTGCTATGTTCAAGTCTTCTCAAATACTGTGACAGAATGAACGGAGTTAAATACCATAACAATGAAATAATAAGTAGCTGACACGTGCATATTCACGAGCGCAATTGCTGAATCGGCTGCACTGCTGAATCCGTGGTTGTGACAATAGGTATGTAGGGATATACAAGTGGATGTCCATCTCTGCTTCCTCCTAAGACCCAAAATGTCACAAGAGCCAGTTTTCAACCAGTTCAGTACTAGGTATAGCAAAAACTTTGACATCAGAATTAACTATGGCTTTAGCCATTCTGTTCCAGTTACTGTGTCACCAATGTAAATGAAAATCTGAAAATTAGCCAGATATGCTATGTACAGGACTAATAACAATTGACCATCTACCACCCAACCAGAATACTCAAAACCATCAGTGATGTGATGGAAGCCATCATAAGTGGTGCTACCAAGCAGCAGTTACTCGTAAATATCCTGCTCACTGATACCCAGTTTATGTTTAGCCGAGATCCACTCAGCCTCAGATTCCTCTCCATCCCAATCAAAACATGGAGTAAAGACCTGAATTTCAGAGGAGCTGCGAGTCAGACTGCCCTTGAATGAATATCTGACAAAAGGAAGTTAAATGGGCATCAAGCAGGAAACTTAGCATTGTAATTGCACAAGAAAAGGTGGTTATGTTTATCAGAGGTCAATCATCCCATCGCTGGGCATCAATGCAGCTTAAAGTCCTCAGCGCAACCAAAGTGATTCCACAACCTAAGGACTCACTGTCAAGGATTCTTCATCCCATGTTCTTGATATTTATTGCTGATTTTATTATTTATTTCTAATTGCATTTACACAGTTATTTATCTTTTGCACACTGGTTGAATGCCCCGTTGGTGTGGTCTTTTATTGATTTTATTGTAGTTATTATTCTGTTATGAATTTATTGAGTATGCCCATAAGAAAATGAACCTCAGGGTCATACATGGTGACATAGATGTATTTTGATAATAAATTTACTTTGAACTTTTGAAATTTGAACTTTCACCTGCTTCATCAATGAGCATCATTCATCCTAAGGTCAGGTGTGGCGATATTGCCTGATGGTTGCCCAATTTTCAATTCCATAGTGAAGCTCTCTCCTGGTAAATATCCTCTGGACTCTCTCTAAAGTTTCCATATCCTAATGAGGAGAACAGAACCAAACAAAATTTTTCAAGTGTGGTCTATCCAGAGCTTTAGAAAGCTGCATCATTACCTCATGGTTCTTGAACTCAATCCCCTTCTTAAGGAAGGCCAACCCACCATATGCCTTCTTAACTACCCTATCAGCTTGTGTAGCAACATTGAGGGATCTATGGATGTGACCCCGAGGTCCCTCTGTTCCTCCAAATGATAAGAATTTTGCCAATAACATGTTACTATGCCTTCAGGCTTGAATTTCCAAAGTAAATCATCTCATACTTTTCCACCTCAAGGCTGAGATTATTTAAGTGCATGTGGCATGCCTAGAAGCTGAAGTAAAATAATAAATAAATATTCCTTTAATTAGTGGAATTTTATACATTTGTGAGACACTCTGTTTGGCTTTTTACCCCAATAGCCTTATTCTTGTCCTTACTAAGCTATGGTGACCAGCTGTTGTGTGGTTTGCTGTCATGTGATTAGAAGATAGCTATTTTTCAGCTTGATAAAACCGGCCTCTCTTAGAGATGCTGCCTGGCCTGCTGCGTTCACCAGCAACTTTTATGTGTGTTGCTTGAAATTCCAGCATCTGCAGATTTCCTCGTGTTTGCTATCTTACAGATTTAGCTGAGAAGCTGAGCGCTAGAAAGGCCAGAGCTCTGCCGAAACTCAAACCTTTGAAAACAGAATGGATTTACCTTTGGCAACCTGGGCAGTGGAGGGGAGTGAAATGAAGTTAGTGTAGGTCTGTGGAGGCTTCATGTGGTAACAAAGCTTTCCGCATCATATTGATGTGGGGTGCAGGAAAAAGGTGAAAATGGAGACATGAAAACAGTGATAACCAGGTAAACCACACTCAAACGTGTAGGGTTATTCTGACAATCTACACCAATTTAGTCAAAACAGTCCAGAACAATAAAAAAAATACTAGAAACCTTCAAAACTATTTAAATCTTACAAAACCTTGTAAAAATAAAAGATAAAAGAAATATTTAAATGGATAAAGATATTTTAAAAGACTAAAACAATTTTAATTTATCAAGTGCCTTGCAATCTCACATATCCATTCCCCTCCACTGAAATAAAAGGAAGATAGCACTGGGCCCTTACACACATGGTGGGAGGTCTCCTTTATCTTGTGCTCCATGGTGGGCATTTGAGCACAGTGAGTCACTTTCTGGATCTGTGCGTGTGTAAGTGCAGAAGTGCCAAAGTTGCTGAGTGTCCATGGTGAGGTACTGGCAGCTGTGCTCACAACGCCCTGAAAAATCCAAACCCATGTACTTCAGCTTCACAGCAAGATTCAACACTGATGATGGTCTCTACTTCTGACGTGTCTGCTTCATAGCTGGAGGCCAGTAGAATTAAAACCACTTTTTATATTTAAAAAACACGGTTTTTTTTCGCTTTTCCTGTTCTGAGAGCCATGTGAGGAAACAATCACGGCGAGCGGTCACGTTGCTCTGAGAGCCTGGCTTACACAAGTGCAGCACAAAAGAAGCACAGCAGATCTTCTAAGCAGCAGGGTGTAGACTGGCAGCTCAACATTTTGAGAGATAATGGCATGAACCCAAGTCTTACCATTTGATGCACAGTTCACAGGTAAACCTTCACACTGAGTAGCATGGATCTAATAAGACTTTTCATTTTTTTTTTTATCATCACCTCGGATTCAATTAGGTTTGCGATCATATAAGATTATCAAGATACAGCTAAATGAGCACATTGCTACACCAGCAACCGCTCCTGGAAGTTTTATTTGAAAGATAAATCATTATTCCATCTATTATTGCACTTGCAGGCAACGCCGTCTACATCTGTCAGACTGCATTACCTCAGTTCAAATAACAATGTTTCTCAGAAATATTTGTGCAATGAAAATTCTCTACTTATCTTTAATTGGAAATAAATGGTATGGCTCAGTTGATCATATCAGTAACATAAACCCTCCAGAAAGTTTAGCAGTAGGACCTGGTACTTTACATCACTCTGGCAATAACTGAAAGCCATTGTAAAATACCTTGAAAGCATGCGTGTTCATAATTCAGGTTTAAAGACCACAGCCTTAATCATTGTGGAGCATATTTGGTAAGGTTTATATGTAAATAGTGAAACCCACAGGTATAATTATCAATAATTAATTAAGTGATCTGTTATAGAATTATTCATCAGGATTAAGAAAATAAATTAAACCATTAATGCAGAAGGTGTTGCAATGTGAATATTTACACAGTAAAGTACGAGGTGGAATCTCAAAGCTATTAGGAATGCAATAATCAACAGCTGCCAATTTCAAATAGAAACATGCTAAAAATAGGTTAGCCTGCGGGAAGCTCTGGCTATAATCACCCAGCTGGCTGCAGCAATTGCTTATATGTTTTGGAATTTTCCTATCTTTTCTTAAATTTGTCCATAAGGAATGGTCCTGCTGGTGCAGAACCAGTTTTTTTGTTAGATAAACTAAGTGCATGTGCTGAAACATGATGCTCCCTAGTATCAGTGATCTGGATGGAATTTCCCCTTTGAATTGAGCTCAGTGCAGTACAAGCTACCAGTAAGGAGAGGAGAATTAAATAAAGAAGAAGAAACAATAGCAGTCAAACAGTCCTGGGGCACAATACTCATATATTACTTTTGCAATAACCGAATCTTTATACTGGGGCACCATGATAGCTTAGTGGTTAACGCAATGTTATTACAGTTCGATCGCGGCATCCTCTTCAGGGAGATTATACTTCTTCCACATGAAATGCACGGGTTTTCTCTGGGTGCTCCGGTTTCTCCCACTGTCCAAAGATGTACCGGTTAGTGGTTTAATCCGTCATTGTACATTGTCCCCGTGATTAGGCTAGGGTTAAATCAGAAGCAGCTGGGTGACACAGCTCGAAGGACTAGAAGAACCTAATCCGCACTGTTCTGTGTCACTAAATAAACAAATTAAAAATACTTCTTGTCACTTGTGACTGAAATCTCTCAGCCACAGCTGCATTCGCAGAGTAGGGTAGGGCCCATATTATTTTGATTAACAAGGACTCTGTCGGGCATTCACTCGTTTCAGGCCGCTATCTCTGTTTCATTCTAAGATACAGAAAGATAGCAGGTAGCAAGTTAACAAACAAAATGCTTTATTTATAAAATAGTTACATTGACCTTTGTTCCTACTTTAACCCATGGCATCTTGAGCAGTGGCTCCTGCCTCAAACATCCCTTACACTATGGACAGAGGATATCTCTCCTTCTCTCCCAGTCATACACCATGATCCCGAGTACATCGCCAGGAAATCAGGTCTGACTAACCCTTACGTGTTCAGCTGCTGCTCAGCATGGAATAAACTTCAAATAACTCTCTCCGTGACATATTGGCTCAATGCATCCCCCCCCCCCACTTTAAGAATTCCACACTGCCTGGAGGCATTACAAACTCCTTGTGCTATGATGGCCCCTGCTGAGGTGTACAGCCAAGGAAGGGTGAATTCTGGTTGAAGCCTTATGGACAATTGATGAAAATGAGTAGCCCTGAAAAACAGCAGGCAGCACTGATCTCACTGAGCTTCCTGCAAAGCAATAAACAGCCAGAGGTTAATCATACCCTAAGAGGCCTGCGATCATCTCCTGCTTCATCCATTATCCTCAATGAAACTAAAGAAGCCAGAAAAAAGAGAAAATTGAAAGATAGTTTTGAACAACATGTTAGGAAACTTTAGTTTCTTATTTTCATATTGATTAGTTTATAAATTAATTTCCAAATAAGCAAATTGCCCTTACTGCCACTTAAGGTTAGTTAAGAATTTGCTCACTTTCTCTGCCCATTCTGTGATACATATTACACTGCACACGATAGATACATACACTCTACATCTTGGGTTCTACAGAGACAGGTAGGAGTAATCTGATGACCAATCCATTTGAATGAAGCGCAGAGCGTGAGAGCAAAAGGAGGTTTTATTGACCTCATAACAGTAAACTGTTATAACCATTTGAGTTCCAATTGATTTGTATATGAAGTTACATGATGAAGTTAAATGAGAAACACAGCGGGATAGGGAGTTGGCTTCTACAGATAAGATTGTACATAGACCACAGAGAAACTGTAGAATGGTCAGTCCAATATCCAAATGCATATCTGTGCATATTAATATCTAATAGTATACAGCTAAAAGAAAAACTAAATTTTAAAACCTATTTAAGGTACTATACACCAAACAGCAAATGAACAAAAATAGGAGACACTGGTAAAATGAATGGAAAGTTCATGTAGAGATGAAGAAATATATATAATGTATTGAAGAGTTTGAATTACAAATAGAGAGAGAAACTAACAAACAGGATAGCTGAGCACACAAGGACCATGGGACCACGTAACACCCCTGAAGATTGAATTCTAGAACAGGCAGCTCCTCTAACCAAGTACTCTAGTACAGTTACATCAGCTGCAACTGTCTGACCATATAGAAATTCCCCTGATATGCCCTGTTCACAAAAAGCAGGTCAAATCCAATCTAGCTAATTATCACTCAACTTGTTTACTCTCAAGCAAGGTAATGAAATGACCATTTGCTTTCAGATGCACAGATTGGATTTCACCAGGAAGATTTGGCTCTAGACCTCATAGCGGCATTGGTTCAATGTGCTGGGTCCTGAAGGTGACATGAGAGTGACCTTAAAATCAAGGCAACATTTGACTGGCTGCAGCATCATGAAGCCCTGCTAAGTCAAGAGGCATCAAAGCAAAATCACTCCAAAGGTTTGGAACCATGCTATGTACAAAGAAAGCCAATTGTGCTCATTGAAGATCAATTATCCCAACCCCAGGATATCACTATAGAAGCTCCTCAGAGAAATGTGCTAGCTGTGACAACCTTCAGTTGCTTCATTAATGATGTTATGGTCAGAGAGGGAGCTGTTCACTGCTGACTGTAACATTCAGCCATGGACCAATAACTGACAAATAATATTAAACCACAGAAGTCTTAGTATTCCTCAGCATTATCATCCTCAATATCAACATTGTGAAAGTCAGCAACATAAATACTGTGGCTGCTAAAGTCAGAGGTATGATATCCTGCAGCAAATGACTCAGCACCTGACATTCAAAGACTTTTCCACCATCCGTCTACAAGGCACAGGTCGGTGATGTGATGAAATTCCATCCATTGTTTGGAAGAATTCAGCTCCAACAACACTCAGGAATCTTAGCGTCATTCAGGACAAGGCAGACCTGCTGATTAGTATTTCACCCTCCACTCTAAATGATTATTTCCTGCGCCATTAATGCACAGTGGCAACTACAGTATGTGTACCATCTACAAAATGCACTGTAGTCATTCTCCTCAGGCTCCTCCAATGAAATCAGCCGATCTCTCCTCCTCTACTACCAAGAAGGGTAAGAGCAGTGGGTGCATGGAATCACCAGTACTTCCATGTTCTCCTCCAAGGTGCTCACCATCCTGACTCAGAAATAGATTGCTGATCCTTCCTCATCACTGGGTTAAAATCCTGAAACTCAAAGTTCAAAGCAAAATTTACTATCAGAGTACATACATACCACCGCATACAATCCTGAGATTCTTTTTCTGCCTACATACTTAGCAAATCTATAGAAGAGTAACTGTAAACTGTAAACATCAGGAACTGTTAACTGTAAACAAACTATGCAATTGCAGATATAAATAAATAGCAATAAATAACAAGTATGAAATAACAACATAAGAGTCCTTAAATGAGTGTAGCTATCCCCTTTTGTTCACGAGCCTGATGGTTGAGGGGTAGTAACTGTTCTTGAACGGTTACTTGAACGCTGGTGGAGCGAGTCCTGAGACATTTGTACCTTCTACCTGATGGCAGCAGTGAGAAAAGAATGTGGCCTGGGTGGTGAGGATCTTTGAAGATGGATAATGCTTTTCTACAGCAACGTTTCACGTAGATGCGCTCAATGGTTGGGAGGCTTTTACCCATCATGTACTGGGCTGATTCCACTACCTTTTGTAGGATTTTCTGCTCAAGGGCATCGGTGTTCCCGTGCCAGGACATATTGCAGCCAGTCAGCACACTTTCCACCACATGTCTATAGAAGTTTGTCAAGGTTTTCAATGACGTGCCGAACCTCCGCAGTCTCCTGAGGAAGTAGAGGTGCTGTTGTGCTTTCTTCACAATAGTGTTTCTATGACGGGTCCAGGACCAGTCCTCTGAGATTGTGACACCAAGAAATTTAAAGTTACTGATCCTGTCTACCTCTGATCCTCCGATGATTACTGGCTCATGGATTTCTAGTTTCCCTCTCCTGAAGTCTGCAATCAGTTCCTTGGTCTTATTAAGATTGAGCGAGAGGTTGATGTTATCACATCTGTCAACCAAGTTTTCAATCTCCTCCTGTATGCTGATTCATCACCTTTTTTGATACAGCCCACAACAGTGGTGCTGTCAGCAAACCTGTATATGATGTTGGAGCTGTACTTAGCCACACAGTCATAGGTGTAAGGCAAGTAGAGCAGAGGGCTAAGTACACATCCCTGCAGTGCTCCAGTGTTGACGGAGATTGTGGAGGAGATGTTTTTGCCAATCAGAACTGACTGGGGCCTACAAGTGAAGAAATCTAGGATCCAGTTGCACAAGTGGGTATTGAGGCCCGGGTCTTAGAGTTTACTGATTAGTATTGAGGGGATGATGGAGTTAATTGCCAAGCTGTAATCAATGAAGAGCATCCTGATGAATGCATCTTTGCTGTCCAGATGTTCCAGGGTTGTGCGAAGAGCCAATGAGATGGCATCTGCTGCAGACCTGTTGCTTCGGTAGGCAAATTGGAGCGCATCAAAGTCACCACTCAGACAGGAGCTGATATGCTTCAACACCAGCCTCTCAAAACACTTCATCACTGTGGATGTAAGCGTCACTGGGCGATAGTCATTCATACAGGTTATCACACTCTCCCTGGGCACCAGTACAATTGAAGCCTGTTTGAAGCAAATGGGTACCACATGCTGCCGGAGCGAGAGAATTGAAGATATCCATGAATACACCAGCTAGTTTGTCGGCACAGATCTTCAATACTCAGCCAGGTACTCACGGTACTGGACTGGATGCTTTCATTGGATTCACTCTCTTGAAGGCAGCCCGCACGTCATCTTTAGATACTGAGACCAAAGGATCATCAGGAGACATGGGAATGAGCGGTGGTTCCTCTCTGTCCTGGTGATCCAATTGAGCATAGAAGGCATTGAGCTCATCTGGAAGTGAAGCTCTGCTGTCCCCTAAGTCACAAAACTCATCTGCGCCACTCACAGAGCCAAAGGTTGGTATATTGAAAGTGACCATGACCTCAATGTCCTTGACCAAGTGAATTAAAGGGCACACATGTGAAATTATATCTAAGACATTAAGGATTGGATCTCAGTAAAAGCAAGCTGCAGTTTGAATCTGGCTCATTCAGGGGAAGTTGGAGAAGTAAAATTGATTATTCTTTGAATCAATAATAACTGTTGTTTTTCAGATCAAAGAGGTTGAATATCTCCATGCAGGACAAATTCTGCACGTTCTGCTTTGACATTATTTGGAGAGGTGTTTACCCTGGAAGAAATATTCAAAAAAGAATGAAATCCTGTCAAAAATGAAGAAAGCTCATTTCTCCACGAGTGTTAACTACTACTACTACTACGTTGACTCAGGCCTAGGGGGCAGTGTCGGGTGTTAAAGCACGCAGAACCGTGCACAAAGTTATTCAACTCCAGGTCAACCTGATTTTCAAATTCACAGCATAATTTTCTTTTGGAAATGCGTGAGGAAGATTTCATCCCGTAATTTTGAAAAAAAGAATATGTGTTAAAGTGTGATGATAAATGTGACAAGGGTAATCATACAGCAGGGATTCCCAACCTTTCTCCCCCATGGAGACTCATCATTAACTGAGGACCCCGTTTTGGGAAACCCTGTCATACAGGATAGGTTGTGGCCACCGCATTTTTATCTCTAATGCCTTGATTGGTCTTAATTAAAAAGCAAATCCCACAAATAATTCTGCGGTTTCATCAGCTTGTTCTTGCAGTTTTAAAAATTCATGTTCCTTTACTGCTTTCCACCACAACTAGTCAAAGATCTGCAATGAACTTAATTATGATGAGTAGATAAAATGTACAGTGAACTTGGGGGCTCACATCACTATAGGCTGCAATGGTCTGGAAGTACTTCTGAAATAAGTGACCGACTGCATGTGAAATCCTACTGACGATGATATGCAGGAATTACGATATATGATTAACCCACAGCCATTCAGTAATAAAGAACGCAGTGCTGAACCTGCTTGTGAAACTAACTTGGATAACAATGAAGAATGCCACAACATGGAGAAAGCAAAGGTTCACACATAGTACAATGGAGGTCTACAAGCAGACAATGGAGAACAGGAGAGATTCCTGAAGGTAAGGATGCTCAAAAGGTAGCGGTACAAACATTCAGACATTTCATTGCTCACCCATCAATAATCCCTATCAATCAGGAAACAACTTTAATATCATAAAATCTACTACATCCTCACAATCCAATCACCACCTCAAGTCCTCCCTTCCATTGCATAGCTTGCATGGACCACCAGCTAATCGGTCATAACATTCATGTTACATGAACACGGTGCACAGCGTTCACTGACAGACTTCCTCCTATTTTGCAGGATCAGGAAACGCATAGTACAAAGGAGCTGGAGAGGTGCGAGGGCCCATGGTCATCATTGGTCATCGCTGCCTGTGTTCCCTTTGGGGAAAATCTATCTTGTCACATGAATGAGAATCAAAAAAAGTGCAGATGCTGGAAATCAGAAATAATAGCAGAAAATCCTGGAAATACTCAGCAGGACAGGCAGCACCTATAGAGAGTGGAACAGAAGTAGAGATGTTTGTAATATTTCATGGAACCATACAGCGTACCTTAGCCATTTAAATTCACACCACTCATAGAGCACCATTCATACTAATCCTAAACTATTACTATCTTGTCCCAGTTCAGATTAAGCATTTCAACCTAAATATCAGCTGTTAATTTCCCTTCACAAACAAGAGAAAGTCTGCAAATGCTGGAAATCTGAGCAATACACACATAATACTGGAGGAACTCAGCAGGCCAGGCAGCACTTAGGAAAAGAGTACAGTCGATGTTTCAGGCCGAAACCCTTCGGCATTTCCCATCATTGCTGCTACCTGATCTGATGAGTAACTTTTGCTTTTAGTGTGTTGCCCCAGATTTCAGTGTCCGTAGTTCCCTGTGTCTCTGCAATCTCATTTTAGTCCACAGTCATTGGCATCCTGCTACATGAAGAATGCAGTTGGCTCTCTTTAACTGCTGTTCTCTGGCAAGAGTAATGAATTGTAATTATTTTTTAATAGAAACTATCGGGATCTTCAAACAGTAATGAATAATAAATGAATGATATTGCAAATATCTACGGTTACAGTTCGAAAGGAGCCACTGACATTGTTTTGGTTACCTTAAAAGGATTAACAGTATAGTCCTTGCCATTTTCACAAACACGGACTCTGCCATGTCCTCACAGGTGGGCTGTGGAACGGTCTCGGCAATCATGCTCGGGAAAATGCATATTCCAGTGCATACAATCTATATTTTGACAAATCAGTACAGGGATTATACCAGGACCTGAACTTACCTAATAGTTGATCTTTTTTTTGTTTCCTAAAGTCACGACTTAGTGATATAAATAACTACACAAAATGCTAGAGGAACTCAGCAGGCCAGGCAGCATCTATGGAAAAAAGTACAGTTGATGTTTCAGGATGATACACTTTTTTCCATAGATGCTGTCTGGCCTGCTGAGTTCCTCCAGCACTTTGAGTGTGTTGCTCAGATTTCCAGCATCTGCAGATTTTCTCTTCTTTGTGATAGAAGTGTGTTGGCACGTGCCCAAGAGGTTAAGGCATTCGACTAGCGACCTGAAGGTCGTGAGTTCGAGCCCCAGTCGAGGCAGCGTGTTGTGTCCTTGAGCAAGGCACTTAACCACACATTGCTCTGCGACGACACTGGTGCCAAGCTGTATTGGCCCTTGCCCTTCCCTTGGACAACATCGGTGTCATGGAGAGGGGAGACTTGCAGCATGGGCTACTGCCAGTCTTCCATACAACCTTGCCCAGGCCTGCGTCCTGGTCTCACAAGACTAAGGGATACCTAAAAAAAAAAACATTTATATTGCTAATTCTGCTCTAGACTCAGGAGACTAGACGAACTGTCATTTTGCAATGGTCATATGTCTGCCTTCACATATTGATTTTTAATTAAAGAAAATCATCTGTTCTAGATAAGCATTTTTCAGACACTGGTGGTTTACTCCTGAGATATTCCAAATGAAAAATTGCTAAGTAGAATATAACTTTTTGTGTCTCTGCTGTTCTTGTGGTTTAGCCCATCAATCATGAAGACATTAAATTGCTTGTCAGTGACCAAAATCAGTCTCCTTTATTCTAGATAATCTGAGTCACCAAATCACACTGTTCTTCCTGTGAGCCTGAAATTATGAAGGTTTGCACATTTATATGACTGCAACTAAATGTAATGTTATTGCTCTGTAAACTATTTTATAACTGGCTTTCCTCAGATTATAGGAGAAATATAAGTGTATCAATGTTGCGGTTTCATTGTCATTCCCCGAATCACTTTTCAAATCTATCATTTTTTTGTATGCCCAGTGTTTGACAATTCCCTCTTGCTGATGATGAGAATCAATCTAACTGGATTAAACATTCACAATGGGAATGTTTATTTTATTGAAAGATTTAGCTTTCTTTAGTTAAAAGGCAATGGCAGATAAAGTAGTCTAGCCTAGTCCTGCAAGGAGAAAGTGCAGGAATAAGTGCTACTGCTAGGGAAAGCCTAATTTTTAAGTAACACACACAAAATGCTGGAGGAACTCAACAGGTCTGGCAGCATCCACGGAAATGAAATAACAATTGAAGCTTCAGACTGAGACTCTTCTTCAGGGCTGGAAAGGAAGGGGAAAGAAGCAAGAATAAAAAGACGGTGGGAGCAAGTTGTTAGTATTACATTTAACTTTTATTAGCATCTTTTTTTCAATATTGAATGAGAAGATTTTAAAAAGCCAAATTTGGATCAGATATTGCGTTAAATGTCACTACATGTCTCAGAAACTGCTGATCTCCTGGGATTTTTACACACAACAGACTCTGGAGTTTACAAAGAATGGTGCCAAAAACAAAAAAAATCCAGCGAGTGGACTTAACAAGATGTTTTCGCTCACAGAACAGCCACTCGCTGGATGTTTTTTCTGGTTTTGGCACCATTCTTTGTAAACTCCAGAGTCCGTTGTGTGTAAAAATCCCAGGAGATCAGCAGTTTCTGAGATACTCAAATCACCCTGGGTGGCACCTAATTAATTAACTTGTTTATTTTGGCTTTTTTCTAAAAGGTGTGCCAGACACACTCCGGCTAGCACTGCACCACTGGACGAAATACTTGTACTTTGGCTGGACTTATCTGAGTTGTCTCTTCAGAGACAGCCATTGCCAACACTTAAAGCGGAAACTCTTCCACAAATCAATTTTGCTTTCTGGGTGGAGAAAAAAGCTTCAAATAAAAAGTATGCACATGATGAATATCATTGAATAAAAAAAAGCAGGATGTTTAATTGCCAGCAGTCTATATTCAAACCCATAATAATGCACTCATATACCAATAAAGAGATGTTCAGCTTAATTTGTCCTCATAATTATAGGTGTGCATTGTACTACATTGCCATCATTTTGAAAGGTAAGCTTGTTGTATATTTTTTAACTATAAAGGAGAAAATTTTTTAATTATTTAATGTCCCAGGAAATTCCATGCTATTAAGGATGAGAAATAGATTGAGGTGGACACATTTGGTGTGATGTCTATATACACATCAGCAGAATAGACCAGACTGCATATTTTGCTTTATATGGTCACATGTTAACAAACTGAGGACATACTCATTGCTCTTACCATTAACAGTCTACAAATTTCTTGAATTATTCAATAGATAAATGCTGAGTGGGCAGTATTTTAACACTTAATATCTGAAATGTACTGGAGAGTTTCATTTTAGCCATCAGATAAATGTATCCACACTGCCTTAAGTTCTCTTGCGAATGAAGGAGCCATTTGCTGTTGCAATGCACATTTCAAGTATGTTTTCAAGTACATTTGCTTTTGTACCAGTGTTTTGTTTTGTGGCGAACTGGTAACTGCTCTGACAGGCTTCCAATTTGAAAGGGAAGAGGAGGTAGAGAAGGAGATCCTCAGAACAAGGTAACTGATTGGAAGGTGAGAAGACAGGAGGAAGAAGGCACTCTGCAGGGAGCCCTGTTGGTGCTTATCTTTAGAGTGCAGTTCTGTGAGTGCCTGATTGGGAAGGAATTTAAGCAAAGACGCAGCTTCAGTGCGGAGGTTTTGCTGAAACCTACAACATTACGCTGATTGCTATGCCACTTGCTGTGGAGTCGCTGTCATGGACTTTCCAGGCGAGTGCAGACAACACAATGTGCCCCAGTGTGCAGCTCACTGCTATAGTGCGGAGGTGGAACATATGCTTTCTCCAGGGAAAATGAGATGAATTCGCCTCTTTACAAGTGGAAAATAGTAGAAAGCATTTTCAAGGGAGCTTATAGAAATATACTTTTCTAGCATATGACTGAAGAAGAGGAAAAAGAAAGCCCTTAACTCCGAGTAGAGTCATCGGGGCACCGTCATGACAGCGTTTTTTAGCAAGCTTTTTTTATTTTCATGAGGTTGAGTTGCTAGCTCGACACTCAACCTAGCACGGATGGAAAGCGTGCAAGGGAGCCGGCTGGATTCGGACTCGGGAGCCTTCGCTCCGAAGTGCGGCACTGATGCCACTACGCCACCAGCCGGTGAAGCAGATGACTGACAGGCCCTCGAAACCTTAATAGTGCTTTAAAAGGTAAATGTCTCTCTTCAGTCAACACCAGCCAATTTCACCTGCCACCTACATTTTATAGAATGAGTCCACGTGGATGTATCTTTAGGCAATAAACAGTTTGACACAAACACGAGAAAATCTGCTGGAAATCCAAAGCAATGCACACAAAATGCTGGAAGACCTCAGCAGGCCAGGCAGCACCTGTGGAAAACAGTCGACGTTTCATGCCAAAACTCCTCATCAGTTCATAGATAATAAGGTTGGTGCATAAAATTTGTTTTCCTCTTGCATTGGGTCAAATGAACACAGGTCAATTGTGCATCGAAATTCCAGTATGTGCTTAACACCTCTGTCTATTTCCTCCCCCGCTCTTTAAATAAAAATTAAGGATAATAATAAAAACGGTGTCTTTTACAACACATGTAACTGGGGCCAGCCTGCGCAGAATGACTACTTTGTAAAGGTGGGCATTGTTTCCATCTTGACAGACAAAGAGAACTATGAAACACAAAGGGAAAACACGGGATCAGTTCCTGGCCTTCAATCATTTATGATTGATATTGATGACCTGGAGGAGAAGGCCAACTATAAGATGTCCATGTTTGCTGATGACACAGAAATAGATGGAAGGGAAACTGGTGATGAGAATATTGTCATCACAAGATGTGGACAGAGAGAATGAAAACTAGGCAAATGGAGTTTAACATGGGAAATTGTGAGGTTATTAAAGTTGAAGTCTTTATGAAAAGAAAGCCAAAAAAAAAGATAACTATTTAAAAGGAATGAGACTGTAAATGGATAAAGGGAGCTTGGTGTTCTTGTGCACAATCACAAAACGTTAACAGGTAGATGCAGGAATGAGTAAAGAGCACAGATGTTGGTTTTAATTTCAAAGTGGGTTGAAATTTAAGAATTGGCAAGTTTTGTTACAATTGTACAGGATGTTGGTACGGTCACAGTTAGTGTACTATACAAGTTTCTAATCCCTTACCTAAGAAAGGATATTTGAGCATTGGAGGAAGTCCAATACAGATTCACCAGGTAAGTTCCTGGAAAGAGATGATTACCTATTCAAGAGAGGCAAAATGAGTGGTCCGATATATTTGCTGAAATTTAGAACAATAAGGGTGGCTTATTGAAACATTTTAGATCCTAAGGAGTATGGCAAGACAAACGTTGAGATATTTACAGTAGTCTTAAATGAGGGCACATTGTTTCAAGATAAGGGGCCAGTCATTTAAAGCTGAGGTACATAGAAATTTCTTCTCGTCGTGAGCAGTGAATCTCTGTAATTCTCTACCCCCCCCACCCCGCCCCCTGAGAGTTACAGAGCATAGCTCATAAGCTTGTATTGAATGGTGAGGTCATGTGGCTAACTCCTACTCCAATTATCACTCCCTCTTTATCTTGTGCCCTCAGGTTTCCTCCCACATCCCAAAGATGAGCAGGTTGATAGTCAAAGTCAAAATCGAGTTGATTGGCATATACATAAGTACATGTATGCACAGGTACAGTGAAGAAATTACTTGTAGCAGTATCACAGGCACATACTGTAGATAAAAAAAGATAAGACAGGTAGGTCAGTTGGCTACTTTAGATTGCCCCTTGCAGGCAGAGTGTGTGGCAGAATCCGGTGGTGGTGAACAGGGTGGAGGACTGTGGAGAAAATGCTATTGAATTAGTATAAAGGAGTGCTCGATGCTCAGTGCACGAAAGGGTCTATTTCTGTGCTGTGTCACTGTCTATCTCTAATTCTGTAATACAGCACAGTCTGCTGCTCCAAACACTTGTGATCTTGTTTCATTGTTGCCCGCAATAATCGACAACCAAATAGAAATTGTGAAGGCAGAATATGTGGGGTTTGTGTTTTTTTTTCACTTATTGCTATCTACTAATTACTTTTGATAAACTGAAATGGGAGTTCCAGATTGTGGCAGTAAATACATGAGTCTAGCAACTTATCTCAGGTCATTCATAGTAAATGTGCAAAATCATTAGATAAATATGTTGTACTTTGCTTCTGCAACTCACTCCATTCCACTGACTTCAGTTGAACGAATTTCATAGGCAAAGTGCCATAGGCTTATCTGACTTTTTAGTGTACTACCAGCTGGAGTGAAATTTCAGGCAATGATATGGAAAGGAGGGGAAGGTTGATTGAAGAACTCTTCACACATTCTGATAAAATGCTTAATGACATTAGTTTGTGTTCAATCCAATTTTCTAACTAGTCTATCCTTTGATCCTAAATTGCCATTAGGTCTATTTTGCTATCAAATGGATTTATAATTGAAGAATGGTAAGTGAAGTGTAACTAATGACCCCATTAAATAAACAATACTCTGCTCTAAAGTTACATTAAGCTCACAGTAAACACCTTTCATCTTTGACTGTGATAAATGCAGGTCATCCATTCCTGTTAAGAAATATTGCTCCGTTTGAAAGACAAATTTCAATTGCTACAAGCAAACCACCAGATGAAACACCAAGAATTTTTCACCTTGATTATCCTGGTTCGCCTGAAGTACTTCGTGAGTATTGTGTTTTTTCTAATATCATCAAGTGATAAAACTGAATAATGTTCATAATAAAATGTGACAACTGAAATACAGTTGAAAGGAAGCTGAACCCCCAAAAGTTTATATATTTTTCAAGATATTTCAGTTCCAGCAATTATACAGTAAGTTCAAGTTTATTGTGATTAAACAGTACACATGTATACCACCAAACAAAACAAAATTTCTCCAGACCAAGGTGCACAACGTAGTACATATAACTCATATACAACACATAAAGTAATATTGCCACAAATATATTAACAAATAAGAAAATATATAGCAGAAGATTGACATTTATCATAAGGTGCATTAACATCACTGTATTCCATCTTGGTAGCCTCCAACCTGATAGCGAGAATATTGATTTCCCCTTCTAGTAAAAAAAATCCCTTCCTCTCCCCTCTTCTCCTATTTCCCACTCTGGCCCCTTACCTCCTCTCACCTGCCTATCAGCTCCCCATGGGTCCCCTCCTCCTACCCTTGTCTCCTATGGTCCGCTGTCCTCTCCCATTGGAGTCTTTCCTGTCCAGCCCTTTATCTTTCCTACTCACCTGGCTTCACCTATCACCTTCCAGCCATCCCCCTTCCCCTCTTCTCACCTTTTGGTTCTGTCCAGCACTGAAGAAGGATTTTGGCCTGAAACGTTGACTGCTTATTCATTTCCACAGATGCTGCCTGACTTGCTGAGTTTCTCCAGCATTTTGTGTGTAATACCACTGGCACTTCATACATGATGAGTTCTGGAAGGTGGCAGGGAGTTGAGGAGTCTCATGGCCTGAGGAAGAAGCTGTTTCCCATCCTAATAGTCCTTGGCCTAATGCTATGGTACCTCCTGTCTGATGGGATGGGGACAGGTGGGAGGGATCCTTGACAATGCTAAGCAACCTGTGTATAGTGCTCCTGATAAATATCTCAGATGGGTGGAACAGAGACCCATCTGAGATATTTATCAGGAGGCAAATATTCGATAGGTTTCAAAGTGGATATTTTTCTTTTACCTAACAGCAGTCAGCAGGTGTTGCACAAAAGAATACCAGCAGCTATCTGTCACTAATTTTTGATGTAATCTCCAACAACTTCAGTTCATCTCTCAAAGTCAGGGGTCTTTCCACAGTTCTAGAACTCACTAACTAACTTGAAGCAAGCGCCGACAATCCTCTGTCTGAGGGCAGGCCAAACAGTACTCCACCAACTAAAAGCAGGAAGTTTTGGTAAGTCAGGCAGAATCATTAGTTCTGTTTCTCTCTCCATATTTGCTCCTGACCTAGCAAGTGTTTTCAACATTGCCTATTTTTATTTCAGACTGCCGACACGAGCATTTTTGTTTCACTTATCTTTTGCGTGACAATTTGGGTTTGGAGAAATTAAGTCCAGGTCAAGATCTCTGTTGTCCATGAACCTGAAGAAATATGACAACTGGCAAATCAAAAACTGGAGTAAGCACACTGACTTCAAATTGCCGTTCGGAATGATCGATATACAAACAGGATGTAGGATCTCAATTTGACTGCTTCCTTGCCCTACTACAACACCCTGGACTGCCATGGGCTTAGTCTTTTCTGACTTCTGTCATCTTCTCCATTCCCCTGCAGGAGAGGCATGCTCACAAACATCGCATTAGGACAAGAAGGAACTCCTCAGGCCATAGAAGGCAAACAGCATTTTGACTGCTGACTAGTATCAAGGCTTTAGGCTGATGATTGGTTGAGAATTCAACACCCATTTTGATCAAGAGACTTATGCTACTACCTCTTCAAATGGCATTATAAAGAAAGTACATGTTTTTATAAGCACTTATTAAAAATCGATGTTACTGATACTAAAACAATAAAAGGATTGATTTAAAGCAAGAATATCTCACCAACAGTTGACAAAGAGACTATAAAGGTAAATTCAAAATTAAAACCACACACTCTCCTTACCAAAATCACTCCAAAATTCTCTTGAATTTATTGGCTTAGAAACGCTGTTGACCAGGAGAGAAAGAAGACATTCTTCAGCATTACATCTTTAACAGATGATCACTTTTAGACAGTATAAAAAGGATAACAGACAATCTTTTCTGACCATTATATGTTCTTGCATCACATAAGGGGCTTGTCTGTTATGACTGTGCAGGGTACTGTATCACTTTCAGGATCTGGACAAGAGATTGGGCAGATCAATAGCTTGTTTTAGATCACATGAGTACTTACAGTTGTTAATTGTGTGTTAGGAAGTTCTTGATGTCAAATTACAACACAGCTACAAACATTATTTTCTACAGATCAGGATCTACAACGGTTCACCCATTCTTCAATCACTCCACAAAACCAAAGAAGTGCTGAATTCTTTCTTAGAAACTACAGAGCCGGGTTCTGACATCATTGAGACAGACTTTCAGTGACATGGAGGAACATTACAATAATTTTCAACGTTGCATTTGAATAAAAATTGAATTGGCTACAAGCCTGAAGAGAAGATTGAATGGACTGAGACATTTGCTTTCGTATGTCCTTGATGTTGTAGCTTTCATAATTTTAGTTCTCTTGAAGGACTAAATATTGTGAGTCAAAAGCTGACTCTCAGAAACAATGGAACTTGGTAGTGAGTAGGATACGGCAGCCACTGGGAGAAAACTATAAGATAAACCAACTGTTAAGGTTTTCAGAGGGTTTATGATAAAATAGTCTTATAGTGTCAGAATAACAAAGATCCACCACATAATTTAAATAATCTATAATTTTAATAATCACATAATCTACTTCCCACTTCCATTACAACATGTCAGTCCACGGCCTCCTCTGCTGCCACAATGAGGCCACACTCAGGTTGGAGGAACAAAACCTCATATTCCGTCTGGGTAGCCTCCAACCTGATGACATGAATATCAATTTCTCAAACTTCTTGTAATTGCAACCCCCCTTCACAATTCCCCCATTCCCATTTCCTTATCTCACCTTAACTCCTTACCTGCTCATCATCTATCTCTGGTGCTCCTCCCTCCCCTTTCCTCCATGGTCTTCTACCCTCTCCTATCAAATTCCCCTTTCTCTAGCGCTTTATCTCTTTCACCAATCAACATCCCAGCTCTTTACTTGTCACTCCCTCTCCCCCGGTTTCACCTATCATCTATCACTTTATACTTCTTCCTCTCCTTCCCCCACCTTCTTACTCATCTTTTCTTCCAGTCCTCTTGAAGGGTCTCGGCCCGAAACATCGACTGTTTACTCGTTTTCCATAGATGCTGCCTGGCCTGTTGAGTTCCTCTAGCATTTTGTGTGTTTTATATAATTTAAATGTACTGTACATTTCTTCCAACATCAAACTCACTATTAATTTAAGGAATTCCACAAATACAACAAGAACCTTTATTGGATGAGTTGAATGGTTTTCTGGGTGACTCTGTGACAATGCTAGAAGAGTTGTTACTTCACTACTCCAGCAAACCAGGTTCAATACTAATCTCAAGTGCTGCTTAAGTGGAGTTTGCAGTTGTTTTTGTGAGTTTATGTGAATTTCCTCTGGGTTCTCTGCTTTCCTCTAACCCCCTAATGATTATGATTGATAAGGTAATCACCGTAAGTTGCCCATGTTGTTTGGGTAAGTGGTACAATCTGGAGGGATTTGATGGGAATGTGGGAAAGAATAGAATTAGCACAAATGGACTTCTGATAGTAAGAACAAGTGCTACACATGCCCTTACACTTCCTCCCTTACCACCATTCAGGGCCCCAAACAGTCCTTCCAGGTGAGGCAACACTTCACCTGTGAGTCGGTTGGGGTGATATACTGCGTCCAGTGCTCCCGATGTGGCCTTTTATATATTGGCGAGACCCGAAGCAGACTGGGAGACCGCTTTGCTGAACACCTACGCTCTGTCCGCCAGAGAAAGCAGGATCTCCCAGTGGCCACACATTTTATTTCCACATCCCATTCCCATTCTGACATGTCTATCCACGGCCTCCTCTACTGTAAAGATGAAGCCACACTCAGGTTGGAGGAACAACACCTTATATTCCGTCTGGGTAGCCTCCAACCTGATGGCATGAACATCGACTTCTCTAACTTCCGCTAATGCCCCACCTCCCCCTCGTACCCCATCTGTTATTTATTTTTATACACACTTTCTTTCTCTCACTCTCCTTTTTCTCCCTCTGTCCCTCTGAATATACCCCTTGCCCATCCTCTGGGTCCCCCCCACCTCTTGTCTTTCTTCCCGGACCTCCTGTCCCATGATTCTCTCGTATCCCTTTTGCCTATCACCTGTCCAGCTCTTGGCTCCATCCCTCCCCCTCCTGTCTTCTCCTATCATTTTGGATCTCCTCCTCCCCCTCCAACTTTCAATTCCCTTAGTCACTGTTCTTTCAGTTAGTCCTGACGAAGGGTCTCGGCCTGAAACGTCGACTGCACCTCTTCCTAGAGATGCTGCCTGGCCTGCTGCGTTCACCAGCCACTTTTATGTGTGTTGCCTGATAGTTTGTGTTGATTTGCTTCTGCGTCGTATGACTATTCGTTTCCTTTTAGTTATCTATCATACTTTTATAAACAGTTCAATGGAGGCTCAGTGACACAGATAACATACTTTAATTTTAATTAGAAAGCTTTTAACAACACAATGTGGTCTCCTAAAGAAGGAGGTTTACAAAACATTTTCTGGTGTTCTTTCCACCTTGGTGCATCATCCTCATAGCCTCATCAGTTAGTGTGGCAAGCCTACTTTATATTCTGGCAGCTGTTTTTTGTAAGAAACTTTGAACTTGATTTTTGTTTAAACTCAAAGTGATTCTGGTATTTCTTTCTCTGATTCTGTGCCAGCAGCAGGAAGCCTTGCCTAGTGGCTATGCATATTCAAGTTAATAAATGGAAAATCACAGGCACCACTCTTGCAATTTGCTGAGACACACAGCTGGTGGGCAAGGCTCCGAGCTGCCATTTGCATTTGTCAAATCACTGTTCGTATTTTTTTTTGCCTCTGAATAATGAAGACATATAAAATGAACTACAAAGTAAAATAATAAAATCAAAGCAGCGTTTAGGAAAATTATTGGAGAACCCAAGATCCCACAAATTCAATCGTTCTATCAGTATTTATTTGCATTGTAGAAGTAAGCTGTAATATAAAATTGACTGCAGGATATAAACATATATAATAGTAATTAAAGTAAAACACTATCCCCCTGAATGACACAATACCTATGTTGCCATCTTGTTGTCACTGATCATGTCAGTTTTCCCTTCTGCACAAATCATGAAAACCAAAGCCAAACAAATCATTGTCAGATCCCAATCTCTTTATTACATCTAATCACTGTTATGACCAAACACCCTTGTGTATCTCCTAACTGTTAATCTGCCACAGCCGTACGCCACCTTGTTTCTGCTGTGTAATGATTCCCCAAATGGCCATGTGCAGCCAATGTAATTTTGGTCCTTGGAACACAGAAAGTTATGGGTGGCCATGTAGGGTAGACAGAAACAATCAGAGCCAGATAATCTAGCTTCATCTTGCACTGTCTTGGCGTGAGTGCCAGTAGTCAGAGATAGCTGACTGCTATTCAACTCTGAGGATGCTGTCAAGTGCCAAAGATGAGAGTACGGATGCTTATCACTGTGAGGGAAAACACCTCCTAGAGAGTTGGATAGTTTTACCATTGTAACAAAAACATTTTTAAAATTCTCTTTGTTCTTTCTTTTGTTCAGCTGCAAGAAGTATCCACATACAAAGGAGACACTGTACACATATTCAAGGTTATAAGATATTATTTTATTCAAGTAAAGTAAAGAATAAAATACAGAAAGGAAGAAAAATTGTTAGTCAGGTATTAAAGAAAATATAATACTTATCAACTAATCACTGAGCCAAGGTATATAAAGCATAGTCAGAGGGAACTGCAAGTATCCAACAGCCTTTATCTCTCTCCCTTTCCCTCTCTCTCCCTCTCTCTCTCTCTCCCTCTCTCCCCCCTTCCCTCTTCCTCCCCCTCTCCTTCTCTTTCTCCCTCTATCTCTATCTCTCTCTCCCCTCTCTCTCTCCCTCTCTCCTCTCCCTCTCATTCCCTCTCTCCTCCTCCTCCTTTCTCTCTCTCCCCCCCTTCTCTCCTCTCTCTCTCTCTCTCTCTCTTTCTCTCTCTGTGGTTCTATGTCCTAATTGTAGGAGTAGACTTACTAATGAAACTAATGTTACACACATTGCTCTCAGAACAAATACAAGCCAGATATAAAATACTTGCCACCGTTAGTGCAGTAACAAAAGTCTCACTGAAAGTCAAGTGTGTTTATTTTTCTTTCTTTGATCTTTATGAACATGCACCAAAGCTTACAATTTCACATTCCCATTTCTTATGTTGTATATGAGGTATAATAACAATACTATTTTGAAATTGTTATTATTTCAATTGTATTTTTAAAAGATTAATATTAATAATTTTGGAACAAGTATAATAAAATGCTTCATTTATTTCAATCTGTCCATATTTATTTTAACTAATTAATTAATAAAAGATAAGTCTGCTCAAAATTACCATGAAATGTGAGAGAATTTTTAGAAGATTATCACTAATCTGGGCACATGCTCTCAAAAAGGTTTGCCACCCCTGCCCTAGATGGCTTTCTCAGCAACAACTCCCCCAGGGTCTGCAACTTCAGCTTGAATCTCAGGGTGTATAATCATGAAACAAAATGCCACCTCCTGTAAGCTGCTGCTCAAACTGCCGAAACATTTCCAGCAGCCAATGTTATTGATGTTCAGCTCCCTCCAAGTGAATTGATGTAAATTAGCCCACGTTCATTCAGTTGGAACACTTGTGCTCCAGAAATTTTTCACACTTAATGAGTATTGACCATAAAATACTGTGATTAGTACCTCAAAAACCTGTGAGTTCCTTACACTTAGTGTGGCATATTGACAAACTGATCCCGGATAACTCTGGACTTCCATTTTAGAGCATGCTTTCCTGTTTCAATACACTCCTCAAATACGAAGATTTGTTCTTTCATGGGTTGATGTTATGCCTGGATGCAATGCAGTGAACTAAATCACCTCACAACTGAGTAAATAGACTTATTATAGCTGCTTGACTTCTGTGCCCAATTTTGTGTGATATCGTGGAGGGAAACAAGGAAGATTTATAAGGAACACAGCCTTATACAGCGGGCAGCAGAGTTTGCAGGCAGCGGAGTTTGCGGGCTGCAGAGTGAGCCGGGAGCAGAGTGAAGGCTTAAGGGCTTTGGCTAAACGGGCTTAGGTGGAAACGAGCGAGGCGATGTGAGTTTGGTTATTCATTTTTTTTTCACTGTTATTTGAAGAGAGGGGGAAGTATGAGTGTGAGGGCAGCTTGTTGTTCTCAGTGCGGGATGTGGGAGGTCCTGGAGTCTCCCAGCCTCCCGGACGTCCACATCTGCGCCAGGTGCGCCGAGATGCAGCTCCTAAGGGACCGCGTTAGGAACTGGAGCTGCAGCTCGATGATCTTCGTCTTATCAGGAAGAGTGAGGAGCTGATAGAGAGAAGTTACAGGCAGGTGGTCACACCGGAGCCACAGGAGGCAGACAAGTGGGTTAAGGTTAGGAGGGGGAATAGGAAAAATAAAGTAATAGAGAGTACCCCTCTGGCTGTGCCCCTTGACAATAAGTACTCCTGTTTGAGTACTGCTGGGGGGGGACAGCTTACCTGGGGGAAGCAACAGTGGCCGTGCCTCCATCACAGAGTCCGGCCCTGTAGCTAAGAAGGGTAGGGAACGGAAGAGAAGGGCAGTAGTAATAGAGGACTCAATAGTTAGGGGGTCAGATAGACGATTCTGTGGACGAAGTCCGGAGACCCGGATGGTAGTTTGCCTCCCTGGTGCCAGGGTTCATGATGTTTCTGATTGCGTCCAAAAGATCCTGAAGTGGGAGGGAGAGGAGCCAGAGGTCGTGGTACACAGATAGGTACTAATGACATAGGTTGGAAAGGGGGAGAGGTCCTGAAAGAAGAATATAGGGAGTTAGGAAGGGAGTTGTAAAAAAGGACCGCAAAGGTAGTAATCTCGGGATTACTTTCTGTGCTACACGCCAGTGAGAGTAGGAATGCAATGAGATGTAGGATAAATGCGTGGCTGAGAGATTGGAGCAAGGGGCAGGGATTCAGGTTTTTGGATCATTGGGACCACTATTGGCGCAGGCATGACCTGTTCAAAGGGGACGGGTTGCACTTGAATCATAGGGGGACCAATATCCTGGTGGGGAGATTTGTGAAGGCTACTGAGGTGACTTTAAGCTAGAATGGTTGGAGGGAGGGAATCAAATTAAGGAGACTAGGAGAGGGGAGGTTGAGGTAGGGGAAAAAGAAGAAGAAGATAACAAAGTTGTTTGCTAAATTAAGGATAAACAGAGAGTGGGAGGTGGAGAGTTTCTTAAATGCATCTATTTTAATCATGGTTGTTATCATGGGTGACTTTAACTTCCCTAATATTGATTGGCACCTGATTCGTTCCTAGGGTTTAGATGGGGCAGAATTTGTTAAGTGTGTCCAGGATGGATTCCTGTCACAGTATGTGGACAGGCCGACCAGGGGGAATGCCATACTAGATCTAGTACTAGGTAATGAACCGGGTCAGGTCACAGATCTCTCAGTGGGTGAGCATCTTGGGGACAGTGACCACCACTCCCTGGCCTTTATAATTATCATGGAAAAGGATAGAATCAAAGAGGACAGCAAAATTTTTAATTGGGGAAAGGCAAATTATGAGGCTATAAGGCTAGAACTTGCGGGTGTGAATTGGGTTGATGTTTTTGCAGGGAAATGTACTATGGACATGTGGTCGATGTTTAGAGATCTCTTGCGGGATGTAAGGGATAAATTTGTCCCGGTGAGGAAGATAAAGAATGGTAGGGTGAAGGAACCATGGGTGACAAGTGAGGTGGAAAATCTAGTCAGGAGGAAGAAGGCAGCATGCGTGAGGTTTAGGGAGCAAGGATCAGATGGGTCTATTGAGGAATATAGGGTAGCAAGAAAGGAGCTTAAGAAGGGGCTGAGAAGAGCAAGAAGGGGGCATCAGAAGACCTTAGCGAGTAGGGTAAAGGAAAACCCCAAGGCATCCTTTAATTATGTGAAGAAAAAAAGAATGACAGGAGTGAAGGTAGGACCGATTAGAGATAAAGGTGGGAAGATGTGCCTGGAGGCTGTGGAAGTGAGCGAGGTCCTCAATGAATACTTCTCTTCGGTATTCACCAATGAGAGGGAACTTGATGATGCTGAGGACAATATGAGTGAGGTTGATGTTCTGGAGCATGCTGATATTAAGGGAGAGGAGGTGTTGGAGTTGTTAAAATACATTAGGACGGATAAGTCCCCGGGGCCTGACGGAATATTCCCCCGGCTACTCCACGAGGCAAGGGAAGAGATTGCTGAGCCTCTGGCTAGGATCTTTATGTCCTCGTTGTCCACGGGAATGGTACTGGAGGATTGTAGGGAGGCGAATGTTGTTCCCTTGTCAAAAAAGGTAGTAGGGATAGTCCAGGTAATTATAGACCAGTGAGCCTTACGTCTGTGGTGGGAAAGCTGTTGGAAAAGATTCTTAGAGATAGGATCTATAGGCATTTAGAGAATCATGGTCTGATCAGGGACAGTCAGCGTGGCTTTGTGAAGGGCAGATCATGTCTAACAAGCCTGATAGAGTTCTTTGAGGAGGTGACCAGGCATATAGATGAGGGTAGTGCAGTGGATGTGACCTATATGGATTTTAGTAAGGCATTTGACAAGGTTCCACACGGTAGGCTTATTCAGAAAGTTAGAAGGCATGGGATCCAGGGAAGTTTGGCCAAGTGGATTCAGAATTGGCTTGCCTGCAGAAGGCAGAGGGTGGTGGTAGAGGGAGCACATTCAGATTGGAGGATTGTGACTAGTGGTGTCCCACAAGGAGCTGTTCTGGGACCTCTACTTTTCGTGATTTTTATTAATGACCGGGATGTGGGGGGTAGAAGGGTGGGTTGGCAAGTTTGCAGATGACACAAAGGTTGGTGGTGTTGTAGATAGTTTAGAGGATTGTCAAAGATTGCAGAGAGACATTGATAGGATGCAGAAGTGGGCTGAGAAGTGGCAAATGGAGTTTAACCTGGAGAAGTGGGAGGTGGTACACTTTGGAAGGACAAACTCCAAGGCAGAGTACAAAGTAAATGGCAGGATACTTGGTAGTGTGGAGGAGCAGAGGGATCTCGGGGTACATGTCCACAGATCCCTGAAAGTTGCCTCACAGGTGGATAAGGTAGTTAAGAAAGCTTATGGGGTGTTAGCTTTCATAAGTCGAGAGATAGAGTTTAAGAGTCACGATGTAATGATGCAGCTCTATAAAACTCTGGTTAGGCCACACTTGGAGTACTGTGTCCAGTTCTGGTCACCTCACTATAGGAAGGATGTGGATGCATTGGAAAGGGTACAGAGGAGATTTACCAGGATGCTGCTTGGTTTAGAAAGTATGGATTATGATCAGAGATTAAGGGAGCTAGGACTTTACTCTTTGGAGAGAAAGAGGATGACAGGAGACATGATAGAGGTGTACAAGATAATAAGAGGAATAGATAGAGTGGATAGCCAGCGCCTCTTCCCCAGGGCGCCATTACTCAATACAAGAGGACATGGCTTTAAGGTAAGGGGTGGGAAGTTCAAGGGGGATATTAGAGGAAGGTTTTTTACTCAGAGAGTGGTTGGTGCTTGGAATGCACTGCCTGAGTCAGTGGTGGAGGCAGATACACTAGTGAAGTTTAAGAGACTACTAGATAGGAATATGGAGGAATCTAAGGTGGGGGCTTATATGGGAGGCAGGGTTTGAGGGTCGGCAAAACATTGTGGGCCGAAGGGCCTGTACTGTGCTGTACTATTCTATGTTCTATGTTCTATGTTCTATGTTAATGCTAGGAGCATTGTAAGAAAGGTGGATGAGCTTAGAGCATGGATTGATACCTGGTAATATGATGTTGTAGCTGTTAGTGAAACGTGGTTGCAGGAGGGGTGTGATTGGCAACTAAATATTCCAGGATTTTGTTGTTTCAGGTGTGATAGAATAGGAGGGGCAAGAGGGGAAGGTGTTGCATTGCTTGTCAGAGATTATATAACAGCGGTGCTCTGCAGGATAGATTGGTGGACTCGTCTAGGGAGGCTATTTGGGTGGAATTGAGGAATAGGAAAGGTGTTGTGATGCATATAGGGGTGTATTATAGACCACCTAATGGGACCAAGAACTGGAGGAGCAAATTTGTAAGGAGATAGCAGATATTTGTAGTAAGCACAAGGTTGTGATTGTAGGAGATTTTAATTTTCCACACATATACTGGGAAGCCCATTCTGTAAATGGGCTGGATGGTTTGGAGTTTGTAAAATGCGTGCAGGATAGTTTTTTGAAGCAATACATAGAGGTACCAACTAGAGAAGGGACAGTGTTGGATCTCCTGTTAGGCAATGAGACAGGGCAGGTGACGGAGGTATTTGTTGGGGAGCACTTCGGGTCCAGTGATCACAATACAATTAGTTTCAGGGTAATTATGGAGAAGGATAGGACTGGACCTAGGACTGAGATTTTTCATTGGAGAAAGGATAACTTTGAGGAGATGTGAAAGGATTTAGGAGGAGTGGATTGGGAAAATTTGTTTTATGGGAAGGATGTAACAGAGAAATGGAGGTCATTTAAAGGTGAAATTTTGAGGTTCAGAATCTTTATGATCCTGTTAGGTTGAAAGGAAAGGTTAAAAGTTTGAGAGAACCATGGTTTTCAAGAGATATTAGAAACTTGGTTCAGAAAAAGAGAGGGATCTTCAATAAATATGGGCAGCTTGGAGTTAATGAGGTACTCGAAGAATATAAAGAATGTAAAAAGAATCTTAAGGAAGAAATTAGAAAAGCTAAAAGAAGATATGAGGCTGCTTTGACAAGTAAGGTGAAAATAAATCCAAAGGGTTTCTACAGTTATGTTAGTGGCAAAAGGATAGTGAAGGATAAAATTGGTCCCTTGGAGAATCAGAGTGGACAGCTATGTGCGGAGCCAAAAGAGATGGGGGAGATTTTGAACAATTTCTTTTCTTCAGTATTCACTAAGGAGAAGGATATTGAATTGTGTAAGGTAAAGGAAACAAGTAGGGTAGTTATGGAAAGTATGACAATTAAAGAAGAGAAAGTACTGGCACTTTAAGGAATATAAAAGTAGATAGGTCTCTGGGTCCGGACAAGATATTCCCTAGGACCTTGAGGGAAGTTAGTGTAGAAATAGCAGGGGCTCTGACAGAAATATTTCAAAAGTCATTGGAAACGGGGATGGTGTTGGAGGATTGGCGTATTGCTCATGTGGTTCCGTTGTTTAAAAAGGGTTCTAAGAGTAAACCTGGCAATTATCGGCCTGTGAGTTTGACGTCAGTGGTGGGTAAATTGATGGAAAGTATTCTTAGAGATCGTATATATAATTTTCTGGATAGACAGGGTGTGATTAGGAACAGTCAACATGGATTTGTGCGTGGAAGGTCATGTTTGACAAATCTTTTTGAATTTTTTGATGAGGTTACTAAGAAAGTTGACGAGGGTAAAGCAGTGGATGTTGTCTCTATGGACTTCAGTAAGGCCTTTGACAAGTTTCCACATGGAAGGTTAGTTAGGAAGGTTCAATCGTTAGGCATTAATATGGAAGTAGTAAAATGGATTCAGCAGTGGCTAGATGGGAGACGCCAGAGAGTAGTGGTGGATAATTGTGTGCCAGATTGGAGGACAGTGTGTAGCGGTGTGCCTCAGGGATCTGTACTCAGTGTTGTTTGTCATATATATTAATGATCTGGATGATGGGGTGGTAAATTGGATTAGTAAGTATGCAGATGATACTAAGATAGGTGGTGTTGTGGATGGTGAGGTAGGTTTTCAAAACTTGTAGAGCGATTTAGGACAGTTAGAAGAGTGGGCTGAAAGATGGCAGATGGAGTTTAATGCTAAAAAATGTGAGGTGCTACATTTTGGTAGAACTAATCAAAATAAGACATATATGGTAAATGGTAGGGCATTGAAGAATGCTTTAGAACAGAGGGATCTAGGAATAATGGTGCATAGTTCCCTGAAGATAGAATCTCATGTGGATAGGGTGGTGAAGAAAGCTTTTGGTTTGCTGGCCTTTATTAATCAGAGCATTGAGTATTGGAGTTGGGATGTAATGTTGAATTTATATAAGGCATTGGTAAGGCCAAATCTGGAGTATTGTGTACAGTTCTAGTCACCAAATTATAGGAAGGATGTCAATAAAATTGAGAGATTACAGAGGAGGTTTACTAAAATGTTGCCTGGGTTTCATCTCCTAAGTTACACAGAAAGGTTGAACAAGTTAGGTCTTTATTCTTTGCAGCATAGAAGGTTGATAGAGGTGTTTAAAATTATGAGGGAGATACATAAAGTTGACGTGGTTAGACTTTTTCCATTGAGAATGGGGAAGATTCAAACAAGAGGACATGAGTTGAGAGTTAGAGGACAAAAGTTTAGGGGTAACATGAGGGGGAACTACTTTACTCAGAGAGTGGTAGCTGTGTGGAATGAGCTTCCAGCAGAAATGGTTGAGGCAGGTTCTATGTTGTCGTTTAAAGTTAACTTGGATAGATATATGGACAGGAAAGGAATGGAGGGTTATGGGCTGAGTGCAGGTCGGTGGGACTGGGTTAGGGTAAAAGTTCGGCATGGACTAGAAGGGCCGAGATGGCCTATTTCCGTGCTGTAACTGTTATATGGTTAGATGGTTATATGGTGTGTGTGTTTTTTTACAAGAGAGAAGTACTCAAAACATTAAACCTTCAACATGACCAATGCTCTAAGAGAGGAGTAAGCTTGCTTTTAATTATTCAATAGGCTTGGTTCATCACAATAAGAAAACATAAATATGACTGGAACCATGCATTACTAATTACATTTAAGATGGAAATTGTGCCCATTACTAGAAATCACATTCATCCTACTTTAATTTTAAATAACTGGCATGGCTAAGATTTCATTTTTCACAATGGCTTCTTAAAGCAGCTTAATAATAGATCCTTATTATTCTGCAATACTTTTTGTCTTGCATTAATATCAAAAGCCAGATTTACTGTGCTTGGTGTGGTGCTTTTCTCTCCTCTGTGCTTCATGGTACAGTGACATAAACAACACCACACCAGCCAGCATTCCAGTATTTTTGTAAATGGCTATTTACTGTTTCTCGTTTTGCATGTACCTGATCTCTACAACTGGTTAAGAATTGGTAAGTAAACCTCACGGATCAGTTTAATTGCACAATTATTTGCGATACCAAGAGGAAGAGATAAAGCTGAAGTCTTATCTTAGAATCGGACAATTGTGCAGAAGTGAAACTTAATGCAGTGCAAACAGCTGAAGGGGACAATAGAAAGGCAACATTCCTTGTAATTGTACCACTGCTGAAAGAAGCTTTAGAAAGGATGTGGAAGGAAAAACTAAGAACTAAAATCAAAAGCAGTATTGAAGTAAACCCAGTGTGCAATCATATCTGCAGGCAAGTGACTGAGTGGACAGCTTACAAACTCATTTTATTTGTTGCTGTAGAGGAGGTGTCATGCATGAGGTGCTGGTTAACATAGTAGTCAATTGTGTATTTTAATGGAATATTTCCCGATGAATCAACCTAACAGCATGCTCAGAAGGGAGAGTTACAAGTTAGAGTTACAGCTGCTGACAACAGCCACTAGAATTCCCACTACTGCCAACATTTGCTGCAAGTTAATGCCTTGTGCCCTTGTACAGCATGGATCTGCGTCTGCTGTTCTGCAGATTCAGTGTGCTCTCTATAATGTGGACGGATTAGTCCAAAAGGCATTTAGACGGATGTGAACAAGTGAAGTGTGCTGATTACCAATCATACACACTGGATTTATTTTTCACAGTAACATATTTTTCACAGTAATATTTAATCTGTAATTGAATAGCTTTTGGACTCATCTTTAAGCTAGGTGCCTTGAAGAATCTGCATGCACTATCTCTCTCTGAGTTTGAATTATGCCTTTAGTTACCATGCAAAAGTATTGGCAGCTGTAAATGCAAAATACCTCCAGTACAAAATCTACCCATATCATACAATTAATTCGTTCATGGCCTTCTTCCATCAGAGAAGTTAACCTATTAGTGACATGAAGTACCGAAGAAGAAACAAAAAAGTGTAGAAAAAAGACAAATAAAAAGAAAAATACTGAAGAATTGTCTTCTAAATTTCTGAGTAAATCTCTGTATGGAAATTTTAAACTAATCTATACACAGTTATACATCAAGATACGTATATATTTTAAGATGTAATGACAAACATTCTTTGACCCCAGTAAGGTCAAAGTAATGGCTCTTTGGGTCATTTTCTTATTATTGGATTAGATTATGAAGACACGCAGTCCTCTTTTATTGTCATTTAGTAATGCATGCATTAAGAAATGATACAATATTTCCTCCGGTGTGATATCACAAAACACAGGACAGACCAAGACTAAAAAAAACTGACAAAACCACATAATTGTAACATATAGTTACAACAGTGCAACAATACCATAACTTGATGAAGAAGTCCATGAGCACAGTAAAAGTTCAAAGTCTCTCGAATGTCCCACATCTCACGCAGACAGGAGAAGGAAGAACTCTCTCTTCCAAGCTGACCACAGTCCGACTCTGAGTCATCCAAAAACTTCGAGCTCTGATCAGCTCTCCAACACCGAGTACTGAGCGCCATCTCTGTCCGAACGATTCGACCTCAACCTTGGTTGCCAACAGTAGGCAAAGCCGTAGATTTTGAGGCCTACCTCCGAAAGATTTCTGACCACGCAGTAACGACAGCAGCGAATGAGTGTTTCAGAAATTTCTCCAGATGTTCCTCTGTGCTTTCACGTCCATTCTCCATCAAATCAGAATTGTCCACGGCCCCTATTTAACAGATACGATATCATTTTTCACCGGAGGGCTGCGCACGCGCAGGCACGCTGCTCTGTCTCCTCCCGCCTTTTTAAATGATCATCTTTGACAACGGTGAATTTACATCAACAAAATCAAGAACCAGAGGCTCGAACCATTGGTAGATTCCTACCATAGTGCAGGCAAAAACTGTGCTCATAAATCACTGCAAGCAGTGTAAAATTGGGAAACCTTCTCATGAGAAACATTAGCTTCACATTCGTCAATGCATGTCTGAATAAAACAAAAAAATGTATTAAACTTTTCAGAGTGAGCTTGTTTAATTTTATCGGAGAGTAGAGTGCTTTTCCATTTATGGATAATGACTTGTACAGTCAAAATGGTCTATAATCGGGAGAAAAAGGCACAGAGCTTCCTCATTATCGATCTTAAGTTCCATTATGTCAGTGGTGAGTAAGGGAGAAATGGTTATTGTCCTCACTCAGACTAGTAGAGAAAATCCCTGCTTCCCCAAGGTCAAAGTTTTATATTGTTACTTGACCATTTCAGTTTCATAGCTCATCTTTGTCTTGTGATAGTGCACACCCTAGTGGAATCTTTTTACGATCTCAACCTTTGGTCCATAACACCTTTGGTTTTGCAGGTAAACGGTTCAATTTTCTATACATTATTTACAGAATAAAGCCTATGGCATATTATGTTTGTAACTGAGAGCATGTGCTGGCAGCACTATAAAATAGTTTGGCAATCGTTCTTCTGTTTTATTCAGTTTTGGTCAGTACCATTACAGAACTCTGCTCTTTGTAAGGATGGGTTGTTGCCCAGTTTGGATATCACAAAATATATCAAAATAGAACATAGAGGTTTTGTTGATAGACTGACAGGCCAGGAGTAATGACCTTGAATACAAATTCCAACAAGTTAACTGGGGAATCTAAATGAAAGCTTTGACCAGAAGTGATGATCATGACACTTTTGGAATGTTGTGCTATTCAGCAGTTTCTCTTTTAACACCATCTGGTTTATTAATGTCCTTGAGGGAAAAGGGAATCTGCTATCCTGCCAATATGAGACTTAGGGTTGATTCTTAATTGCCCTCTGAAATTGCCAGCTGGGAGATCAGTTGTACCAAACCTCTGTGAGAACCATTAATAAGAATAAAACCAGACGGATCAACTGGCTGGATGCCACTTGTGCTGACAAAATGGTCTGTAATCAGGAGAAAGAGGCACAGTGCCTTGTTATTGACCTTATGCTCCATTATGTCAGTGGCAGGTAAGGAAGAAATGTTTGCTGTCCTCACTCAGATGACAACGGTGCTGTAGAACACCTCTACATTGAATAGATTCACAATAAATCTAACCATGAGGTACAGGGGGCATATCTAAAAATTATATTACAACTCTATAATTGAAAGCAAAGAATTATGTACATGCTAAATAGCAAGACTGTGTAGCACGTGGCCAAGTGGTTAGGGCATTGGGCTCACGATCAGAAGATCGTGGGTTCGAGTCTCGGCCAAGGCAGCATGTTGTGTCCTTGAGCAAGGCACTTAACCACACACTGCTCCAGTCCACCCAGCTGAAAATAGGTACCGGCAAATGCTGGGGGCTCGCGATAAACTGGCGTTCTATCTGGTGGGGGGGGGAGTCTCATACTCTCAGTCACTTCACGCCACAGAAACCGGCATAAACACCGGCCTGATGGGCCACAAGGCTTGGGACAGACTTTAACTTTAACTAAAAAGCAGAACTAAACAATCCCACAACCAAAGGATCAGCACAAAGCCCTGTAGTCCAGTGTAATAGGGTGGATTAATAAAACCCACAATTCAAGTGTCCAGGAGATGTGGTAATAAGTGCACAAATAACTTAACAAAGTGACATAAGTCTAATTTATTACCATAAAATAGAAAGCACAAATAAATCACGCAAAACACTACATAGCAAGGCACAAAGATTTCGGGGCTCGTGATTCTTAGTCACCACTTGATTGTTGCAGTTATCGAGGATCTCAAAATTCTGACTCACTCGTGAAACCACCCCTGGAACCTATCAAGCTCTGCCTTCAATACACCCAATGACCTGGCCTCCACAGCTGCCTGTAGTAATAAGTTCCACAAATTCACCCACCTCGGGCTAAAGAAATTTCTCCACATTTCTGTTTTAAATGGATGCCCCTCTATCCTGAGGCTGTGCCCTCTTGTCCTACACTACCCCACCATGGGAAACAGCCTTTCCACATCTACCCTGTCTAAGCCTTTCAACATTCGAAAGGTTTCAATAAGATCCCCCCTTATCCTTCTAAATTCCTGTGAGTACAGACCCAGAACTATCAAACGTTCCTCATATGATAAGGCTTTCATTCCCGGAATCATTCTTGTGAACCTCCTCTGGACCCTCTCCAATGCCAGCACATCTTTTCTTAAATGAGGAACCCAAAACTGTTCACAATACTCAAGGTGAAGTCTCACTCGTGCCTTATAAAGACTCAGCATCACATCCCTGCTCTTGTATTCTAGATCTCTTGAAATGAATGCTAACATTGCATTTGCCTTCCTCACCACTGACTCTACCTGTAAGTTAACCTTTAGGGTGTTCTGCACAAGGACTCCCAAGTCCCGTTGCATCTCAGATTTTTGGATTATCTTCCTATTTAGAAAATAGTCTACACTACCGACGTGCACGACCATGCACTTTCCAACATTGTATTTCATTTACCACTTTCTTGCCCATTCTCCTAATCTGTCTAAGTCCTTCTGCAGCCTACCTGTTTCCTCAACACTACCTGCCCTTCAATCTTCATATTATCTGCAAACTTGGCAACAAAGCCATCCACTCCATCATCTAAATCATTGATATACAGCATATAAAGAAGCAGTCCCAACACTGGTCCCTGTGGAACACCACTAGTCACTGGCAGCCAACCAGCAAAGGATCTATTCCCACTCACTGCCTCCTACCAGTCAGCCAATGCTCTAATTTTTGAAAGATCATTAATAATGCCTCCACAATCTCTACTGCTACCTCTTTCCGAACCCAAGAGTGCAGTTCATCTGGCCTGGGTAACTTATGATCCCTTAAGTCTTTCAGCTTTTTGAGCACCTTCTCCCTTGTAATAGTAACTGCACTCACTTCTCTTCCCCCCTCACACCCTACAACATCTGGCACCCTGCTGGTGTCTTCCACAGTGAAGACTGATGCAAATTACTCAATTTCTCTATGCCTCATTTTCTAGCGGTAATACCTCTTTTATGTTTTACATACTTGAAAAAGCTTTTACTATCCACTTTGATACTGTTTGTTAGCTTGCTTTCATGTTTCAACTTTTCCCTTATAATGATTCTTCTAGTTGCTCTCTGTAAGGTTTTAAGAACTTCCCAATCCTCTATCTTCCCACTAATCTTTGCTTTGTTGTATGCTCTCTCTTTGTTTTTACATTAGCTTTGACCTCCCTTGTCAGCCATGGTTGTATTATTTTGCAATTTGAGTATTTCTTCATTTTTGGGATACATCTATTCTGCATCTTCCTCGTTTTTTCCAGTAACTCATGCTATTGCTGCTCTGCTGTCACCCTGCTAGCATCTCCTTCCAGTTTACTTTGGCCAATTACTCTCTCATACTACTGTAATTTCCACTGAAATACTGCAACATCAGACTTTACTTTCTCCTTATCAAATTTCAAGTTGAATTCAGTCATATTGTGATCACTGTCTCCTAAGGATTCCTTTACCTTAAGCTCCCTAATCACCTCCTCTTCACTGCATAACACCCAATCCAGTAGAGCTGATCCCCTAGTAGGCTTAACGACAAACTGCTCTGAAAAGCCATTTCATAGGCATTCAACAAACTTACTCTCTCAGAATCCATTTCCAACCTGATTTTCCCAATCAACCTGTATGTTGAAATCTCCCATGACTATCATAACATTGCCCTTTTGACACACCTTTTCTATTTCCTGTTGTAATCTGTGGTCCGCGTCCCAGCTACTGTTGGAAGGCCTATTTATAACTGCCATCAGGATCCCTTTACCCTTGCAGTTTCTTAACTCAACCCACAAGGATTCAACATCTTCCAGTCCTATGTAACATCTTTCTAATGATTTGATGGCAGCCTTTATCAGCAGAGGCATGCCACCCCCTCTGCCGACCTTCTTATCCTTCCGATATAACATGTAACCTTGGACATTCAGCTCTCAACTACAACTATCCTTCAGCCACAATTCAGTGATGGCCACAACATCATTCCCGACAATCTGTAATGATGCAACAAGATCAGCCACTTTATTTCTTATACTCCGTGCATTGAGATGTAACACTTTGAGTGCTGCATTTGCTACCCTTTTTTGATTCTGCATCCCTAATGTGCTGACAATTCTTAATGCTGGCTGCAATTATGTCCTATCATCTGCCTGCCCTTCCTGACAGTCTGAATATATGCTATCTTTGCTTTTTTACCATCCGTCCTATACTCTGGTTCCCACAACCCTGCCAAATTAGTTTAAACCCTCCCCAACAGCTCTAACAAACTTGCCTGTGAGAATATTGGTTCCCCTTGGGTTCAGGTGTAAACCTTCACTTTTGAACAGGTCATACCTCCCCCAAAGAGATCCCAATGATAACATGTGATCTGAATGAAGGGAACCAGTGAATATACCATACCAAGATACAAAATGCATTTCATAATGTGTCAGATTATTGAGAAAATAAAAATTCATAGTACAGGTAAATCTTAGGTAATTCGGTACACTTAGGATTTCAGTGGTGCCAGGCTGAAAGATTTTCCAGTTTATTAGACATTATTCTTTTTAATACATCATCAGAATCTCAAATCACTTTGTGTGATGTTTCACTATATTGTAATAAATTTCACGGTGAATCTAATAAGTCATTTTAAAGGATATCTTAGAAATGGGTCCTCAGTGAGTTGACTGGGAGTATAGAAACTGGGTTCCTAGTGAGTCACTAGGGAGTGTAGGATCTGCAGCCCATCAAGTTGGAAGGCAGTGAGTGAAGTGGGGTTCCTGTGAATTGCAAAACATGAGGCAAACATTACCTGTTGAGTTGGATGCAGAAACATCAGAACTCTTCAATAGTTGGATCGTGGCATGTGTAGAAAATTGGCTGACTCACTAGATACACAAGTTTGGCATAAATAAGATTTTTTCCTGGTTGTTAAGATGGAATGAGTGATGTGCCAATGGCTGAATGCTGGAGCAACTTCTTACAATCTACTTCATGACTTGGAGAGAAGCATTGAAGGCATGACTGCTGCATTTGTTGATGACATAATGGCAAGTTCTCAAGGGAGGCTACAAAGTCATATTGGTATGTTAAATGAGTATGGAACAGAATTGAAAAACAATCCATGGGAAAATGTGAAATTGTCTATCTTAGCAAAGAGAAATATTAAAAACCAAGTACATTATATAAATAATGAGAGATTTCTAAGTTCTCAGTTGTAGAGGGATCTTGGTTTGATGAGTATTCACAAAAGAAAATATGAAAGCTAACAAAATGTTTATTTCCAGAGGATATCTAATACATAATAAATGATATGGCAATATTAAAATAACAGATTGTTTGGAAGGATTTTAATAAAATCCCTTTAATGGCTGAGCTGATTTGTCTGGCTGGAACTACTGGGGCATCTGTGTTTTACCGCAGGTTGACCAGTTATATCATATCCCAGTGACTGAGCTAATTTTTAACCTACAGTGCTGTTCGTGCGAAGTCTACACATTCTTCCTCTAAACGTGTGACATCCCTGAGTATGCCAGTTTCATATCATGACCCAAACGTAGATATATTAATGGTTCTAAATTGCCCCTGGTAAGGGCAGCTATGAGAATCAGGAATGTTAATGGGGTGTGTAAGAAAATAGGTTAAAGATGTAAATGTGGAAATGGGAATCCCCTGAGTAGTGGAAAAGGTGTGATGGGTGAAATGGCCTCATTTATTGTTAGAGAACACAAGATATAACAAAGCAATGAGATATTAGCATACATAATCACCCCTATCACGGTACATGCACTGCAAAGCTATAAACATTCAATATTTAGCATTTTTTTGTATTCTTTCCTCTTGACTACAGCAATTCAAAATGAAATCAACCTTTTGGTCTAAACACTTTTCTGTTTCCTTAATTAGTTCTTAATTTATTACTCATGCAGATCACTACTAATACAATCCTTAATCTAAAGATGTCGAGTGTGCGCATTTTCTAGCTTTGCAAATCATGGCACTAAATATATCACACTCTGTTCCATGAGGTCAAGGTAAGTTTGCAATGGCACACTAATACTAATTACTAATAGTACATGTCAGTCAGACCCAGGTACGCAGGTAGTACACGTGAATCATAATTTCCTTGGACATATTTAAGTTTCATTGTAATAACAGCTAGCATTTTTTATGTAGCACTTTGTAAAAATGTTTAAACAATTAATTATAATGTCCCTTTACTTCATTTTTGCTGCATGTGATTAGCCATTCAGGTGGCTTGAGAATATTACAGCTGTAGGATAACAGGTAACGGCATTGGTTTACTATTGTCACTTATACCAAGACACACTGAAAAGCCTGTATTACATACTGTGTATACAGATCAAATCATTACACAGCGCATTGAGCTAGAATAAGGTAAATCAATAACAGTGTAAGGGTTGCTGAAAAGGTGTAGTGTAGGTGAACGATAAAGTGCAAGATCATAATGAGGTAGATTGTGAGGCCAAGAGTCCTATCTTGTCGTACAAGAGATCCATTCAAGAGTCTGATAACAGTAGGATAGAAACTGTCTTTGAGTCTTTGAGTAATGCTTGCTTTTGTAGGTTTTCGCAAATAGAACAAAGTGAGGCGTTTTATGTTTAATGAAACCCGTAGCACATTTTATTAAACTCCAAAGCCTAAACACAGAATTGCACTGGAAATATTTACATAACAACATCAGACCAGCCTCTTAAAGCAAAACCTCAATTCAATGTCGACGGTGGTGAATCATGTACACCTCTCCCAGTTACACAGGCCCCCCCTCCCCCAAAATTCACTAAAACCAGCATTGTGAGCCTGTCTGGAGCTCAGATGAGCTGCCTGGCTTGGGTCCGTTGTTCCAAGGCTGGAGGAACCACAGGTGCCTCTGACTTGTCCAGAGATGCATTAACATGATCATGTTGTGATGCCAGGGACATGGTAGTGGAATACTCCCAAATCTTGGTGGGCCGGTTTAAGGCGATCTACCAAAATATGTTCAGGTTTACCCCCCTTAACTATGATAAAAGTCCTTTGTCTCTGTTCAGAAACGCCATCATAAGGGAGCCTAAAGAGATGTCGGTATGTGTCATGGTGGGTGAAAACAAATGAGGTGGAATGTAGGTCAACAGGAACCCATGAGTGCTGCGTGCCATGGTGGGAGGTAGGATTACATGAAAGGGAACTGAATTTACTGAGGAGGGTGGAGCATTGTTGAGAGACCAACCAGGTGGTCATGGCTTCAGGAATGAAATCACTTGGCACTTGTAGTAGCTGCCCATATACCAACTCAGCCACGGATGATTGCTGGTCCTCATTTGGAGCTGTTCTGAGCCCCAGCAGGACCCATGGCAACAATCATCGGTCAGGGAAACCCTCAGAAGCACCCTTGAAGGAGCAGGGAAACTGCTCACATAGGCCATTGGACTGCGGGTGATACGCTGTGATGTGATATAGCCAAAAACCGAGTTTCTGGTCCATCATAGCCCATAACCCAGAGGTCTGAAGTGAATTGGAGACGGCAGTCAGAGGAAGTATCAGATGGGGTGCCAAACCAAGCAACCCAGGTGCTGATGAACGCCTGAGCCACATTGTCAATGCTAGACGGACACCTGGCGGTATGGTCCACGCTGGTAAGAAGGTCTGTGAAGCTGCAGGACGGGAGAAGAGGACCAACAAGGTCCACGTTAATGTGGTCACACTGTCACTCAGGGACCTCAAAAGATGCCAGTGGTGCCTGGATATGATGGTTAACTTTGCCCGCTGGCACTCCCCACACGCTGCACTCCAATCACACTTATCCCTTCTAAGGCCGTGCCACACAACCAGTTTCTGTGAAGTCTTCCAGCCCAGCTTGCAGGCACTATGGGCCGAGGGCAACCAACTGAGACATCGCACAGGAGGGAAACCGCAGCTTCCCCAAACTTAATGTCAGCCAACCGCAGGCCTGCGGCTGTTGTTCAGTAAGCCTGGACCTCTGGGTCAGTAGCTTGCTCGGCTGCTATGCTGGCATCGTCAGCCCCTATGTGTACGGCCTTAAAGGCTGGCCGTGAGAGTCAATCAGCCATGGCATTATTTTGCCCCCTCGGTATGTTGTATATCCATTGTGAACTTGGATATGTAGACCAGGGGGTGTTGCTACTGTGCAGACCAAAGGACTGGTATTTGGGCCATTCCGTGCACGAGGGACTTGTCGTCAACAAATGGTGTGAAATGGTGACCCTCTAGAAGAAAATGATAATGGCAGACGCCCAGATAAAGACCGAGAAGCTCACAGTCAAACATGCTGCATTTCCTTTTGGGTGGGGGGAGGGACACAGAGCTGCCGGCTGAAGGAGACGTGGCTGCGACAGGGCCCTGACCAACTGTTCATGCACAGCACCCGCAGCATAGTCTATGGCATCAGTAGTGAAGGCGTTAAAAAGAGCTCATTTGGTATCATCAAATTCCTTGGTCTTGTCCACTGACCAGTCAAGCATTTGATTAGGGATATTGAATTCAAGTGCATTATACAGGGGGCACACAAGTTCAGTAGCTCATGGAACGAAGTGGTGATAGAAGTTCACCATGCCTAAAAACTCCTGGATTTTTTTAGTAGTGCAGGGCATAATAGTGGCTACTTTTGATGGGAGGAGTTTCACACCTTCTGCAAAGGTGCAATGGCCAAAAAAGAAAATGGTTGACAAACCAAACTAGCATTTAGCTGAGCTAATAATCAACCCGTGTTGGCTTGAGCACTTGAAAAGTGTGCAGAGATGAGGTACATGTTCAGATTTGGACACACCAGTGACAAGTATGTCATCCGGGTAAACAAAAAGATAATCTAAGTCTTTTAATACAGAGTCCATCAACTGTTGGAAAGTCTGTGCTGCATTTTTCAGTCCAAATGGCATGCGCAGAAACTCAAAAAGATCAAGTGGGCTTATCATAACCATTTTGGGAATGTCCTCTGAGCACATAGGCACCTGATGGTAGCCCCGAACTAAATCAACTTTGGAAAAAATTTACTTCCTGCCTAAAAAGCCATAAAGTCTTGGTTGTGTGGTGATGTCATTAAGACAGCAGTAATGGCCACGTGGGCAGCAAACACCATTGGTGGAAATGTTGTGTTCAACCCCATGTCCTGTGACTTTCGTGGGCTTGGTGAGGTTGGGACTTTGCTCAGCAGTCGAGTAAACTCACATGCGGTGGTGCATGCACTTTTCATAATTCTGCCCGCTGGGGGAGGGGTGAAGAGAGGAAAGGTGGGTGGGTTCTTTGATTATGGTGGCTGCTTTTCTGAGGAACAAGAATCAGAATCAGAATCATCGGTATATGTCGTAAAATTTGTTAACTTTACAGCAGCAGTACAATGCAGTACATGATAAATAAATATAGAGAAATGGCTGAATTACATATGTATACATGTATATTTGTCTATTAAATAGTTAAATTAAAATAAGTAGCGCAAAAAAAAACAAATAAAAAAGTAGTGAGGCAGTGTTCATGGGTTCAATGTTCATTTAGTAATTGGATAGCAGAGGGGAAGAAGCTGTTTCAGAAATGCTGAGTATGTGCCTTCAGGCTTCTGTACCTCCTTCCTGCTGTTAACAGTGAGAAGGGGCTATGTGCTGTGTGGTAGAGGTCCTTAAAGATGGGTGCTATCCTCCAAAGGCACCATTCCTTGCAAATGTCTTGATCACTACGGAGTCTAGTACCCATGATAGAGCCGACTAATTTTACAAGTTTCTGCAACTTATTTCGATCTTGCGCAGTGGCCCTCCCTCCCCCATACCAGACGGAGTTGCAGCCAGTCAGAATGCTCCCCACAGTACACTCGTAGAAGTTTTCAAGTGTTTTAGTTGACAAACCAAATGTCCTCAAACTCCTTCTTTACAGCTGCATCAATATGTTGTGTCCAGATTAGGTCCTCAGAGATACTGACACCCAGGAAGTACAGAAAGAATGGGTGTTCGTGTGATGTGCTGCGCTGTGAACGTAACTCTCTGCAGTTTCTTGCTCTCACGTGCAGAGCAGTTGCAGACAAAACTGTTATGCATCAAGAAATAATGCTTTCTATGGTGCATCAATAAAAATTCATGAGTCGATGAGGACCTATCAAATTTCTTTAGGATCTCTTTGAAGTGAAGTCTGAAAACTAGCTAGGTTGGAAAAGAGGATGTTGGTGGCACAGAGGTAGCTAGATCTTTGAAGAGAGTTTTCCTGGACATAGCAGCAGGACAATAGATCACAGGATTCAGAACCTCCATACAGTTTTATTGGCTAACATAATGTAGGTTTTATTTGTCATTATATCCAATACTTGGCCTACCTGGAGTCAGCATTTCCTGTTTCTCAATCCATTCAAATCAGGTAAATTCAGATATTGCAACAAGGATTGGCCCTGCAGATCGAGAGACTCTTTGGAGTTGGTACATTTTAGCATTGAAACAAAATGTGTCCTTGAAAACAAAAACGGATGTTTTCAAAACCCAGAAGATTAGGCAGAATTATGGGTAAAAAAAAGACAGAACTGACATTTTAAGTTGAAGACTCTTTCTCAGAGTGTTAAATATTTCAAACACTTTCTACATTTTTCCCAGATTTCCACTTACTGTTTTTTTTTCTCCTTCAAATGCTACTGCTGGTTTGACACTTTCAAAAGAGCCTTTTGTAGTTTAATTATCTATAGGATGGGGTTCGGGTTGGAGATAGGGTTGGGCAGGGTGCGAAGGTAGTGGTGGTCTCCTGCATTAAAGGAAGCTTTCCTATTTGTCCTTAATGCCAAAGAAGAAGTTTGCTGGTTATCAGTACAATAAACCCAGTTCTGTTGCTATGAGTGGGAAAAGTTGGAGATAATAGAGATGAAATTAAGAAAAAGTCTCCAGCATCCCTTTAAGAAAGAGCTTCCCAGTCAATCCACACAATTTTAAGGCACTGTGGTTTAATCGATTTTCATTTCTGTTTATATTTTGGAATATTTATGTTTAAATAATTGTGATAAATGTCACCAAGGGAAGTAGCTGAATAATTATTCAGCCTAAATTGTCTGATGGAGTTGAACTAACATCAGCAAAGATAGTCATTATCGCAATGTGCTTCAATAAGCTTAACAAGTCAGCTGTGCATGTTAATTCAGCCCACGCATGGTTGGTCATGTAATTGCTGTTAGCTGGGTTCCAAATCTGCACATACTGTTCAAAGGGTAAACAACACATCAAGTATAAAGAGAAAAATCTCAGTCAGTGGCCAACTGTAATTTTGAGTGCAGTGCAGATCAGCTCCCAACCAGATTAAGGTGATGATGAAGCTACAGCTGTTATAAACCTGGATCTCACTTAAATCACCTCAGTGAATGTGTTTTGCACTACAGGTCAATGACTCTGAGTCAGGCCAGCATTAGATAGCTCACACAGAGACAGAACCAAGACTCATCCAGAAAAATCTCACCACTACTACTGATTTCATGAAAACAACAGTGTATTCTTTTACCCTCCATCTCATAACATATCAACTGTGCTTTGACAATGTCACACGTTTGCAAAGCCAAGAGTCTGACAATAATAAATATCTGAACTTGTCCCATTTAAAAGAAGAAATGGTGGTCTGGCAGTAACTTTTTTAAGCTTGCCTTAAGGCCATCAGTGGCCTGCTAGCACTAATTTAACCAGGTCACCGACACACAAATGCAAAATAATTAACTGAGCAGTTAACTTGCTCTACAGCAGTTTCTTAATTGCAGAATTGCTTTCCAAGTTCATCATCAACACATGAGATTCTGCAGACGCTGGAAATCCAGAGTAACATACACAAATCGCTGGAGGAACTCAGCAGGTTAGGCACTGATAAAGGGTCTCGCCCAAAAATGTCTGCTCTTTATTCCTCTCCATAGATGCTGCATGGTATGTTTAACTTTCCCAAGTGTTAAGGAATATCTGGAAAGGTACACATACTCCTTTCAATGGGAACAAATGTATCACATGCACTCTCCCTAAAGATGATGCCCAAATTTGTCCTCAGGACATCCAGTTGAGTATGAGCGTATGTGTTCAGACATATGCAGAACTCATAATGCAAAGCTTCTGTGCAGTCTAGGACATCACACAAAACCTTGACCTGAATTTCAACAGTAATGACATTTTCCTTCCCATAGACTGACCAGACCCATTCTCTTGCCAATTAATTTAGCAATGGGCATTTTAAAAAATGGGGAGTTGCATTACTAGGATCCAATGAAAACAGGAAACTGAACATAAAAAGTGTGAAGAACTTTACTGCCAGTTTTTGTGACGTTATTTGTTCACTGTCTCTAGTTTCTGTAACTTAGGCATATTGAAGTAATTTGTGAGCCCTTTCATCCAATGCCACAAGCACTGTAGAGGTTGCCAATCTGCATTTAGCAATTAATAAAGGTGTGATTGAGGCCATCTGTCAGACCTGTCCAGTCCAGAATTTTTAGGATCAGAAGAAAATTAAAAGTATTCTCATGCTGATGTTACAGTCAATCACTGTAGACTCATACTGTGTAAGTGACTTATTCCTATTTCTTTATGGGAAAAAAATCAGCAAATAAACCTTAACCTTTTCAAAAACTTCTTTGAGGAAGGTATTTGATACAATGCTGCCCGTACTGTGAATAACATATTATCATGATGCTGTCAGATGGTGTTTTTAATGAATACTTAGAATCCTTTAAGGTGCCTTTGTTTTCAGATGTATTGACGCTGAAGTCAACAACAGGATTGCCAAAGCCAGCGCCGCCTTTGGGAGACTCCATGAGAACGTCTGGGAGCGGAGAGGACTCAGCCTTACCACCAAGCTGAAGGTCTACTGTGCAGTGGTCCTTACCACCCTCCTTTACGCCAGTGAGACCTGGACTGTCTGCAGCAGACACACCAAACAGCTCAACCACTTTCACCTGAGCTGTCTCCACAGACTCCTCCACATCAGGTGGCAGGACAATCCTGGAATGAGCTGGGCTCTGCAGCGTCTACACCCTCCTGCTGAAAGCCCAAGCCAGGTGGGCTGAACATGTGGTCAGAATGCCAGACAGCCAATTGCCTAAGCAGCTGCTGCATGGAGAACTGTGTCAGGGCAAGTGCTCAGTCGGGGGGCAGAAGAAATGTTACAAAGACTGCCTCAAAGCGTCCCTCAAAGGCCTGGGTGTCGACATCAACACGTGGGAGACGCTTGCCCTCGACCATCCAGCTTGGCGCAGCAAGATCACCACAGGAGCCCGTGCAGCTGAAGTCAGGCGCATCATCGAGGCGCAACGAAAGCGTGCTGTGCGCAAGGCCCGAGTAGCATCCACTGCCACGACAGCACCCACCCACTTGTGTCCCACATGTGGGCGAGCCTTCAGGGCCCGGATTGGCCTCATCAGTCAGCTCCAGACCCACAGCCACCAATCTCCCATTTGACTTTGAAGCCATGGTCATCTTGGACTACGAAGGATGAACAACAACAATTCTCTGAGTAATATTTAATAGCTGCAGGATTTTGAAGTGGCACTGGTACTGTTTCACTTTCATATACCTTCTATATCATAACCAATACTATAGTAAGCATAAACTTCTCTTCAGAACTTTGTTGTCAAATGTTAAGATGACTACACCTGCTCCTAATTTAGAGACTCAGTTTAATAATTAGTGCAACACATTCAGAATCCAGAAAAATGAGTATGGCAGATGCCTAAACTTTGTGTGTTCAATGCCTATGGAAAGAAAAAAAAAATAATGCTGAATTTAAGCCTCATTGGTTCTACAAGGGGGCGGGGGATGAAGGCTGAGTTATCCAGTATGTTCATGGCTGAGATCGGTAAGTTTTTAGATTCAATCAAAAATAATGGAGACCAAGTCACAAACTGAGTTGAGGTTAAAAGATCAGCAGAATCTAACTGAATGGTTTGAACTGCCTATTCTTGCTCCAATAGTTGTTATTTAAAAACATATCAGATTAATTTAGAACTTGTTTGAATGATGCTGGACTGACTTAAGGGGGTCAATAAACCACTTCAGATAGCATTTTGCTCAAAACCTATTGGAAAGAAATTTATACGATAACTTGATTATATTCATGAAAAAATGGCCAGATATTTCTGGGATACAATGAATTCACTGCCTGGCCAGCATACTACATTATGACTTGCTCTATCATATATTCCACGTAGAGCAGGACACCTCTTGGGTGAGGCAAACAAACACAAGCTAATATCCAAGAAGAAAATATGTTTCCAAATAGCTATCAGAGCCAAGGACAGATGAGCAAGATTCCAGAGTATTAATCAATGGGAATGTCGGGTTGTTGTCAGTTAAACTGGTGATGAATGGGCACTGGTGATGGCTAAAGCTCGAGTGATTGGCAGTTAATCGGCCAATGAGAATAGAAAGTTACTGTTAGCTTACTTGGGGCAGGCGGGCACACCTTTACATAACCATCATCTGCATTTTCCACCTTATCAATTACAAACGATGTGTCATCGATGCCCATGTTTATGCAATGAAACCTCAAAGCAAAATTCTACTTACTTTGTTTAGAATTACAATAAATATTTAATCTAATTCATGTAACAATTTGTTCTACAAATCTACATTCCAAAATAGGAAAAGAGAAAATACTCTAATTGTGAATTTAGTTTATTTTGTACTACTCTCTGAACTTACACAAAGTTTTGCATCTATATTATTTTGTTCTTGCCAGATGAAATACCTGAGGTAATTTTCTTTTTCAACTGAGCATAACTGACATAATTCGTGTAGCTCCCATTAATTTAAACGAGACTGTCAATGTGTTGGTAAGACATCACAAGGTGGCAGCTCATGTGGGAACAGCGGCCACTCTGGCTCCAACCAATGGTGAAATTACTTGTCCTGTTCAACTTTCTATGACTGGAAAACATTAAGAACACTGAAGTCTACAAGTCTGCCTCACTAGTGAGTAGAATAACGAAGATGCTGCACAGATAAGGCTGATTTATACTTGTGCGTACTAGCTTACACCATAGCCTATGCAACTGGGTTACGCCGTTGTGAGCATTTATACTTGCGCGTTGGTGTGTCTGCGTCACTCTACAATTCATTACCAAAACGCTAGTTGGCGGTGGGGTTTCTATGCCACTGTGTTGAGTTTCTTCGTGTTGAAACACAACACATAGAAACTCAAACTTCAAACAATGGCGACTGAGGCTGAAGGAGGGTGAATTTTCTGTGCTTATCTGGCCACTGAGAGACATGGACGAGGAAATGCATTTCAAATATTTTCGGATGTCGGCAGGTAGATTTGACGATTTGGTTCATCGTCTCCAACCATATATTTCGCATCAGTGTATGCACGGTATACTCAGAGACTGGCATTCATCATTCGAGTTTTAGCTTCAGGTGGAAGTCAACAGGCTGTAGCAGCTAGCTACAAACTGGCATCAAGCACAGGGTCCTCCATAATTTCGGAGGTCTGTAAAGCTTTATGGAAAGCATTGCAGCCAGAGTTCCTTCCCTGCCCTTCAGTCGCCCTATTGCAGCGTAGGAGGAAATGTGATGCTATCAAGCAGAAAAATTACAGTTGTTGTGGTCTGCATCGCTGCGACGCGTAGTTACATTTTTGAGGAGGTGTGTGTCAGGCTACAGCGTAGGGTTTGGTGTAGGGTACGTATGACATCGATGTGACGCACAAGTATAAATTGGCCTTTATGGACTAATGTGGGGGAGGGCTCCCACTCCAAACCGCGGTTTAGACAGCTACTTGGGGAAGTGGCCGTCGGAAGTGGTGCACTCAAAACCAGAAGCACAGTAAGCATGTCGGTATTAAAGTGGTTTGCTGTAGACCCAGGCTCCTGTCAATTCTACTCGCTAATGTCTGATCACTAGAAAATAAACAGAATTACCTACATCTGTGTCTGAACCAGTAGGAGAAGAGGGACTGCTGCATATTCACCCTGAAAGAAACGTGGCTTCTAGACACCATTCCAGACTCAGCCACTCAGCTAGAAGGCCTAATCTCCTTTTGGGCAGCCAATAATGCTGCGACCTATGGCAAGACCCGTGGAGGAGCACTGTGTGTCTTCACTATTAAGAGCTGGTGTGTGAATGCCTCAGTGGTAATGGCACACCGCTGACCGCGGACAGAGTTTGCAATGAAGTGCAGGCCTGTCTACTTACCAAGGGAGTTCACTGCCATTGTGATGATTGCTGTTTACATCTCCAATGCCCCCCCCACCACCACCACCAGCGAGGTGAGCAGGATCCAAGCCAAGGTAAACCCAAGCAGAGTTGTGGGGCCAGACAACATACCTGATCAGGTGCTGAAGGACGATGTGGATCAGCTAACATAGGTTTCAACAGACATCTTTAACATCTCTTTGAAACAGTACACTCTCTCTGCAGGGTTCAAGGCAGCCACTATCATTCTGGTGCCCGAAAGAGCAATGGTAACTGGTCTAAATGATTACCACCCATTGGTACTGACTTCAACAATCATGAAGTGCTTTGAGCAGCTGGTAATGGATCATATAAAATGCCACCTTCCAGCTACATTGGATCCTTTCCAGTTCACCTACCACTCAGCTGGTGCACTGATAATGCCATAGCCTCAGCCCTCCATGCTGTCCTAGAAAACAATCAGTGTTGCTCATCGACTTCAACTCTGCTGTCATGTTTTTTAACCCCAAAACATAAAACTAATTGAAGGACAAACACAGAGCTGAGAATAATATGTCCACTTTGTACTTACTTTAGTAAGGCAAGCACTTATGATGTCTGCCATTCACGTACTTTTATGTAACCCATAATGAATTTTGTGAACAGCCCTTAAGATGGCTGGACATCATTGACCATCCTTCCGGCAGCTCCTGCAGCCAAGCTGGTGCCAAATGTATTGCTTCATAAGCTTTCCTTTGGACTACACTAGTGAGGCCGAGAGGAGCTCTTGACAACTGGGCATCTCAGGATCTATATACCTTCCACCCAGGCTTGTGACAATCATCATCATCACCCATTTTCCTTCGAGACAGACTGATGCCAACCAACCAAACGGCCATATAGACATCCAAAGCATAGTAAATTTTAAATTATCCCATTCAGGCCTAAAGATTTAATCACTGTGGAGGATTTCTTACGCTTGTGGGATAACCTCTTTACTGGCAAGGGGGATCACTGCGCTTGGCAGGAGAGACCTGTGACTGTGAAACAGACTCAGGTTCTGCAGCCTCCTCCGTGGTGGTTTTAGGAGCTGACTCCGGGGCTGCAGGAAGTGGTTCTGACAGCTCTGACCACCTTTCTTCTGGGCTTGTTGGCATCCCAAACAGTACAATGGCAAACTGCTCATCGTCTGATCTGTCACAGACCACCAGACAAAGCTTTGATCCAACACATTCAGTCTGGCCATTCCTACAGATGACTGGCATGTAGCTCCTCCAATACTTTAGCTCTCAATTTGGATGGTACAACTCTGAATCCTCACATGAGGCAACCCCGTCATGGGCAAGTTCATCCTGGCGCTGGTAAAAATGGGGGGATTGGCATTTCTGCTGTACATTCCAGCCAATTTGTGTTGCCACGTAGACCTGAGACAGTGTGGGGTCTTTGCTGCATTCCCTTTGGATTATCGCTACCAAAATAGGATGACTTTCTATTTGCATTAAGGAGACTTTCTATTTTCATTAGGGAGAATAGGTCGAGAGGAGTGTCCTCTTTTGTAAATTTTTCGGGTATTTCCTTTTCCATTGGTAAATGGGACAATCCATCAACACTTCAATGATTAGTCGTCCTCTTGAATTCGATCTTGTAATTGCATCCTCCAAGAAACAGAGCCCTTCTCTGCACTCATGCTGCTGCTGTTAGTGGAGCAGCCTTCTGTGGATTGAAAATGGACACTAGTCGTTGATGATCAGTAAGAAGGGTAAACTCGCTTCCATACAAATACTTTACGTTAAAATGTTTTACGCCCAAAACTAGACTCAAGGCCTCTCTGTCAATCTGTGCATGATTTTTCTCAGCAGTGTTAAGGGAGCGTGATGCAAAGGCTTTGAGGTGCTCATTTCTGTCACTCATAACATGTGACATGACTGCTCCTATACCAGAAGGCGGGACCTCACAGGCAAGCTTCACTGGATGATGTGGATCATAATGTGTGAGTACAGTGTATGACATTACCACTTCTTTTGTCCCTTGGATAGCCACCTCACACTGATTTGCTCATTGCTTTTTTTTCCTGATCTGTGATAATGAGTTCAAGGAGTGAAGCCAGGTTTGGCAGGAACCTGTTAACATCATAACAAATCTTACAATAGACTGAAAATGTAATACGTTTTTTGGCCTTGGGGCATCCTCCACTGCTTGAATTTTATCTGCACACTTGTGTAAATTTTTGTGCATCAGTGGTGTGAGCACAGTAAGTGTTGCTTGGTTTAAAGGATTCACATTTGGTGTGCCGTGCTCTGAGCCCATAATCCTATAATTTTTTTAACAGTGTCTTGAGATTTTGGGGATGTTCTTTGTCATCTTTACTAGCAACAATGATGTCATCCAAGTGCCTTGAAGCACCGGGTCCATAGCTTTCCACCGGCGTGTAGGTGTAGATGTTACTCCAAATCTAAGCCTACTATAGCGATAAAGCCCTTTGTGAGTGTTTATGGTGAGAAACACTTTGGACTCTTCTTCCACCTTCATCTGTAGGTAGGCCTCAGCTAAGTCCACTTTGCTGAAATGTTTCCTTCCAGAAAGTTTTGCAAAGATATCTTCTATCCTGGGCAGAGGGTACTGATCTACTTTCAGTACTTGGTTGGTCATGATCTTAAAATCACCACAGATCCCTACAATCCCATCCTTCTTGTCTACTGGGATCACTGACATTGCCCAGGGGTTCCACTCAACCTTGGAAAGAATTCCTCCAGCCTCAATGTGATCTAGGTTAGTGGCTACTTTATCATGGGTGATATAAGAAATTGGACGGGGTTTATAAAACTTGGGTGTGGCATTTTCACTTCACACTGTTTTACCCTTGATAAGGTAAATCTACAGAGATTTGATAGATCTATTGATAGGATAGATCTATAAAGTCTCTCAAAAGCAGAGGTGGAGGAGTATGCCTCATAATCAACTCTTCTTGCTGCACACATATGTCAGTGCTGTCCCAATTCTGCTCACCAGACCTGGAATATCTAGCAGTAAAGTGCCGTCCTTTTTACCTACCACAGGAGTTCTCTAGGGTCATTCTGGTAGCAGTTTACATTCCACCTCAGGCCAATGTCAGTCAGGCTTTAGATGATCTGAGCAGTGGGATCAACATGTACGAAACAGCGCACCCTAATGCCTTCACCATCATTTTGGGAGATTTTAACAAGGCCAGTCTATAAAAATCACTAAGCAACTACCATCAGCAGATCACTGACGATACCAGAGGAAACAACACACCGGAAATTGCTACCCCACCATCAACAATGCCTACTGTGCTATTCCACGCCCTCACTTCGGGAAGTCTGATCACCTGGCTGTACTTCTACTCCCTAAGTATAGGCAGAGACTGAAGACTGCAGCACCAGCAGTGAGGACCAAGAAGGTATGGACCACGGAAGCAGAGGAGCGCCTACAAGACTGCTTTGAATCGGTGCTCTGGACTGTATTCAGGGATTCATCTTCAAATCTGGATGAGTATGCTGCAGTTGTTACCGACTTCATTAAAACCTGTGTGGATGAGTGTGTGTCTACAAAGACTTACTGTACATTCCCAAACCAAAAGCTGTGGATGAACCAGGAGGTACGTCATCTGCTGAAGGCATTCAAGTCTGGCAGTCCAGGCCTGTACCAGAAAACCAGGTATGATTTGTGGAGGGCTATTCCAAGGGTGAAGAGACGATTTCAAACGAGTTTGGAGGTGATATCAGATGCACAGCAACTCTGGCAGGGTCTGCAAGACATTACTTCCTATGAAGTGAAAACCAATAGTCCGAATGGCAGCAATGAGTTCATCTGGTAGTGAAGCAACGCCTTCTATGCACGCTTTGAAAGGAAGAACACAACTACAGCTGTGAAGATCCCTGCTGCACCTGAGGACCCTGTGACCTCCGTCTCAGAGGCCGATGTTAGACTGTCTTTAAAGACAATGAACCCTCGCAAGGCAGAAGGTCCCAAATGAGTACCTGGTAAGTCTCTGAAAACCTGTGCCAACCGACTAACAGGAGTATTCAAGGACATTTTTAACCTCTCACTGCTACTGGCAGAAGTTCCCACTTGCTTCAAAGAGGCAACAATTATAACAGTACCTAAGAAAAATAATGTAGGCTGCCTTAATGATTATCGCCTGGTAGCACTCACATCAACAGTGATGAAATGCTTTCAGAGGTTGGTCATGACTAGACTGAACTCCTGCCTCAGCAAGGACCTGGACTCATTGCAATTTGCCTATCGTTACAATAGGTCAACAGCAGACGCAATCTCAATGGCTCTCCACATGGCTTTAGACCACCTAGACAACACAAACACCTACATCAGGACGCTGTTCATCGATTACAGCTCAGCATTTAATACCATCATTCCCACAATCCTCATTGAGAAGATGCAGAACCTGGGCCTCTGTACCTCCCTCTGCAATTGGATCCTCTACCTACCCGGAAGACCACAGTCTGTGCAGATTGGTGATAATGTATCCTCTTTGCTGACGATCAACACTGGCGCACCTCAGGGATGTGTGCTTAGCCCACTGCTCTACGCTGTATATACACATAACTGTGTGGCTAGGTATAGCTCAGATACCATCTATAAACTTGCTGACGATACAGTCATTGTTCATAGAATCTCAGGTGGTGATGAGAGGGTGTACAGGAGTGAGATATGCCAACTAGTGGAATGGTGCCACAGCAACAACCTGGCACTCAACGTCCGTAAGATTGTGGACTTCAGGAAGGGTAAGATAAAGGAACACATACCAATCCCCATAGAGGGATCAGAAGTGGAAAGAGTGAGCAGCTTAAAGTTCCTGGGTGTCAAGATCTCTGAGGACCTAACCTGGTCCCAACATATTGATGTAGTTATAAAGAAGGCTAGACAGCGGCTATACTTTTTCAGAGTTTGAAGAGATTTGGCATGTCAACAAATACACTCAAAAACTTCAATAGTTGTACCATGAAGAGCATTCTGACGGGGCATCACTATCTAGTATTGAGGGGGTACTGCACAGGACTGAAAGAAGCTGCAGAAGGTTGTAAATCTAGTCAGCTCCATCTAGGGCACTAGCCTACAAAGTACCCAGGACATCTTTAGGGAGAAGTGTCTCAGAAAGGCAGCATCCATTATTAAAGACCTCCAGCACCCAGGGCATGTCCTTTTCTCACTGTTACCATCAGGTAGGAGAATCAGAAACCTAAAGGCACACACTCAGTGATTCAGGAACAGCTTCTTCCCTTTTGCCATCCAATTCCCAAATGGACATTGAAGCATTGGATACTACCTCACTTTTTTTAATATACAGTATTTCTGGTTTTGCAAGTTTTTTTTAATCCATTCAATATATGAAATTGATTTACTTGTTTATTTATTATTATTATGTTTTTTTTTCGTTCTACTAGATTATGTATTGCATTGAACTGCTGCTGCTAAGTTAACAAATTTCACGTCACATGCCAGTGATAATAAACCTGATTCTGATTCTGATATGCTTGAGTTTTCCAATCCATCCTTGAACACTGTTGTGGCTTCATCCAGTAACTTCCTTAATGTATTGTTTCAGCCAATTATTCTCCCACAATGCTGGGCTTCACATGCAAGCCCAATGAGTTTTGTTGGTTGGTGTATTTCACTGTTACAAAAGTCATTCCCACAGGAAGCTGTATTTTCTCCAGTATAAGGTCTTAGTTGGATATCTGCAGGCTTCAGTTCAGTCTCTTTGAAATCCCTTCAAAATAATTTTGTGGGCAGTCTCATCATTATCCAATTATTTTTTTTTTCATCAACAGCATGCAGATTAGTGCTGTTTTTAAACTGCAACTTGACTTTTTATCATTTTCTTTTCCCTGTGCAGTCCATGTATTTTTGTCTGCCCAACATACACTTTGTATGTGTCCTACCTGTTGCATTTTCTGCAAGTTTCACCTTTAAATATACATTGATCTAGTGAATGTGAGCCCCTGCCACAATGTTAACACAATTTGTTCGGCCAGGCAGGTGTCTGTTCAAATGTTGCAATTTTGTTCATGCTCATTTTCATTCCTGAGTGCAACTCAATTTCATCTCTGGTTGATACAGCAATTTCAACTGCTCTTTTAAATGGGAGTTGTGCTTCAGTTAGGAACCGTTACAGAATGCTTTCTTGTAAGATCCCACAAACTAAACAACCCCTCAGTGCATCACTAATCCCATCACTGAACTAGCAATACTCAGAGAATCTCATTAATTCAGCCATGCAAGCTGAAATGGACTGGGGTAAACCATATATATATGTTGTAACTGGGTTACCTGTCTGGACATGCCCCTCTGCTGACTGCCCCTGTGGCTCCTCCCACAGACCCCTGAATAAAGGCGACTGGGCCTTGGCTCCTCCTCTCAGTCCAGGGGCAGACACCCAGCATGCTGGAGGTCACATTTTACTGCTGATAAAAGCCTTTTAGTATTTATTCTACTTTCAGTCTTTTGGAGTTATTGATGGTGCATCAATTTTATTAGCGACACGGCTGCAGCGGCCTGGGGAGTCGAGCGCTGAGTTTGTCCGGGCACTACAGACGCTCGTGCGGACCTGCGGCTGCCAAGAACTGACAGCAGAACAGCATGCGGAGCTCCTAGTGAGAGACGCCTTCGTCATGGGGACCAGGTCAGTGTATGTACGCCAGCGGCTGCTGGAAAAAGCCGATCTTACCTTACGTTCGGCGATTGATATGGCCGGCACGCTGGAGGCCGCTCTGCGCAACTCTGAGGCTCTCCAGGCACACCATCCCCCAATGACCTCATGGGCGCCGCAGACCCCACAACCCGCCAGCGAACCGACCTCGGCTGCTGCCAGTCGCAAGTCCGCAAAGTGCTACTTCTGCGGACTCAAGAAGCACCCCTGGAAACGCTGCCCAGCCCAAGAAGCTACCTGCTCCAGCTGCGGAAAGAAGGGCCACTTCGCCAAGGCCTGTAAGTCCAAACCGCGAGCGGCATCGAGCAGCGCCGCATGCAAGACATGGGGGTCGCCATCTTGCCTGCCGCCATCTTCCCTGCACGCTGCCACCACGTGCGAGACATGGGGGCCACCATCTTGGTCAGTGCCACCTCCCACCGCCTATGACCAACAGGTGCTCACGGGGCACCCCACCGCGCTGGACCGAGACAGCAACTCAACCCTGGCCTCCGAGACCCTCGACCAAAGCGCACCCCACCAGCTCGCAAGGTCAATGATGGATGTCCTGGTGGATGGGCGCAGGACAAGCTGCCTGTTTGACACCGGCAGCACGGAGAGTTTTATCCACCTGGTCACGGTGCAGCATTGTGGACTCGCAATACGGCCAGTAAGTCAGAGAGTCGCCATGGCTTCCAGGTCACATACAACAGACATCCGGGGGGGCATTGTGTAGCGACACTAGTTGTGCAGGGCACAGAATATCGAGACCTTACGTTACTGGTCATGCCTCAACTGTGCGCCCCTGTGCTGTTAGGGCTCAACTTCCAGAGCCACCTGAAAAGCCTGACAATGAAGTATGATGGGCCCCTCCCACCAATTACTGTCGTAAATCCCCAGTTCTGTAGGAATACGTCACATACCCCGCTACTGACCACACACACACACCAACCCGCACATCCCACCCAACACCATGCCAACTGCCGCACTACCGACACCATTTGCAGCCTCTCCACCCTCAAGATCCCTCCCCAACCTGACCCCTGACTGTAAACCTGTGGCAACTAAAAGCAGGAGGTACAGCGCGGGGGACAGAGATTTCATTAAGTCGGAAGTGCAGTGGCTGCTCAGGGAGGGGGTCATTGAGGCAAGCACAAGTCCTTGGAGGGCGCAGGTGGTGGTTGTTCGGAACGGGGAGAAGAATAGGATGGTCGTAGACTATAGCCAGACCATCAATAGGTTCACACAGCTCGACGTGTACCCTCTACATGTACCCCACATCACGGATATGGTCAATCAGATAGCACAGTTTAAGGTGTACTCGACCATAGACCTAAAATCCGCTTACCATCAGCTCCCCATCCGCCGGGAGGACCGCCCTTACACCGCCTTCGAGGCAGACAACAGGCTTTATCACTTCCTGCGCGTCCCCATCGGTGTCACGAATGGTGTATCTGTCTTCCAGAGGGAAATGGACCGGATGGTGGACCAGTGCCAGCTGAAGGCCACGTTCCCATATCTGGATAACATCACCATCTGTGGTCACGACCGGCAGGATCACGACAACAACCTCCAACAATTTCTCCAAGTGGCCAAAGCTTTCAATCTCACCTATAACAAGGACAAGTGTGTGTTCGGGACCACCCGACTTGCTATCCTTGGGTGTGTCATGGAGAATAGAGTCATTGGCCCTGACCCCAACCGTATGCGCCCCCTGTTGGAACTCCCTCTTCCCAACACCCTCAGAGCCCTCAAAAGGTGCCTGGGCTTCTTTTCATATTACGCCCAATGGGTCTCTAACTACGCAGACAAGGCCCTCCCCCTGGTCAAGTCCACCACATTCCCCCTCTCAGCCGAGGCCCGTGCAGCCTTCAGCCGCATAAAAGGGGACATTGCCAAGCAGCAATGCATGCGGTGGATGAGGCCATTCCCTTCCAAGTAGAGAGTGACGCCTCCGACTTTGTGCTGGCTGCTACCCTCAACCAGGCGAGAGGACCGGTGGCGTTCTTCTCCCGTACCCTTCAAGGCCCTGAAATTCGGCACTCCGCGGTAGAGAAAGAGGCCCATGCCCAGGCCTATTAACACTGGAGACACTATCTCGCCGGCAAAAGGTTCATCCTGCTGACTGACCAGCGCTCAGTCGCATTCATGTTTAATAACCAACAGCGGGGCAAAATCAAAAATGATAAAGTTCTGAGGTGGAGAATCAAACTCTCCACCTTCAGCTATAACATCATGTACAGGCCTGGGAAACTCAACGAGCCCTCTGATGCCCTATCCCAGGGAATGTGCACCAGCGCGCAGATCGACCGGCTATACGCCCCACCTGTAGATCTTTGCCACCCAGGGGTCACCCGGCTTTTCCACTTCGTGAAAGCCTGGAACCTGCCTTACTCCCTTGAGGAGATCAGGATGATGACCTGGGACTGCCAAGTCTGCGCAGAGTGCAAACCGCACTTCTACCGACCTGAAAAGGCACAACTCATCAAGGCCACCCGCCCCTTTGAGCGACTGAGTGTTGACTTTAAGGGCCCCCTTCCCTCCACCAACCGCAATGTGTACTTTCTTCACGTTATCAACGAGTACTCGCGGTCCCCTTCACCATCCCCTGCCCCGATACCACTACCACGTCAGTTATAAAAGCCCTGCGCAAGCTCTTCACTCTGTTCGGATATCTATGCTATATCCACAGTGACAGAGGGTCCTTGTTTATGAGTGACGAGCTGCGCCAATATCTACTGGCTAGGAGAATTGCAACCAGTAGGACCATGAGCTATAATCCCCGGGGGAATGGACAGGTGGAGAAGGAGAATGCCACGGTGTGGAAAGCCACACTCTTAGCCCTCAGGTCAAAGGGACTGCCGGTCTCCCGCTGGCAGGAGGTCCTTCCCGAGGCACTCCACTCCATCCGCTCCCTGTTATGCACAGCCACCAATGCCACCCCTCATGAGCGGCTCTTTTCTTTTCCCAGAAAATCGACCACCGGGACCACCCTACCAACTTGGCCGAAGTCCCCAGGGCCAGTGCTGCTCCGGAAACATGCGAGGAGCAATAAATACTCCCCGATGGTCAAGAGGGTTCACTTACTTCATGCGAACCCCCAGTATGCCTATGTGGTTTCACCTGATGGGTCGGAGGACACAGTCTCCATCCGCGACCTGGCACCCACAGGAGCACCAGACCCCTACCCTGAACACTCCATGGTGACTATTAACCCCGTATCCACCGACTCCATGGTGACTGTTAACCCCGTATCCACCAATATGTATACCCACCAGACGCCACGCATTCCAAGCCCTACACAGACACCACACGACACTCCCATACCGGGCGCGACGCACACGCACGAGGGATTACCGATGCCTAACGTGCTGACACCTCAAGTCAGGCTGGAGCCAGCACAACCGCCATCGCTGGTGCAATCACCACCGGTGCTACGTAGATCACAGCGACAGACTCGACTGCCTGATAGACTTAACTTGTAAATATACTTGTTTTAAATATTGTCAGTCACTTCACCCCACGGGACTCTTCTTTAAAAAGGAGGGGTGAATGTGGTAAACCATATTTATATGTTGTAACTGGGTTACCTGTCTGGACACTGCCGCTGTGGCTTCTCCCACAGATCCCTGAATAAAGGCGACTGGGCCATGGCTCCTCCTCTCAGTCCAGGGGCAGACACTCAACATGCTGGAGGTCACATTTTACTGCTGATAAAAGCCTTTCAGTATTTACTCTACTTCCAGTCTTTTGGAGTAATTGATGGTGCATCATGGACCATCCTTCCTTTTGATTCTGCTTATGAAACCTAAAGCATTCTGCAATCAACAATGCTTTTAGTTAGTCATGGTCATAGTCATAGTCATACTTTATTGATCCCGGGGGAAATTGGTTTTCGATGAAGTATGAGTATAAGTGCCTACAACATGTTTGCAGTGGAAACAGATGAGGAACCACCTGAACCATATTATGCCACAGTCACTGTCAGGGGAAAGGACATTAAGTATGAGATTGATTCAGGGGCTACTGCATCGGTCATTAGTGAGGAGACCGACAGGAGGATATGGGGGTCCAACCTGTCTCCCATCAGACCGTCAAATCTCAAACTTAGGACCTATACGGGGCAGCCCATACCTCATTTAGGGGTGTCATATGTGGATATTTCAGCCGAGGGTCAGAAGGCTGAAGCCAGGCTAGTGATAGCTGAGGGCAGGGGACCCAGTCTTTTGGGTCACGATTGGCTTCACAAAATCCAGCTAAACTGGCATGAAATTAAGTATGCACACGCGACGGAGGACATTCTACAGCGGTACAGTGACGTTTTCAGGGACGAGCTGGGCACACTGAAGGGAGTGACAGTGGAACTCCATGTCGACCCTGAGGCTACACCACGTTTTTTTAAGCCCAGGTCGGTGCCCTATGCCATGAAAGGCAAAGTCGAGGAGGAGCTGGAACGTTTACAGAGGCTGGGCATTATTGAGCCCATCCAGTTTTCAAGGTGGGCGGCTCCCATTGTTCCAGTTTTGAAGGCAGACAAAACAGTGAGGGTATGCAGGGATTATAAGCTTACGGTGAATCAGGTCTCTAGACTGGAGAAGCACCCATTGCCACGGGTGGATGACCTGTTTGCAACCCTGTCAGGGGGTAAGCTGTTCACAAAGCTGGACGTGAGCCACGCCTACCAACAGCTGCTGCTCGGCGAGGATTCGAAGAAGAACATCACAATTAATACGCACAAGGGATTATTCAAGTACAATCGCCTGGTGTTTGGAGTGGCGTCCAGCCCTGCCATTTTCCAAAGGACAATGGACACTTTGCTGCAGAGGATTCCGCTCGTAGCAGTGTACCTTGATGATATTTTGATCACGGGGGCTACGGAGGTGGAGCATCTGGCTAATTTAGAACGGGTGCAGAAGAGGCTCTCAGACACAGGGCTGCGGTTGAAACGCTGAAAGTGTGTGTTCCTGGTGTCGAGTGTGACTTACCTGGGACACAAAATCAGAGCTGAGGGTCTTTGCCCAGTGGAGGACAAAGTGAGAGCTATTAAGGAAGCCCCAAGCCCTAGGACCGTCACAGAACTCAGATCATTTTTGGGCATGGTGAATTATTATGGCAAGTTTCTTCCTGACTTCTCAAGGGTTTTGACCCCACTGTACAAGCTGCTTCACAATGACACTAAGTGGCAGTGGGGTGAAGAGCAGGAGAAAGCTTTCAAGGAAGTGAAAGAACTCCTCCACTCAGCGAAGCTGCTTGTTCACTATGACCCAGACAAGGAGATCACCCTTGCATGCGATGCCTCGCCCTATGGAGTCGGGGCAGTTCTCTCACATGTAATGGAGGACCGTTCAGAGAAGCCTATTGGTTTTGTTTCACGTACTCTGACAGCTGCTGAGAAGGGATATTCACAGCTAGACAAAGAAGGTCTGGCCATTGTCTTTGCGGTCAAACGCTTCCATCAGTACCTTTATGGACGCGTATTTACAATTTATACAAACCATAAACCACTGATGAGCCTGTTCAGTGAGACTAGATGCATCCCACCGCTAGCCTCAGCCAGGATACAGCGTTGGGCTCTTACATTGTCAGCCTACCAGTATATTATAGCGTACAGAGCGGGTGGGGATAATGCAAACACCGATGCACTGAGTCGACTATCTTTACCTGAGACACCTATTGTTACATATGTGCCTCCAGAGACTGTGTTTTCATTGGAGAGGCTGTCAGAGACACCTGTAAAGGCGACCCAGATCAAGCAGTGGACAGAGAGGGACCCAGCTCTGTCCCAAGTCAAGACTTTTCTCTTACAAGGTTGGCCCAGAGTCGTGGAAGGAGAGGAACTGAGGCCTTATGCCAAACGCAAGACAGAACTCAGTCTGCAGGATGGCTGCATTTTCTGGGGGGTGAGGGTCATCGTGCCTCCCCCTGGCCATTCACAGATTGTGGAGGAAATTCATGGGACTCATCCAGGGGTGTCTCGAATGAAAAGCCCTGCAAGATCCTACGTTTGGTGGCCAAGAATGGATCAGGGGAACAAGGTAGAGTCATGCATGCAACGTCAGAATAATCAGAATATGCCACCACCAGCTCCTTTGCACCCATGGGAGTGGCCAGACCACCCCTGGTCTCGGCTACATTTGGACTTTGCTGGCCCTTTTATGGGGCAGATATTTCTTGTAATGGTAGATGTGCATTCTAAATGGATCGAAGCTCACATCATGAGCAACATCACAGCCCCCTCAACCATAGACAAATTCAGGCAAGTGTTTGCAGTCCACGGGTTGCCTGACACTCTGGTCACTAATAATGGCCCAACGTTCACCAGTGAGCTGTTCAGTGAGTTCATGCAGCAGAATGGCATTCATCACATTCAGACGGCCCCTTTCCATCTCACCTCCAATAGTTTGGCTGAGCAGGTTGTTCAGACAGTGAAGGAAGGCCTGAAGCGGATGACAGGGGACTCTCTTAGCATTCGGCTTTCACGTTTCCTGTTTAAATACCACCTCACACCAAAGACTACGACTGCCCGCACTCCAGCAGAGATGCTGATGGGGCGTAGGCCCAAGTCAAGATTGGACCTGCTGCGCCCGGACATGAAGGCGAAAGTGGAGAGAAAGCAGGAAAAGCAGAAGGAGGGACATGATCAACATGTGCGAGAGAGACAGTTAAAACCGGATGACAATGTCTATGTCAGAAACAATCAGCAATGGCTGCCTGGGGTTATTCTTAAGCAGAGTGGTCCCGTCTCCTATGTTGTTAAGCTGACATATGGGCGTGTTTTCCGCAGACATCAGGACCATGTGCGCCTGCATCATGATACCGGCTCAGAGGCAGACAGTTCCATGGAGTTTCCATTTGTAAGACAGCCTACAGTGGAAGCATGTCCACCAGTGACTTTGCCAGAGGGCAAGACGTTGGCAGAAGGGTTGGGGTCCCCTGAAGAGGATGGACATTCTCACACAGACACCTCTCATGCCCCCAACACCAGACCCACCCAAAACACCATCACCAGCGGTGTCTGCTGGGTCACCGGGGGTAGTTTGCAGATCACAGCGCACTCGTAAACTTCCTGACAGACTGAATCTTTGACAGAACAGGTTGTTTTTTGATTGAATGTTGAATCTGTCACATTTTCCACATGTTTTGTATTGATAAACTGTTGCTGAGATACGAGTGTAAGTTTTCAGGGGTATGCAAGTTAATAACACCACAGTTTTTATTTCCTAGTTTTTACATTTGGGAATGTTGGATTTTAAAGGGGGAGAAGTGTTGTAATGTGAGCATTATTAAAAGTAACTTAATACTAATTAGGATAATGGGGGGGGGGGTTCCATTCTTCTTACTTCTGGTGTGTTTTGCATATAGTGTGCCTGCCATGCTGTACGGGTTGTCAAAAGCCTCTGTATATACATAACGGTTTTGAAGTTCAAGATAAAGTTGATTCTTTGGCATGAAGTTGTCGATTGTGCCTTTTTCAAGGTAGAAGTTACCACAGTTATCCTGAGGAATAATCTGTACCTGTGGCTATATTACATGGCATCCAGGCCTCGAGGCCCACTGATCTAGCAGGACTCAAAAGGCGAGATTATCTTGCAAAGAACAGTGTTGGGGGTGGCGGGGGGTGAAGGATAATGATGACTGAACACAACAGATCAAAAATTGTCTAGTAGACATACTGTACGTGCTCTGTAAACCCCAAATGTGCCTCACAAAAGCTTTTTTAGACTTCTATATTACCATTAAATTGTCAGAGCCCTGGCCCCTGGTCTAATATTCAATGATGAGTAAGTTACTGCCAATAGGTATTGGGAAGACTATGCATTTTCAATCTCCTCTTAACCTCTGTTCCATAGTTTACAGCTACAACCATTTCCTGACATACGTCTGAAATTCAGACTGACTGTACTGTATTTAATTCTGAGATAAGTGTTAGTCTACATAAGGCCATCAATGTTCTCTTCTAAAAATAATTCAACTCTACACTTTCTTCAAATCATCTTCTCCTGAAACATTCAACCATATTCTTACAAAAAGGCATAACTAATCCATAAGAAGGTAAGAATTAGAAGCAGGAGTTGGCCATCTGGCACATTGAACCTGCTCCGCCATTCAGTAGGAGCATAACTGATCTGGCCGGGGACGTAGTTCCACTTTCCTGCCTTTTCCCCATATCTCTTAAATCTCTTGTTATGCAAAAATGTGTCTAACTGTGTCTTAAATTTATTTAATGAGGTAGGGTCTACTGCTTCCCTGGGCAGAGAATTCCAGATTCACTACCTCTCCAAGAAAAGCAATTTCTCCTCACCTCCATCCTAAATCTATTCTTCTGATTCTTGAGGCTGTGTCTCCCAGTTCAAGTCTCACTTGCCAGTACAGACAACTGTTTTGACTCTATCTTACCTATGCCTTTCATAATTTTATATGTTTTTATAAGATCCTCTCTCATTCTGAATTCCAGTGAATATACTGTAGTCCCAGGTGACTCAATCCCTCCTCATAGGCTAAACCCCTCACCTCCAGAATCCACCTGGTAAACCTCCTCTGCACCGCCTCAAAGCCAGCAAGGAGACCAGAACTGCATCTAGTACTCTAGATGTGGCTTCCTCATTCCCCTGTACAGTTGCAGCATGACCTTCCTGCTGTTAAATTCAACCCCTCTGGCATCGAAGGCCAATATTTCATTTGCCTTCTTGATAACTTGTTGCATCTGCAAACCAATGTTTTGCGATTCATGCACAAGCCCTCCCAAGTCCCTCTACATAACAGCATGCTTCCAAAGAGCATGAACTCACATCTGCCAATGTTGTACTCCATCTGCCAGACCCTTGCCCACTCACTTAACCTATCAATATCTCTACACAGACTCTCCATATCCCCTGCACCATTTGCTTTTCCACTCATTTTAATGTCATCAGCTAATTTAAATATGCTACACTTGGTCCCTTCTTCCAAATTGTTAATGTATATTGTGAACAGCAATGGGACAGCACCAACGCCTGTGGCATTCCACTCACCACTGACTGCCGATTGAAGAAATACACATTTATCCCAACTGTCTATCCATGATAATACATTACCCCCAACTCCAACATCCTCATCTTGAAGGTATGCAGCACTTTATTGAACACTTTCTGAAAATCCAAGTGTACAACATGCACCTGCTCCTCTCTATCCACTACACTTACTATATCCTCAAAGAACTCCAATGTTTATCAAATTTGTAACAAATGGAGTTGAAGCTATATCTCTATAAAGTTTGGTATTCTCTTGCCAATGCTGTAATTTAAGTACCTTGGTACAGAATAGGAACTTTATTACCCTGTGGAATAGTATTGTTTCCTATTTTGATGACCATGGGATTATCCTCAATAGAACACAAATATGTTTTGCCGTCATATACTGGATCTATTCCACAAGAACATAAGAAAAAAGGAGCAAGAGTTGGCCACCAGGACCATAATGGCTGACCACAATGCTGCCCTCAACCCCCCTTCAGTGCCAATTTCCCATAAACGTCAATTTCTCCAACTTGCAAAGATTTATCTTTACACATCTTAAATACACTTAATGATCTCGTCTCCACCGCCACGGCGGCAGAGATTTACTACACTTGGAGAAGATACTTCTACACACTTCAGATTTGAATGACCAGCCCCTCTTTTTTTTGTAGCTATACTCGTTCGTGCGAAAACTTCACGATTTCCTTGAAAGATAAACAGTAATGTAGGAAAAAAGTGCATCTCCCTGGAAGTTTTATAAGACTGCTCACTTTCTTCAGGAGGGTGACTATAGTTGGATCAGGTAGCAGGAAAAGAAGTAGGCAGATACTTAAACATTTAATTATTCCCTTTCTACAGAGGAGTTGAGTATCACCAAGACATCAGTATTTATTTGCTTATTTGCGCAGTGTTATTCCAGGGTACGACAGTGCCAGTAATTAATAGATGGTGTGAATTAGAATCCCTTCGAGCCGGGTTAAAGCAATGTAGACTTGCTCTAAGACAGCAGAGCATCGCCATCATCGTTCCGGCTGCAGCGACTCCCCGTCAGGCACAGCGTGAACACCGCGTGCACCGGCGTTGCCGGGAAGTCCCCATGGTTACAGCACTGGACCTGCCCCCGATTCGATGATCCCGTTGGCGCCCCTCCTGACGTCATTTTAATGCGCCGGTTTGGCCATCATGGCGACCTCCTCTGAGATAAAGGGTGAGTGTTTCTTCTTGCTATTGTTGCGTGCGTAAATACTTTGCTTCCTTCACCCGCAACAGTGCAAGGCTAGGGTCACTGCACCAAATTCAGAAAGGTATAGCGTATGGGAATAGGATATTCAGCCCATGCTGTCTGTGGTACCTACTCGTGTCGGCGCCAGGGTTACCATCCGGTCCCGGCCTGGTGCTGCAGGAAATGGCTAGTGAAGCTGGTTCTGTCGCTGTCTTTTACATTATAACAAAGTCAGTAGCCGTACAGGGCTCCCACAAATTTCTCAGGTTTAGAGGTCCAAATTAAACACAAACATGTTATTTTTTCTCTATTTCCATCATTATTCATTGCTTTCGTATTGTAAAATGTGTAGGTACAGATACGGCTTCTGTGTGTACACTGTTGTTACCAGGCTTGCCTCTCAATTCATCGATTTATGTACTTGCCAGTTCCTCTTGAAATGAATGTTACCATTGACTCAACCTGCGAGTTAGCTTTAGAGAATCCTGCACAAGGACTCCAAGTCCCTTTGTACCTCAGATTTTTGCCTTTTCTCCCCATTTAAAAAAAAATAGTCAATATGTTTATTCCTTCTACCAAAGTGCACGACCATACACTTCACACCACTGTATTCCGTCTGCCTCTTCTTTGCCCATCTTCCCAATCTGTTTATGTCCTTCTAAAGACTCCTTGCATCCTCAGCACTATCTGCCCCTCCACCTATCTTTGTATCGTCTGCGAATTTGGCCACAAAGCCGTCAATCCATCATCCAAATCGTTAACGTTTAACATGAGGAAAAAACGGTCCCAATACTGACCCTTGTGAAATACCATTAGCCACCGGCAGACAATCAGACTAGGCCTCCTTTATTTCCACTCCTTATCTCCTGCCAGTCAGCCAATTTTCTGTCCACGCTGGTATCTCTGCAATACCATGGATTTTACTAAACAGCTTCATGTGCTGTACCTTATTAAAGTCCTTCCAAAAATCCAAGTACACAACCTCCACCAATTCTTTTTTGTCTTAACTGCTTGTTATTTCTTCAAAGAATTCCAGCAGATTTGTCAGGCTTAAAAGAAATCATGCTGACTTTGGTACCTTATCATACACCACCAAGTACCTGGAAATTTCTTCCTTAATAATGGACTCCAACCACTGAAGTCAGGCTAACTGGCCTATAATTTCCTTTGTTCTGCCTCCCTCCTTGTTGTATGTGCCTATTCATATGCCTAATAAATGTTGCATTTTTACTCCCTCCCCTCAGTGTAAAGAAGTTACTTTTCAGTTCTCTTAAATCTCTGTCCTGTGATTTTGCATCCAAGCCCTCTAGTTATGGATTCCCAGCCCTGGGGAAAAGACGATGACCGTCCACCATATCCATACCACTCATGATTTATGAACTTCTGTGAAGTCACCTCTCATTCTCCTGTGCTGTAAGGAGTAAAGGTCCAGTGTGCATTACTTCTCCATATAAAACAGGTCCTCTCATCCAGGCAGCATCATCATTTATCTCCTGCACCCTCTCCAGCTTGACAATATCTTTCCTCTTACAGGGCCATCAGTACTACACAATACTCCAAGTACAGTCTCCCCAGTGGCTTATATAACTGCAGTGTAATGTCCCTACTCCTCATCTTGATGCCCTGACTGATGAAGGCCAGCATGCTAAATGCCTTCTTCACCACCCGGACTACTTACAGCTGCTTTCAGTGGACTGTGCACTAGTACTCCACGTCCCTCTGTTCCACAACTTTTATCAGTACCCTGCCATCCTACCTGGTTTCTATGTCCAACATGTGTCACTGCACACTATCTAAGTTGAAATGCATTTGCCATTTTTTCAGCCCATTCCCCTAACTGATCAAGATCTCTTTATAATTCATTGTATCCTGCTTCACTATCAACAAGACCTCAAATTTACAATCATTAGCATATTTGTTAGTTGTGCCACATACATTCTACATAAATAATGAATAGCAGCCAACACTGACCCCAGGAAGGCGCCCCAGTAGCCACAGACCATCAGCCTGTCTTCCTATCATCGAGCCAATTCTGAATACACCTCTCTAGTACACCAAAGCATACAGTGCGTCCGTGACCAACACAGACTGAGGATTGTGCTGAGGGCAGCCTACTAGTGTTGCTCTGCTTACGGTGCCAACGTAGCGTGTGCACAGTTCATTAACTCTTAAGTTACTGTATGTCTTTTGGAATGCAAGAGGAAACCCACATTGTCCCGGAGAGAACGTTCAAACTCCGTACAGACAGCACTGGGAATTGAACCCCGGTTGATGATTGCTGATGCTGTAAAGCAGGGTTTCTCAACTGGGGTTCTGCAAGAGATCGTGATTTTTTAAAAAAGCATCATTCTTTTGAACTGTGCTCAACGCTAGTGCTCACAGAGGCGGGCAGTGACCGAGCAGCCCCATTAGCAATCTGGTTAGAGTCCTTCAGCCCAGTATGGCAGTGCACAGTAGGACCGTGTTTATTTGCTTGAGTGCATCCTCAGTTTTTGATGCAGGGTGGGCAGGCCGTTGATAATTGGTGAGCGCTGTATTGCACGGAGGGGAGGACGGTAAGCTGATGAGCATGAAGTGCATTTTCTGAGCATTGAATGGACTCGCCCAACTTGGGCTATGATGTCAGCTTCCCTACCGAATTACCTCCCCCAACTTCCCCTTCCGTGCCACCGGCTGACTTACTAGAGTGAACAAATTCTACCAATGTAGTAGAAAATTGGAGGGAAGTTTTCATTCTAAGGAAGGAATTTTTGCACTTCTTCACTCAGCTGCTGGCCTGCTGCTTTGCTGTTGTATATGTTGCAAAAGATGGATTGTGTAGGTTAGAAGTATTGTGAAGTTTTCGTATTTTTTTGCGCTTTTCGTTTAGTTATTTATTATGCCATTCTTCTTATACAGTTTGTCTTTACAATTGAAAGCTACTTATCAATGGGTTTTATTTGGACTGGTGATCCAAGTTGTCCTATTCCATTGTGCCTAGTCTGTGACAAACAACTTACAAATCAGTAATGGCTCCTGTAAAATTGAAGACACGTAACTACAATCACAGCCATATGACATGTGAAAGTGCTGATCGTTCTAAACGACTATTGGAATCTCAGAACAAACAGTAAAACTTTTGTTAGTAAAGTCACAATCAGTAAACAGAATCAGGAAGCAAGTTATTTAGTAGCAGAACTTATTTCCCAGAAAAGGAAAAATCACACAGTTACAGTTAGCGCGTAAAATTATAGTGGGTAAAATGCTAGGGCAAGATGCAGTTCGAGAAATTGAAAAGGTTTCATTCTCAAATGGTACAATAAGTCAACATATTGATGACGTGTCACATGATACTGAAAAAGTTTTGTGTGATAAATTGAAAAACAATAGCTTCTCTATCCTGGTTGATGAGTCAACAGACTTCACCAATAAATGTCATTTGTAAGATTTGTAAATGATGGGGAAATTCAAGAAAACTTTTTCTGTTGCAAAGAGCTGCACGAAACAAGCAAAGGCCAAGATATATTTAATGTTTGCTCTTCATATCTGGAAACAAAAGGTCTGTCTTGGAGGAACTGTGTTGGCATCTGTACTGATGGTGCAATGAGAGGTTTGGTTTCTCTTGTTAAAAAAAGAAAATCCTGACGTCGTCACAACACATTGCTTCAACATTGCAAATAAATTTTCATGTTGTAAATAGCATTAATTAAAATCAATTTACAACAATTTAAATTAAATCCGCCAAGCCTACCTTTAGAAAAATTAAATCTCATTTTGGCTTAAGCCAGTTCTTTAACAGAAATTTATTATGTTTGCCTTATGAGCTTTTAAAATTTTATGAAAGGGAAAGAAAGGGATTAATTTCAAGAAAGGTAAGCTAAGCTTAACTACCTGCTTTTTTTCAAGAAAGGTTGGCTAAAAGTCAATTCTCTACTCAAAAGAGCATTGATCATTAATTTTGGATTATAATATCTACAACTTGCTGATCATGCTAATATAAAGTGAACTGTAGATATAATATTTTTCACGTGGGGTTCCCTGGGACCTGACAATTATTTCAAAGGTTGATCCAGGGCAAAACGGTTGAGATAGGCTCTGTGAAGTGTTACGCTAATTACTGCTCTATCGTGCTGCCCACTAGATAAAACTCTTTGGTCTATAATAGTCCCTGAAAGGCAGACACTTGGAAATTAAATTAAAATTTTTGTTTCCCTAAAAGATAAACTCAGTTAAAATGAACTCCCATCCCTCCCAACCCCTTATCATTCTCCACTTCAGCTCTTGGCAGATTTCATAATTAGTGTTCAGTAGTACATGATACAGCGCTGGAACGGGCTCTTCGGGGCACAGTATTGTGCAAGCTAATTGAGCTAATAGTTAAGTGCCAAGCTAAACTGATCTCTTCTGCCTACACAATATCTATATACCTCACTGTCTGCACATATCTTGTGTTTAAGGGCCTCTTAAACATCTCTATTGTGTAAGTATCCAATTCCTGCCCTGGCAGCGCATTCCAGGAACCCACTACCATGTGTGTTTTTAAAAAAAAAACTTACCCTGCACTACTTCTTTGAACTTAACCCCTCTCACCTGAAATGCTTGCCCTCTATTATGAGAATTTTTGACCCTGAGGATAAAATATACTGGCTGTCTACTCTTTAAACTTCTATCAAGTCTCCCCCCTCAGCCATCAGCACTCCAGAGAAAGTAACCTAAATTTGTCCAATTTCTCCTTACAGGCAGAATCCTGTTAAATTTTTCCTGCACCTCTCCAAAGTTCCACATCCTTCCTATATTTTTTCACCGAGGGTGTTTCTGGAGAGGGATCGTTGATAAGTTTAAACCTTATTTATAAATACACTCTGAAAATATGTCCTCAAAAACACGGATCTGTTTTATAATGAGAATTTTATCCCTGAAGAAAATTAATTAAAATGAGTATACAACCACAGATTAGTTCTCCTTGTGTAAAATGCCAGAAGGTGACTACCAGAATAAACAAGATGTTCTCCTCTGTGAAGCATTGCAAATATGAAACAATAACTTCCGGAATGATGGTGCAGTTCATTTTAACTAAGGTTTTCTTTCAAAGCATTGTGATCATTTTGATAGATCTCTCCTTTAGTTACTTTGAGGAATATTTATATGTTGTAATGTGAATAATTTCATTCTTTTAATTACATAAATATTCTACCTTTTAATTTTTTCTTTTATCTCCTTTTATTTGGGGATTTGTAAATAGTAGTACTTCAGCCTGTGATAGTTTCAATGCGAATAAAAGAAAATGGAATCCTCTATCTGGGTGATTAGACAGGCTGTTTTGAACCTGAAGTACTTCACATCCTCAGCACATAGTACATTACACTTATTAGACCTAATCACACTGTTATGATTTGGTATAATAAATATACCACATAATGATTTTTTTTTAAATCTAGCTGCTATAGATCTGGCTGTTCTAGTACAATGTAGAAAAATATGAAATGTTTCAAGCTTTAGCATTTGGAGAATAATGCCAAAAAATGTGCTCATGTAGTAGGAACACATCTGACTGTTCGGTTACAATAGTCAACATGGCCACAGATCTTGTCAAAATGTATCTGGATTTTTTTTTAATGTGATTGTTGCTTTATAATTAGTTGAAGATGAAGTTAATTGGCAGTAAAATCAGGATTTTTCAGTTGTGAATTGATTTTTATTTCACTGAACTGCTCTAGCAAAATGTCTAAGGAGTTGTTTGCTTTATCTTTTCAGTCAGTAAATGCAATGTGTGTGTTCATTTCACCAAATGACAGAAATGAAAGCTTCAAAAACCTTTCACTCCAAAGAATAGTCATTTGCAGGAACAGCCAATATTATTTGGGATTTATTTAGATGTTTTTAATTTGTTTTGGCAAATGCACATAAAAATTTGGAATTATATAATTTGCCAGATATGTTGCATTGGGCTTAAAGCTAGACCAAAAGTTACTTTGCTTCTGTTTCCCCATTCCACCCACTAAAGAGGTATCGGGCTATTCAGGTCCGTTCATATGTGATAACTTACCTTTCAGTATTTTCCAGCATTTTCCTAGAAATGTAATAAAATCTTTCTGATGATTCAATTAGTGCAGTGCTTCCTAACCTGTTTAGCCCAATGCCCCCCACCAAAGCACTTTCATACTTGCCAATGCCCCTCTTAGACACAATGTACTTGCCAGCACCCCTATAATGTAAAAACATGTCTACCATATGCTAACATGAGAGAAATGATTCTGCTTTAAATTTTTATTTGTCTTTAAATCTAGCTTACATGGTACCTGAGTGCTGTAAACCAGCTTTGATATCAATGTGATCCTTGAGCTTGATAGTTTTGAAAGCTTGATGGTTCAAGTCGTGAAAGCAAAATCCTTAAGTCCCTACGTGTAACAAAGTCCAAGTAGTCTCTGTTTTTTGTGAGTTTGTGGTTCACTGCCCTGAAGCCTCTTTCAACTAGATAGGAGGATGGAAATGCAATGAAGAGCAGTTTGTCTCTTCTCCAAAGACCAGTAAACCTTCGTATGACAATGTAGCCACATGCCACAAAAGCCGACTTTTTTGAAAAGCAATTTTGCTTCATCATTCTGAATTTTGATAATTTCTTCTTGTAAACTCTCTTCCTGCTCTTCCATCTTGCAAGGAAATGGGTTAATTACCCAGCCAGGAATTTCTAGATCGTTCAAATCCTTGAAATAATTCTGGAAAGTCTTCAGTGACTGCAGGTGTAAGTAGTACTCTTGCAAATCACCGTCTGTGAAAGAGAGTACCGTAGTTTCCATGCAGGGAAACTGAGAACATTCTTCTCCCCAATGCTTTGCTTATATATTTCCAATTTTGTGATAAAAGTGGACCCTGTACTTTTTACCTGGATTAAATTGAAATTCTTACCCTGTAGTTTCATATTTAGAATATTCAATTTGTCATACAAATCAGCTAGATCTGCTGCATCTTCACATAGAAGTTCAATCTTGTTTCCCAAGCGCTTCTCGACTTTGAGCAAAAATTCAACCACAGCATCAAAAAGATCAAAGAAACATGTTAAGCAGCAGCCTTTTGACAGCCAACGCACTTCAGTGTGAAGAAGCAAGTCTTCAAACACTTCATCATTGTCTTGGCATAATCATTGAAATATTCTGCTATTTAATGGATGAGCTTCAATTGTTAGCAGATATTACAAGACTCTTACTTGAAAAAAGTTGCTGGCTGAGGTTTTTGGCTACGAGATGATGGTGGTGAATTACACAATGGATTGCAAACAGACTTGAAATTTCTTTATTCATAAATGCCATTAAACCAGAATGGTGACCTGTCATATACGGTGTTCCATCTGTTGCACAAGAAATCATATTCCTATCAGAATACTTTTATCCTCAATATACATTTTGAGCTCATTGTAGATTGATGCTCCATTGATATTTGTTTTTAACCTTTTACAAAAGAGAATTTCATCATAAACTTTTCTATTTTTGATAAACTGTACATATGCCATTAGCAATGCCTGGTCACGTTTAGTTGACTCATCCAGTTGTATCCGAAATTCTGTTTTTTTTTTTTTTGTAGCTCTGCGCATAGTTAATATTCAATGTCCTCACTCATTTCATCAATATGACGAGCTACAGAGTTATTTCTCAGAGGAATTGATTTTAAAATACTGGTATCCATTTTGAGAACAGTGGTGAGCACTTCTGATACAGCAGACATTAGAAATTTTTCACCAATTGTATGAGATTTTCCATACTGCTATCAATTTGGAAGTATTACAAGAAACAATGAGACCACTATCAAGGTCATTTTTAGCTTTCTTGGCAAATGACTCGAGTGTGCAGCACTCTGCAAATGCTTCTTTCATCTTCAGGAACAGAGAGCACTACCATAAGTAGCCTTTTCAAGGTGTCTTTTACGGAAGTGATCCTGCAATCCTGATGGCTTCATGGCTTTATTAGACAGTACAGTATTCCAAATAAGACACTTAGAGCGTCGCTGATCTGATGGGAAGAGAATAAAACCATACGCCAGGCATGTAACATTGTATTGATGCACTTTCGGTAGTTTCTGGTTCTTAGCAGGATTAGAATTCAAGGTGTCAACCACCTTCAGATTCACAGAGATCATGCCATATGTATTAATCTATCATTAACGGGGCTAAATTAGAATAAAAATGAACACAAACTGGGAATGCCTATTGGGTGCTGACGATGGCAGTGAGTTGACATGGATGGAATAGTGTTAGCAACATGTAAAGGAACAGCGAGGTGAAGATGAAGACGATCGCAACAGTGAAAATTACGTTGACAAGAGTTTAGATTGGAATCTGAATGATAGTCAGGATAGAACTGGTGTTCGGCAAGTTAACTTTATACTATTCTAGTTGGTGCGATTGACCAAACACGTAAGGTCTTATAATCCCCAAAGATGGTTCTGGACCGCGCATATGAAGCCAAGGTCACTTTGAACACCTCAAGAGGGATCCTCGGGGTTGGCCGGTTCACTGGCTCTATTTCACTGTTTGGTTCTGACCAGCACTGTATTGTTGTGCGACTTGTTTTCCATAGATCTGTACAGAAAGTTGAAGGGTACATTTGACTGACCAACTATTAAGTTGCATGAACTTGTTCCATGCTGTGAGTCAAGGGGAACTGTTGCACCCTGGTTGCTAATAATGTCTGTTTGTTTGGTAAGGTCAGATGAGATTGCCAAGTTTCAGACACGTTGCGACGATGAGTGCTCATTGCCTCATGGTTCTTCCTGTGTTCCAGCACTTCATTCTTTTTTACTCTGTAAGCGCCTGCTCTACTAACGGTCAGTCAGGTCTCGTACCCCAAGTTAGGGTGTCACTTAACCCCCTCCCGACAACTCCAGTTTCTCCTAATGCACCCTTCGGATACGTAACCACCCCTGTTGGGAATCACTGATCTGGTGTAGTTACTGTGAAGAGGTACAGTTGAAGTTTCGGGCCGAGACCCTTCGTCAGGACTAACTGAAAGAAGAGCTAGTAAGAGTAAATCTCTTACTGGCTCTTCTTTCAGTTAGTCCTGACGAAGGGTCTCAGCCCGAAACGTCGACTGTACCTCTTCCTAGAGTTGCTGCCTGGCCTGCTGCGTTCACCAGCGACTTTTATTTGTGTTGCTTGAAATTCCAGCATCTGCAGATTTCCTCGTGTTGGTGTAGTTACTGCTCATTACGTTATTAAATCAAATAGATTAAAAACTTACTGTGTTTAATTGTGCTGCTTGTAATAACTTACCAGACAACTTCAGGTGAAAATAATAACTGTTTATTTCCAACTTTACAGATTTGCCTTGTTCACAAGTTTCGTGCAGTTTTAGAGGAATTTTACACTCTTTACGTCTTTGCAACTCAATAACTACATTAATGTGTTAGACTACTTGTAGGATTTTGCACTGACATTCAATGTATTCAAACAATATGTTTTGATTTTCCAGTTGTATGTAGCTTACATTTTGTATTATTTTCATATTTTTATTTCATAACCAAAATCATATGTCATGAAATTTATTGTTTTGCAGCAGTACAGTGCAATATATTAAAAATACTGTAAGTTTCTTTAAGAAATATATAAAAAATAAGCAGTGGAAAAAGTGAGGTAATAACCCACTTTTAAAATAATTTGAAGTAACTGTATGAAAATAGCAAGCTGTCTGCTTTTGTTTACTACTGTCTTGTTACCCAATGGTAATAAAGTTCTGTTTTTGCTTTTGAAGGAATTATATACAGCAAAATTCGTGCTGATGCAGGAGACCAGTCAGATGTTAAGGTATGCTACTTGGTGGTCACTGTCGCCCTCTTGTGTTTTTATATTGACAATCCATGAAATTGCATAGTTTAATTAGCAGTGTGTAAGCAACCTGAACTGTTCTGAGGCACATTAACAGCGATATGCATGATATATTATACACCAAAACTTTATTTCCAAGTACAATAATTCTCCTTTTTTCCACATATTATTGATTGGCCAGATCTAGTGATCATTTTGTTTCAGGGTCTTTGCCCTGCAGCTTCAGGCTTCACTGTGACTTATATTGTTTTGCACCATTTTATTTGTAATTATATATTTAATACAGTAATGATTGTGTTTGTTGAATGTTAATAGTGAATGAGATTTATAAAATTATAGGAACTTATGATCTAGAAGGAAGTTATTATATTAGTCCATGCTAGCCAAAAAAAGAGAGAAGGGTCCAGCCTAATTCTACTTTATAATGTTGATCCATCAGCATGTAAGCTTTGGTATTTGGAGTGCTGATCTCTTTTTTTTAAATGTTATGAGGGTTTCTACCTCCTCTACTCTTCCATACTGTGAGTTCCAGATTCTCAACATTCTCAGGTTGACAACAAAATCCTCAACTTCCAAATATATTTCCTGGTATTTAAGGTCTTATGACCACTTGTTATTGCCTGTTCTTTTAAAGAAATCCTTCCTCTCACTGTGTCTGGTCTCATAATTTTAAACCTCTCAATTAAATCTCCCCTCAACAATTCAGTTGTAACAAAATCAACACCAGTCTATCCAGTCATTCTTCATAAATAAATTTCTCCAACCTCAGTAAGTTTAATATAAATCTGATCTGTAACTTTGTAGTATTATTACTTTCTTCCTTCCATATGGTGATCAGAACTGTATGCATTATACTGGTTGCAATCCAACTAGGCTGTAACGTAATGCAGCTTTTCATCCCTACTTTTATGCTTTGTGTCTCAGCTAATAATGAAAGCAATCTTATTAGACTTATTAGCTGTCATCTCTACTTGTCCTGGTATGTTCAGGGATCTGTAGACATGCATTCTGAAGTCATACCATTTATTGTGTATCTAATTGCTTTCCTTGCATACTCTACCTCACACTTGCTCTAATTGAATTCTCTCATCCACCTGCATAAGTAATTTATTATTTTTTAATACTCTCCTGTGTGCAGAACTTTCTTCCTCATTGTCAACTACCTGTCCAAACTTTATGTTCTCTTAATTATTGTTTCTCCATTTGAGAATAAATTATTGCTATATACCATAGAAACCAAGACACCTTGTACTGAGCTCTGTGGGGCCCTAATACAAGTAGGCCTTTAGTCCAAAACACATCCTTCTTTTCCTTGAGCCAATTTCTGTATTCGACATTCTGTTTTCATTTGGATCCCATGTACTTTTCCGATTGGCTGGCACGTGAGTCTTCCATGTAGAGTAGATCTAAAGTGCTAATAGCATGGGCCATCCGTTTTGGAATGTATTTTTTTTAATGGCTTAATCAGTGCTGGTTTTCCATAAGAGATTCACATTGATGTTTCTGCCTAACCTTTAACTTGCTAAATGATAATTTATTCTATGTTTCAGAATTTTTGCTCAGTAACTTGCTTATCATCAATGTCAGACAGACTGACAAAATGAGTCTATACATTTCTCTCCCTTTTTGAAAGAATGATACCATGTTAATAACTACTACTTCTGTAAAAGAGAGAATTGAAAAATTCTGGTTAAAGCATCTGCTATTTGATCCTTTCTTTATAGGGTCATAGAGCACTACAGCACAGAAGCAGGTCCTTCATCCCATGTAGTCCATGCGAAGATTCATTTCTTCCAAATATGCTTATTTGTCCAATTTTGAAGATGCCAAGTTCTTTAATATTTCTTTCTTCGTTGTTTTCAGTGTTCCACATGCTTCCTTCTAAACCAGAATATATGTGTTATATCCCTCTTTTGTGAAGATAGTTGCAAAATATAAGAACAAGGGAAGTGGGAGTAAAAATAGACAATAAAGCCTTTGATCCTATTCTGTAGTTGATCTGATTGTTGAGCTCAATTCCACTTCCCTGCCAGATTAAAGTGATCCTTGATTCCCTTATGCTCCAAAGATGAATGTGCCTTGGTTTTATCAGGTTTCCCCACAGACTGAATACCTTCTGAATCTCTAATAGACTGTGTACTTCCTTTTGTTATAATCTTCCACTTTATTTCTAAACCATCTTTTGGGTTTTACTTCCCAATATTTTTATATCAAGGTTCAATTGTTTAAAAATTTGCCCATGTACTTCTTACACTACATCTTTTGTTAATCAAGCCAGTATCTTTTGTTTGGGGGTTGCAATTGTCAATCTTCTATTTTCAAAATTTTCAAATATTCATAAATTCCTTCTGACAGCTACCAGAAGGCAAACAATCTGCAAAGTTCGTTGCATCCTTTCTCCAATCCAGTTTACCGCAATTAAGCCCTGAGAAAGTTAAGAATTATTTGTATAAAAATATTACTCTTGTTGGTGTAACAACAAAGTTCAAGAAAAAGAAGAGGAAAGCAAAGTGTTTATCTGCTAAAGAAAGACGGGAATTGAGGCTATTTGAGCTCAAGCCAGAACAACAAAGGTATGCTTGCTTTATTTATATTAAAATATTTGTCTCCATTTGATTTTTATGTAATTTTGTAGATTATTTTAAGAAGCAGAAAAATACTGAAGAAATGTGTATTCTATTTAAAATCTGTATGTGTGTGTTGTGTATCAGGTTATTGGGTTCCTGTAAATTCCAGCTTTAGCTCTCATTCACTGATTGGAGTTTCATCTTCTAGTATCTGGATGACATGTCCAAGATTCCACAGAGATGTACTTTATTCTAAATAGAGTGGATTCCAGTTAATGGAGCCATCAGTTAATCGGGACAGCCACTTATTTGGAACAAATCTTAAATAACAAATACTAGTCGAGACAAGAGCTGAGATTCCCTTTGTTAATTTGGGATACTATGCCACTTAATTGGAATGGAAACAGTTACCGAAAAGTTTCTAACTAGCATCAGTCGTGTGTACTTGTGTGGCCATTAGACACTACACCATGCTTAGACTGATCAATTTTTAAATGGCGTCAGTGGTATGTGCTTGTGTTATGTTATCCATTTGGGCTGACAGATACCAATTCAAAAAGCAGTGCCTTTTGATCATTTTGTTCTTCAAACAAATTCAGAGCGTTGTCAAGAAGCCACAAAAAGATTTGACACTACCCAAAAAAAAAATTACCTCACTGGACCAAGTTAAAAGCCATCTGAACTTGAGCTAGTGACTACACAGAATGCCAGGAAATTTATTGTTGACTTATGACACTACATGCAGTAAGGCAATGAAGGCAGTCCATTACACCAGACAACAATTTTTTTTTCAAAGGTGTTGCTTCCTCAGGAATTTTTTTTGTTTTGCTTATGATAGACTGATTGAAGCTAAATACAACTATATCTTCACACTACTTGTATCATGTGGGAATGTGGAGAAACAAGAAATTAACTTTCATTGAGTTACATGATGGTGCTGATGCTTTGCAATAGTTCAACTAAGCTTAAAAAAAAAGTTCTGTTGATGATTTTCGTTTGTACTCAGTGTCCAACAATAATCAGCCAGCATTGATGGATTCCAGTTGCTCTGATACTGTTTCGCCATGACCGCAATGTCTGGTGAAACCTTATACCATGCTCGTCACTGACAGTGCCAGGATTTGCAGAGAAGTCTAAACGAGAATAGAGAAAATGAATTTTTAGTGATATGTTGCCTTCATGGCTTTATATGCTTGAAGCATGTTGTCAACTAGGTACACGTAGTTTGGTGCTCTGTAGTTGCCAAGAAAATTGTCAACACCTTTGAATGCCTTCTGTGCAATTCCCACTAGAAGTCCTTTATTAATCTTGGCATCAGTTATGAATTGAAATAACATATATGTTATTGAATTTGTGTTTGAGCCTACTAGGGGATCAGCTAGGTTGGATTGAGTATAATTTATTTTTACTACAAAAAGATAACCTCTCACTAAAGATTAAACAAGATTGGGAGAGAGAACTTAATATGACTTTTGTTAATGAAGACTGGTCGCGAGTTTTGAAAATGGTTAATTCTTCTTCGATATGTGCCAATCATTGTTTAATTCAGTTTAAAATTGTTCACCGCTATTACTTAACAAAAGAGAGGCTATCCAAAATATTTCCTAATATAGATATTTACTGTGATAGGTACAAAAATGAAGTAGCTACTTTGTCACAGATGTTCTGGTCATGTCCCTCATTGAAATCTTTTTGGAAATCTTTATTTTCTACAATTTCTAAAGCTTTGAAAATTAATTTACAACCTAATACATTGACTGTTCTATTTGGAATAGTTCCGCATCATATTCAGGGTATTTCATTTTCAAACCAACATGTAATTGCATTCGTTACGTTGTTGGCAAGAAGAGCTATTTTATTGAAGTGGAAAGATACCTCTGCCCCTACACTAACTCAATGGTTTTCCCAAGTAATGTTATGTCTTGGTTTGGAAAAAATTAGAAGTAGAACTTTTGAGTCCCAATTTGATTTTGAGAGAAGATGGGGCTCTTTTGCTAAATATTATCATTTAATTTGAATCAATTTACATAATTTCCCTCCAATTTTATGTTATATAAATGAGATTTGGTGGTTGTTGTTTTCTTTTTCTTTTTATATATATATATCCATACCGATTCGTTATTCAGTCGGAGAAAACACTCAGAGGCCACGTTTTCGCTTGATCAATTCTTTATTTAATTTGATCCAAGGAGAGGTAACCACCATATGCATCTGCAGCATCTGGCAATCAACTCTGCTTAGCACGAGTGCAAGGTTACATTTATACCCAAAAAAAAAGGTTTCAGTTAGCACCTGTTTCCCCTGTCCACGCTTATGACGGTTTCGTGGTTAGCAATTTCATCATGGTCACAATAGCTTCACGTGCAGAGGTACAGGTCAGTAAGCGCTTCTGTTCTAAGAGATGGGCATGCAGTTGCAACATCCTAACCATGCCTGGTTCTGTTGTCTAGTTCACGCCCCTGCTATATTTTCCAGGTCACATACACCATTTAACCCTTCCTATTCTGTACTCTAACTCCCTTTTCACTTACACATTCCATCCTTTTATCATCTCAATGATAACCACCAATATCATGGAAATCCTCAGGTATCGGTTCAAGCAGCTCACCGGCTTCTACAGGGTTCTTCACTACCATCATTGGTTTTGCCGGCATTAAGTCCCCTAGGGAGGCCATCATTCGGTTCAGAACACACTTTACTACGGCAATACAGACAAAGATTCCTATGATAGCCGTTAGTGCATAGATGGCACCATTAATCAACCAGTCCATCCATGCTCCTAATCCCCAGTTTCCCCATCCTCCCCAGCCTATTACTTCCTTAATTGATCCTAATTGTTCAACTATTTGGTTCACATAGCGTGTTATGTTTGCAGTGGCATTGTCCAGGCCCATTATGCATTGGTCTTTTACGATAACACACACCCCACCTTCTCTCGCAAGGAGATAATCAAGGGCATCACGGTTCTGCATGGAGAAGAGGCGTAGTTGGGTAAGGTTGTCCGTTATGAGCTTTAGTGAGGCTGCAAGCTAAGCAGTTCCTATTGTGGGCCGCCATGACTGCTTCAGAAGCCCCTAGGGAGAAAAAGCTGGCCACCCCATACCCAGCCACTTGTCCCGGGGTGAGGGTAGTCAGTTTCCAGTAGTCCGCGCAAAACTCTTGGGAACCCTCTCTCTTAAGTCTTGCAGGTGGCGCTGCCAGGGGCCTCCAGGCCCCTGGGCAGGGAACTGCAGTGGGGAAGAAGGTGCCATAGGCCACTGAGGAAGGATAGGGGTATTCCAGGAAATTGGTGGCCTTGCCATTGTAGAAGAAGAAATACCCCTGAGAAGTGTACAGGGTTTCAGTACATCCCTTGGCTGTCATCAGATACCCATGGTCCTTTCAGGCACTTGGGCTTTTACCGGGAGGACAGGAGGCCCATTTGGTCCCCTCAATGTAGTCCGGGCGGGGGAACAGGTGGTTGTAGACTCGGAGGTGTGTGCGGTTTCCTTCTCCGCATAGAAGGTGTGTTCCCCGGGAGAAGGACACACAATTCGACTTACTACAGGTACAGGTGATGCTCTGCCCTTTGATCGAGGGGCGACACTGCCTTCTTTCGCAGACATTGTATAGGCAGGTGAGGGGTGTGCAGGCAAAAATGTCGGAGCATCCCCATCCTGTCCTGTTGTAACAGTTCTCATAGCCTGGGCCTCCCCGCAGGGGTTTGGGGTTGCCCTCCCATCAGAGGTCTCCCTTTAACCATTCCATACTGTAACGGTGGTCACTACTTGTCCATGTAATGTTAGCCGGAGGAAATAGTCTGCCAGAGGGGCCTTGGTGGGATCATAGGTAAGTTTCACCCTCTTTTCCTTAGGCAGGGTACTGTCGCGGGGGACGCACCGGAAAGGTTGGTAGGTTCAGTCCCAGTGTGAGAAGATAGTGAATAGGGAGGAGACACTCGTGGGGGGAGGATAACAGACGATAGTGGTTCCAAATATCGTCTATGTACCTTTTGAAAGTAATTTTCACTGATATATCCCAAGGGGGGAGGGGGCCTTCCAAGCATGGAGCTTTCGGTGAAACCCCAATTCCTTCTTTTTTCTCAGGGTGCCCCTCTTTGAGCCCACTAAGGATGTTGAGGTCCCTTTTAGGGCTCCCCGGGAACACCTTCCTTTATAGGACTGGTTTTCTAGTTGGTTCTCCATTCAGTTCCTTCTGCAGTCAAAATCAAACCTGCAACTTCGGTACCGACATGGGAGGACGCAAGAGTTCCTTCCGTCCAGGACTAGCCCAGCGGTCCAGTTGCTCGAGCTTTCTGGTACAGTAATTGATCTTGGTAATGTTCCATTCCACTAATTCATCATCCCCGTCACCCTCACACATCAGAACATCCTGACTGCAGAGATGATATACCCTATTTTCCCGCTCTGTATCGCAGGTTTGTACTCATCCCCTAATCCTACCCATAGTTCCTACTATCCCTAAAAGGATATAAACAATCAAAGTTATTCTACCTTCCATCCCCCCGGGCACGGTTTTAGGGCTGCAGTACTCCAAAAAGACAAAGTTCAATCATACACCAGGGACAATCTTAGTACAATTATCAGTACTCTTTTAGTCCTTCATAGTTCTTGGTGATTCTGGGTCCCAGCGTTTGCAGTCGCTCAGATGGATCCAGTGCTCTTGTCCTTCCACCTTGACCGCTGAAGAGGTCTGCAGGAGGACCTGGTGCGGTCCCTTCCACCGAGGTCCCAACTTTGGTCTTTCCTAGTCTCGGATCAACACCCATTCGCCAGGTTCGGGGTTAAGCCAGTCGTTGTCATTTGCTCCCTCCTTACAGGCTTCCACAACCTGAGTATGGAGGAACTTCAAAGAGAGTGTTAATTGCCTACAATAGTCCTGTAATTCTTGTCCCATTACTTGTAAATCCACTACGGGAGGGGGAGGTCTGTCACTGTCCCAGGGAGTCCTACCAGGTTGTCCATAAACTATCTCTGCTGTGGTTAGTCCTGTCCCAATCTGGGGAGTGATCCGCATATGATATAATGCCAGCGGAAGCACTTTCAACCTGTTCTGTCCGGTCTCTAGGGTTAGTTTAGTCAATTTGTCCTTTAGTATCCCATTAACCCTTTCCACCAGTCCTGCCGCTACAGGGTGGTGGGAGCAATGGAACTGCTGGTCTATCTTTAGTAATTCACAGAGTTCCTTACTGATCTTTCCAATGAAGTTTGAAGACAATCGACAGGGGATTCTAAATCGTGGTATGATGTCCTTTACTAGTATCTTAACCACCGTACTTGCTTTGTTATTGGTGGTTGGAAAAGCCTCTATCCACTGCTAAACACATGTACTATCACCAAGCAATATTTGTAACAGTGTACTCGAGGCAGCTCAATAAAGTGCATTTGTAACACTTCATAAAGGCCCTCCTGGAAGTGGAGTTCAGCCTCTTTCGCATTTGATAGATTTTCCAGGGTTTACCTGCTGGCAGGTTAGGCATCGCCTGGCTCTATTCTTTGCTGCCTCCTGCATGTTAGGGCTCCACCAGGTTCTTAGCAATATCGCACACATTCCCTCCTTACCCAGATGTGTATCAGTGTGCAGTTTATCGACAAGAAGGGGTAACCATGCATCTGGGGCATATATTTGTCCCGCTGGTGTCTGCCGGAGATGCGTTACAGAGTCCTGAACGCAATTATGATCGCGCCACAGGTCAATTTCAGCCTCGGGCGTACCCCTGGGACTGCAAAATGGTGGATATGTCAGGACCATTAGGGGGTCTGCGTGATAGCAATGCACGCTGTTCTGTGCTCACTTCCCAGGGGCCAAGTAGGGATGCCTCATTCACTGCTGCGTCGGCGTGGGAGTTACCCTGGGTCACCGGAGAGGCCTCTGTTAAATGGGCAGCGCATTTGATAATTGCCAGTTTGGAGGGCAACAGTATGGCTTTAAGTAAGTTGGAGATATAATCAGAATTGGCAATAGGTTTGCCCGTCGAGGTCTGGAATCCGTGCTGCACCCAGAGGGACCCGAAGACATGGGCGACGCCAAAGGCATAGCGGGAGTCCATATATATATTTGCGCTGACTCCCGAGGCTAAAATGCAAGCCCTAGTAAGGGCAAACAATTCTGCCTTCTGGGCCGAAACGGGAGGTTTAAGGGCCGCTGCTTCTAAGGTCTGGGAGGGGGATGTCACAGCATAGCCAGCCACCCGGTTGCCTGCAGGGGAGATTGAAGAGGATCTGTCCACGAAAAGAGGTCCGGGTTGGGTAGTGCATGGTCAGAAAGATCAGGTCGGGGGGAGGTAAGAAAGTAGTTAAGTTCTATGCAAGAGTGAGGGGGGTTGGTTAGGGGTGTCGGTGGCTCCTGTAAAAAGGACACTGGATTGATAGCAGAGCAATATTCAGAAGTAAGGAAAGGGTTCTGAAGGAGGGCAATCTGGTATTGATTAAGGTGGGCCTGGTTAAGATGTTGGGTACTGTGTGTAGTGAGCAGCGCCGTCATCATGTGGGAGGTATAAACTGTTACTGGTGCTGAAGGGTGATATTAGCAGCTGCCGTGACCATGCTGTAGACGGCAGGAAATGCTTTAGTACACGGGGGAAAGCCCTGTGCCACTGGGTCCAAGACTACGGAATAGTAGGCAACCGGACAGCGTTGGTCTCCGTGTGTTTGTGCCAAAACCACTGTTGCACAGTCCTAAGTGGGAATTGTCAGGTCAACGGAGACCAGTCATTCCCGGAATCATGATCAAAATTAGAGTTGGGGTCTGGATCATCAGGGTCCTGGGGGTCCAGGGTGGGGCCATCGCCCAACAGCCCGTCAGCTGGGCGAGCCACCGCATTGCGCTTCGGCCGGGGCGTTGGGACTAGAATCTGGGAGTGCTGTGTGGTCTGCGAGCGAGTTTGGGTAGCAACATAGTCCGAAAATTGCGGGGTACCTGATCCACCATTAGTAATAGTCCCCAGAAGTTTGGAGGATGCTGGGACGGGGGCCGTCACAGGGGTTGATGTGGGGGTAGGAGAATAGCGGGGTGGTTTCCAGACCTGACCTGAAGGATTTGGTAAACCGGATGGGCGAGGAAGTGGGATTTCTGCAGGGGCTGAAGGAACTATTACATCCTCATTGTCAGTTTCTTCGCCGGTGTCAAATAAAATCTGCAGTCGTGACATATCCAAAGGTGCACCTTTCCTAGTTGATTTAATTTGTTGTTTATCAAATAATTCACGTAAGGCCTTTAAAACCACATATGGTCGGACCTGGCCCTGATCATCAGTAGTAGGGATGTGTCATTTTTTTTTTTGGCATTTTCTAACCAGGATGTCTATCTAGAACGCTCATTTGATCTGTCCGCTACTTTTACCCACTTCGTAATCAAATCTTTCCATTATTGAGAGCAATTTTGCTTCTAGACTTCAGTCACTGCTTTTTTGTATTTGTCCAGGTCCCAAGTTCCCCCCAACGGCCAATTCCGCCCCCCCCCATCTTGTATTTAAGCGCGCACTAAGGCGTCTTAGATTCTTTTCTAGCTCCGGATTCTCCTTACACATCTTTCCGAGTGGGGTGGTAATGTCCCCCTTATCCAAAGTCTGACCCATGTTTATCACTTTACTCCCCCATCCACTTCAAGGTCCTGACCTTCGCGTGGGGGATTTCCCCTCTTAACAACCGGTCTAAGGCTGGATGCAGTTTCAGTGAAATATCACCCGCCCCTCCCCGATTCTTTTACTGCAGTACTCGCGTGCGAGGCAACCCCAACTCAGTCACTCGTAGAAAAGCGAGATTTCCACTAGTTCACAAGTATACCCCAAAACGTTTTTACAGCATCCGGATAGACTGCAGGGGAGAGCCACTTCCCCTGTGTTTGGCCAAACGTCTGCTCTGCCCTGTGCCGATCAATTTAATCTACACGCCCCATCCCCTCCCACGCCAGTTAGAATGGTTACCAGCTTCAAAATGTAATAGGTTACTGCCATTAACCTGCTGACCAATTTGCTGTAACACACTCAAAGAAAAATGTAATAGATCACTACCAATGATCCGCTGCCCAATTTATTAGCACCGGCAGGCTTTAATACTCACAATACTTCGGGAATTCTAACCCCTTATTGAGGTCCCGGACCTCCAAAACAAATCCTGCGCGTTGGCCCCTGGCCTCGGAGTCCCGGACTCCCTGTTTTTCAGACACTATTTCTCATACAGATTCTCCTGTCAGAAATCAATCAACGTTAAAACCACTTACCCTCGTGGCCTCTACCGACTGTGGTCCGTGGAGTCCGCTGAGCAGCTCAACAGGAACCCTGAGGGGAACAAGCAACCAAAGGAGACCGTGAGAGGACTGGGGGAAAGTCACCCCGTGGACCCGTCCGTCTCAGCGGCGTCCAGTGGATCGCTAGTTCACTAACACCAGGATCGCTGGAGGCTCCCGTTGGGACTCCGGGCTGGCTCGCCAAATTGTCCATACCGATTCGTTATTCAGTCGGAGAAAACACTCAGAGGCCACTTTTTCGCTCGATCAATTCTTTATTTAATTTGATCCGAGGAGAGGTAACCAACATATGCATCTGCAGCGTCTGGCAATCAACTCTGCCTAGCCCGAGTACAAGGTTACATTTATATCCAAAAAAAAAGGTTTCAGTTAGCACCTGTTTCCCCTGTCCATGCTTAAGACGGTTTTGTGGTTAGCAATTTCATCATGGTCACAATAGCTTCACGTGCAGAGGTACAGGTCAGTAAGCGCTTCTATTCTAAGAGATGAGCATGCAGTTGCAACATCCTAACCGTGCCCGGTTCTGTTGTCTAGTTCACGCCCCTGCTATATTTTCCAGGTCACATACACCATTTAACCCTTCCTATTCTGTACTCTAACCCCCTTTTCACTTAAACACACACACACACATATGTGTGGGGTTCTCTTTTTTCCTTCTTTTTCTTTTATAAATTTCTTTTTCATTAGCATTTATATGTTTTTTCTTCAGCTTTATTAATTATATATATACTAATTTGTTGAATCTCTGTATTTTATAGCTGTAGAAGATTATATTAATAAAAAGATTTTAAAATGAAATGAAATAACACATATAGGTGATTTTAAAAAATGATGCATTATAGGAAAATCTCAAGGTGATTTTCATGATCAGCAGCCTAAAATCCATAAGATACACACAAAAGTATTCAGGAAGCAAAATCTTCGTTGCCCAGTGTTATCTGCACTGATTTTATTCATTTAGTCAATGAAAAGAACGTGGCAGCTTACACTGGATGAATTCCTGTGTAGATAACTTTTAGGAAATAATGCACAGTTTTATAGTACTGTAGTAGCATTGGTAACATTCTAATTTGTTCTGTATTTCATTTAATTACATTATTTGTTACTCAAGTTTTACGGTAGTTTGACTTTTTTTTAATACCTTTTTAACTATTTCCATGAAACTTAAGCTCATTGGGGCAGCCACTTAATTGGGCCAAAATGTACTGGTCTCGGTATGTCCCAATTAACCAGAATCCACCTTATGCCTTGTGTCTTCTGATAATTAGTGAAGGTGGTGA